>NC_140753.1:64607500-65807500 GCF_051527215.1 Medicago sativa
TCTCAACTGTCTGATTTGGACAAGTGGTCGAAATCATTTAATTGAGTTAAGATTAATGATGTGTAATCTGAACCGTCTTCTCTCCGGATGGAGTGCTCTCCTCCATGCATTGTTTGTGAAGAAGAGGAGGAAGATACGTTACACTTATTTGGCGTGATTATCTTTTAGGCTTAATTGCAGTTTTAGCCCCCTAACTTTTCCAAAGTTGCGATTTTGGCCCCCTAAGAAAAAAACTACAAAACCGCCCCCTATGTTTTGCAACTGTGGCAGTTTTGGCCCCCAAGGCCAATTTTGACTCGGTATACGCTGACATGGCACCCTAAGTGAGGTGCCACGTGTCATTTTATTTATTTATTTTTGCCTTGGGGGGCCAAAACTGCTATATTTGCAAAACTTAGGGGGCGGTTTTTGTAGTTTTTTTCTTAGGGGGCCAAAATCGCAACTTTGAAAAAGTTAGGGGGCTAGAACTGCAATTAAACCTAAAAGATAATCACACCAATTAAGTGTAACGTATCTTCCTCCTCTTCTTCACAAACAATGCATGGAGGAGAACACTCCACAGTCCACACCATGATTATGCGGTCACATGTTATGAGGCAAGACACTTTGCAACACTGCCAAATAAAATTCTTCTCTTTAGGTGGAGCTTTAGTACACCAAATACAATCTCAATCATCTTCGACTTTCAAATGATTAATATTTATAATTTCATTGATACATAAATTATAAGCAGTGGCAGAGCCAGGACCCTGGGGTAGGGGGTTCGAGCTTTCAACTTCATTAGAGATACCAAAATTTTGTGCAATTATTTTGTCTTTTAATTATCATTTATTTATACTACTAAATTTATAAATTTCGTCATTTTTTCCAATCAAATATCTAATTTTTTTGCATAAATGTTTAATTTTATTTATATTTTCCATATTTTTGTACAAATTAAAAATTTCAAAATCTATTAAATGAAAGTTAGAAATTGTGTAGATTATAAATTTATAATTTTAAAGCATAATAATTTGGTGTATAACTTTTTGTGTTCTTGAAATAAGTTTCACGGGAAGAAGTAAACATAATTTGCATAGGTTATTGGTTACGGAGAAAATGGGAGAGAGAGAGTAAATTGAGTACACCTAGCATTTGAGTTCATGAGAATAAGTAAGTTTTTTTTTTTGTTTGGAAAAGATGACTTTTGAAACCAACATAATTAAATAGGATAAAAATTTGTCTTTTTTATTTATAATTTGGGACAAAGAAAGTGAACTTTTTCTTGTTAAAATTTAGGATGGTGGGAGTATTAAGCTATGAAAGAATATAAAATATTAAGTAATATATATTACTTAAAAAGGAATTCAATTATTACAATTACTAATAAGAAAATATTACTAAGAATAACAAAATCAAAGAAAACAAATGTGATAGGAAAAACCAAATAGAATTTATCGAAAAGCAAGTCAATTATCCCTCGTTGAGCCAAAAACTGTTGTGCTAACATAAAAGTGAGACTTGTGTCATTTATAGGGTGAGGGAAACTTGGGTTATTACTTATTAGTGCAAAATCTTTGGGTCAGGTGGTGCAATGTTAAAATATCAGTAGGTTCAAGTAGCATGAAAACAGTGCCATCATGTGCAAAATTTAAAAGCCCAGGGGATGCAGCTGCATCCCCTCATTTATACATGGCTCCGCCAATGATTATAAGCACATCGCGATGTGTACTTCCCGGGCTTCTATACTCTCCAAATCAACCTGTCTTGCACAGCATACCTATACATAAAGGTGATAGGTATTCAAAGCCTTTGCACGGTGAGTACCAAAGTCTGCAACCTTCATGTTTGCTAGCCATCCATGCATATCATTTGAAGAGAGCAAGTCAAAAGGTTTTAGGTCAGCTTTAGAAATTTAAATGCAAAGTCAAAATGTTACATAAATGGTAATTTGGTGTGTCAATAAAAGAAAGTAATTTGGTAAATTCTTCGTGGCCCAATGAAACATAGACATGTGACATTTTTTTGTCTTTTAGTACACAAAGACTTCTTCAAAGTGTGCCACTATCTTCTTTTACACACACACACATTGAATGAATTTTAACCATACCTAAAGTGTATCTTTCACACAAACATGGATTTTGATATCTCAATGAGACTATGAGACCCCTAACCTGGATTAAAAAAAGAAGTTTGACATGATAGGCTTGTACCAAAGAAATGTTACGTCAAGAAGGGGGGCATGATTAAGGGGTTCATAAGGGACTAAGTAAATGAAGCGTAGTGGTTTTTAACTTATTTTACAGCTCTAATTAAGTAGAAACGTTCATTATAATGAGTGACACATATGAATATCAATGACATGGCGTAAATGGTATCACATGGTAAAAAAAACTATGAGATGTCAACTAATATATTTGAGGGTATGCTTTAATATGGATATCTTGGTGAGTGTGGAGAGCCGTCCGAAACGAGTTAGGAGTTGTTGTGGTGGTAAGGATGGAAAGACACCACAATTGGGGTGGATTTCCAATTGATGAGTCGAAGATACGCTACAATTGGCTTTGGAGGTTGTGGTTGATAAGTCGAGGATTAGCGCCACGGGCACAACGATAAATTAAAATGACGAAATAAAAACATAAAACTATAACAATTCAAAAGGATCTGACTGGAGGGAGTTTAATTCTCTCGTGCCACTAAGCTTGAAAGTGATAGATCCATTGATGCTTCATGTTTACGTAAACGTTTGGAATAGAGTTGAAAATGGACAATGAATGTCATCAAGAATGATCATGTGTTTGGTGGACTTCATCTCCTTTCTATTTGATTTGATTGGTCTTAAAATTATTTCTTTGAGCTACCACATTAGAATTTTAATTAATGTGAACTTCATTCAAGTGACTTTCTAATTGCTATGGGCTACTTGTTGTAAATTTTGAAGATATTTTAAAAGTTTAATTTGTTTTCTTTAAATGAGAAATATGAAAAATATTTTATCAGAGAAATATTTATTTTATTATTAAATAGGAGTCACTACTTTTGATATGAGTCACATTTTGCTAACTAAAATCCCTTGAATATCTCCATGACTCATGCTTATTAAGAGATACTCATTTTTATTCCTTTTGACCACATGTTCCTAATGTTATTATTAGTCAAAGTTAGTGCCTTTATCTCTAAGACTCTAACGGTTCTTCGTTAGCCTATAATAATGGCCATTGATTGCTATGCAAATGGGTATGTATGGAACAAACCACAAAACAGTACATAAAAAATATCAAGCCACATCTAGTATACACACGTACATACTTTCTCACATGATTAGTTCAATGTTGTTGGGTTGAAAATCATTCTACTTTGGTCTGTGCTTTTGGACTATAGTGCTCGAAAGAGCGATGGCTTCTCGATATGGGTCTGATTCAGATTGATTTTGTGGTTGTTAACTACTTAACTTGCAATGTGTTTTCGTAGTAACTGGTGGTACGTTGAGCTGTTCCGTGTTGGCGGGTAAGTTTCATCTATCAGTTTTGATACGGAGAAACCATCATTCCACTGATACAGAGAAAAACAATCATACACCACTTTCTTTGCAATTTGATTTTGTGCCCCGAGTTGGGATCGTTGAATTGTACCCATGGTGGATGAGTATGTTAGCTTCATAATTTGTTTCTTCGTTTAAGTTTATTTTGTTACCCTTTAGGGTTGGTCCGAAAAAGTGTAGCTTGATAATGGTTATCTTGCCCTTTAAGGGATGTTTATTACACTTTTGTATGTTCTCACTAGGTCAGGTGTACGCCCCGCCCCCCAGTCTTTTGTACTTTTATTTTATTTTATATATTTGTATTTTGCTTAAAAAAATATGAATATGTATATATAGGTTGCAGAAGTCGCTCTCCAAAAAGCACCTAAAGATGTTTCTTATTACGGAGTTGGTGGAACAACTAGCGTTTATGCTTTAAACGTTCAGAAGGATCAATCAATTACATCTATGATGTGGGTTCGAAATGTAGATGGAGATAGCACAAATGTAATTGCCATTGGGTGGCATGTGAGTTTCATTTTGTTGATTTATAGTATAGTTTGTTTTATAAAAAACTAGACTCTCGCCCCGTGCTATCGCCCGGGACTATTGAGTATGCAATAATGATAGCAATCAAGTAATGAATAAAGACTTAAAAAATACAATTGAACAATATCATAACTCATATATGAATGAGATAAACATACTATTAGCAATGAGGAAGTTTAACAATTGAAGATAAAATCAGAGTAAATTTTGGAAATTTTTCTTATAAACGACATTAGATGTTACATTGCTATCATTCCCTTCATCATCGAGAACCAATACCTTCAACCCTCATGGTGAGCTTTGGAGCTTTTCGTGTGTTAGAAAGAACTTGTTATCTTTGTTCAAAAAAAAAGAACTTGTTATCAATATAAATGTTAACATAAGAGGAAAAAAGTACAACAACAAATATGAAATTGGAATTAGGAAACAAACCTTTGGATGTCATGGATTTCTTTCAGTAAAACTCTTCTTATGAATACTGATATAAACTCTTAGTTGTTGCTATCGCCTGGGTCTATTGAGTATGCAATAATGATAACAATCAAGTAATGGATAAAGACTTAAAAAATATAATCCAACAATATCATAACTCATATAGGGTAATAGATTCATTATATCCTCATCCTGCCATCAATCTTTTTGGATAGGCAAATGTCATCCTGCTATCAATGACTTTAAAATTATAAAATTATAAAAATATTAAGATGTGTTCCAGCTATACAATTGCTGAAGTATCTCTATGAAAGCAATATAATGTGTCATGTACAATCATATCCTTGTAGTCTGCATTTTTCCTTCAATTAGCTTTAGTCTCCACTATGTTATTTTAATGTTTATAGCTTTAAGATGATTCAATAAAATATATGCACACATTTTATGCCTGCCACTATGTTATTTTAATCTTTATCATTGTATACACATGCAGCCCATTAGCAACTCTTGAGTTTTCTGCCTTTATCAATTACTTTTATTCATATGGTCCATTTTCATTGTGAGGTCTGATTTGAGATGAAAGGAAACAATATTAATATATTAGTTTAAAAGGAAGTAAATAAACTATGTGTGACTATTTTGAATTTGGTGTAGGACAAACTTTATAAAATAATGATACCAATAAAAATATTCAAAAAGAGACACAAAAATTCCAAAACTTAAAATCAGCACCCACTTTAGCAGAATCAGTGAGCATGCGGATGAGGAAAATGAAATTGAAAAATGTCTAATTTATTATTATTTTACAAAAAAAAAAAAAATCAATAAAAAATCACATGCATGCCTTGAATTTCAACACCTGAATATTATAACCCTGAGACTGAGACCTTATCAGATTATATTCTCAATTTTAAAACTTAGAAAATAAACAAAAAAAATTAAGAGACAAAAATAGGAAGAAAATCAATATCAAAAACAAAAAAGCTTCATAAACAGATTTAAAAAAGGAAAAAATAAATTATTTAACAAACAATTAGAAGTAATCACTCACATAAAAAGCAACAACAACACCGGCAGTGTAATCAGCAGGTAACTTAATTGAAGCACTAAAATACTCATGAAGGTAAATACTCATGAGACACAAATCCAAAACCTGAAAACACAACTCAACAAAAGAAAAACCAAAAAGTTTAATACTTTATCCACAAAATCATAGTAACAACAAAAATCAAAACAACCCATATAGATTTTCAAACCTGTTCTTTCATGTAAAGAAAGATGCACCGATTTGCCATCTCTATGAACAATTGCTGAGAAAAAAGTTGCAAAATTGGTTTCTAATACCATGTGCTGTTTGCAGTCCTGGTTTTAGAAAGACATGATTTTGGTTCCAATTGCTCAAATTCTATTGGCTAGTTGTGTGGTGGATCAGAAGGTAAGTGGTGGCTAACCATAACAAAGGATGGTCACATAGCAGTGGCTCGTTTATCTGAGGAGCTTGCTGCATGCCTAACATAAGAAATATATAAATTAATGGAGCTATGCAAATGGGAAAAAGCATGCGCATAAAATGGAGAGACTGAGAACTTGGAGTGTGAATTATTTAAGCTAATTCATGGATGGGTCATGTCAGAGAGAGATTTTGAGATAAGTGAGAGTGATAGATTTTTTGAGCACGGTGTTAGTTTTCTATAGTTTACCCCATGCTGCAATTAGGGTTAGGGTTCAAAGGGAAGCAGACTACCTTCGATTTTAAGTAAGTATGATATGATATGATATATAGTTTTCACACTGAAATGCTATTTGTGTTTGATTTGTTAATTTAATATAATGGTGGCTCCACCATTATACAATGTTAATGCAACTCATTTGTATATGCAGTTTGGACGGTAGGGATTTTTGTTGACCTTTTTATTTCTTCTTTCAATCTTTTTCATTCAAGGTTAATTATACAAATACAAAATTTTTGTTGACCCTATAGAATTTCAACCCATTTTAGAATTCAAATTTCAATTTGAGAATACTAATTAAGCTACAAAAGGCTCGACTCAAAACTTCAATTTAACCAAATTTTTTATAGGAAAAAATGACCATAGATATCTAATTGAGGTAATTAAATGTTAAAACATGTCACATGGCTAGGGTGTTAGATGAACTTACTATTTTTGAAAGTGGAACACTTATACCATAGTTCTAATTCTTGTTTCATGTTAGGTTTTTTTTTTTTTTTTTGTCAAATAATTTTGTAGCTAAAAATTTATCCCTTAAGTTGAATAAGTGGATAAATCCGAAGTTCAAAACCCTCACTCCTATATATCTTTATATTCCTACTAATTGTGTTATGATCATATTACATCATATTAGAATTTCTATATTAAGTTTAATTAACTTTTATAAAATCATTTTAATTTATAATATAAGACTAAGATTGAAACTCTTGATCTATGCTCACATAAACAACCAAAACCTCAAAGATTAGGAAATTAACAATTAATTACCGGGTGGCCAAAACAAATGCCAGAGATTTTAGCGTGCATGGAGTCTAATTTCTTAATCAATGTGACAACTGACAAGGTTACATATCCATTTCTCATTTCCATAAGCATCACTGCAACTACCAGTGATCACAAACCCATCATAGGAGACTCAATTCATCATATCCTTAGAAACTCTCAACGTGAATCCTTTACACACAACAACATACCAAATCTCTTCCAACCCATTTCCTTTAATTTGTAGGGTTTAGGAAATGGAAATTGACTCGGACGAGGTTGAATGATAAAAGCACCATGAATGGTTGCACGTAAAGCTGATTCGTGAGCATGCCACCATAATGTTCCTCTTGTTGTGTCACATTAAATTTGTATGTAAATTTATTTTCAGGTCGAATTGAACATTGGGTTATATATTCAGGAGCATCTGCCCATGAACTCAATAGTTGGAATACTCTCCCTGCCTTTACATAGTTCAAAAAAGTCATAAACAATTGGACATTAAATCCACTATTTGGCTTGTAATGAAATAGCCTCCATTCATGGATCAAGTATGAATTGCAGAGACTAGATATATTTTTTAATTGTGACGAACCAAATTGTAGTCGATGATTTTCGGGTGTCAATCAATTGATTGGTTTTGAACCCTCAATCGTTTGGACTTTTCGATCTTTATTCGTGGGAAGGGAAAAGATGAATTTAAAACCCTTTTTTAAAGACTTTGGATCCGGGGGTTGGTTTCGATTGAGGAAGGTGTTAGGCACCCCTAAAGACTCTTTCTAACTTTATCTTATGCTAGGTTATTTTATTTGAAAATTTCTTGCTTAAAATCTAAGTGAAAGAATGGAGGGAGAAGAGGTATGAGTTTTTGTTATTTTTATTTGATCGATTTGGAAGGAATAAACCCTCTGCCTACGTACCCTAAAAAAGGATCAAAACCGCCGTAGTTCTCTCTCAAAAAATATTTTTGGTGAGTTAGGTTGATTTTAATTATTTTTGAAAATGGTTTTAAGAAGGGGATTGAGGGGCCTCAAGGCTCTAGAAATAAAATAGAAGTGAGGTTGTTTCATTTTATTTAAGAAATTTAGTCTAAGTTTAATTAAGATTCATTTAGGAATCTGATTAAGAAAATAAAAGGGAAAATCTCTTGGATTTGGATCCAAGGTTTATTAAGAAAAATAATTTGACTTTTGCTCATTTGATTTTTGAGGTAAAAAGGTTTTTCTAAACTAACGGAAAGCTAGCGTAACGATGCGAAAAACTAAAGCAAGCGTAAAGCAACAAATAAAATGGTGTAGTGTCGGTGCTTGTGTCGGTGTGTGCAATTACTACATTATTACATACCATCCTAGGGGCATTCTAAAGCAAGAAATAAAAATGCTAAAAAATAAATTACATCAAGGCCTAAAATACACACTAAGATATTGGAGAATAAATAAATTGCAAAAATAAAAAATGCATGAGATTATACTAAAATTAAAGCAATCATGATATGACAAGATAATAAGAAATTTAAAAGCATCATATACTATAATAGAATGCATGATGTTAGAAGTTTTAAAACAATGCATGAAGTAAAGCAAAATTAACAAGAAAAATTATGGAAGAAAATCAATTAAAATGCATGAGATGATTTTTTAAGCCTAAACAATCTAAAGAGTAAGAGAAATACATGAGATAGAAATTAAACCAAAAAAAACTAAACTAATAATAAACCAAGCATGATAATTGAAACATTTATATAAAAAAAGCAGAGAACACCAATAAAAATGATATATCAAAGTAAAAAGGTTTTAAAATCAATTTCAAATGCAAGGGAAAGCAAAATATGCAAGAAAAATATTTTTTTAAAAATAAACAGAGGGTGCAGAAGCACACATAGGGGTTCAAACAGTAAAACAGTAGTAATTTTAAAAACAATTGGGCTCAGGCACATATCATCACAGCCACTAGATCAAATGATCCAATGGTTAAAAGAAACTCAACTAATAAACATTAAAAAAAAAAACAGCAAAATAGATACCGTCAGATCTACGATCTGACGGTCTAAATCCAGGACACACAGTAAACAAGCAGGCACAATATCAACATAAGTGTACAGTAACCGTCAGATTAAAAGAGTAAGATAGATCTAAAGGCTGATAAAGAAACTCGGTTCAAAGCTTTTAAATGGAAAAGACCGGTTCAGGAAGAAAGAAAACCGGTTTAAGGACAAGAGTATATAAAGGTATATCCGGTTTTATTTAAAACACATCCACATGATTCCTTCTCTCTAAAAACATTTTCAAAATCCTAGAGAGAGAGAGTCTGCAACTCTCTCTTCTCCTTCTCCGACCAGTTCACATTTTCCGGCGTGGTGGCCGATTGTGCACCACCGTGCCGGAGTTTTCAAAACACTCCCTTTTCAAAAACAAATACATATTTACACATCCTTTTTCGTTCTAAACTCAAATATCAGCTCAAAAAATTCCAAAACCTAACACAAATTCGTAGATCTGACTTTCAAAATCAAACAAAAGTGAAGACGTTCAAGATCAAACAGAAAAGAAGACGTGAAACTACCTCTCTTTTGCTTTAACTTCGATCTCCTTCTCTTTTCGCTGGATTCGAACTTCGCCCTCTTCTCACTTCTTCGTCCGATCCGGTTCGATCTGTGCGTGATTCTGCTCGTTTTGGATTCGTGTTACTCTTCTGCTTCCTTCTTGCTGTTTTGGCTCGGATCTTTTGAAATAAATGGAGGCTGAAACGGTTTGTATAGAGATGGAATGGATTTGGATTTGTGGTTCACTGTTTGTTGGATTAGTGAATGACGGTTTGGAAATGGAGGTTGTATTGATGAAGGCAATGATGAATTTGAAATCGTTTGGAGAGATAGTGTGGTTTAGGTGGTAATGGTGACTTGGTGTTATGAATTTTGAGAGTTTCTGGAATTTTTGTTAGTGTTCATGTGTTCTTGAACATTGTTGATGAATTTGGGTGTTCGATCCGAAAAAGGTGAGAAAGATAAGGAATTAGGGTTTATGATTGAGCTCTGCGGCTGTGGCAGAGTGTCAGTCACCAATGATTGGCGTGATCATGACAGCTTAAATAATGGTAAAAATTAGGGTTGAGGTGTCCCAAATGGGCTCTGCAGAATACACACTTGGACCAAAATGCCCTTAAATGGGACAGCTAGATACTAGTGACTTGAACAAAAAGTTTTGAAGGGAAGACCAATGAATAAGGGACACCTGGACAATAAAAGGACTAAAAATTGGGCTTTAAAATAAAACTAAAAGAATACCAATTTAAGAAAAACTAAAAACGTGACTTTAAGAAAATAATAAAAAAAGGAAACAAAATAAATAGAAAAACAAACATAAAATAAAAAGGAAATTTAGTAAAGAGAATTGATAATAATAAAGATAAAATAAACGAATTAATAAAAGTAAAATTGTCCCTTTCGGTAACCAAATGAGGTATTTTAAAATACCTCTCTGCCGAAATTTCGATCAAAAAATACAGTACTTTTAAAATACGAATAAACTTCATTTAAATGTTGAATAACAATTTTAAAATACGAACGAAAATGATTTAATTATACGAACAATAAAAAAACTTCACTAACTAAAAACACGATAAAAAAAACTCAATTATACGAAAAGAAAAGTTTTAATTAATTAGAATTAACATACGAACAACAAAAAAGTTTCAAAGTACTAGAATATGAATAAAAATGTTTTAAATACTGAAATTGCTAATAAAAGATCTTGGCTATAAGAAAAAGGATTTTAACCGATTAAGTGCGAATAAAAACACTAACTGGTCAAAATTTGGGGTATGACAGATGCCCCTATTTAAGTTTCTTCGTCACGGGGATTTAAAAGATAAATTTTTAAATCAACGGGTCGAGGAAACTTAAATATTAAGTACACCAATTTTGACCAGTTGAAAAGCTAAGAATGCAATGCTTTACGAATGTAATGATATGAATGCATGCGATGCAATTACGAATGCAAAGACCAAGAACACATACTGACTTGGGAACAAACTGAGAAGTACCACTGGGGAGGAAAGACTGTCTATTACCTTTAAATTGGTAAAGACGACATCACAAGAAAGATAAACACATGTCTATTACCTTTAGAATTGGTAAAGACGACATTACGAGAAACATAAACACATGTCTATTACCTTTAGAATTGGTAAAGACGAAAATAGGAAACAAGACTGAGCAGACACTGGGGATAACACCTGAGAAGATAGAAATTGAGTGACGTCTCGTCATCCGGTATACCAGGAGATGACACTGTTGACATTCCGTAATCCGACAAACTGGGGAACAACAATCTTAACATTCCGTCTTCCGACCAAGCGGGGAATGAAACACTTGATATTCCGTAATCCGAGAAACCAGGGAACAAAAAATCTTGACATTCCGTCTTCCGACCAAGCGGGGGAATGAAACCCTTAATATTCCGTAATCCAACAAACCGGGGAATAAAAAATCTTGACATTCCGTCTTCCGACCAAGCAGGGAATGAAACACTTGATGATAAAGATTGAGTGACATCTCGTTATCTGACAAAACAGGAAACGACACTTCTGACAAGAAAAAGATTGGGTGACATCTCGTTTTCTGACAAAGCAGGGGGTGACACCTTTGTGAAGGTAAAAATGGTTGACATCTCGTTTTCTGACAAAGCAGGGGATGAAACCTTTGTGAAGGTAAAAATGGTTGACATCTCGTTTTCTGACAAAGCAGGGAATGACACCTTTGTGAGATACAATTGAAATAAGACACTGGGTGATAATGCAACCATATATATAATGATATTTGTATGCATGGTATATATGCATGAATGAATGAATGTATGAATATGTATGAGACTTAAATGACAATATAATTGGAAGACTGGTGAGACAAGATTGGGCAGGTAAAATGGGAATTGGCCCGACAACGCAGTACAAACACTCGACAATCTTCAATGGGGATATCATTACTGGAGATGAGTCTAACACTGTCGGGGTAAATCCCTTCAAACAAACCACTGATGGGGTAAAGCCCTATAACCAAACCATTGGTGGGGTAAGGCCCGATAAATAAACCACTAGAAAGGGAAACAACCCATTAATCAAGACACTGAAGGGAAAACAACCCATTAACCAAAACACTGAAGGGAAAACAACCCATTAATCAAAACACTGAAGGGAGAATGTCCCATAATCAAACCATTTGAAGGGGTAACAACCTTTTAATCATACCACTGAAAGGGTAGAGCCAATAATCACACCACTTGAAGGGGGGAAGAAGCCCATTTATCAAACCATAGGCAAAAGACGCCATTAATCAAACCACAGACAGAAGTCGCCATTCATCAAATCATAGGCAGAAGTCGCCATTAATCACACCATAGGCAGAAGTCACCATTCATCAAACCATAGACAGAAGTCGCCATTAATCAAACCATAGGCAGCAGTCACCATTAATCACACCATAGGCAGAAGTCGCCATTAATCAAATCATAGGCAGAAGTCGCCATAAATCAAACCATAGGCAGAAGTCGCCATTTGTAAGCCAACACCAAGTGCATTCTTTCCATTTGGCCCACTTGAACTGTGATGCCTCTGTCCTTTTTTATTTTTTATTTTTTTTTGTATATATATATATATATATATATATATATATATGTATTTTTTTGAAAATCCCTAACTTTTGCCTGGACCGCCCTTTCGGGTTTTCAATCCACCGGGAATATATTTTTTTTGTATGCCCCTTATTTTTGCCTGGATCGCCCTTTCGGGTTTTCAATCCACCGAGACACTCATTTTTGCCTAAGCCGCCCTTTCGGGTTTTCGACTTAGCGAGCTCTCTTTTTTTGTATTATTTTTTTTCTTCTTTTTTTTTTGACAGAGGTCATCTCACAACTTTTGGTCATGCTTACCTTGCAGAGTTTAACTGTCCTTGAGACGAATGTTGATGTATGTTTCTACTACTCATGAGTTCAAAGAAGATGTACCTGTTGTTTATGCTTTTTAAAAGACATTAAAAAAAAGTTTTTAAATTTTTTGCTTTAAATATTCACATCAAAAATAGAAGAAAATTATGCAAACAGAATAAATGGGAATTTCAAATAAATGGACACAGGCTCAAATTAGATGTAAAAGAGTGGTGACTTGCCAAAGGCGTGGTTCCACGGATTTTAAAAGTTTCGAAAATGGTAATTATATTGGAAAAGGTACATTGAACACAATAACCACTATGCTCCCTAACAACTTTGAATTCCACTGTTCTGAGTCTTTGATTTGCAGATGCTTCATATCGGAGGTCTCTTGACAGCTAAGATGCCCCAAGTAAATCATATTTGTTTTGATGCAGTTGATTTGCCATGAGGCAGAAGTCTGTTGACGGCTGAAATGCCTCAAGTGAGTCATGTTCGACCAGATGCAGTTACTTTGTCACAATCCTTAACTTTTGCATAGATCGCCCATGCGGGTTTCAACCTATCAGGATAAACACATTTTGCATTTTTTTTTGTATATGTCTCTAACTTTTGCATGGACCTCCCTTTCGGGTTTTCAATTCATCGAGACGCTCCTTTTTGCCTAAGTCGCCTTTTCAGGTTTACGACTTATCGAGCTTTTTCATTTTTTTTACATGTCTCTAACTTTTGCATGGACCGCCCTTTCGAGTTTTCAATTTATCGAGACGCATTTTTTTTTTTAGCCTTTTCATTATAACAAAGTATTTCTTGACTGCGCTGGCATTCATAGGATATACAAGTTCATCACTATCCTTTGTAATTAGGCCTACATTGCCCCTGGAATCAGGTAACACATTTTTGAGCACAAAGTCACTTTCTTGACATTCACGGGGACGAACCTTCTTTGTTGAATACTTGCTTTATCCTTTTGATATAACTGTACAGGGCACGTCGCAATAACACTTTTAGATTCAATCAAGCTTAGCTTTCACGGGAGCTTCCGTTTACAGGACTTTGACCTCCATGTGGGGCACTGCCTGTATATTGAGGGATGGTGGGGGGGGGGGGGGGGGGGTTACCCCTGTTAGAGTGTGCACTTGAAGTACAATATCCCTGCAAAGCAGATAGTAGCATCTCGTGCCAGTCTTTGTACCTGAAAGTCCTCTTCTGGACAATCTTTCTTGATATTTACGGCTTTGACGGCCAAGACGCCCCAGTAGGCGAAAAATCTCTTTAGGAAACTTTTCATTCTTCTCTTCTTCAGCCTCAGATACAAGGAACTCAAAGTCGAGAGAGAATACAGGGTTTAAGTGTTCAACGGGTTTATTAATGCATGATTTGATTATTGATATAAACATTATGATTATGCAGATATGTGGAAATGATTTAAAGAAAAAGAATTTTTTTGGTTTTTTGTATTACCATTTTTCCAGAAAAAGCACAAAATAAAGACAAAGTCGGGATCAAAGCGACTTTTAATTAATGACGAAAATACATAAAGCAAAAGCCCTAAACAAGTTCACTTCCGTCTCGGGTGGGACGAAAGGATTTTTTTTTTGAAAAACATAAAGCAACAAACAAACATATTAATTGAACAAATGAGCAGTAGAAATAAACATCAACGAAGACCCAGTTGCAGCTAAACATTCCATGTATCAACATTAAACACCAAGATCCGATAGCGGATTAACTTGCATGTCAGAATCCAAACTTAGAAAGGCAGAAGATCAGCTTCAAATAAATCTTGGACTGCATTCTTGAAAGCGTAACAGTGCTCAATGTCATGACCTAGTGCCCCTTGATGGAAGACACATGAGAGATCGGCTCTAAACCGTGCTGCCAATTTTTTAGGCATTGGAGGAGGTGGTTTAGTTTGGACGAGGTTCCTCATAAGCAAATCAGGAAACAGCTCCTCATATTTCATTGGAATCGGATCAAATTTAGTTCTTGGAGACTGTTTTCGAGGTTGTTGCTGATACTGCTGGGACTGGGGTTGATAACCCGAACTCTGAACATCATTTATGATAGGCATAGCAGCGGCAACAGGGTGATAAGCCAGATATTGTTGTTGAGGCTGACTTTCCACCATACTCATTTCCTGGTTTTCCTCCTCTGAAATATCAGTGGGAACACTTTCTTTGACCAAGCGTCCTTCTCGAACCCCTTCTTCGAGACGCATCCCCATAATCATCATCTTTGCAAAGTTGGTGGGAGCACTTCCAACCATTTTCTCATAATAAAACTGATCCAAAGTCCTTAACAAAATCCCAGTCAATTCTTTCTCTTCCAGAGGTGGACGGACCTTGTAACGCCCCAGATTTTGGTCCAAGACATTACGCCTAAATCATTTTCTTTTTCTGAAAAACACTACTATTTATTTATTTTATCAATAATATATATTCTAGCAAAACCTATACAAAATTCTTTACATAATTTAATAAAAATTCTTAAACTAAATGTCCTTCAAAATCACTTCTAAAATTACAATTTAATCAAAAACCCAATTTCGCCCACGTACGCGCTTCAAGCAAAACACCAAAGCAAACACATCTCTTCATGTTCATGGTGTTATACCCTAATTTTGGACCTAAAAATACTTGTTCAAAATTTTCTTTCATCTTTTGATATATGTCTATTATTCTTGAAGAATTGCCAATTTGCTATTGTTTACACTGTCATTTTACTCTGCTTTATCTCTCAACTTAGCTTTACAAATCTTTTCAACTGTGTATTTGTCCATGTTTTCTTGCATTTCAAGTCATCCAAAACATCTTTCTTGCATTTCAAGTCATTTGAATTGGTCTCTGATCGATTGCATATTTCTCTGCTTTTTATTTCAATATTGTTTACAAAATTCATGAAAAAGGGTATTTTAGTCATTTCCTGCATTCAAACTCATTTTAGTCCTTAAAAATTGTTTGAGTCTTTTCAATTAGTTTGAATAAGTCCTTGTTTCAATCTCATGTCAAAATCCATTTCAAAAATTACGTTTAAAGTCATTTTGAGTCAGTTTAGCCCCTAGGGGCATTTTAGTCATTTCCAGTGTTAAAGCTCTGTTTAATCTCTGAAAAATTGTCTCTGAGTCTTTTAATTTGCCTGTATAAACTCTTGCTTTAATTCCTTGTCAAAAAACCACTTTAAAATTGCATCAGAGTCATTTTGAGTCGTTTTAGTCCCTAGGGGCATTTTGGTCTTTTCACATGAAATTTTGGCAGAGAGAGGTTACTTTGAAGTACCTCATTTAAGTAGTTGGTTCATTTTAGTCTGTTTTGTCATTTTTAATCGTTTCACTTTACGTTATTTTCCGTTTACCAATTTTAATTCAATTTTATTTTTAATTTTTATTTTAGTCCTAAAGTTTCTAAAAATTGCACTTTTTAGTCCAGTTTGTTAAAATTGCAGTCCAGTCCTTGTATTTTTTCTTTTTTGCAGAAAAGTCCCAAAAGTTAAAGCAGTTAGAGATCAGTCAAAGTTTGTTACACTTGTAGTCCACATGGCACTTTCTCATTGGTTCAGAATCACTGCATGGCACCTATAAAAATAGGCCAACTCATCATTTACACTATTCATTTTCTGCCACATCACACACAAACACATTTTCACTTTTCTCTCTCTTCTCTTTTGGATCAAACACCCAAAATTCATCAACAATCCTCATGAACATCATGAACATCTCATGAATGTTCATCCACAAAAAAGTTCCAATAACTCTTCTCAAGAGCACTAACCACAAAAATCATCGTCAATCAACACCATTATCACTCATACATAACAAATTCATCACTGTTCATCACCGATTAAAGCCATTTTCGGACTCATCTTCCTCCACACACACAAGGCCGAATTCGGCCATCACAAGAGGAGGGGGAAACTCGCGGCAATCACAAGGAGGAGGGGAAAAAACTCGCGGCCGGAGCCTAATCGGAGAGGAAAGAAAGCTTGCGAATCGGATTCGACTTGAGGTAAAGATATAGAAGCTTTATTTCATCTTTTTTGTTACTTTCTCTTTCAAAAAATTTCAAACTTCAAACTTAGATCTACGCTTCACCGTTGATTTTCTTGAAAAACTAAGCCCGGATTCGTGATTAGAACGAAAAAGGATTGTTAAAAAGCTAAAAAAAATTGAATCGGGCAAAAAAAAAAATTTCCGACGCGGGTCGGCCACCGCGCCGGACCTGTGGAGGTTGACCGGAGAAGAAGGCTGCACTTGCAGACCTTCTCTCACTAGAAGTTTGTAGAGAGAGGAAGAAGAAGGAATTATGGAAGAAATAAACCGAAAATGGCTTCTATAGGTGTAAACGAACCGGTTTGGTTCGCTTGAACCGGACCGGTTCACTTTGATTCCTTCTCCTTGTTCCTCAACCGTTAGATCTAGCTGGATCAATCCAACGCTCCTAATGCGTTTGGATAGTCCAGGATCCATCAAGACTTTGGGCTTAGGCCTATTTCTTGCAGATCCTGTGATTCCTCTTATTTTCTTGCTATTTTACACTTTGTTTTAGCTTTTTACACCTCTGATCATGCTCAAAATTACTTAAAATTTTTTATAACTTTTTGTACATGTTTCTTGTTATTTTGGTGATGTTTCTATGCCTTTCGTTTACTGAAAATTTTGTTAAAAAAATATTATCACATTTTCTTGCATTATTTCTTGATGTTATATGAAAAACCTATGAAAATTGCTCAATTTCATTCTATGTTCTTGATGATTGTTGATATACATGTTATATGATTCTATGAATTTTTAGCTACTGTTTGTACATAATTTTGATGCTTGTGTGTGAGGCTTGGTTAATTACTTGGTTTGCAAGTTACATTTGTGAATAAATAATGCAAATATGCTTAAGTTTACTTTGGAAATGTCAAGTTCATCATGTTGCCTTAATTCTCATTTTAAGACCTGATTCTAAACCTTTGGAAAATGTATTAGAATGTGAGAATTTTAGGCAATAGGATTCTTGCATTTTGTAAGTAAATTTTAGTTATATTTTTGCACTTTTTGGCTTTATTTTGTGAAGTTTTCCATGCTTTTGTCTTGATATTTTACTTGCGTTATTTTCTTTGATATTACCCTATGCTACTAACATTTTCTTGTTTCATGTTTCATACGTCATAAGCATATTCTCCATCACACTTTCTCATCTCATTTCTTTACTTTTCTTTTGCTTTTAATTCATTTGTGTGGGATTAAGTTCCCACAAGGAAGTAGTGTGTATGTAGGGAAATGATGTAATATGGTCAATGGACTCTCGATATGTACACCGACACTCACACCGACACTAGCACACACCTCACTTGGTTACTTAAGATGTATGGCTAGGATATGCATGTTTAGATGTATGTATAGGATTGAATGTTTAGATGAATGCTTAGGTTTTACACTAAGAAAAATCAATTTTCCAAAAAAAACTTGAACAACATTACTTGAAAACCTTTTCCAAAAAATATAGGAGTCAAAACTCCTTTGCATTTTCTCTTTATTTTCTTAATCAAATTTCAATGAAAATTAATCATACTTGACTTTTTTCCAAAATCACTAATCAAACCTCACAATTTCACAATCTTATGCCCTTGAGGCCTCTCTCTCTCATTCTTCAAAATTCCAATTTTCAAACTTAAAATCAACCCACGAAAACAAAAAAAACACTTTTTGGAAGAGAACTACGATGGATTTAATCCCTTAAAAGGGTACGTAGGCAAGGAATCAAAATTCCTTCAATTCAAATAAAATAAAAATTCAAACATTTTCTTCTCCCTCCAATTCTTGACTTAGTAAACTCTTAGGTGTAAATATCATTTTTCAAATAGCATTTAAAAAATAAAGCGCGCGCGTAGAAAGTAAAGACGGTTCCTATAGGATACTATAGTCGTTATGGGTGCCTAACACCTTCCCGTAGCGAAAACAACTCCCGGACCTCGATTCTCAAGGGTTTTGCTTATTTTTTCCCTTCCCAAGAAAAAATGAGATATCAAAGGTTAAAAAGGTTCAAACGTAATCAATGTTTGACACCCGAAAACCAAGATAAAACACATGGGTACCTAAAATGTTGGTGTAAGGGTCAATTTCCTTATCCAAATTGGTTCATACTCAAAGCACAAGAAACAATGCCATAGAATAGACAGTATCAAAACTTCTCAATCAAAAAGAATTAAGAAAAATACATTTAATTCTTTAAGGTAAAGTTCATACACATTTCTTTTATATATATAACAGTTTAATCACTTATCAACACACAGATGTATAATAGACCCAATGCAATGCAATGAATGCATGCTCTTATAACTATATGATCCGGATATAATTCCCGCCACTAAGGCATCCACACAGAAATATAATTGCAATTCCCGCCACACAGGCATCCACACAGAATATAATTGCAATTCCCGCCACACAGGCACGACACAGATGCATATGACATGCATGATAATGATAATGAAACTAAATCCCGCCACTTAGGCACCACTAAGAAATGCAAACTAAATCCCGCCACTTAGGCACCACTAAGAATATAATTATAACCCGCCACACAGGCATCCACACATATATATAATATTAACCCGCCACTAAGGCAATTACAGTCAAATATTAAGGCATCACCACACAACCAAAAGTCAATCATTTCACAAACTCACATTTTCATCTTTCTCTTTTCTTTAATTAATCAAAATATAACATGTCTTTCTCAGCATCACAAAAACATATAAACATAATAAGATAAAATACAATTATCATTCCACATCACATCACACACAACTTTCATATAAAACATAATTAAGAGTAATCACTAGAAAGGATTAAATTTTACCAAGAAAATACATTTTAATTATTTTCTTTTTTAAAAGACAAGTATTGCTACCACTATTTAATAACACAGCCCTAGCAATTAGTATGGACGTATGGGGAAAAAGCCCTTACCTCATACGCTTTACTTCCTAGCCGAAAACTCTCGATCTATACACGTCCCTCTTGCTCCACTTGGTTTATTTCCCACCTTGCTGATATCTTGCGTAAACAATCTCTACCATTTTTATGTTAAATTCACACAACCGCTGCAACACTATATTTTGGCTTCCCTCTGATTGTTTTTCAAGTTACTAATCTCTCAGTAAGATGGATGAAAATAAAGGAAGACTTATAGTAGGATAAGTATGTGAATGAGGGGAGAGTGATAATGATGAAATGGTAGTTTCAGTTGTGCATAGAAGGGTGACTTTATTTGTCGTGAGTTTAAAAATATGATGCATGTTGTACCGGTAGTGAGTGCTCAAAGTGGTGGAAGTAAAAATAAATAAATGGATAGGGACGTGATCATATATGTAGCGGATAGGTAACTGATGACTTGACTTAATCTCACACTAAATTCTACTAATAACAACTATTAAGTCTAGGTGGTGAGGTGTACATGGGTAATAGCTTGCAGCAAAAATTAAGGATAAACATGACTAAATCTACACTTCATAAATTTAGTTTCACGTGTTATTATTGTGTTATTCTACGGACTTGTTTTATCAAACTAAGCAATTAACCACCCAATCTACACACGTTCCCTTCATTCTCTAACTATCTCCCTTTTTCTTTTCTTTTTTCCTTTCTCTAGTTTCATGCCGTCACGACATACATATATATACAAATTCTATTAATAACTAACACTATTAAAATAAGTTCCTATTAGGATAAGTGTATTTATTAAATACATATATGGTTCTAATTTAAACTAGCATATTATACCTTTAAGTAAAATAAATAGACTCAACATATCAATCATTCAAAATAACCTCTAAGACAAAGACATAACATGAATAAGTAGGAGGTTATCCAATTATAGTCACACCAAATTGATAAATAAAAATGAACTATATGGAAAAATTCTAATTAATTAACCAAAGAAAGGAATGTCGAGATTTTGCGAAGTTTTTCGCGCACAAAATAAATTGTTGAACAACTAAGTGGCAAGTCAAGAAAATTATTTAAAAAAAACATATATAAAATATTGGGATGTTACATTATCACCCCCTTAAAATAGTTTCGTCCTCGAAACTAGAAAATGAAAAGAAAAAATAGATTTAACAAAACATCTGCCTTAAAACCATCATAAAAAAATATATTCCAGCCAAAATATTTTGAAATAATTTTCCTAGGATGAAAAGTTATTGAAAAGTAGTTGTTCGAATCAATCACGGCAAGTAAGAAAATTTTAGAATGGAATAAAAATATAATATCATGTTTCCGCTGCGCACTCTGATATCAACTGGTTAGTCATCAATTATAATATTGGGACATACTATCCTACTCCAACAATCATACTATCCTTTACAACTTACACTTGGTGTTCTTCGAGTTCATATTTGTCATCACCACTCTTGGTTTACTCTCCTCCACAAAAATAGCACGACCTATCACCACTAAAGTCAAAATTTTACAAATTGATACCTAAAACATACATTTTTCGACAAGGGACGATATTAAGACAAAGGTTTGAGTGGTGGTGGAACAAGCACACACCACCTCTTGAAGATGGGAGATGAGCCATGTAAGTCCTACAATTTATTTGAGTCAGGAAAGATATTTACGATTTAGTCTTAGCTCTAGGAGCTTCCAAAAGTAACATCTAACTTACAACCAACAACATCTTACCAAAAATTTAAACCCCAAAGTCACTAACTAGATAGAAAGAAAAAAAATCAAACAACTTAACAACAAGCATTATGCATGGGAAAATGATGTATATCCCGATAACTTGAATCACGAGTGTCCCGACCATTTAAAACACAAATACATTTACTGCTGCTGACATCATGTTTGGTAAGTGGGAGCAGTTTTTTTTTTTTGGAGTCAAAGCAATATCCAATCGGGAAGCTTTCGGGATATATTTTATCGGGATATATAGCATCCCTCTTATGCATGCAACATACAAGATAACCATTTTTTTTAGGAGACACAAGATATACATCACGCCACCTTTTTTTTTTTTTTTTTCATCTCTTTCTGTTAAACCACACACAAATTAATATCAATACAAGACACCATCTACACAAAATCATAATTTCTTTTATTTCATCAGAACCAATACATATAAATTTAATCTTAAAAAAAAAAGAATTATTTTAATCACTTCAACCTCATAAAAATTATCTCATCAACACCATAAAATAATTTTGGAACGTAATCATTAGGAAGGCATGAATTTTTAATAAATAAAGAACACAACATGAAATACAACACTTATGCGGCAATTTCGTACAAATAACACAATTAAAGAAAGCAAGTTTTTAAAATCTACAACAACACTTTTTTTTTCCAACATCAACAATATATTTATAGCTTATAGCAACACTTCTACAACCTACAACAAGACTCTTACAACCTACAACATTAGTTATACTTATAATAATAAAAGCAAAAAAAATAAAACATAAATAGAAACAGCAACTATGTAGAGCAAAAGATGACAGTTTTTTTTTTTTTTGCAGCATCAGCAACAATTTTTCAGCAAAGGGCAACAATTTTAGCCGTGAAAGCAACTTTTACAGAAAACAGAACAACCAAAAACAGAAAATAGTTTTAGTGACAGACACCAGAAAACATAAATACACACTAAAATGGTTTTAGTGACAGACAACAAAAACACAATTTCATATAGGATGACTTTTAGTAACAGACAACAAGAAAACAAATTATAATAATAAGAACATCAACACATAGAAAAATCAATGGGCTAATCCTATAAATATCATTTATAAGGTAATATATCATCATCTAAATCCTCTTTAATTCACAGACTATGATCATCATGTTTTGTAAGAGTTATTTCTTCAGTAAGTTAGTCATTTATCTATGTTTCATAAAAATTGTTTCTTTGCTACTAATAACATATCATAGGCACCAAATACCACTATAGAAAAACATGAGTTTTCAAACTCAAAATGACAGCAAATAATTTTTTTTTCACACAATGAAGAAATCAAATAACCATCCATAAGAAAATAACTCAAAAACCAAAATCATATGTTCTATAAGTATTATCAAAAGTAATTTTTTTTAAGCAAGGTGAAATAATATTAAAAAAAAATCACAAGATATGACTAAATTGCAAAGTATCAATACTACTCTGTATATAGCAGATAACTTAAATCAATTGCAACACCTATAGTCTCTAAAGTTTTTCTAACAAACCCCAAAAACACAAACTGAAATTGACAATCGGAGACCAAAGTCTAAGAAATTAGTGCACTTTCAAATAAATCGAATACTTTGATCATATAACAAGCTTATAAAACTACCACCAAACAATCCACCATATAACTAAAGTGTCATTTACTTTTCTAGAAACTCAACACCAAGCAAAAACCAATGTTGCTTAATCCATACCAAAACAAGTTTTTTTTTTTTTTTTACTTCTTTCTTTATGTGGATATCTAGTTCACCATATTTTTGTCTTAACCAAAGCAGACTCAAACTTAATCCAAAATTCAAACTATGTCACATCTTTACCCCAAGTTACATATCTAGATCAAATACACAATAAACTAAGACATCAAGAAAACATAATATAGAGAAGGACCATAAAGAAGAAGAAAAAAACATTAGCAGTCCTGCACCAAGTTAAATCACACCACTAACGAAACAACACCTATAAAATGCATTAAAGCCACACTTCTACATCAACTCAAATTAATCACGAGACTTTACAAAAACATCATGAAAGAATTAAAGATAATATAAGACGCCAAACTACTCAATTGATGCAGATTCATGCTCAACATACTCAATTTAAATAAGCATCAAGAAGCCATAAAATACAAGTAACTTTCGATCATCAATTTAATAATAGTAAAAATGTAAAAAACAAAAAGATAAAATCATTCAAAAACATCAATCAAAAGCATGCGTCATACAAAAGCGTCCCACCCAAAAATAAGTCCGAGGATTATTGCTCTGATACCATAATGTAACGCCCCAGATTTTGGTCCAAGACATTACGCCTAAATCATTTTCTTTTTCTGAAAAACACTACTATTTATTTATTTTATCAATAATATATATTCTAGCAAAACCTATACAAAATTCTTTACATAATTTAATAAAAATTCTTAAACTAAATGTCCTTCAAAATCACTTCTAAAATTACAATTTAATCAAAAACCCAATTTCGCCCACATACGCGCTTCAAGCAAAACACCAAAGCAAACACATCTCTTCATGTTCATGGGTACCTAAAATGTTGGTGTAAGGGTCAATTTCCTTATCCAAATTGGTTCATACTCAAAGCACAAGAAACAATGTCATAGAATAGACAGTATCAAAACTTCTCAATCAAAAAGAATTAAGAAAAATACATTTAATTCTTTAAGGTAAAGTTCATACACATTTCTTTTATATATATAACAGTTTAATCATTTATCAACACACAGATGTATAATAGACCCAATGCAATGCAATGATGTGCAAAATGCATGCTCTTATAACTATATGATCCGGATATAATTCCCGCCACTAAGGCATCCACATAGAAATATAATTGCAATTCCCGCCACACATGCATCCACACAGAATATAATTGCAATTCCCGCCACATAGGCACGACACAGATGCATATGACATGCATGATAATGATAATGAAACTAAATCCCGCCACTTAGGCACCACTAAGAAATGCAAACTAAATCCCACCACTTAGGCACCACTAAGAATATAATTATAACCCGCCACACAGGCATCCACACATATATATAATATTAACCCGCCACTAAGGCAATTACAGTCAAATATTAAGGCATCACCACACAACCAAAAGTCAATCATTTCACAAACTCACATTTTCATCTTTTTCTTTTCTTTAATTAATCAAAATATAACATGTCTTTCTCAGCATCACAAAAACATATAAACATAATAAGATAAAATACAATTATCATTCCACATCACATCACACACAACTTTCATATAAAACATAATTAAGAGTAATCACTTGAAAGGATTAAATTTTACCAAGAAAATACATTTTAATTATTTTCTTTTTTAAAAGACAAGTATTGCCACCACTATTTAATAACACATCCCTAGCACTTAGTAAAAAGCCCTTACCTCATACGTTTTACTTCCTAGCCGAAAACTCTCGATCTATACACGTCCCTCTTGCTCCACTTGGTTTATTTCCCACCTTGCTGATATCTTGCGTAAACAATCTCTACCATTTTTATGTTAAATTCACACAACCGCTGCAACACTATATTTTGGCTTCCCTCTGATTGTTTTTCAAGTTACTAATCTCTCAGTAAGATGGATGAAAATAAAGGAAGACTTATAGTAGGATAAGTATGTGAATGAGGGGAGAGTGATAATTGTAACAGCCCGATTTTCGCTAGATTTATTTTATTATTTATTTATGTGTGTTGTGTGTGCTATTATGTGATTATTTGCATCTGTGTGTATTTTTGGTTGGGAATTGTAGAATTCTGTGTAGAAGGGTATTTTAGTCATTTTGAACTTAGGGGCATTTTGGTCATTTTAAGAGTAGGGGTAATTTTGTAATTTTGGTTGAGGATTATTATTTTGAGTGTTAGTAAGAATGTTATTTTACCAAGTTACTAGAGAGGGTGTAGTAATTATTTTATTTACCGGTAAGTGACCGTTAGTGTTGAATTTACCATTAAGTGAGTAGTGACATTTTGGGTGTTAGAATAGAAATGGGTTAGGCCCATTAAGGTTGAGAGATAAGCCCAATTGAATAGAGCACATATATAAACTCTAGTTGTTGGTGAAAATTAGGTTTCACAACATTATTTATTTCATTTCATTTGAGAAGAGAAGAGATAGAAGCTAGAGAGAAGAACAAGAACAAGAGCTAGAGCTAGAGGAGGGGATTCATCATCTAGGAGCTAAATTGAGGCTTGAATTAGAGATTCTTGGTGTTAGAGGTAAGGGGGTTAGTTTTTAATCATAATTTCATCATTTTTCTTTTACCCATTTTTATGAAATTGATGGATTGATTTCAATTGTTGTAAATTTGTGCATGATTGTTGTTGTTATGTTTGAGAACATGATTTGTATGATAATTGTGTTGTTGTTGTTGAATTTGTATGTCAAATGGGTATAGATGAATATGATATGTTTTTGTGGGAAATTGATGAAGAATGAAGTTGTGGTTGTTAAATTGTGGATGATTTCATGATTAGATGTTGTTGTTGTTGTTGTTAGATGTGTTGTTGATGAATTGATGAATTGGGTATCATAAATTGGTGAATTATGATGAGATTTGTTGCTGTTGTTCAATTTGTGAAGTGGTGTTAAGGTGTTCATGTGAAGGACCAAAATGAAGTTTTGAAATATGATGTTGTTGACTGAATTTTTGATCTTGTTGGATGAATTGAACTTGGTAGAATTTCTGTTTTCATGTTGTGATTTTGTTAGTCGAATCGTTTGGGAGAAAACGGGATTTTCGTGTGAAAATTCGAGTGTTAACCGTTTTGAAAATGAGTGTGATGTGAGGTTTTGGAAAATGATTTTGGGATGGTTGAAACTTGAATTTTTCTGTACATTATGATAGAGCTATGTGTTAGGAGAATGTAGGCGAAAACGGCATCGAAAACGGGTTAACGGTTTGGATTTTACGCGCGAAAACGTGAAAATTGGAAAATCTGATGTTGTCTGTCAGGTGGCCATCGTACTACGATATTGGCCATCGTACTACGATTTTTGACCAGTTTTTGGAGTGTTTTCGCACTGGAAAAATTGTACTACGATGGAGAAAAATCGTACTACGATTTTGCCTGACCAGAAATTTTAAAAATGCATTTTTCTTCAATCCAATTGCTTCCAAACTTGTTCCAAAGTGTAGGGGCTTTATCCTAACCATCTAGGGATGTTTTTATGAAGGAATTAACTTTGTTTAAAGAGGACTATTGAGTTCTTATGTTGCTTGGCATTGAAATGGATTAATTAAGAGACGAACTTGGTGAATCCTATAATTCGTCGTTTTTGGCCGATGAAATGCTTATGTATCCTCTACTGCACCTAAGAGTGACTTGTGAGAATACATGACATAGGAAATTGAGCTTTTAGAATTGGTTTTGGTTCATAACCTCTAGTATTTTTAAAACGGTGACTTTGGAGACGAACTTAGTAGAAATGAATCATGTTGAACTAAAGTCTTATGAATCTTTTGTGAATGGTCACATATGACTAAATAACTGTGTTTGAATGATTGTGGAAGGTTGAGAATGATGTTTGTCATAAATTGTTGTGTTATTCCATTTTACTTTATTTATGTGATGTAAATGGAAATGAATTGTAAATCGATGTTGATGAATGTTGATGGATCTTATGTGAGATGTGATTGTTGAATGTGTGGGCATGATTTCTTGATAATGCAATGTTGTTAAGTTGTTGAAATGTAAAGGGAGGTGTACCTTTACATTGTCTTTGGTAGTTGTTATGTTGGAGTTGTGCATTATCGAGTCATTGCTATATGTCCATGCATCATACCATGTTGTTGTTGTTGAAATGTAAAAGGAGGTGTACTTTTACATAGTTGTTGTAAGAGGAGGTGTACTCTTACATAGATGTTCAGTTTGTTGGAACAAAATGTGTTTAACAATGAACCTTAAAGAGTTTTGATGATAACAAGGTATTAAAAATTGTAAATTGGACTAGCTAATATTTGTTCAAGTGTACATGACCAGAAGCTGCGTTATCAGAAGCTGCATCATCAGAAGCTATGTTATCAGAAGCTGCCTCATCAGAAGTCATTTCACCAGAAGCTGAAGATCAACTGGATTTGCAAAAGATTCAAGGATTGAAGAATCATCACTGCAAAAGTTGTCTATTGGATTCGAAAACACAACAAAAGATTAGTGGAATTTTGCAACGGTCATTTCAAAGGTGTTTGAAGACATGTGCTTGCAATTTGGACGAAAGCGTTGACATTGTACTATTGTACGAACTGTACAACCACCTTCTCCACTACTCTGTTTTGTGTCCACGCTACACGACAAGAAAACAGCTCCAGAATACGGCTTCGCCTGCATAGATGTTCCTTTGGATAAGGAATGGATTTCAAATTGGTTCTTCATAGGACAACAACCAAATCAGGCAAAAGATCATTGGTGAAAGATCAAGCTTCAACAACGACTCTTTGATGTGCTGGCAATTTCACAACGTCTCTTTCACACCTCTATATAAAGGAGTGAAGACTTAGAGATTTGGTAATGCTGAACAAAAAGACTCACAACATTTTTACAAGTGCCAAACCTCTGCTGAAATTGTTCTGCATTCACTTAGAATTTCTGTGTCTCAAAGTCATATCTTAGAAATTCTTAAGTCCATTGAGTCTGTATCTGATTTCTATTGTGAGCACCTCTGATTGTATATCAAGTGTTCAACCTTAAACAATTTTCTGTGTAATTTTGTTTAGTTAGAAGTCTCTTGCAGTTGTGCTTGAGCAGGAAGTCTCTTGATTTTGTTCTTGAGCAAAGGAAGTCTCTTGCTTGTGTGCTTGAGCAAAGGAAGTCTCTTGCTTGTGTGCTTGAGCAATTGTAATCAGATATTACTCTTAGTGAAATCTCCTTGGAAGTGCAAGGGGGACTGGACTACTTCCGGATTGTGGAAGGAACCAGTATAATTGCTTTGTGTCGTTCTTCTTCTCTCTCTCTCTCTCTGTTTTATTCCGCTGCATTTAGATTCTGATTATCACTTCAGAAGCTGTCTCACTTAGCTTCTGACCAGTGTGTTCAGTTTGTAGGAGAAACGAAGAATTTTCCAAAAACACAATTCAACCCCCCTTCTTATGTTTTTTGTCACCTTCAATTGGTATCTAGAGCATTGGTCTGTTGTGTAACACTTAACCGTGCAACAGTCAAAGATCTGAGAAAAACATGTCTACTCCTCCTCCTACTGGATCTGGTGATACTAGCTATAAAAATGTCTCACATGATTATAGTGATAGTAAGAAATCCAGTGTTGGAAAGATTCCAAAATTCAACGGAGATGCTGAAGAATTTTCTTGGTGGAAGACCAACTTTTACAGTTATATCATGAGCCTAGATGAAGAATTATGGGATATTCTGGAAGATGGTGTTGGTGATTTAGTCCTTGATGAAGAAGGAGTTGCTGTGGATAGAAAGAAACATACTCCTGAGTTGAAGAAACTCTACAAGAAGCATCATATTATCGGAGGAGCTCTTGTCACTGCTATACCCAAAGCAGAGTACATGAAGATGAGTGACAAATCCACTGCTAAAGCTATGTTTGCTTCACTCTGTTCAAACTACGAAGGCAGCAAGAAGGTCAAAGAAGCTAAAGCTCTCATGCTTGTACTTCAGTACGAGTTATTCAAGATGAAGGATGATGAAACTATTGAGGAGATGTACTCAAGGTTTCAAACCATAGTCTCTGGGCTACAAATTCTAAAGAAGAGCTATGTTGCTTCTGACCATGTGAGCAAGATACTCAGAAGCTTACCTGCAAGATGGAGACCAAAGGTGACTGCCATTGAGGAAGCTAAAGATTTAAACACTTTAAGTGTCGAAGATCTTGTTAGTTCTTTCAAAGTTCATGAGTTAAGTCTTAATGAACATGAGTCTACTAAGAAGAGTAAATCAATAGCTCTTCCATCCAAAGGCAAGTCATCAAAAGCTCTCAAGGTGGTTGAATCTGAAGAGGAAGAACAATCAAGTTCAGATTATGAACCAGATACTGCTGAAATGACCATGCTCTCAAACAGACTTCAGTATCTGGCCAAGAAGAACAAAAAGTTTCTCGCTAGAAGGGGTAACTCTAGAAGCTCAAGGAAAGAAGATCAGAAGGGATGCTTCAACTGTAAGAAGCATGGACATTTCATTGCTGAATGCCCTGATCTTCAAAGAGAAAAGTCAAAGGACAAGTCAAAAAGGTCTACATTCAAACCAAGCAAATTAAAGAAGCAGATCAAGCAGAGTTTAATGGCAACCTGGGATGATCTTGGAAGTGAATCTGGATCTGACAAAGAGGAAGCTGGTGAAGATGCAAAGGTAGATGTTGGGCTGGTAGCAACAGCAACTTCAGAAGCTGGATCAGATTCAGACTCAGAAGATGAAAACGAGGTATATTCCAAAATTCCCAGAGATAAACTTGTTGAGTCACTTAAAGAACTTCTTACACATTTTGAAGTAAGAACCAATGAGTTGAAGGATTTAAAAGAAAAATATGCTAAATTGGTAAAACAGCAAAAATCAACTTTATTGGATCTGAAAGCTTCTGAACAAGGACTTAGGGGCTTTGACTTCATGTGTAAAACGTATGAAGATCAGCTCAGGTTCTTATGTCAGAAGCTACAAGAAAAGTGTAACAAAAAACATTTAAGTAACCATGAAATTGCTCTTGAAGATTTTATTATATCTGGCATTGACAGAAGCAAAGTGGCTTCTATGATTTATAGCATTTACAAGAACAATGACAGAGGAATTGGTTTTCCAGAAGTGAAACTTGAGAAAACCAATCTAAAATCTTGTTGTGAATGCATCAAGGAAGGTCTGAAAACCTTCTTTGTACCAGAAGGTGCTGAGTTGGAAACTGTTGTTCAATCAGAACCTGAAGCTTCTAGTTCTAAGGCTAAGATTAATTCAAAGCCAAAGAACTCTAAGTCAAAGGCTATGATCAAATCTGATTCCAAGACTTCAAAGATCAGAACATGTACCTCAGAGTCTGGTGAAACCAAAATCTGAGGTTCTGAAGTCTAAGTTTCAGAAGAAGACAGTTACTGTTTCTGAAGTACCAAAACCAAAGGTAATGGTTAATCAGAAGCAACCCAACTCACAACACAAGGTACAAGGAGCGAAGAGTAAAGCCTTAAGCACTAACCTTCCAGGACCCATAGGACAATGGGTACCTAAATCTGAAAATGTCAATGATGCAGGTATGTCTAAGAGCAGCACCAAAACAAAGATCATGGTACCTAAACAGCGGTTGCTCAAGACACATGACAGGAGAGAAGTCCAGTTTCCTCAGCCTAACAATGAAAGAGGGAGGAAATGTGAAATTTGGAGGCAACCAGTCAGGCAAGATCATAGGTACAGGAACTATTGGTAATTCCTCTACCTCAATTAATAATGTATGGTTGGTAGATGGTCTTGAACATAACCTTTTGAGCATTAGTCAATTTTGTGATAATGGTTATGATGTGCTTTTTGAGAAAACCAACTGTACAGTAATCAACAAGGAAGACAAATCCATAGTGTTCAAGGGAAAGAGAGTTGACAATGTCTATAAAATCAATTTTTCTGAACTGGCTGATCAGAAGGTGATTTGCCTTCTATCAGTGAATGATAAGAAATGGATGTGGCACAGAAGGTTGGGACATGCTAACTGGAGGTTAATCTCTAAGCTTAGTAAGTTACAACTTGTCAAAGGGCTACCAGACATTGACTATCATTCAGATGCACTCTGTGGTGCATGTCAGAGAGGAAAAATTGTGAAATCATCTTTTAAAACCAAAGACATTGTTTCAACCTCAAGACCCTTAGAACTACTCCATATTGATTTATTTGGACCAGTGAGTACTACATCCTTGTATGGAAGTAAATATGGATTAGTCATTGTTGATGATTACAGCAGATGGACTTGGGTGAAATTCCTGAAAAGTAAGGATCATGCATATGAGGTATTCAGTAACTTCTGCACACAAATTCAAACTGAAAAAGAGTCAAAGATTTTGAAAATCAGAAGTGATCATGGTGGAGAATTTGAAAATGAGCCATTTGAAGCTTTTTGTGAAAAACATGGAATTATCCATGAATTCTCTTCTCCTAGAACTCCACAACAAAATGGGGTTGTAGAGAGAAAGAATAGAACTTTACAAGAAATGGCCAGAACCATGATCCATGAAAACAATTTGGCTAAACATTTTTGGGCAGAAGCAGTGAATACAGCATGTTATGTTCAAAACAGGATCTATATTAGACCTATTTTGGAGAAAACAACATATGAACTCTTTAAAGGAAGAAAACCCAATATCTCTTACTTTCATCAATTTGGATGTACATGTTACATTCTGAACAACAAGCTCTACCTAAAGAAATTTGATGTCAAGGCCCAAAGAGGAATCTTCTTAGGTTACTCTGAAAGGTCAAAGGCATACAGAGTGTATAATTCAGAGACACTCTGTGTTGAAGAATCTATGCACGTTAAATTTGATGACAAAGAGCTTGAAGATAAAACTTCAAAGCAAGATGAAAGTGTTGCAGAGATACAGGTTCCTGAAGTTACTCCAGAACCTGATCAGATAGCTGAATCTGAAGAAAGTCCAGAAGTTGAACCCACATCAAAAGCGCAAGATGAAACTGCTTCTGATGAAGCACAAGATGGCTCACATCAAGAATATCCTCCCAGAATCACTTTCAAGCACAAGTCTTCACATCCTGAGGAGCTAATCATTGGAAACAAAGATAGTCCAAGAAGAACAAGATCATTCTTTAGACAAGAAGAATCAATGATTGGACTGATCTCAATGATTGAACCTACAACAGTTGATGAAGCACTTTCAGATGATGGATGGATCTTAGCTATGCAAGAAGAGTTGAATCAATTTCAAAGAAATGATGTGTGGGATCTGGTACCCAAACCTCAGCACAAGAACATTATTGGAACAAAATGGGTATTCAGAAACAATCTGAATGAGCAAGGAGAAGTAACAAGAAACAAAGCCAGACTTGTTGCACAGGGGTATAGTCAACAAGAAGGCGTTGATTACACTGAAACATTTGCTCCAGTTGCAAGATTGGAAGCAATCAGGTTACTTCTTTCCTATGCTGTTAATCATGGCATAATATTATATCAAATGGATGTCAAGAGTGCATTTCTTAATGGTGTCATAGAAGAAGAAATGTATGTCAAGCATCCTCCTGGATTTGAGGATATTAAATATCCTGACCATGTTTTTAAACTGAAGAAATCACTATATGGCTTGAAACAAGCTCCTAGAGCTTGGTATGATAGACTAAGTAATTTCTTAATCAAAAATGATTTTAAAAGAGGACAGGTTGATACAACACTCTTCAGAAGGACCCTTGGGAAAGATATTCTTGTTGTGCAAATATATGTTGATGATATAATATTTGGTTCTACTAATGGATCTCTTTGCAAGGAATTTTCTAAGTTAATGCAGGATGAATTTGAAATGAGCATGATGGGAGAGCTGAAGTTCTTCCTGGGCATTCAAATTAATCAATGCAAAGATGGAGTCTATGTTCATCAATCAAAGTATACAAAGGAGCTTCTGAAGAAGTTCAAGCTTGAAGATTGTAAAGTGATGAACACTCCAATGCACCCTACGTGCACCTTAAGCAAAGAAGATGAAGGAGCTAAAGTTGATCAGAAGCTGTATAGAGGTATGATTAGTTCTTTGTTATACCTTACTGCATCTAGGCCAGATATTTTATTCAGTGTATGCTTGTGTGCAAGATTCCAATCAGATCCCAGAGAATCTCATATGACTGCTGTCAAGAGAATCTTCAGGTATCTGAAAGGAACAACTAATCTTGGACTCCTTTATAGGAAATCCTTAGATCATAAGCTAATTGGATTATATGATGCTGATTATGCTGGTGATAGGATTGAAAGAAAGTCAACCAGTGGCAATTGTCAATTTCTGGGTGATAATCTTATATCCTGGGCTAGCAAAAGACAAACAACTATTGCTATGTCTACAGCAGAAGCAGAATACATTTCAGCTGCAAGTTGTTGCACACAACTACTTTGGATGAAACATCAGTTGGAAGACTATCAGATAACTGCTAACAGTATTCCCATTTATTGTGATAATACTGCTGCTATTTATTTGTCTAAAAATCCAATTTTGCATTCAAGAGCTAAGCACATTGAAATCAAACACCATTTTATCAGAGATTATGTTCAAAAAGGAATTTTAGATATAAAATTCATTGATACTGAAAATCAATGGGCTGATATATTTACTAAGCCTTTAACTGTTGAAAGATTTGATTTTATAAAGAAAAATTTGAACATGCACTTTGTGTCTGATTAAATGATTGCTTGCTCCTGAATAGGATTTTAGGTTCTGAAGTTAGTTCAGAAGTAGTAGTCCATCAGAAGCTGGATTTTATGCTTCTAAATAGTAGAGTTAGTGGAAACGTTGGGAGTTACTTTTTATGGTAACTTCTGGCCCACTAACTTGGTAGTTACTCTGTGAACTTCTGACGTGGCCTGTATGTATTGGTGTATAACTAAAAAGGGCAATGATGATTTAATAGCTTTGAAAGTACTTTTCACGCGCCCCCAATTTTGTCATTAATGTTATGTTTGTTTGTCTTTTTTGAATTGCAATCGTTTTACTTTTAACACTTTGTCAATTCACACACTACTCACTCACAACAAACACATTTACTTTCAAACCTTTTGCGAAGTAAGCGCATTCTCTCAACCCTAGAACCCTAAAATCATCATCTTCTTCAATCATCATCAAATGACATCATCAAGCTCAAAAGTTTCAGAATCCACATCAAACATGCAAGGTGCATCAGAATCTGGGTCAGTCTATAAAGAAAAGACTATGTCTATTCCGATCAACTCTCTGATAGTTCAAATAGAATCACCAGTGGACTTTGCTTCACTCAAGAGGTATAAAGTAGACATGGAAGCTTTTGTAAAAGCTCAGAAGCTGTCTGAGTATTTCAAGATGCTAAATGGGCCAACGTATGTGAACTTGGTCAAGGATTTCTGGTTTAGGGTTGAAGTGTTCAATGGAAAGCCTGCAAAGGTCGTGGGTAAACAAGCAGCTTCAAAGAAGGGAAAAATGACGGTGGAAATGAATCCTACCTCCTTCAGTCAATTGGAAGTAAGATCTGAAGTGATGGGCATTCCTGTAACTATCAATGAGGAAGTTATTGCTAAAGCATGCAGGGTGTCTGCTGAAGGAAGATTTCAGGAAATTGTAAAGAACGATGATATCTTGCTAAAGAGTTTCTATAACTTGCTTCTGGATGGAAATTCAGACACAAAGACTTCAGAAATGGAGATTCATAACAGGACGCTAGTAAAATTCTGCACTGATTGTTTCTTTCAGAAAGCAGGAGGGTCTGATCAACCCAATAATCAACAGAAGCTGGCCATCTATTTCATGGCAATCCTTGACAAGATCAACTTCACAAGATACGTCATGGATTATCTTTGCTGGGCTATTAATGAAAGCACTATCAAAGAAAGGAAGCAAGTGCCTTATGGAAGATTATTGTCTGAGATCTTTCATCAGGGAAGAGTGCTGGATTTCTTGAGAAAGACAAGGGATGCTTCTGATGAATGCTTTAAGGTTTCCACTGCTAAGAAGACTATTTGTAGCAAAACCTTGCATTCCATGGGTCAGTTCAAGAACGCCCCTAAAGATGAGAAATGGATAAAGCTGACCACAGAAGAAACTGAGGTCATCAGAGACTTTCCTCCCATCTTTAAGGAAAGTGACTCTGATTTCCTAGTTCAATCAGTTGCTAAGTATGTCTTGGAGGAAGATACAAGCACTCAGGAGGAAGCTGCTCCTGCTAAAGTGAAGAAAGTTAAGGGTGCTACTGCATCAAAAGCAGATACTGATAAGGGCAAGCAAAAGAAGGATGTTAAAAGAAAGAGGGGAAAAGCTGAAACAGTTTATCACAAGGAAAAACTGGATGAAGCTATGGATGAGCTCGAAAAAGAAGAAGCTGAGCCCAAGCTGAAGAAGAAAAAGGTACATGTTGATATGAAAACTTCTACGGTTGAACTGACTCCTGCCAAGGCCAAAATGGCTAAGGAAATTGCTGATTTTAAATTAGCAGATATAATGGAGAAGAAGAGAATTAAGGCTGCTTCTATTCCCATAAAAAGAAGTAAGGGCAGATCAGAGTCCATCATCACAGAAGAGCATCTGAACAAAGCTATTGATGGGATAAAATCAAAAGAGCTCGAGAAGAAAGCATCTGGGCCAATCTTCACTCCAATGGTAGAAGTTACTTCTGACATGAAGAAGAAGGCTGATGAAGAAGCTGCTCAGATGCTAGCTGAACAGCAGGAAAGGGAAGCTAAGAAGAGAAGGGATAGGGATGAAAGGCTTAGAGCCTCAGGCCTTGAACATTGTGATGAATTCTTCAAGAAGAAGTCTGAAGAAGTCAAGGAAGTAGCTGTTAAAGCTTCAGAAGCGGTTCTAAAAGCACCAGGTGCTACCACTTCAGAAGCTGAAACTACAGTCAAGATATGTCAGATTCCAGTCACCTCTACCCCCATTTCACCCTTTTCACCTCAAGCAACTGAGCAAGAAGAAGACACTTCTGTCTTAGAAAATCTTGCTCTCCACTATTCAGGTGAGTTACCTCCAGAAGATGTTGAACCTAACTCAGAGAAAGCCTCTGAAGCAACTCCAGAAGCAGCTGCTTCTGAAAATGTTGTTTCAGAAAGCCCCCATCAACAACCACCTGAACCACACAAACCCACATCACCTCCATAACCTCAATCACCAACTGTTAACATTGATCCCCAACTCATCTCTCAAACATCAACTTCACCACATCAACCACCAACTGAAACTGAAACCAACTCCCCACTTAACCAACAACCAGAAGAATCCACTCACCAACACATGGACATTGATCCTGACCAACCATCATCCTCAACCCAAGCTGAACAACTCACAATTCCAGAATCCATCCTTGTTCAAGATAACACTCTTAATGATTCTGACCTGGAAACCCTTGAACAACCACCCCTGGACATCCTGGAATCTGAATGTATTGACAATGAGCTACTCAAGATCCTTTCTGAAATGCATGATCTGGTGGATCAAAGAAGGACAATTGATCTCACCAATGCATATGAAGAAGCATGGACATCTCTTCAAAACAGAGCTGCAGAGTTAATAGAAGTTGTTAAGGCCAAGTGCATCAGAATCAAGGAAGCTTCCGTAAGAAGGTTAATGGAAAACCTGAAGCAAAGATTCAGAGTCAGAAGTCCAAGACTGCTTCTGGAAAACAAGCCTTTCTTCTCTGAAATGGATTATTAGACCAGAGACGCAAGGATGTTCAAGCTTCTGAGGCGGAAGATGGCAAAGCAACAACAAGAAGCTAAGGAAAGGGAATTGGAGCTTCTCCAGAAGCAACAACTTCTTGAAGATCAGTTGAGGGAACAAGCTGAAGAAATGGAGAGGATGAGGAAACTACTTAAAACCAAACCTTAGTTGCACACCTTGTGTTTATATTTTGTTTGTTGTTTGTTTAATCCTGTCTATTTCCTGCTTCTGATCACTTCTTATCTTAAGTTTCTTCTGCTTCTGAACTCTTAATGCTTCTGTTTCTTCAATATTTTGCCTTGTTCTTATATATATTTTCATTGCTTGATTTACTCAGTTATTCATGCTCTGTTTATATTCCTTGATGAGATTATAGGTTCTATTTTTTATACTCTCTTATAGTTTGAATTTTTCTCAAATCTTTTGTCTTGTTTATTTTTTATTTTTGATAATGACAAAAGGGGGAGTATATGTGATAGTATTTAAAGGCTCTGAGCCCCATTAATGATATTTGAAAATTTTGAAAAACTTATAACTTTTTGTCTTACCTAAAGAAAGGTGTATCAAAAAGGGGGAGTATCAAATTTCAAATAAAATTAATTGAACCACTCTTCTCATCTATAACTTATTTCATTTTAAAGCTCTAAGATTTTTATTGCGCGAAAAATGAATTTAATTAACTTGGATAGAACTTAGGGGGAGCTTACAAACCTCACCTTATAGACTATCAGACTCAGGGGGATTCTGAGCTTACAAACCTCAGAACCCCAAAGTCAACTTGTTAATTAGATTAACAAAAATTGATCAATTTTAAATACTATTGTTTGTCATCATCAAAAAGGGGAGATTTTTGGAACAAAATGTGTTTAACAATGAACCTTAAAGAGTTTTGATGATAACAAGGTATTAAAAATTGTAAATTGGACTAGCTAATATTTGTTCAAGTGTACAGGACCATAATTAAAAATTTACATCATTTATTGGTTCTGAATGAGCAAATGAAGAGCTAAAGGAATCAACAAAAATGAAGCTTAGTGCTTCTGAAGGCAACTCGCTCCTGAAGAGAAAAGCGCTCCTGAAGTAAAGCCGCTCCTGAAGTCAGAATAGTGCTCCTGAAGAATAGTGCTCCTGAAGACAAGAGGTCCAGAAGTCACATCATCAGAAGCTGCGTTATCAGAAGCTGCATCATCAGAAGCTATGTTATCAGAAGCTGCCTCATCAGAAGTCATTTCACTAGAAGCTGAAGATCAACTGGATTTGCAAAAGATTCAAGGATTGAAGAATCATCACTGTAAAAGCTGTCTATTGGATTCGAAAACACAACAAAAGATTAGTGGAATTTTGCAACGGTCATTTCAAAGGTGTTTGAAGGCATGTGCTTGCAATTTGGACGAAAACGTTGACATTGTACTATTGTACGAATTGTACAACCACCTTCTCCACTACTCTGTTTTGTGTCCACGCTACAAGACAAGAAAACAGCTCCAGAATACGGCTTCGCCTGCATAGATGTTCCTTTGGATAAGGAATGGATTTCAAATTGGTTCTTCATAGGACAACAACCAAATCAGGCAAAAGATCATTGGTGAAAGATCAAGCTTCAACAACGACTCTTTGATGTGCTGGCAATTTCACAACGTCTCTTTCACACCTCTATATAAAGGAGTGAAGACTTAGAGATTTGGTAATGCTGAACAAAAAGACTCACAACATTTTTACAAGTGTCAAACCTCTGCTGAAATTGTTCTGCATTCACTTAGAATTTCTGTGTCTCAAAGTCATATCTTAGAAATTCTTAAGTCCATTGAGTCTGTATCTGATTTCTATTGTGAGCACCTCTGATTGTATATCAAGTGTTCAACCTTAAACAATTTTCTGTGTAATTTTGTTTAGTTAGAAGTCTCTTGCAGTTGTGATTGAGCAGGAAGTCTCTTGATTGTGTTCTTGAGCAAAGGAAGTTTCTTGCTTGTGTGCTTGAGCAAAGGAAGTCTCTTGCTTGTGTGCTTGAGCAATTGTAATCAGATATTACTCTTAGTGAAATCTCCTTGGAAGTGCAAGGGGGACTGGACTACTTCCGTATTGTGGAAGGAACCAATATAATTGCTTTGTGTCGTTCTTCTTCTCTTTCTCTGTTTTATTCCGCTGCATTTAGATTCTGATTATCACTTCAGAAGCTGTCTCACTTAGCTTCTGATCAGTGTGTTCAGTTTGTAGGAGAAACGAAGAATTAACAATTCTGCAAAACTGCCAATGGCCAACCACAAAGTTATGACTCATTTGTTCTAATATATGCAATTGATCATCACTCATCATGTCATTTGTGTGAATATATTGGCTCTAATTTTATGCGTCGGATACAACCTTTTCACTGTATTTTTCTTTTAATATGGTTTTGGCTTTTCTTACATGCATGGTAGTTCTCTTTTTAGTCTAAATGTGTCGTGCACTCATATCAGTCATATGTAAAACCATATGCTAAGTTCAATTGCATGTAGAACTTATGGAGTGTGAATTCTGATGACAATGTTTTACAGGAGGCTCCAATAATATACAGACGCGAACAGCTATACAACCAATTTCACGGAAGATCATCATAAAAAAGAAGCATTTACCCCCTAAGTCTTCTTTCTAATACTTACTCTCACTGCATCATTCGTTTTTTTTCTTCCCTAGTAAAAGACACACAAATAGTTTTGCTAAATGATGAGTGCCTCAAGTTGTAAAAGACTAAAAGCCATGTAACAAAAAAAAAGTTGTAAAATCCACTTACCTAAACTTCATTCGTAAAAGATCAATCATTGATAGAAAAATTGGATGAGAGAAGACAAAATCAAGTAAAGGAGACAAAATTAACTTTAGACAAAGATTAATGGAATTGATTCCAAGTGATAGAACGAAAACAAAAACCCAAAACAAAAAATACCCAGCCAAGCAAACAACTACAATCAATTTCTACATACCCGCGCCATTTCCTCTTCTGCTCCAGATTGAAAAAACTGCAATGCCATGCTTGAAACAGAAGCAGAAAAATATATGAGGATAGAAAAAAATGATAGAAAAATGAAGAGAGAAAGCAAATGAGATGAAGGGTAAGAAAGAAGAAGAAAACAAATGATAGAGTATTAAATTAAAATGGAAAAAACTGTAAAGGGCAGCAAGCTAAGCTCGATAACATATGAGCTTGCTAATAGGATCTTGGAAATTGGAGAGAGGGAGGGTGGGGTAACATGTGCATCTGTGTGGGAAATATACCATTGTGGTGTTGAGTGGAGAGCTGTATGGTTTTCCATGGGTATCCCAATAGACGTGATTAAATGCAGTTAGTAGTTCAAGCATACATTCAAAACCAAAATATTCTGAAAGACTAATGTATCACGGTTCACAACATTGTTTAGTTAATGCCACCGAATTAATAAGGTCTGATTCCAAAAAACAAAATTCGAAATTAAAATCTTTATATCTAATCCTAGCTAACACTCCAACCCTAATTCCAACCCTAAACCTAATTGATTTAGGCGCCAATTAATGTTGACCGTTGATTTCAATCAAAATATATCTGACGGTCGAATTTGAATTGTTGCCTACCACCATATTGTTTGTTTCCAACGCAAATAATAGTTGTTGCCATTTAATGATAAATGTATTTCCAATGCACCACTTATTATCTTAGGCGGAACATGATTCCAATGAACCAAAAAGGCTTCATCTCAATTAACTTTGTTCATTTTCCAATTAAAAAATAAAATCAACATTTTCCTTCAAACTCTGAGACCCATTTCACCTCTTCCCCTCTCGACACCTCCACCGTCTACTCTTCATCCAAAACTTCTTTGGCGTCTTCCACTTTCCTCACCTGCACACTCGAAGAACCAAACAACCCTCAAACGCAACACCCATCGTTGACCGTTCGTCCTTCTCAACGTCTCTTTCACGCTTAGTTCATCTTCCCAAAATTCTCATGCATGTCACCCCATTGGATCATTCGCTCGCTTAGTTTTATTGCATCACGCCGAATCATCATTTCCGATCTCCACTCCGTCATCTTAATCATGATTCTATCAGTCGGCTTTTTTTGGTACGCCTGTTTTTTATTTTGCTTTGTCCTTGATTTTGCTTTTATCATTTTGAGTAGCATAGTTTTAGTATAATATCAAACTTATTCTTTGTACCTGCTTATCTAAATAGTTTGAAGCTTTTTTTTAATAGTACTTTCAATTGCACACATGGGTCTCCTTGATTCTTTTTTTTTTTTATCATATTTGCAACACTTGATGATTTTTATTATATGCTTTTGAAGTTTTCTATTGTTTTCCTTCTGAATTACATGAAAGAAGATATGTTTTTGGCAGAAGCTTGATTGAATGACTGACATTTGCGCTGCAAAAATCGTCGTAGAGAGACCAGCAGTGGAGAATCCGGGTTTCAACGAAAACGAGACACAACGAAGATATGCACATTTCATTGACATGTATGCCTCCTTGATGAAGGGTAAATCCTACCTCCGTATTTTTGGTGCGCCATGACAATTACATAATATGGCCGTATCTTATTTTTGTAATTCTTATGTTATTTGTATAGTAATTGTTTTGAATTTAACTATCAGGTACGTGTTCGGTGCATCCTCACATTTGTTGTTAGTGAAATATATGTTTCTATTTGGAGGATAGATGGCCCTTAAAAGCATTCACTTTGATGAAAACTATTTTGCATTTTAATTGATGTGTGTTTTGAGGTGTGCTAAGGCTGTTATTTTACAACCAAACAAGCTATTTGTACGTAGTTAAAGTAAGATTTGAGTTTTGATATCTAATTTTTGTTTACACTTCCAATTTCATTCTTGAATGAGCTTTGTTTCAAGATTGATCAATTTCATAGTTAAAGAAGATAAGGTAATCATGGAGTCAAAATATGCATCAACTACCCATTCACACATCTCCATTTTCCTGTTTCAACATTGATCAACTATTCAAGTTCCTCACGCTCAAATGAAAGGGTTGTATGATGTTTATTTTAGTTTGATATGCCTTTATATAGTTTATATTGAACTTAAAATTCAGTTTCTATTTTTTTTTTCTTTGTTGAAGGAATTCATGTTACCTTTTAGACATGTCAAATTGAGTAGCTTGGATGATCTGCGATTGATGAAGATGGTAATTGCATCAATACTACATCAAATGTGGTATATAAAGAAGTTTTCCGCAATGTGTAGTTTGTTCAATGTCTATGGTGAAAACTGTTTTGCTTTTTTGGCTGACCTGCTGCTTTGCCATGGATATAGGTAAATGCGAAACTGAAATACAACAAACTGTTATATAATATAGTCGTACTATGATGTGATTAATTTATTTGGCTGTTTCCGTATTTGTGCAGGTGAATTCAGTTTATGTATAATCATGGAAAATCTCACTCATGATATCTGAAGGTGAGAAAAACACAAGAAGGGGGGTTGAATTGTGTTTTGAAAAATTCTTTGTTTCTCTAAACAACTGAATACACTGATCAGAAGCTAAGTGAGACAGCTTCTGGAGTGATGATCAGAATCTAAATGCAGCGGAATAAAACAGAGAGAGAAGAAGAACGACACAAAGCAATTATACTGGTTCCTTCCACAATCCGGAAGTAGTCCAGTCCCCCTTGCACTTCCAAGGAGATTTCACTATGAGTAATATCTGATTACAAATGCTCAAGCACACAAGCAAGAGACTTCCAATGCTCAAGCACACAAGCAAGAGACTTCCTTTGCTCAAGAACACAATCAAGAGACTTCCTGCTCAAGCACAACTGCAAGAGACTTCCTAACTAAACAAAATTACACAGAAAATTGTTTAAGTTTGAACACTTGATATACAATCAGAGGTGCTCACAATACAAATCAGATACAGACTCAATGGACTTAAGAATTTCTAAGATATGACTTTGAGACACAGAAATTCTAAGTGAATGCAGAACAATTTCAGCAGAGGTTTGGTACTTGTGAAGATCTTGTGAGTCTTTCGTTCAGCGTTCTTGCATTACCAATTCTCTAGGTCTTCACTCCTTTATATAGAGGTGTGAAAGAGACGTTGTGAAATTGCCAGCACACCAAAGAGTCGTTGTTGAAGCTTGATCTTTCACCAATGATCTTTTGCCTGATTTGGTTGTTGTCCTATGAAGAACAAATTTGAAATCCATTCCTTATCCAAAGGAACATCTATGCAGGCGAGACCGTATTCTGGAGCTGTTTTCTTGTCTTGAAGCGCAGACACAAAACAGAGTAGTGGGGAACGTGGTTGTACAATTCGTACAAAGTACAATGTCAACGCTTTCGTCCAAATTGCAAACACACGCCTTCAAACACCTTTGAAATGACCGTTGCAAATTCCACTAATCCTTTGTTTGTGTTTTCGAATCCAATAGACAGCTTTTGCATTGATAATTCTTCAATTCTTGATTCTTTGCAAATCCAGTTGATACTCAGCTTCTGGTGAAATGGCTTCTGATGAGGCAGCTTCTGATGATGCAGCTTCTGATGGTTCAGCTTCTGATGAGATGACTTCTGCAGCTTCTGATGATGCGGCTTCTGATAATGTGGCTTCTGGACCTCTTGTCTTCAGAAACACTATTCTTCAGGAGCAGCTTACTTCAGGAGCGCTATTTCTTCAGGAGCAGCTTGACTTCAGGAGCGCTTTTTCTTCAGGAGCAAGTTGCCTTCAGGAGCGTCCAAGCTTCAAATTCTTGTTGTTTCCATAGCTCTTTATTTGCTCATTTAGAACCAATGATGATGTAACTTTATAATTATGGTCCTGTACACTTGAACAAATATTAGCTAGTCCAATTTACAATTTTTAATACCTTGTTATCATCAAAACTCTTTAAGGTTCATTGTCAAACACATTTTGTTCCAACAATCTCCCCCTTTTTGATGATGACAAACAAAAGTATTTAAAATTGATCAATTGTTGTTAATCTAATTAACAAGTTGACTTTGGGGTTCTGAGGTTTGTAAGCTCAGAATCTGAGGTTTGTAAGCTCAAACTCCCCCTGAGTCTGATAGTCTTTAAGGTGAGGTTTGTAAGCTCCCCCTAAGTTCTATCCAGGTTAATTAAATTCATTTTGCGCGCAATAATATTATCAGAGCTTAAAAGCAAAATTGAATCATTGAAAGAATTAACTTATAGATAAGAAGAATGGTTCAATTAACTTTACTTGAATTTTGATACTCCTTCGTTCATTCATAGCTTATACCAATAAGGTAAAAAGATAGAAGTTTTTCAAAAATTTCAAATGCCATTAATGGGGCTCAGAGCCTTTATATACTTGTCACATATACTCCCCCTTTTGTCATTATCAAAAAGAATTGAAATAAATCTAAGCACAAAAGACAAAAAGATATGAGAAAAACTCAAACATGAGAGAGTATACTAAGCAATGAACTAAATAAATCAGAGCAAAAATCATATATGTTCAATTGTCAGAAGCAGCTAAATAGTCAGAATCAGTAAGCATTCAGAAGCAAAAGAAATAAGACAAGATGATTTCAGAAGCAAGGACTAAGAAATTTTAAAAACAAACAACAAACAAAGAAAAACACAAGGGTGTGCAACTAAGGGTTGGTTTGTTGTTGTTTCTTCATCTCTTCCATTTCTTCAATCTTCTTCTTCAACAATTCTTCAAGTTGTTGTTGCCTCTGAAGAAGAGCTTGTTCCCTTTCTTTAGCTTCTTGCTGCTGCTGTGCCATCTGTTTCTTCAGAAGCTTACACAGCCTTGCTTCTCTGGTCAAGTAATCCGTTTCAAAGAAGAAAGGCTGGTTTGCCAGGAGCAGTGTAGAGCTTCTTACTCTCAGACTCTGATTCACATGCTCCATTACCCTTCTGACTGAAGCTTGCTTGACTCTGATGCATTTGGCCCTTATGCTTTCAATTAGCTCAGTTGCCCGGTTCTGAAGAGATGCCCAGGAGTCTTCATATGCACCTGTGAGATCAATTGTCCTTCTTTGATCCACCAGATTGTGCATCTGACTCAAGATTGTCAGAAGCTCAGAATCAATATATCCAGATTCCAGGATGTTTGTGGGTGGATGTTCAAGGATTTCAAGATCAGAATCACTGATTTCTAAATCTTGAATAAGGTTAGGGACTGGAATGGTAAGGTGTGTTTGTGTGTTTGAAGATGAGGGCTGGTCAGAAACAAAGTGTGTGGTGGAGGTTGAGGCTTGAACGTTGACTAGAGAGATGTCAACATCCATGGAAGTTGGTTCAGGAGAGTGTTCAGGTAAAGGTTGAAATTCAGTTTCAGATGGTGGTTGTTGTGGTGAAGTTGTTGTTTGATTGTTGAGTTGGGGGTCAATGATAGCTATTGGTGATTGAGGGGGTGTTGTGGGTTTATGTGGTTCAGGTGTTTGTTGATGGGGGTTTTCTGAACCAACGTTTTCAGAAGCAGTTGCTTCTGGAGTTGTTTCAGAGGCTTTTTCTGAAGTGGACTCAACATTTTCAGGAGGAATCATGTTGAGAGGTTGAATGCAAAGGGGTTGAGGGTTAAGGCGAAAGATAGAATCAATGACTCTTTCTCTCTGCTCAGCCAGTTCAGCTAACTTCTCATTAATTACGTGGCCAACTGGTTCATAAGAAGTTGACGAAGAGGGCTTATCGTTGGTTTTGGTTGATGTTGATTGGCTTTTTACTGGTTTTTGAAAAAGTTGAGCTAGGGGTACATCATCATCAGAATCATCAGAATCTGATAATGATGCGGATGCGGAATCTGATGATATATTAATTACCTTTTCTGGTTCAGGATCAGAATCCTCTTTAGCAGATTCACTGGACATCTGCAACAGTTGCTTGGCTTCTGAAACTACAGATTCTCGTAGCTCAGCAGCAATTTCCAGAACTTTTTCAGCAGCTGCTTTCTTCTCTTGTAACTCTTTTAACTTCAAATCAGAAGCAGCTTGAGCTCTTAAGGTGATATGAGGAAAATCCTTGGTTCTTCTCAAGGCTGGCTTTCTCTTTCTCTTTGGTATAGCAGGTTGATCAAGAGAAATGTCAACACCCATGATCATCCTGGAGTTCATGTCTTCAAAGGCTTCTTCAATAGAAGGTACTGATGAACTACCAATTTTGAGCTTGTCAGCAGCAACTTTTGCCTTTTTAGCAGGTTGTTCAACCTCTAGATATTCATCTGCAGTCATCTTCCTTTTTGACCTTCTGCCTTTGGCTCGTGGCAGAGCACCACCATACATTTCCTCTGGAATATCTTCCAATCTGATTCTCTCATTGGTTGCCTCAAAATGTTCCTTGATATAGTATAACTGCACTTCAATGGGATCCTTCTTGCAGATGGGTGGAAAGTCCTTCATAAGATCAGACTTAACAAGTGATTCACTTAAATCAGTTTGAAGTTTGGTGACTTCACTGATTAGCTTCATATTCAAAAGAGTATGAGCATTAATGAATTTTCCAGCTTTTGTGTCAAGTAGCTGATCTGTGAAGCCTTGTGATTGACTGAGACTGTCCAAGATACCTCCTTGATAGAATATCTCTGAGAGTAGTCTTCCATAAGGAACCCAGGGTTTATCCAGTAGCTGACTCTGTTTCAAACACTCTACCAAGTACTTGAACATGTATTTGGGCACATTCACCTTTTCCTTCTTGATGAAGTGCTGGAGAAGGACCTTCTGAGCTAGGTTTGGTTTCACACAGTCACTACTTGGAAACAGGTTCTCATTCTGAATCTTCAGAAGCATCTTAGTTTCCATGCTCAATTCAGCATATTTCTTCTCCTTCTCAGAATTGTATATTACCAAGTTGGCTTGCTTCTTCCAAATGCGTTTTTCAGCAGCATCTGAAAGATCAATTCCAGAGTAGTATCCAGAGGCTGCAGCCTTGAGAACATACTCTATGTGCCATTGTGCAATTCTTAATGGAATACCACAGATGCTGGACCTGATTTCATCTTCAACAAATGGCGCAAGACCCATTTCTTCTCTTGTTTTCCCTTCTAATTCAGGATACATTAGCACCATCTGACTTTCTTCAGCTAAGGATGCCGCTTTGTTGTAGAATTTTGCTCTTACCCAGAAGTGTCTAACCAGAGCTTCATATGTTGGTCCATTCAACATTTTAAAATAATCCATGAGTCCTTGCTCTTCATAGTAGCTTCTGATTGAACACCTATGAAAATTCAGAGAATCAAAGTCCACTGGGTTCTCTATCTGAACCTGCAAATCCCATTCTTCCAATTTCATGCTTCTTCCTCTGTAGTCATATTCAGGTACCATTCGTGAAGTAGATACTGAATCTTCTCGTTGCGAGCTTGATGATGCCATTTGATGATTGACGAAGATTTGAAGAAGATGAAGATTTTAGGGTTCTAAGGTTGAGAGAATGCGCTTACTTCGCAAAAGGTTTGAGAGCAAATGTGTTTGTTGTGAGTGAGTAGTGTGTGAATTGACAAAGTGTTAAAAGTAAAACGATTGCAATTCAAAAGAGACAAACAAACATAACATTAATGACAAAATTGGGGGCGCGTGAAAAGTACTTTCAAAGCTTTAAAATCATCATTGCCCTTTTAGTTATACACCAACACATACAGGCCACGTAAGAAGTTCACAGAGTAACTACCAAGTTAGTGGGCCAGAAGTTACTTTAAAAAGTAACTCCCAACGTTTCCACTAATTCAACTATTCAGAAGCAACAAATCCAGCTTCTGGACTTCAGATGCTGATGTCATCATCAGAAGCGAGTTTATCTCAGAACCTCAATAAAGAGCTTCTGATGGACTACCGCTTCTGAACAAACTTCAGAACCTAAAATCCTATTCAGGAGCAAGCAAACATTTAATCAGACACGAAGTGCATGTTCAAATTTTTCTTTATAAAATCAAATCTTTCAACAGTTAAAGGCTTAGTAAATATATCAGCCCATTGATTTTCAGTATCAATGAATTGTATATCTAAAATTCCTTTTTGAACATAATCTCTGATAAAATGGTGTTTGATTTCAATGTGCTTAGCTCTTGAATGCAAAATTGGATTTTTAGACAAACAAATAGCAGCAGTATTATCACAATAAATGGGAATACTGTTAGCAGTTATCTGATAATCTTCCAACTGATGTTTCATCCAAAGTAGTTGTGTACAACAACTTGCAGCTGAAATGTATTCTGCTTCTGCTGTAGACATAGCAATAGTTGTTTGTCTTTTGCTAGCCCAGGATATAAGATTATCACCCAGAAATTGACAATTGCCACTGGTTGATTTTCTTTCAATCCTATCACCAGCATAATCAGCATCACAGAATCCAATTAGCTTATAATCTAAGGATTTCCTATAAAGGAGTCCAAGATTAGTTGTTCCCTTCAAATACCTGAAGATTCTCTTGACAGCAGTCATATGAGATTCTCTAGGATCTGATTGGAATCTTGCACACAGGCATACACTGAATAAAATATCTGGCCTAGATGCAGTGAGGTATAACAAAGAACCAATCATACCTCTATACAGCTTCTGATCTACTTTAGCTCCTTCATCTTCTTTGCTCAGGTTGCACGTAGGATGCATTGGAGTGTTCATCACTTTACAATCTTCAAGTTTGAACTTCTTCAGAAGCTCCTTTGTGTACTTTGATTGATGAACATAGACTCCATCTTTGCATTGATTGATTTGAATGCCCAGGAAGAACTTCAGCTCTCCCATCATGCTCATTTCAAATTCATCCTGCATTAACTTAGAAAATTCCTTGCAAAGAGATGCATTAGTAGAACCAAATATTATATCATCAACATATATTTGCACAACAAGAATATCTTTCCCAAGGGTCCTTCTGAAGAGTGTAGTGTCAACCTGTCCTCTCTTAAAATCATTTTTGATTAAGAAATTACTTAGTCTATCATACCAAGCTCTGGGAGCTTGTTTCAAGCCATATAGTGATTTCTTCAGTTTAAAAACATGGTCAGGATACTTAATATCCTCAAATCCAGGAGGTTGCTTAACATACACTTCTTCTTCTATGACACCATTGAGAAATGCACTCTTGACATCCATCTGATATAATATTATGCCATGATTAACTGCATAGGAAAGAAGTAACCTGATTGCTTCCAATCTTGCAACTGGAGCAAACGTTTCAGTGTAATCAATGCCTTCTTGTTGACTATACCCTTGTGCAACAAGTCTGGCTTTGTTTCTAGTTACTTCACCTTGCTCATTCAGCTTGTTTCTGAATACCCATTTTGTTCCAATAATGTTCTTGTGCTGAGGTTTGGGTACCAGATCCCACACATCATTTCTTTGAAATTGATTCAACTCTTCTTGCATAGCTAGGATCCATCCATCATCTGAAAGTGCTTCATCAACTGTTGTAGGTTCAATCATTGAGATTAGTCCAATCATTGACTCTTCTTGTCTGAAATGTGATCTTGTTCTTCTTGGACTATCTTTGTTTCCAATGATTAGCTCCTCAGGATGTGAAGACTTGTGTTTGAATGTGTTTCTGGGAGGATCTTCTTGATGTGAGCCATCTTGTGCTTCATCAGAAGCAGTTTCATCTTGCGCTTCTGATGTGGGTTCAGCTTCTGGACTATCTTCAGACTCAGCTATCTGATCAGGTTCTGGAGTAGCTTCAGGAACCTGTATCTCTGCAAAACTTTCACCTTGCTTTGAAGTTTTATCTTCAAGCTCCTTGTCATCAAATTTAACGTGCATAGATTCTTCAACACAGAGTGTTTCTGAATTATACACTCTGTATGCCTTTGACCTTTCAGAGTAACCTAAAAAGATTCCTCTTTGGGCCTTGGCATCAAATTTCTTTAGGTAGAGCTTGTTGTTCAGAATGTAACATGTACATCCAAATTGATGAAAGTAAGAGATATTGGGTTTTCTTCCTTTAAAGAGTTCATATGCTGTTTTCTCCAAAATAGGTCTAATATAGATCCTGTTTTGAACATAGCATGCTGTATTCACTGCTTCTGCCCAAAAATGTTTTGGTAAATTGTTTTCATGAATCATGGTTCTGGCCATTTCTTGTAAAGTTCTATTCTTTCTCTCTACAACCCCATTTTGTTGTGGTGTTCTAGGAGAAGAGAATTCATGGAAAATTCCATGTTTTTCACAAAAAGCTTCAAATGGCTCATTTTCAAATTCTCCACCATGATCACTTCTGACTTTCAAAATTTTTGATTCTTTTTCAGATTGAATTTGAGTACAGAAGCTACTGAATACATCACACGCAACATCTTTACTCTTAATGAATTTCACCCAAGTCCATCTGCTGTAATCATCAACAATGACTAATCCATATCTACTTCCATATAAGGATGCAGTACTCACTGGTCCAAATAAATCAATATGGAGTAATTCTAAAGGTCTTGAGGTTGAAACAATGTCTTTGGTTTTAAAAGATGATTTCACAATTTTCCCTCTCTGACATGCACCACAGAGTGCATCTGAATGATAGTCAATGTCTGGTAGCCCTTTCACAAGTTGTAACTTACTAAGCTTAGAGATTAACCTCCAGTTAGCATGTCCCAACCTTCTGTGCCACATCCATTTCTTATCATTCACTGATAGTAGGCAAATCACCTTCTGATCAGCCAGTTCAGAAAAATTGATTTTATAGACATTGTCAACTCTCTTTCCCTTGAACACAATGGATTTGTCTTCCTTGTTGATTACTGTACAGTTGGGTTTTTCAAAAAGCACATCATAACCATTATCACAAAATTGACTAATGCTCAAAAGGTTATGTTCAAGACCATCTACCAACCATACATTATTAATTGAGGTAGAGGAATTACCAATAGTTCCTGTACCTATGATCTTGCCTGACTGGTTGCCTCCAAATTTCACATTTCCTCCCTCTTTCATTGTTAGGCTGAGGAACATGGACTTGTCTCCTGTCATGTGTCTTGAGCAACCACTGTCTAGGTACCATGATCTTTGCTTTGGCACTGCTCTTAGACATACCTGCATCATTGACATTTTTAGATTTAGGTACCCATTGTTCTATGGGTCCTGGAAGGTTAGTACTTAAGGCTTTACTCTTCACTTCTTGTACCTTGTGCTGTGAGTTGGGTTGCTTCTGATTAACCATCACCTTAGGTTTTGGTACTTCAGAAGCAGTAACTGTCTTCTTCTGAAACTTAGACTTCAGAACCCCAGATTTTGGTTTCACCAGACTCTGAGGAATAGGTTCTGATCTTTTCAGGATCCTAACCTTTGAAGTCTTGGAATCAGATTTGATCATAACCTTTGACTTAGAGTTCTTTGGCTTTGAAGTAATCTTAGCCTTAGAACTAGAAGCTTCAGGTTCTGATTGAACAACAGTTTCCAACTCAGCACCTTCTGGTACAAAGAATGTTTTCAGACCTTCCTTGATGCATTCACAACAAGACTTTAGATTGGTTTTATCAAGTTTCACTTCTGGAAAACCAATTCCTCTGCCATTGTTCTTGTAAATGCTATAAATCATAGAAGCTACTCTGCTTCTGTCAATGCCAGATATAATGAAATCTTCAAGAGCAATTTCATGATTACTTAAAGGTTTTTCATTACACTTTTCTTGTAGCTTCTGACATAAGAACCTGAGCTGGTCTTCATATGTTTTACACATGAAGTCAAAGCCCCTAAGTCCTTGTTCAGAAGCTTTCAGATCCAATAGAGTTGATTTTTGCTGTTGTACCAAATCAGCATATTTTTATTTTAAATCCTTCAACTCATTGGTTCTTACTTCAAAATGTGTAAGAAGTTCTTTAAGTGACTCAACAAGTTCATCTCTGGGAATTTTGGAATATACCTCATTTTCATCTTCTGAGTCTGAATCTGATCCAGCTTCTGAAGTTGCTGTTGCTACCAACCCAACAGCTACCTTTGCATCTTCATCAGCTTCCTCTTTATCAGATCCAGATTCACTACCCAAATCATCCCAGGTTGCCATTAAACTCTGCTTAATCTGCTTCTTGAATTTGCTTGGTTTGAATGTAGACCTCTTTGACTTGTCCTTTGACTTTTCTCTTTGAAGATCAGGGCATTCAGCAATGAAGTGACCTGGCTTCTTACAGTTGAAGCATCCCTTCTGATCTTCTTTCCTTGAGCTTCTGGAGTTACCCCTTCTGGAGAGAAACTTTCTGTTCTTCTTGGCCAGATATTGAAGTCTGTTTGAGAGCATGGCCATTTCAGCAGCATCTGGTTCAGAGTCTGAACTTGACTGTTCTTCCTCTTCAGATTCAACCACTTTGAGAGCTTTTGATGACTTGCCTTTGGATGGAAGAGCTATTGATTTACTCTTCTTAGTAGACTCATGTTCATTAAGACTTAACTCATGAACTTTGAGAGAACTAACAAGATCTTCGACACTTAAAGTGTTTAAATCTTTAGCTTCCTCAATGGCAGTCACTTTTGGTCTCCATCTGGCAGGTAAGCTTCTGAGAATCTTGCTTACATGATCAGAAGCAACATAGCTCTTCTTTAGAATCTGTAGCCCAGAAACTAAGGTTTGAAACCTTGAGTACATCTCCTCAATAGTTTCATCATCCTTCATCTTGAATAACTCATACTGATGTACAAGCAGGAGAGCCTTTGCTTCTTTGACCTTCTTGCTCCCTTCATAATTTGAACAGAGAGAAGCAAACATAGCTTTAGCAGTGGATTTGTCACTCATCTTCATGTATTCTGCTTTGGGTATGGCAGTGACAAGAGCTCCTCTGATAATATGATGCTTCTTGTAAAGTTTCCTCAGTTCTGGAGTATGTTTCTTTCTATCCACAGCAGCTCCTTCTTCATCAAGGACTAAATCACCAACACCATCTTCCAGAATATCCCATAATTCTTCATCCAGGCTCATGATGTAACTGTAAAAGTTGGTCTTCCACCAAGAGAACTCTTCAGCATCTCCATTGAACTTTGGAACTTTTCCAACACTGGTTTTCTTACTATCACTATAATCATGTGAGACATGTTTATAGCTAGTATCACTAGAACCAGAGCCATTAGGAGGAGGAATAGACATGTTTTTCTCAGATCTTTGACTGTTGCACGGTTAAGTGTTACACAACAGACCAAGGCTCTAGATACCAATTGAAGGTGAGAAAAACACAAGAAGGGGGGTTGAATTGTGTTTTGAAAAATTCTTCGTTTCTCTAAACAACTGAATACACTGATCAGAAGCTAAGTGAGACAGCTTCTGGAGTGATGATCAGAATCTAAATGCAGCGGAATAAAACAGAGAGAGAAGAAGAACGACACAAAGCAATTATACTGGTTCCTTCCACAATCCGGAAGTAGTCCAGTCCCCCTTGCACTTCCAAGGAGATTTCACTATGAGTAATATCTGATTACAAATGCTCAAGCACACAAGCAAGAGACTTCCAATGCTCAAGCACACAAGCAAGAGACTTCCTTTGCTCAAGAACACAATCAAGAGACTTCCTACTCAAGCACAACTGCAAGAGACTTCCTAACTAAACAAAATTACACAGAAAATTGTTTAAGTTTGAACACTTGATATACAATCAGAGGTGCTCACAATACAAATCAGATACAGACTCAATGGACTTAAGAATTTCTAAGATATGACTTTGAGACACAGAAATTCTAAGTGAATGCAGAACAATTTCAGCAGAGGTTTGGTACTTGTGAAGATCTTGTGAGTCTTTCGTTCAGCGTTCTTGCATTACCAATTCTCTAGGTCTTCACTCCTTTATATAGAGGTGTGAAAGAGACGTTGTGAAATTGCCAGCACACCAAAGAGTCGTTGTTGAAGCTTGATCTTTCACCAATGATCTTTTGCCTGATTTGGTTGTTGTCCTATGAAGAACAAATTTGAAATCCATTCCTTATCCAAAGGAACATCTATGCAGGCGAGACCGTATTCTGGAGCTGTTTTCTTGTCTTGAAGCGCAGACACAAAACAGAGTAGTGGGGAACGTGGTTGTACAATTCGTACAAAGTACAATGTCAACGCTTTCGTCCAAATTGCAAACACACGCCTTCAAACACCTTTGAAATGACCGTTGCAAATTCCACTAATCCTTTGTTTGTGTTTTCGAATCCAATAGACAGCTTTTGCATTGATAATTCTTCAATTCTTGATTCTTTGCAAATCCAGTTGATACTCAGCTTCTGGTGAAATGGCTTCTGATGAGGCAGCTTCTGATGATGCAGCTTCTGATGGTTCAGCTTCTGATGAGATGACTTCTGCAGCTTCTGATGATGCGGCTTCTGATAATGTGGCTTCTGGACCTCTTGTCTTCAGAAACACTATTCTTCAGGAGCAGCTTACTTCAGGAGCGCTATTTCTTCAGGAGCAGCTTGACTTCAGGAGCGCTTTTTCTTCAGGAGCAAGTTGCCTTCAGGAGCGTCCAAGCTTCAAATTCTTGTTGTTTCCATAGCTCTTTATTTGCTCATTTAGAACCAATGATGATGTAACTTTATAATTATGGTCCTGTACACTTGAACAAATATTAGCTAGTCCAATTTACAATTTTTAATACCTTGTTATCATCAAAACTCTTTAAGGTTCATTGTCAAACACATTTTGTTCCAACAATATCAACCACAAAGGACGGAAAATGATGGAGTCCGATTGTGATGTCTCTTTTCATAATAAGGATGTTATTATTATTGATGACGACGATGATGATGATGATGATGATGATGATGAAGAGGACATAGAAGGCAGAACTATATTAGAGGAGAAAGTTCTTGAAATACATGGCATGGCAGACAACAACAATGCAATGGAAATTGACATTGGAGCGAATGACAATATGCATTCCAATTCCTACTGATATAGAGCACAAACAAGATGGGATTGAATTCAACCAGGAAGGGATTAATGCCGATCAAGTAAATGATGATGTTTCCTTGATTGAATTGTTCACACATGATCAAATAACTGAACAAGTCTGAAAAAGCAATTTGTTCAGGTTAGTATTCCACCTTCCTAAAAAATTTATGATGTGTTTTCAATTACCTTGATCTGTTTAGGCATTGCCCGTTCTTCATCACATTCTGCTCTACATGTATTATGTCTCCCATTTTCATATTATTTCAAGTAGCAAGTAATATGAATTGAGTTTTAAGATAGTTTTCTTTGATTGCGATATTTCATTTAGAGAATATTGTTTGCCGATTCAGTCCCATCTGAAAGAAAGAAGTATCTCCATGGGATATCAAATCAATATACTACTTTATGTGATGACGATGATGTACATATCCTAATAAATATTGGGAGTTGGTCCTTTGGAGATGCTAATTTTATAGAAAATTGTGTTTTTGTTTCAGGTAAAACTTATTCAGAAGACAATGGAATAGAAAGTTTTCTGTGGTTAGTGAGACAAAAGCTTTGAGGTTGTGACTGGTGCGGTTTTCGGACGGCAGACTGTTGTCTGTGGTTCAACTGTGTTGGCAGTGGTGATGTGTTGCAGTTTGATACCTATGGTTTTCCTTTTTTAGCTTTGGGAGAGACTGTTGCATGGGACTTTGGTTTTGTTAGGGAGCAGATTTTCTGCCTGGGCTTTTCGGTTATCAGTACTGTGGGGAGCCTTTCTAGCAGGCTTTGTGTTTCTCTCACAAGCTTAGCTTAATAAATCAATTAAGTTATGTACTATTAATGCACTACTTGACTATTATTGGGACCTAAGTCACCGTATTTTCATGTCATTGCAAATATGGACGAAATCCATCCATATTTTAAGCATTTTGTTATGATCAATTGTGGCATTTGTTCACCATTATTAATCACCGTATTTAGTTATTGTAATTATTCACGTGCAATATTGACAAGTTGTGTATCCAATTTCGTGGCTTAATCTATGTAGTTATTGAACGTATGTTAAATATACCGTATTAGCTTCTCAATAAATATATACGGTTATGTTAAATATACCGTGTTACCTTCACAATAAACACTTCAAATAGCGGATGATTATTTATTTCTTCAAGTAATAGTGTTCTCAACTATATATGACACGTGCGGCAGCACGGGTGAAAAGACTAGTTGGCAAGAATTTGAGAGGGAAATATATTAGGGTTAGAGGAGCGCTAGCGGCAATCGCTCAGACACTCTCTTAAAAACACTCGCCGACTAATGAAGACACGTCATCTGTTTTTTAAAACAATGTACCGGATGATAGGCTTAGGCGGTTTTTAGAATTATAACATTTTTTTATTTCTAAAACTTTATCGCTTTTTTATTACGGGTCATGTTAACTTGTGCCTTAGGGTACAAGTTAAGGAGTTTAAAATGAAAATTAAACGTAAATTTTATATTGAAAGTATAACTTTTGTAATTTTTACGATATTGAATTCATAAGTTCCAAGAAAAACTTTTTACATTTGCCTTCTTAACTTATGCCCCAAGGGCACAAGTTAACATTTCCCTTTTATTATTGAAACCCAAAAGCAAAGAAAGTTTGCATTTGTAATTACCCTTTCTTCTTCAAACACCATTCTAGATCCAAGTTCAACCGTTGGGCGGCGGTGGTGCTGTGATGGTTCTGTTCCAACGGGAGTTACACAGTCTAGAGAAAAGGGGTTTTTAGGAGAGTTATGTGGTGAAGAGAAAACGGGTTTTGATTGGAGTTATGCAGTGAAGAAAAAAGGGTTTTGATGGTTTATTGAGCTGTCATGGAGATGCATTTTTTTGTTGTTTCTTTTACCAATTTGCTCAGAAGATCTTCTCACTATTGATGTCCAAAATAGAAGATCTTCTCTTGATAAAACATAAAAAAAAGAAAGGAGATTCAGTATTAAAAAGACCAGCTTTCATTGAACATTCCACTATGTAGGGGAAAGAGTGAGGTTAGTGGGTGTGAGACGGTTGATGGATAGCGGTGGTGGCGTGCAAGTGCAGTTGACAGAGAGAGAGAGAGAGAGAGAGAGAGAGAGAGAGAGAGAGAGAGAGAGAGAGAGAGAGAGAGAGAGAGAGAGAGAGAGAGAGAGAGAGAGAGAGAGAATGAGATGAAGGGAAACTGATAGGGTGACAGTGGTGGCTTCTGTTTTGTAAAAAAAGAAAAAAAATAAAAAAAGAAAGAGAGAACCGGTTGCCGATTACAAGCCTAAAATATAGGGTGACGTGGATGTATAATTGGGAGAGTATACAAGAGAGAGTGCATAACCGGTTGACGCTAGCATTCCTCGTTGAAAATTGATGTTGACACATTGCATAAGGTTGGGACACACATGTAAAATACAATTTTGCCCCCTCGGCAGTTAACTGCCGAGGAATTAAAAATCCGGCTGCAGTTAACTACCGAGGAAAACCTCGGTAGTTAACTACCGAGGAATGATACTGGTGTTTTTCGGCTATCTTCTTCCCCCTCAAAGCAAGCATGATCATTCATGATAGGCCCCACAAAGCTTAAAAATTAATTCTCAACCATATCACTTGTGAATTCCATTTCAACACAAACAAGAATTTAGATATATATAATAATAAGCTTACACCACAACAAAATCGTTACTTCTACGGTTGAATTTGTTTTAATTTTTTTTTACTTTTATAAAAAAACATGATATGAAGATTCATTTTCTTAATGGCAGTTGTTAATCGAACAAGCATGGTGAAATTAACACAACAAACGTGAACGTGGATCTAAAATTGATAAACTTCATCATCATCCATTTGCGTCGAAGACATTAATAACTTGAAGATAGCAGAAACAACACAATACTTGACCAAGGCTAAGATGAGTTAGTCTCCTACAAAAGCAAGCTTATAATATAAACCAGTTTTTGTGGTTGTGAAAGAAAAAAAACAAAAAAAGGGATTGAAGTGGAAGAAGAAGAAGAAGAAGAAAGAGAAGGGTCTGTTTTCCTCGGTAGTTAACTACCGAGGTTTTTATAATATTGTTTTCCTCGGCAGTTAACTGCAGCTGGATTTTTAAATCCTCGGTACTTAACTGTCGAGGGGGCAAAACCGTATTTTACATGTGTCCCAGCCTTCTCAAATGTGTGAACAGCAATTTTCTTCCTCGTTAGGGTTAACCTCATAAGAATTTACTGCGGTACAATTAAAGGGAAATTCCTCTCAAAAAAAATTAGAGGGAAATTATTAGGTTTAGGGGTTGCTTAATCTAATAAACTTTAAGAATAAGTGATACTCCCTCCGGTCACTATTATAAGCAAAAGTTCACTTTTTAGATTCATTCAATAAATTATGTATGTGGTCTATATATAGACCACATACATCATTTATTGAATGAACTTAAAAAGTCAATTTTTACTTATAATAGTGACCGGAGGGAGTAGGTCTAAAATGCACAAAAGGTAGCATATGCTAGTGTGGGAAACAAAAATAGGTGGGTGGTCCCAAAAAAAAACATAAACAAGCTATTGACGTAAGGTATTGATGACACATTCTCACTCTCACCCCAAGAATGAAGCTTTTTTTATCTAACAAACAAGTGACTCCGAGGCTACCATGTAATTATGTCTTTTTCCAATTATTTGAATTTATGTTTTCCATTTTTTTATACACAACTTTTGAACATCTTAACGCCCATACTTAGATTACAAACTTGCGTGACCAACCCCAACTTACGACTTATGATCCTTAACGAGTGCCACATTTTCCTTAGTTTAATAAGGATGCATGTCTTAATAATAATGATTTTCAACTCCACTTTAAAATACTCTCTCCGTTTCAAAATACATGTCCAATTTTTGTAATGTACACTATTCATTTGACTTACTTTGACCATACTTTTTACCTAATGTATAAATACAAATATTAGCATGTAAGATGTTGTTTGATTTATCTCGACAAATATTTTTAAAATATTAAATTTTTATAATTTTTTACTTTAGATTATTAAAGATATTAACGGTCAAAATTGTGCATTGGCATATGTGAAGTGGTTGACTTGGACATGTATTTTGAAACGGAGGGAGTATATTTTTTTGAAGATAAAATGAAATTTATTCAAAACACAAAGAATCCTAGCGAGCACAAGGAATGCTAGACTAGGAATCTTAAAGTAACAACATGCAAAGGAAGGCCTAATAACAAATAGCCCCTCAACATCAAAACAACATAAACTCCCTAAAAAACCTCCATAATTTCCAACTTCATAAATAGAAGAGGAAATTAGAAACAATAAATAACAGGAACTGGAAGCACACAGTACCAAAGCAATCTTCCTAAACAAAAAATCCCCACACTTGCTGACCACAGCCGAAGCACAACCATGCTGTCATGACAGCAACCTCACCAAAACACAAGGCAAAAGGAAGACAACCTGCTACACACACATGACAGCAGCCCCTACGAGTGACAGAACTCAACCACAGCCTAAAAAAAACAGCAGCAAACACATGCAGTCAACGAACAAACTTCACCTCAACAAGCATTCCCGAGGGCTCCAACACCCTTCATAAAACATACATGCCGTAATATTAAATCTCCCTAATAACCACTTTCATGACATAACCTTAACCTCCTCCACTAACTCATCCCACATAGTTATCTCGTTATTGAAAATACAACCATTTATCGCCCTCTGAATGACCCAAATCACAACCTCCCAAATCGACCGCAACCCCTTCCGAATTTTTTTATGAATAGGACCTCCACTCCAACACTCCCAATGAAGAAAACCCACAAAAAAAACATAACTACCACCAAAAACCACCACTAGCCACAACAAAAACCAGCACCACCACCACAAAAACCACCATAAATCCTCACGAAAAACCATCATCATCTACCACTAGCATCACCACCAAAAACTAACACCAGACACCACGAGCATCACCGCCAAAAATCACCACGAGTACCACCACAAAAAACCCAGTATCAACACCACCATAGAAACCACCACAACCCAACACAACAAAAAATCCATCACAGCCATATCAGATCACCACGTGACCGATCCATCACTACCCACGTTGCGAGCAAACAAAACCTACATCCACGGTCAAGAAAGAAAACGGATCTGATATCAACCACCACATACCAAAAAAGACAAACACAAGTCATCGGTGTTGAACGGTCGGAGAACCAGACTCGCAACACAATTCACGACTCCACAAGAGGTCGACCGCCGAAACCACCGCCAAAACCACCGTACAGGACCATCGGCAGATTTGGAGGTAGGTGGTGCGGAGGGCTTAAGCCGCTCATCGCACCGCTTTAAAATATTATATCCATTTCTAAGTTGCTACAAAAAATTAAAAGTTTTATGGTTGAATATCACATAATTGAGGTTCAATATGTTTGATAGTAATATTGTTTGGATGGGAAACCTCCATTGTACAGTGAAATTGAAATTATCTTCGTGGTCATTATAAATAACATATCTATATTCAAACTTGAAGCACCCTTATTAAGCCTATATGCAATTGCATGATATCACATGTTTGCTACCTTTCACATTTGCAAAAAAGTTTATGATGGAATTATTGTTGCCTTTGAGTATAAGTGCATTCTTCAACATTCAATTTCCAATTTAAGTGATATATGAGATTTGGTCTACTACATAACCATATAGGATGCCATTTTGTATATCCGTTTTTTTATTTATGGTGATATTCTTTTGATTCATAGGTGCTCTTGATTTAAGACGGCTCTACCTCAGGTGTTGATAAATGATCCTGTAATTCTCCACATGCCACCCCTACTATTTTTTTTTGTTTGTTTAATAGTGATTTTCCTATTCTGATTTGTACTTTTTCATTATATGGCTGTATAAAGTATTCACAAAATGGTTCCACCAAAAAAAAAAAAAAGGTATTCACAAAATGGAAAACAACACATTCAAAGGTTCGAGGACAAAGAACAAGAAGAAATCTACGATTCCTTTTCTTCATGTGTTTGCTGCAAGTCTCTTTCACCATTTCATATCTATTTTTCATGTTCAATTTTGTTTCCTTTTGTCATAGTTGTTGCCATTCATAATTTGAAAATGGTAACGCATTCAACTTTTCTTTTGTTTATCGGATCCCATGTTAATTTGACGTGTTTTGAGTTTGATATATGATAGTATAGTATGGCATATAACCAACTTGAATAAGTGATAAACTATTCAAATATTTTCCCAACCACTTCGCTAAAGCTATTATTTAATTTAAGGGTCTAGGCCATGAAACAAAACTGGTTCACAATGGTTTCTTACAAATGAATGAATTAACTTGGTCATTCTTTTCATCCGCTTGAAAGGCTTTCTTGATCTTAGAACATACACAATTGGACCCGTGCAATTTTCCACGATGTCACAATTGGTGCCTTTTTTTGTTCTTTGGATATCTTTAATAATTTGGGTCGTAATACTAATTAGAACTATGTACACCTTAATTTAACTACAGTTAGTTGTTTATACTACCTAGAATAGAAAGTTAGATTTAGTTAGAAGTTGATTAGTTAATTCGTCATTGGTGCTTTTATATAACCTTTTTTGCTCATTCAGTAATATTTAGAAGCTCATTTTATTCACATTGTACAAGATCAGTGTCATTCACTAGAGATGTTTTGCATGCCAACCATCACTTTCGTGTCTGACTTTGAGTGTATTTTTTTCTAGGAGCACATTCTTCTCTGTCGCAACGCCACCTCCTGCATTCCTTGTTCACAAGGTATAACTTCTATGCTTGAATTTCATAACACTTCATTTCAAACGCATTCATTTTGAAACTTAAATTTTCTACACCACTTTCATGTTAATGTGAAAAATAAATTTCGTCTAGTTTGATGAGGTGAGATATTATAAGCTCTAGTATTTTCCTCCCATGGTGCAGGCTAAGAGAAACAAAATAAGTGAAGAGGAGCTTATTCTGGAGTTGATTAATGAGAGATTCATCAAGGTTGTCATTTCCACAACCATTGATTGGATTTGAGTTGTATTTAATTAGGTTATTTTGTAACTAATACATTGCGTGGTACTTGGCTTGAATGTCTTATGTGATATGTCATTTTATGATTAGTGAAATTTATTTTCATCTCTTTTCTGGTCTAATTTAAGTGTAGCTAATATTGTTTGAATTAAACAATGGACCTTTAATAGCACTTGTTCGAATATGCTTATTGAAAGTACTTTAACATCCCACTCACATGCCACGGTAATCTGGGTTAAGACAAGTCTTGTTTAAATAAGCGCTATAAATCGGTACCTGTTATAGCGCTTAAAAGCGCTATTGCAGGTATGTCACCTTTAATAACTGGACGTTTAATAGTGCTTTTAATTGCAATTAAAGGTTAAAATAAGTGCTATAAAATGTCTTTTTAACGATTCCCTTGAATTATTTTAACTTCAAAAGCTATCGATGAATGTCTAATGTTCTTGATATTTTAAGCTTATAATAATATTATTGTTGTTGGTGTTGGTGTTATCGTAATAATTTTAGTTGGATCTATAGAGTAAGTAGTATTTGATTGCTTCGACGATAAAATAAGCGGTGTAGATGAAGTAAATCAAGGCAAGAAATAAGATAAGAGAGTCTAAGAAATCCATTCCCACGATGGGAAATGTGATTTTTTACCTTAGATATAATAATAAATAAAAAATTAAAAGGTTGTGATTTTTTACTTGTTACTCTTTTGCAACTTTTTGATTTTTCACTTGAAATAAAAATGAGTGAATAAGCATTTTGGTCCTCAAATTTGAATATGTCGATCAATTTCATCCTTCAATTTTTTTGAAATAGCCAATACGTCCCTAAATTGTATAAATGTCAATCAATTTAGTACATTTGTCATGTCTCAACGTTAACAATGTTGATGTGTCACGTTAAGAACCGACGTGGAGTTCTAAGTCAGCTTCCACGTGTACAAGGACAAATTTGATCGATTTTTTTTATTTTTTTGGAAGATTATTTAAAATGAAAGTCAATACAAATTGTGACACTATCAAATCGATCCTTGAATTAGTCATTAAAAATCAAGTTGGTCCCAGAATTATGTCACCAACTATCAAATCGATCCCTGAATTATTTATTATATATTGAGGAAAAATCATTTACCAGAAAAGTATAATAAAAAATAGCAATTTCATGGGATCTAAACAACCCATCAAATCTTCAACAACACACAAAATATAATGCCTTTTCATTGCAACTAATCACCAAAAATACATGAACAATCATGAAATTTAAAATCAGTGAAATTACGAAATAATTAAAAAAATGTGAAATGTGGTGAAAATGAAGAATATGTACCTCATGTGTAACCAAATTAGACGAGTTTGAGCAAAGTTTAACGTAAGTGAGATGGAATTGAATCATATTCTTCACATTCTTTTAGTTTTTAGCATTTATTTGACAAATTCCTAAAAAAAAGCATTTATTTTACAATATCAAAGATCAAATTGATAGATAAGATAAATAATTCAGGATTGATTTGATAGTGAATGACATAGTTCAGGGACCAACTTGATTTTTAATGAATGATTTAGGGATCGATTTAACAGTGTAATAATTTGCATTGACTTTCATTTAGAAAAAAGTAAAAATAAAAATAAATATTCAATCAAATTCGTCCATGTACACTTGGAAGCTGACTTAGAACTCCACGCCAGCACTGTTAACGACGAGACTTAATGGAGGGACTAAATTGATTGATATTTGTAAAATTCAAGGACGTCTTAGCTATCTTGAAAACCGAGGGATGAAATTGATCGGCGCATGCAAATTTAAAGACCAAAATGCATATCCACTACTAGAACAAAAATTGAGACCCCACAACATATAAAATAATGTTAAATGAGTGGACTGTTTTTTTATTGATTGGGCCATTTTTATGGGTTTGTGGACATGTGAAAATAAACCCATTAAACCTGACCACTCTATCCAAATCCCCACATACAAATTTCAACCTCACATATAACCAGAACTTTACATAACACTAGTCCTTGCACCCGTGCTGCCGCACGGGTCATAAAAATTGCATATGCGTAAATCCTAAAAGCAAATTTTAATAGTAAGTATCAAACCTTGAAACATAAAGTTTAAAAGTGAGTTAATACAATTGGGACACAAAAAAATCCAATTCATGATAGAGGTATGGTTTTTAAAACATTGCAAATTGCCATAGCACGGTTTGTAGGTGGATATCCCACTGCTACTACCAACTTCCCTGTAAGAGTCATTTCTTTGTTTAGTTTCCAATGTACAAAGAAATCATATGTTATATGCTATAGAAGAAAAGATTTCATTGAATTAAGAATAAACTTTAATTCATATTTTAAGCATGTGTGATCTGTCAAAAATATATTTAAGCATGTATAACACGTCCCATATAATTGTTACAGAAAGAATGTGTTTGGTGTGAAAGAAACGGTGGCAATGTGAACTTGGTATCTTAATAAGAGAACTTGAAAATTTTCTACATGTAACTTTACTATGTAGCCATCAGTTGCAGATTTTTAGATTAAAAAATAAAATTTATTTCTTTGATCAAAAGGCCTACATCAAGCTGCAAATTAAAGTTGATTGCAGAAAATCCATTTTGAAAAAATAAGGATCTTTGCGGCAACTGCGGTTAAATAAAAATTGACATTGGGTATGGATCAATGCTAAAACCTTTCATGGCTTACCTTATATATTTTGTTATTTTCCTATATCTTAGGTTTCCAATAATGCAAAAGAATTGAAAGAGATGAAGAATAAATAGTGATCACATGATAACAGCAACTGAAGAGAAAGCTGCAGAGGCCTACGACACTGCGGCCATAAAGTTCCGAGGCGCAAATGCAGTGATAAACTTTGAGATGAACAAATACGACGTGGAAACGATAATGAAGAGCTCTCTTCCAGTAGGCGGGGCAGCTAAACGCCTGAAGCATTCTCTAGAATCAGAACAGAAAGCTTCTGCTGACAACGACATTCAGAAGAACAATCCACAACAAAGTGTTGCAAACTTGACTAACACCAGCAGCAGTAACTACATCAACTACTTGGCCATTGAACATCAGCAACTAATGGCTTCAGTCCCCTATGGTATTCCGTATGACTCGAATACGGCTTACTATCATTACAACCTCTTCCAGCATTTTCATGCTAGTACCAATGATGGCGCTGCAGAATCAGCCATGCCACCAACATCGGCTGAGTTCTATTTATGGCCAAAACAGTTTAGGTCTATCTTTTCCTAATTTCTTGCTTTGCTGACTAAAGAAAAATTAAAGTTATAATCTCTAGCACAGTTTTAGCTGACAATATTTTATGATCTTCGCTATATGATATGATTAACCATTTAGCAACTAATCCATGTTATATGCAGTTTTTTGAGCTTGTTGTATGTTGGAAAAAGCACCATCGTTATGTTGTAAAGTAGTATAAAAAACACATGTTGTATATTGTAAAGTAGTATAAAAAACACATGCTATAAAACCAATTGCTAAATTGAAAAAGAAAAAATATTAACTGCTTATATAGTTCATCAATTTCACCTAAACCCATTGGCACCTTTAAATAGCTAAATTGAAAAATCTATATATTTCTGTCAAAAACATCAACCTTCAAGAAAACTGATAAGTATTCAAAGAACCAAGTGAGAATGGCTGATTGGAGTAGGGAGGGAGGGACTGATACCGTGTTAGCAAAAACACTGCAAGCACAAATTAAGTCATCCAAAATTTGACATGTGAACCTAAAGTCATCAAAATTTGACATGTGATACCAGTGTTACACTTTCCACAATATAAACGACCTGCAACAGTCCTCACCCTCCCTGCGCACTTTGTACATGTCTGGTAATACCAACTGTATTCTGATTCGATCTCACAAATTGTAGCGAGAACAATCCCTTGGCATTGCTGAAACAATAAAAAAAGATAAAATGGTGCATTTAACAAATCTAACTTCAATTCATACAGTGTCACATAGCATACCTCAGTTTCCTCTATTAAGTCCTCAATTGTCATTCGCTTAGTCTGAAGCATATCATCAACCAAAGAGACAACTGTTGAAGTTGTATTCTGACTTATGCATTGGGACACTTGCACATCTCCACCATCAATTCTGGTTAGCAACCAAGGGCAGAAATCAGTTAGAAGTCTAAAGCCCAGTAATAACTTCAAAAACTGAAAAAACAAAATTCGACAAATTAAAATTATATTACTTAGATTTGAATTCAATAGCTTCAGGCAAGTCACCATTCAGCAGTAGTTTAGTTCCAAAAAAAGCATTGGAAACGCCCATGACCCCTTGGTATTTTTTTAGCTTGCCTTGTTGGATCAAAACCACAACAGGCGATGATGGATCATGAGCTGCCAGGAATGAATTCATCCTCTCAGCATAGTTAGCCCATAGAGTGCAATGAACTCTCCTACTTCTGAAACACACATATCACTTGGTTAATATAAATGAACAAAATTTGAAAACATAAAACTTGGAGAATTTTTTAAACCACATACTCAGAATCCTGCAAGGTAAGATCCAATAGCTTACTCCTACGGCCATTAACATCCTTCTCTTTCAATTCATCTCTCTCAACGACTTGTCCAATCACATCTACGCATAATGGATTTACAGTAAAATGCTTACGATATAAAAAAACATACGCAAACACAAAAGAAAATAACATTATGCTCAATATATTACTCCAAATCTAGACACTCACCGACAATTTTTTCCTCCCTCTCTGCTTCCAATATTTCATTGAAAGGCATAAAATCAAAATGATTTAAAGGAATGGTACTTGCATCAATTTTAAAGAACTTTGTCCTGTCTATAAGGGTTAGCTTGAACCTATGTTGGGTAACCTGATACTTAGGATCATTTTTAGTCACCAAAACATTCTCAATGTCATATGCAGATCCCTCTTCCACATTTGACCTTATCTTTGGCACCAAATGTTTTTTAGCAGATGCTTGTATCTTTCCAAGCTGTTTTTATAAGTTAAACAAAGGTGAAATATAAAACAACCTGAGCCAAATATAATTTTCAAAATATAAGACCACATTATATAATTTCAAAAAAAACCAACCTTGTCATCAAGCAATAACATGTGAATAGAGTTATCCTCATTTGGATTGTTGAACTCAGAAACGGTCCAAACATGGACGACACGAACTCAAAGTTTGATGTTGATCTTTCCAGCAACAATGGCGGCAACATGAGTGATGAGTGGAGCCATGGTAGTAGCATGCACACGAAGCAAGAGTTTCACCTAGAACTTTGATTTCAATGTTTAGTGAATAATAGAGTGATGATCCATGATCTATATATACACCAGAATTTGTGGTATCTCATTAAAATCTCACTACTCAACCTAAGAGTCACTTGCAATATCAGTTTTTTTTTAACTGTTGGGCGCAACCTTGGCATGAATGAAAAACGGTTTTCCTCAATCAAGCATAAAAGTCTCCATAATTAGATATTCCATGAAAATTGAGAGTGAAAAGTCCCAATAATTAGAATTAACAGTAGTTATAGCAATTGATATTCCATCAAAATAACTGCCAAGTCCATTGATATCTTCTCAATCAATCATATTCCAACTCACACAAAATAACGGTCTTCAATCAATACATACAATACGGAGTTTTTTTTTTTTTTTCTTTCTTGAAACCAATATATGAATGATTACCCAAATTTTATAAACAATATTAAAAAAAAAACTTGTTAAACACCAAAAATAAACTTTCATGATCAAAAATCCACTTTTACTAAACTTTCAAAATCCACTTTTATATCAAATGGAAGAAATAATTTTTTTAATTAAAAACCAACATTCTTTAACGGAAGACAATATATAATGCTAGGGCAAATTTTCCACTTTTATCAAACCTTCAAAATCCACTTTTACATCACATAGAAGAAATAATTTTTTTAACTAAAAACAATCATTTTTTCAAGGGGAAGAAGACTCTTCTGCTTGACTTTATTAAAATTTGTGTGTCAATGCAATGCTGAAAAATCTGTCTAGTGCTTAAATAACTATATGCTTTAAAGTAGCAATAATTTTTTTGGTGTACACTCTATAGCAATAGTGTGTCAAATATTTCCTAGATATCGACTATAATTAAAATTCATAGGCCCTGGTAGTAATAGTCTATGCTCCATGAATTCAAGAATCCATAAGGTTAAAAATACCAGCTTTTATTATATGCATGCCACTATAAACAAAAGCGCTTATGCTATGGGTTAATTTTAGTAACACAACCTTTGTTTTGTAATGCAAGAATGCAGCTCTGTTAACAAATAAATTAAGCAGACAATAGATCACTAAATTGTTCTCACAATTCTCATAAGAGGCATATTAATTCATAGCTTCATTGGCACAAAGAAAACATAAAAGAATATAACAAAAACTCATGGAGAAATGCAAAAAACTCATCCATATAAGGATTGCATTATCTTATAAAGCATCTGCATTAGAAAGGAAACGGTCACAATCATCATACCATGTATTTCATGGTAAGTTTAAGCCAATTATTGTACCAAAAGGAAAAAAAAAAGTTAAAGCCAATTCACTTAAGGGTTATACAGACCACACGTAACAGGATTTATTTTATTAGTGTTAGATTGCAATGTTACCCTTCTTTAATTTTTTTTTTGGAGAAGGCATGATTTTTGTATAATGATAGTAGGGTTTACTATATATCTTTCAACTTCTTGTACTTTATCTTTACAAATAGCTCTTACATTACGTGCAGAACATGCATGGGTATGTCATCCATCATAGGATTTTGTATATGCTACTTGCTTGTAAACATTGAAATGCAAGGAAGGAATTTTTCAAGGTTACAATGGAATGATGATCAAATACTTTCAAGCTTACAATGGAATGATGATCAAATACAACTATGTTATGTATACAATCAAATGATAGAGTTCTGGACCATTATCGACTGTGTTTAACCTAATGGACACTATAGGAGCATATTTTGTTTATGTGTATATACATATTGGTTGAGCAACAATTTGACAAATCAAATAGAGTTATGCAGCAATGCAGCTCTGTCAACAAATAAATTAAGCAGACAATAGATCACTAAATTGTTCTCACAATTCTCATAAGAGGTATATTATTACATAGCTTCATTGGCACAAAGAAAACAGAAAAAAAAATATAACAAAAACTCTTGCTGAAATGCAAAAAACTCATCCATATAAGGATTGCATTATCTTATTCATGAAAACAGAAAATGGAAAGAACAGAAACACCACAATGGAAAATTACATCAAAGCTTAGTACAAAATGTCTTAGACTCAACGACGAATCACACAGAACCACACACATATTCAACGTCAACTTCAACCATGTATGTCCTTTACTTAAGGCGTAGCTCGTTGATCATCATATCGATTTCGGTCACTGGGTTGGGATCAAGCGGTGCTGCAAAAAACGACACACCAAACATCATCTTCAAACCGCAAAAATAAGGAAACTGTATAGGGAAAGCATCATATTTTTAAGAAAAATTTGTGCATACATACCAATCAACATGTTGTAAGAGAGCATCGCCACGTCGTTATGGTGGAAAGCCATGCCTGTGCAATGGTGGAAAGACAAATCCTGATATGTTGTTTATAAAGGAGAGCAAAACTCCTCAAATGATAGAAACCAGCCTTTGTAACCGCAAGGCATTCATTGCAGAATGGAGAAAACCAAAGGACTGTGGCTGTGTACATTTCAATCATAGCCTTTGTAACCGCAACTACAGAATGAAGTTCAAAAATCAGAATTAAATTAAATGGATTAAAGTGGAATCGAAATTAAATTAGGGTTAGGGCAAGAGGACACATGTATTAGTGGAAGCAAAATTATAACACCAAAACAGCTACTGGTCAAGTGGTTAAAGTGATTGGATGGAAGCCATGGGTTGCGAGTTCAACTCCCTGCAGAGACTTTCTTCAGAAGAAATTTTTTTTCTCAAATGTGACCGCGAAAAAAAATGGTATGAATTACGAAAACAGAATTAACATCACATTCACCGCATTTGGAATCTAAAACAAGCAAATGAATTATTGTATATTAAAATATGAATTTGATATGAATCAATTTTCGATACCTTGAAGAGATTACTCTTGTTAGTGCGAAAGCATGTTTGAAGAAAATGATAATTGCGTTACGTGGTGCGATGGAGATTGAACACGGATTCCGATAGCGAGTGTTTGATTTTGTTATCGGCAAGGAAGGAACTGCGACGAGGAAAATGATCGGAGATAAAACAAATTGAATTGAGAAATGAAAATAAAGAATGGTGAGAATTTAAGAGAAGTATTATACCTCTTGCAGTTGATGAGGAGAAGGTTACTTCCATTTACGTAATCGATTATTGAACAATGGTGAAGCTGAACAACAACTTGTTGCTATTAGATTAGATTAATTTTAGATAATATTTGTTAGAAATGGATAAATGAACAACAAATCGTTGTAATATAGTGGTAAGTATTCCCACCTGTCATGCAGGTGACCCGGGTTCGATCGTTTTAATTTATTTGTTGATAACGATATTGTTTTTTGAAGTATCGGGAATACATTTTATCCTTAATATATGTGGTATGTTACTCAAAATTATAACATGAAGATTGTAAAAGATATAATAGCAGTAGAAGACATAACTTTTGGTTAGAAAAATACTAGTCCTTGCACCCGTGCTGCCGTACGGGTCATACAAATTGCATATGTGTAAATTCTAAAAGCAAATTTTAATAGTAAGTATCAAATCTTGAAAGTACATCTTAGTGATCACACCTCTCTCTGTTGTTATGGATAAAATATGAAAATAAAACTGTATTAGTCTAAGAAAATAATGTGTTCTCTATGTATAATCTTATATGATATATGTGTGGGATATATGAACTTCTTTTTGAGAAAACATATCAACCAATTTACGGACCTTCCTTAAAAAAAAAACCAATTTATGGACCGAAAATGTATACCCAAACACAAAAAATAAGGAAAGGAAAGTAAAAGGAGAACCACATCACCTTAACAAAGCAGAAAAGCATAAATGATCATGGTAGTAGAGTTGGGCAATCATGCATATATAAGATAAGTTGGGGCAAGATTTTATTGAAAAAATTAAAACGTTCATTTTTAGAGTTTCCAATCTAATGAATGGAACTTTTTTTGGATATCATATTCATTTTAATCATCTTATAATGTTAGGACTGACTTTTCCTAAATTTTCTGACAATTTGATTAGTGTATACGTTTTTTTATTTATTTTATGTGGACATATGGATTTAATTATTTAATAATTGTAGCATACATATTTTTCTTTGAGGTATATAGTACTAACCGTCAAGTAAGTCTTTGTTTTCTCCTTTCATTTTGTGTGACATGCAGAATGGGAAGTTCCTTTTTTTTTTCAATAGTGGAGGAAACTATTCAATTTGATAATTAATTAATTCTTTAATTCTTCAAAGATAATTGGAAAGTCAAGTTGTTAATTAATAGTGTAAATTTTTTTTAGATGTACAAATTCAAAGATATATAAATATATAGAAGATAGAGAGATAGATGTGTAACTTGGATCATATCCTTTAATCTTCTCTATATATTGTTTTTAGAGGCATTATTCTTTATTCATCTCAATTTTATCTATCTTTATCTTAATTACACATACACATTGTTTATCTCTATCATTATACTTGGAGTAATATGTTTATTATTATTTTTATACGAAAAAATGGTAGACACTTGTCTTCACCTTTATAAAAAAACAGTATTATTTATAAATATACCCCTTATTTATATTACCAATTTGTATTAATTAATAGCCAAAAAATAAAGAGTAAAAAAGAGAAGAAAAACTATAACACCAAATTGAAGAGGAATCATCCAATAGTTTCAGGAGAAAGTGACGATAAACAACCATTTTTAATAAGCTTCTTCCTCACCATCAATGATGCAACAAAATAAAAAATAGAAGCATCATTTATCCTAATTCACAAAAAAAAATCAAAAATCCACATACACATTAAGGAATAAAAAATATATATAAAAGAAAGTTCGAAAAATAGACTAATAAACATTTGAAGCTTAACTATTTGATCAATCTAAGAGTAACTTGACTCCCTATCAATTATCATATCATAGAAACCAGTTAATAATCAAGAGATAAGAGAAAAATTGTACCTACACATTGTACCTACACTAATGAATAAATCGTCATATAATTAATACCAAGAAATATTGAAAAATGGATTCAAATCCAAATCCAACACCAAAACTCACTGGTTTCTAGCTTTCATCTTTTGCAGCGAATCAAGACTACTACCACCACATAGTATTATTAGAATTGTGAATATTGTTATTTCCTTTCATATTTGAAGCTCTTTGTCTCCTCATGTAGCCACCTAAAGCTTGTCCTATTGCAAACTCCAATCCACAAATAGAACACTCTTGTTTTAGACTTTGATAATCAAAAGATGAAGAGTAAAAGTGAGTGGAAAAACAACAATACAAAATTGAAGATAAACTATCCAATTGTTACTTGAAAGTGATGATGAACAAAACCTAAAATATGATGCACAAAATCACATATTTATACACAATGTTTTCAATGTAGAAACTAAAAATATTGAGATCATATTAGTGGTTGTATATATAATGAGTGAGTGTATAGTCATAATTAAAAAATTAGTTACGGAATAAAAAAAAAAGCAGTTCAAAGGTTGTGATAGAAATGAATCCATCCATCCATAATCCATAATAAACATGTAAAGAATGTGTGAAGGAGGTATAACGTAAAATGAAACAAAAAGCATAACGTCAAATTAAAAGTTAATTGTGCCTTGTATTACTTGACCTTGTGTATTCTTTTTAATTGTTGATATCAACTGCTGTATTAATTCATTGTTGGTTTGTTCATGATATGCTATTCATTCATTTCAATCATAATGTATTAGTGGAAGCGATATTATAACACTAAAACAGCTACTGGTTAAGTGGTTAAAGTGCTTGGATGGAGGCTATGGGTTGCGAGTGCGAGTTCAAATCCCTGCATAGACTATTTTCAGAAAGATTTTTTAAACCTTTAATTCAGAAAGATTTTTTTAACCTCTCAAAAAAGGCAGGATTAGGTTTAGGTTTAGGGTTTCATAATGAGCATGCATTGTGAACCTTAGTATTACTAGTCCTTGCACCCGTACTGCCGCACGTGTCATAAAAATTGCATATGTGTAAATCCTAAAAGCAAATTTTAATAGTAAGTATCAAACCTTGAAACATAAAGTTTATAAGTGAGTTAATACAATTGGGACACAACAAAATTCAATTCATGATAAATTGCAAAAAAAATCTTTGTAAACGACATTTGAAGTATTGTTGATGCAAACCCCATCGTCGTCTGTCAGAAGTATTTTAAGCCCACTCCTAGAAGTCACACGCGAAATAGGAACATAATGTTGACCATGAGAGAACACAGGTTGTGAAAGATATACTCCAACTTGTTTGAGAGACTGGCCTTAACTTTTGTTAATAGTCATTGCAAAGCATACACGGGTGGGAAATTGTCTTCTATTGAATTTAAACGGAATTCTTGTGTCAAATGGTGAAAGAGATAATCTGGGGATATACACCTTTTCTCCAATATTGCTCCCTGTTATTACCTTTCCTTCAAGAATATATCTACCCATTTTTGTAATTATCAACCTTGTTCCGTTGCAAAGGCCTGCAGTAATGTCCAAGTTTTGCAATAACATAACAGGCACTCCGACCTTCCACTTTATTTTGTGATTTGGAAGACCAACTTGCTGTTGAGTCCTTGATGATTCGTGACAACTCATTTCTAGACCTTGCACCCATGCTGCCGCACGGGTCATGTTGATGGCAAACAAAATATTCAATTATACTGTTAATTCATAATCTATTTGTGCAAATACAATGTTAAAAATAATAATGCAACTTAAAAAAAGGGAACAAATCATGCTGGTACATTACGAAAAATTTCCTTGTAAACAACATTGTATTTAGGATGATTTGAATGATTCAAAAATTCGTCGCAATCTAAAATATGGGAACCATCTCCACCATATACTAACAGATACAGGTGTTTCATTTGTTGAAACTGACATTAAATATATTGTCGGTTGGTTAGTGATGACAGATGGATACGGCGTGATAACTTATTGTTTGGTTACTGCACTGATGGTGTTGATAATGAATGGTGATAGTGAACAGAGAAGTGAGAGAGAGGGAGATGGAACAATGAAAAAAAATGGTGTATTGAAGTTGAAAAAAAAGAGATGACATAGATAAAGTAACGTTTTTGGAAAATGAAAAAGAAATTAAAGTGGGGGACACAAAGGTAATTGTGAGATTTGAATTAGGTTTAGGGTTTTCATATTAGTGAGTACAAATAAATAAATTGTGATTCACTACATATCAATTATTATGCTTGGAGTGGTGACAATTTTCAAGGATTCATCAGATGAGTGAATTATAAAGGGGGGTCAGTTATGTAAAACCACCCACTACACATTAGTTATGCTATGGAAGCAAAATTATAACACCAAAACAGCTACTGGTTAAGTGGTTAAAGTGATTGGATGGAAGCCATGGGTTGCGAGTTCAACTCCCTGCAGAGACTTTCTTCAAAAAAAAATTTTCTCAAAAAAGGCAGGATTAGGTTTAGGTTTAGGGTTTCACAATGAGCATGCATTGTGAACCTTAGTATTATATATTAAGATTTAGTAAAATAAGGTTTTACTCCTTAAAGCACGTTTAAGCATAAACTATTGTTAAAAAATTATACAATGTATGAGAATTTATTAATATTATTAACAAAAATCAATCAAGGTTGATGGTTACAAATTAGGAGATGGAATACGAGTATTCAATTTTAAGGAATCTATATTCGTCAATTTTTTTTAAGGAATCTATTACATTATTTTTTTTTTAGGGAAGGAATCTATTACATTATGTATATAATAAGTTAATAACGTTTTTTTTTTTTTGAAAGAATGAGTTAATAACGCTGACACACCTGGTTTTAGAGAACATTTTTACCCCACACTCCAACAATTATACTCCTACCCTGCAAATAACCAAACATACCGATTTTAACCTTTTCAAAATCACACCATTCTCCACCTCAAGTGTGTTTCTAGAATTGAAAATGGTCTAAGTTTTCAGAATTTATAACTACATCGAAAATCAATTGGCAAGTTTTTCAGAATTTATAACTATACCGGAATTTATTCTTCAAAAGAAAACTATACCGGAATTTTAATCTAGGCTTAAATGTGTGTTTGGTCCCTACAGTTTCACCATTTTTTGGTTTTAGTCCTTGCGTTTTTTTTTTGTTTGGCATAAGTCCATGCAGTTTGTAAAAAAATTGATATTGATCATTCTGTTAAATAGCTGTTAAAAAAACAAACGGAGTGCCACGTGGACCAGTTATTGCATGCCACGTGGCACACTAAAGGACAAAATCTTAAATATCTTTTAATAATATTTTTAATTGAGAATAATTATACACAAAAAAACCCTTAAAAAAAAATAAAACATTTTTTTTTTTTGAAAGAAAAAAAAAAAAAACATTGAATCATTGAGCAACGGCATATGTCTCAAAAATGTTCCACCAATTCGGAACGACGGCGGAATCATTGAGCAAAGCTTCAACGGCGGTGTTCCGAATCGGCACTGACGCCGCCCTCTACGACGATCCCGAAGACGTTAACATCCCTCCTCTCCTTGATAGCAGATTCGATTCCGAGAAATGTGAAGCTCTCAAACGGTTACTCGCTCTCATCGCTCAAGGATTCGATGTTTCCAATTTCTTCCCTCAGGTTACTCCCTCCGATCAACGCTATTCGATCTGCTTCATCTTCGTTGCGATGAAAATATTGAATCTAAATTGTGATTTTGTATTTTTTTTTTACTTTGTTTTGATTTGTGAATGAAAATTACAGGTTGTGAAAAACGTTGCGTCGCAGTCATTGGAAGTGAAGAAGCTGGTTTACTTGTACCTTCTACATTATGCTGAAAAGTATGTTGCATTTTACTTTCATAACTGCTTCTAGTTTTTCTTCTGTTTTGTTGTATTTAGCTATGTATTTTTGGTTCCGGTGAAGAAATTTAATTTCGAATGAATTCATTTTGTAAAATTGATTTTGAATAAAACTTGGTTGAATGTAAAATGGTCTTTGTTTGGTTACATATTTGTAAATGTGAGTTGGATACTAATTTGAGTGTTAAATCACTTTTGGAGTTAAAAATACTAGCTTAAAGTTGAAATCAATTTTGGAGGCAAAATCAATTCTACTGAAAGTCTGAAAGACATCGAACATTACAAAATCCATTCTACACCTCTAGAATCAATTTTGTTGTTTTAAGCTATTTGATTTGATTAAATGTGTATATTTATTTAAGCATTTGAAAATAATATGATTCAAAGCACTTGTTTTTGTTCTCCAGTTGGGTTTTGAACTCGTAGGTCGTTGATTTATTTTATCAATTCTTTCTACACTTTTTTTCATTGTTCAATGGATTTATTTATAACTATTTTTTTGTGGATCCAAGAAATTGTAGTATGTTGATCCTTGGGAATCGGGATACCAACGACACATAGAATTGTGGACGTGGTTTCTTAACCTTGGCACGGAAAATAAATTAAGTGTAGTAGAGAATAGGATGTTGCGTTGGATGTGTGGTAAAATTAGACAGGATAGGATTATAACTGTAAACATTAGAGAGAGTTGGGTTAACACCTATAACAAAAAAGATGGCGGACACTAGGCCTAGGTGGTTTGGGCATCTAAAGAGAATACCCGTGGATTCTGTCCTATTAAGAGAAACAAAGGTAGACTTAGAAAAACCATAAGAGAAATATGGTACTATATGATAGAACATGATGATGTCGTTTGATCCATGTAGCTGACCCACTTAGTGAGATAAAATTTCGTTGTTGTTGTTGGTTCTTTAACCTTAGCATTCTTCCGTCTTTAATTTGCCACATAATTGGTTGTTGTCTGCTGTTGTTCTTATAGTTTCAATGTTATTTCTTTTGTTCAGGCGTCCAAATGAAGCATTGCTGTCGATCAATTGTTTCCAGAAGGACCTGGGGGACACTAACCCATTGGTTAGGGCATGGGCACTCCGAGCCATGGCGGGAATCCGCCTTCATGCAATTGCACCTCTTGTCCTTGTTACTGTGGGAAAATGTGCTAGAGATCCGGCTGTTTATGTTAGAAAATGTGCTGCTAATGCTCTTCCTAAGCTTCACGATTTACGGATGGATGAACATGCATCTGCAATTGAAGAGGTCTGGTAGACGTGTCTACTGTTTATCATACTTGTTGAGATTTACCTGCTATAGGACATAGGTTACTTTATAACAATTAATAGAAAACATCTTATTTTCTCCTGGCTTTTCTTAAGTCTCAAACTTTTGAACTAATTAACCAAAGAAAGTTTTATGCCAGATATTTGATTTCATTAATGTATGGTTGGAAGGCCATAAAAGCCGTCAATAGTATAAATTAATTTTGATGCTTCATTTGGTGCAGATGGTTGGATTATTGTTAAAGGATCATTCCCCCGGGGTTGTTGGAGCAGCTGCTTCTGCATTTACTTCTGTTTGCCCAAACAATTTTTCACTTATTGGAAGAAATTACAGAAAGTTGTGTGAGATTCTTCCCGATGTGGAAGAGTGGGGTCAAATAATGCTAATTGGGATTCTGTTACGGTATGTGATAGCGAGGCATGGGCTTGTCAAAGAATCCATCATGTTTTCTTCGTATAATAAATATCATGGCAATTTAGATGAAGATGAGCATGATGTTACCCTAAAAAAAGACGCTGGTTATACCACTGAGAAGACTGTGTCGGAATTAACACATATGATCTTCCAGTGTTACATTGAAGGGCCAGACAAGTACTTATCACGATCAAGTTCTACTATTAAGGTTGCTCCTAAATTGGATGAATCGCTATATACATCTTGCAGCAATGAAGTTGTGAGGATCCTACTGCAGTGTACATCACCATTGTTATGGTCTCATAACAGTGCAGTTGTACTTGCAGCTGCAGGTGTACACTGGATAATGGCACCTAAGGAGGATGTTAAAAGAATTGTTAAACCAATCTTGTTTGTCCTTCGATCATCGCCTGCTTCAAGATACGTGGTAAGTAATGTTCCTTGAATCATTTGTTTATCTTGTTTTATTTCTTCCTCTATCTACATTTGCTGCTATATTCTTTTGATTTTTTTTTTAAAATTATAATACTTGTATTTTATTCATGGGCTCTTCTTCTAAGAAACTTGTGTATACATCTGCTCTATGTTACTTTAGGTTGTGTTTTATTGTCTAATGTCCAATGAATCAAAACTTCTTCAATAGAAAAAGTTTTTGGGAAAACAGTGGATCAAACCTTGATATTGGCATTTAGTAACAGTCTAACAGTTATGGGTAGTCATTAGCAGTTATGAGTATATGTTACTATGTTAGTGTGCTAACATATAGGCAAGAGAGTGGAAAGCTGGGAGGGAGAGAATCTGATTTGGGTTAGAGTAAGAGTCCAGGGGCACTTACCCTAGAGTCGTAGTCTGAGTCCTATATTCACTAGTAAATTATGTGCAATATGGTGTAAACTTGTTCTTTCTCATTTCCAGCCTCTATTACATTTCTGTTTATCTTGATACTGGTTGAAACATATCATGCCTACCAAGAGAAGAGAATCATCTATTGTCACTCTTAGGATACCAATACTAGTCTAGACATGGCAGTTGCAGTTATGGTTTACCTAAGATATAAAAGGATTATTATTTTTTAATTTTTGTCTATGGCCAATATATGATTTGAATGGACATATCATGATCACTGAATAACTTAATGCTAGTGGGATAGGTATTAAGCTCATATTGCGGGATCAAGGGTACATCCATCCCCTAGAACTTAGTAACGACCTCTTCCTTAGGAGTTAGGAGTCACCTTTCCGTGATGATTTACCCATATAATAGGTGATATCACAATATTTACATGGATGGTTTGAGTTTGAAATTAGATATTTTTCATGGAATCTATGAACTACGCAATTTAGTGGTCAATGTTAACGGCTTTCCTTCAAATGCATGATTTTATTTTACTTTTTTGTTGGCTTATATTTGAATGACGCAGAATTACAATAACATGTTTCCACAATTGACAGTTTAACATTTACTCAAGGCAGTCTCTAGTCAGTTGTGGTAACAAATAACAGAATGTGCTTATTGAACAACTTTTTGCTAATGCTCTGTCTCTGGCATGGTCATAAGTTCATAACATCACATTGCTCGTTCATTCATTCATTTTCTGAAGATTAACATAAATGAAATTAATGATTTACCGATTTAATTCTATCGGAGTTAACATTGTATTTGCAGGGTGTTCAAATTTATATTACTCTTAATCTTTTAAGGGTTGGTGTTGTTGGGTTGTTCTTGAGAGATTTCGCACTTACTGTTTCTATTGATATGCATTACTTCCAATTCAAATATTGAATTCTGACTTTTTTGGTTGGATAGTAAAATCGTGTTATGAAGGAAAAGGAAATACATAGAAAATTTCCTTAGCTAAGGCAAGAAAGTGATAAATTCTAGTTAATCAACATGTATGATCAATTTCTTTGACATATGACTTTGAAGTTAATGATTGTTTGTTCATTGATTTATGCAGGTGCTGTGCAATATCCAAGTGTTTGCTAAAGCTATGCCCTCTCTATTTGCTCCACATTATGAAGACTTCTTCATTTATTCTGCAGATTCCTATCAAATAAAAGCACTTAAGCTGGATATACTTTCTATTATTGCTTTGGACTCATCGATTTCATTCATTCTTAAAGAATTTCAGGTATTTCACATCAATTATATGTTTTTCTAGACAGTGTTGGAATCTGAATTTATTTGATCCGTCAAACTTTACACTATCTGAACTTTTTGCTGCTGTGCTTTTTCTAAATATTTTCCCTTGTTTATTTGCATATGAAGTGGATTTGATACCTCTATTAACATTATGTACTAAAAACAAGAATACAATATTGGCAATTCTAGAGCCCTAGTGTCTCCCAATCTATACTTTTTCCCACTTCTATTCTTCTTTGTAATTTTTACAATCAAATACAATCTTCAGCCCCCTTTCTATTTTGCCCAATATACACCCATTTTATTAATGGTCTGAATCAGTGTCCAAGGTGAGGGTTTCGGTCCTCCCATACTCAAATATGTGTCTCTGTTTTTTTTTTTGGTACAAGCAAAATGGGTTTTTTTACCGCACTTAAAAAATACAAAAATAAAAATTAAGGACCTAGATATGCTTATGCAGGGATGATGAATCCACTGTTACCTGCTCACATGTTTCATTAGTTATTTATGGTTATGTCTTTGCCAACCCCACTTAGTGGGATAAGGCTTGGTTGTTGTTGTTGTTGTATGTCTTTGCCATGACATCTAGAATCAGAGTTTGGTGCATTGATTGATGTTTTTCTTAGTGTGTTGCTAGGATTATATTCGAGATCCAGACAGGAGATTTGCTGCCGACAAGGTGTGTGACTCTGATTAGGCAAGGTGTGTGGCCTGATTATTAATTATATCTTCTTAAGAAACATTTCATGTTTCTTGAATTCTTGTTTAATATCTATATTTGCAGAATTTTTGTGTGGTGAAATCAGATCCCTGGATGGAGAAGAGGGCGTCCTAATTCAGGCAATTATGTCCATCATATCATTATCAATTATAAAGTTAGAACCGCCTAGTTATGAGAAGGTGCTCTTCTGATTCTTTTTCATATAAAATCAGAACTGGAAGTAGTCAGTACATCACCGCTCTCCAGTTCCACTGTACATCAGCCAAAGGAAAAAACTGAAAATGATCAATTTAGAGACTAGATGACTTCCATAAATGTGGCATAACTTTTGTTTACAGCGTGCATTTTGCATGAGATCCTAATTCTGGAGCATCTTACATTTATTGGATGTCTCCAGTCCAAATATGTAATCTGTGTTTATGCTTGTCTCAGCATGTCTTGTAAATCTACCTTCCTATCCAAATAAATATGCTGGATTGTTAACAACTTAGTCATTGTAAACTGTTTTTTAGTGATAATGATAAACTTGAGTAAGTTTCATACATTTTTAGTCGTGAATGTCACAATTCTCTGCGTGCTATGTCTACATAGATATCTTTAACCTTTCTTCCATTAATTCTAAGATGTTCTTAATAACTCCCTGCTTATCCTTTTACAGTCTCACAAATCTTATTACCTGTGGCATTTTTACTTTCCACTGTACAACGCACCTTCTACTTTTTTTTTTTTTTGAATGGCAAAATATATATATATAATAATAAACGGAAAAATACTCCGTAAAAAAATTACACCAAAAGGGAGAAAAACCCCTCAAAACCCGAAAGAAAAAGCGGGCACCCTCAAAAGGATAAACCAGCAACACCTGCAGGGAACAAAAAACAAGAGAGTAACCAGAAGGCCGCCCCGGGAAGGAAGGGGAGATACAACCACCCCCAGCCCGAAAGCAACCCCAGGCACCCCGACCACCACACAACCCTACTGATTCATACACAGGATGGGCTGCACCTCCCACTCATAGAGGTCGCACCTTCTACTTGAATTATCTATTTGGATCACTATAGAATTTTATATAAAATAGTGGTAATGATTGAAAGTTAGTGAGACTTGTAAAGTTGATATTTCTAGAAGTGTGTAGAATAAACTATTAAGAAGGTGGGCATCCGCACGTTTTGAATCTAATCATCTATAACACTAGAGTGCGCTTCAGCTTACCTTCACTTGCAGAGTTATCTCTTTCCATGATGTATAGTGTCTGGTTGATGTATATCATATCACTATGAATTCTATATTGTCCTGTTAAATTGTGTGTACCATTGTGTGTTTGCCAGTTGGATTTTAGAGGGCTAAGTCTATATATGTGATATTTTTTTTTTGAAAGAACAGCATGATACATGAACATATAATATCATTTTGTTCTTTTAATTTTTTAAAAATATCAAAAATATAGACTTAGCCCCCCAAAGCCCTCCCCTCCAAAAACCAATTCACAAACACACTCTAAATGGATGAGGACCATATAATGAGTTAAATGGCCCATGTCAGAACTTGGAACCTTATTTCTTGGCTCCTGAATTTTATATGCATGGGTTTACATTGAAAGAAGTGAGTTTACGGTTTGAATGGCTTTTGTTCTTAGGTCTCATTGTGCATTAAGGGAGAAGATAGTTGGACCTTGAGAAAAATTTGGACCTATGTAATTGAACTGGCTGAGCATGACCTGAACTATGATATTCGTGATCGTTCGCGTTTCTTGAAGAAACTTCTCTTGAGCAATTTGGAGTCTCAAAATGTGGAATCGGAAAATGGTGAATCACAGAAGGACCAGTCTAGTGTGCTTGCAGAATGCATATTTGGTGGACAGACAAAAACTGTGACAGTTCCATCTGAACCTATCAATGACAGGTTTTATCTCCCTGGATCTCTTACACAGTTAGTATTTCATGCAGCTCCAGGCTATGAGCCTCTCCCAAAACCTTGTAGCCTTCCATACATTGATCAGTATGATGGAGGTGGATGATCTTGGTACATCTGGGTCTTCTGATGATGAAAATGCTTCTGATTATAGCTCTGAACAGTCAATTTCTGGTTCCAGTGAAGTCAGTGGCAGCAATGAGACTGTATCTGGCGATGAAGGTGACAACAATGATGATCCATTGATTCAGATTTCAGAAACTAGCAATGTTAATGAAAACCAGAATGGCGGGGATCACTCTGGCACTTCTGGTTTTAATGACTTGATGTCAACGAAGTCTCTCGAGTCTTTGGTTGGATGAACCATCCAAGTCATCTAAAGGAAGTGAAACAGAACAAAGCCAAGTTCGAAGATCTTCAGCAAGAATAACCATTGGAGATATTGGAAGCCGTGTTAAACCCAAATGCTACACTCTCTTGGATCCTGCAAATGGAAATGGTTTAATGGTGAATTATTCCTTTTTATCTGAAACTTCAAGCATATCCTCCCATCTTGTATGTTTAGAAGTATTATTTGAAAATTGTTCTTTGGAGCCGATGTTCGATATAGTCTTACTAGACGAGGATTCTAGCAAAAGTGCAGATTCTACCGATCAAATATCACAAGCAGCAGAGAAGTAAGTATTAATCCTCCTTTTCTGGCAACTTCCATGTTTCTTTTACTTGGTAGAGTATAAATCTGTATCTTTAGTTGAAATTTAGATTGCCAGTAAATTGGTTTCCTATTCAAAGGCTGTGGCCACTGAACCTGCAGCAAATCCAGCTTGAATATCTCAAGTTTTACTTGCTCATTGTAATCTTCTTACGTGCTTATTCCTACAAATTGTTTTATGTTTTTGTTGCAATACCTTGAAATCTCATATTGATAAACCAGCGCTAGTTTCCATGGAGGCAATTACTTCTCTGGAGCCTAGTCAGAAAGCGAAACGGACTCTACTAGTTCGCTTCCATCACCACCTTTTGCCTCTAAAATTGGCTTTATTTTGCAACGACAATAAATTCCCTGTCAAGTTAAGGCCTGACATTGGATACTTTGTAAAACCACTTCCAATTAATATTGAAGCTTTCAGAGAAAAGGAATCTCACCTTCCAGGGATGTTTGAATATGTGAGGAGGTATGAAAATTTTGTTGTTTGTTGGGCACAAATAGTTTCATACTCCGTAATCCTCTTTGCCCACACTTTATGCAAGATGAAAGTTAAAATGTCAGGAGAAAAATGGAGATTTAAATTTAAATTTGAAATTTAAACCATCAAGAATAGGAACTTCTCATAAGTAAATGTTGTACTTGAGTGAATTTAAATTACATCCTTCTTTTGAGTTTTGGCCTATAGTTCACTGACTTATGTAAAAAAAATGGACACTTAAATTTTGAATAGTATGGATATTGCTCTGAAATGTGTTATATGTTTCTGTGGATCCATAAGTTGATATACATCAGAATTAAAGTTAAAAGAGTAGATCCTGTGTCCATTTGGTTTTAATATTTTTGTCAGAATGTAGAATAATTGTATTAATTATAATTTGTTCACTGGGCTATGCAGACAGCCCATTATAGATTTGTGTAGTATAACTAGTTTTTCACCATTTTTCTTAGGACTTTAGAATCTACGCTTGTAAAACAAAATGATCTTAGCAATTGCTTGCTAGCTTAAGGAACCTTCTCTTTTTCTCCCTTTTAATTTTTTCATGTTTCATTTTTGTGAACTCTAACTATGATTTTCTTGCATTATTGGCATCCAGTTGCACATTTAACGATCACATTCTAAAGCTGAACAAGGAAAGCGACTCTTTAACAGAGGATACATTTCTTGTCATATGTGAAACCTTAGCATTGAAGATGCTGAGCAATGCCAATCTTTCTCTTGTATCTGTGGATTTGCCAGTAGCTTCCAACCTCGATGATGCATCCGGTTTGTGTTTGCATTTTAGCAGTGAGATCTTGAGCAATTCCTTGCCATGCTTAATTACAGTTACTGTTGAAGGTAAATGCTCCGACCCATTGATTGTTTCTGTAAAGGTCAACTGCGAAGAGACCGTGTTTGGCTTAAATTTCTTAAATAGGATTGACAATTTCTTAGCTGAGCCGCCTGTTACCCCCTCATAAGTTTGGATAGAAAATGCACAAAAAGTAATTAATTTGTGGACATGTACATGGAAAACTTGAAGAGCATGGCTAATTGTTTTGAATTTATGTTAGGCGAGGTATTGGATTTCTGATGTTTCATTTTCACTAGTATTGGGAATTTTGTTTGGGTTAATCCTTGATTTTCATAGACTTGTATGCATAGTAGTCAATAGCGGCCGATAGCGGCGCTATAGCGGCCGCGCGTAGCGTGGCGGCGACAAACCGCTACGCTAATTGTCGTAGCGGTGCGGTATGAGATAGCGGCGCTATAGCGGCCGCTTCAGCTGCTATAGCAGCATAGTGGAGCGGAGCAGTAGCGGCCGCTTCAGCCGCTATTTGATTTTAGTTGAAAATTTTCAAATTGACACTATTTTTAAAACATTTTGTATGGTTTCCAAATTTCTAAATTTATTTTAGGGCATTTTGGGGATTTTTAAAACCAAATTGACTCTGTTCTATGGTTTCTCTGTTCTTTTTTTCTTCCTCTGTTTTATGGTTTCTCTTGTTTTATGATTTTTTTATTTGTTCCTCTATCTTTTGATTTTTGGCATTTTGATTTTATGAATGTCTCATGAGATTTGAGTGTTATAATTAATTTTATATTAAATATGTTTTTTTATAAATATGTAAGTTTGTTTATATTTTATAACGTTATTCATGTAATTTGTTCAAAAAATAATCAAATATCAGTGACCACTATTTGTCATACCACTATACGCTAACCCGCTATCCCACTTTTGAGGTTGGCCTCTACGCACCGCTATCGAGATTGACTACTATGTTAAATTTTGATTAAGACTTTCGATACTATGTTGAAGACTTTAAAGCTTTCATAAGATTTGGGTGTTTTGTATGATTTATGATTGATTCATGAGTAAAAGCTTTCATAAGATTCAGGTGTTTTGTATGATTTATGAATGTTTCATGAGATTTGAATGTTATATTTAATTTTATATTAGATATATGTTTGTTTATAATTTATAGTATTATTTACGTAATTTGTCAAAAAAGTTATCAAATAGCGGTCATAGCGCTATGCGCTATCCCGCTATAGCATTTTTGGGGTCGGCCGCTATAGCAATTGACTACTGTGCTTGTATGTCTATTCAATTTTAGTTTTATTTTTGGATCTCTTATTTTTGCCCGTAAGTTTTCTTTAATGATGGAGTGTAAGCAAAATCCAGAAGTGATTGTTGTATTGTATGACTAATAACGGTGCACTTAACATTTATGGAGAGAGTTGTATATTCTGCAATGTGCTGCAGATTTTAAATATAATATGAATGATATTACTGAGTTATCTTTCTTAATTTCTTTCTTCCAAAGGCATCAGCACTGAATGAAGTTTTCAAATACTTGTTAGGTTGAAGTAGCATTTCATGTTGTCTACCTACCTGTAAACCAAAACAACATATTGTAGCAGGTCATGTTTAGTGTAGCTTGTACATTAATGCAGGCCTTTGTGATTGCGTAACTGACCATGTTACAAAATATTATAGTAGTCATCCTTCTTGAGCCAAGGTTCAAGGTGTAAAATATGGAATGTATTCACCTCCATCAGCATGCACGGCACGTTATTTTATTTTTTTGCTTCAGCAATATTTGATCAACACCTTCCACCATTTACATCTTCCTTGACAAAAATCACACTGGTTTATTTGATCTCTAAGAAATACGATATATTAATTTGGTCCTTAAGAATCTCAAATATAGATCAAATTAGTCTTTTTAAAGATAAACTTAAGGGACACTTTAGTCTTATCTGAGACTAATTTGACCAGCGTTTACTAGTATTAAGGATCAAAATGATAATTTTTATTTCTTGATTAGAGCAAATTATGTCCTAATACTTTTCGATGGAAACTATTTCTTAATTAGAGCAAAGTATGTACAAATACCTTTCGATGGAAACTAAATTGAGTATGCACCAAATTTTTTAGAGACATTCACTATACAGGTCATATGTCCCCTCCTGCCTCTGAACCATGCGTCCTCCTCTGCATGTGTCTAATTACATCTCACCATTTAGGTATTGATGAATGTTTTAAAACCTAATATAGTAAAGCGGTGTTATGGTGCGATTTAATTATATGCATGTGCAAAATAGTTATAGTTGGTTGTCGGTCTTATGGTCATGCAATATCTTATGTGTCAATGACATTGTTCAATGTGGCATTGTAGTGCTCTATCAATAGGACATACAGTTTAGCACCATTTTTTTTGCTTTCAGTGCTTCGGTGAATAATAAAAACACCATCTTAGATGCTTAAAATTAAATAGGTAGGATGTAGCGGAGTTCAGATTCATATGGCTGGATTTCCACCATTTTAGACATGGGATGTTTTGTTTCCTTTATTACACATTCCATCATGGCTCTTTTCAACGATCCTGTGCGTGGCAATTGGCTATATATCCATTCCACTAGCGATTCCATCTCATCAGCAAAATCATGCATATGCCATTGCAAAAGTTTAGGCACAATTATCTTTCTCTTGTTTGTTATACCAACTGAAGCTTCCAAGCACTCAACTTTGGCCCTTCCTAACTGGTTCACAACTTCTTCTGAAGTGTACACCCTTAACTGTCACAAGAAACACCTCATATCAATTTCTTTTTCCATCACATTTATACACTGTTTCCTCAATTTGGATACACTTAAACAATACACTTACTGCTGGTGAGGACCAAGTGCCTCGACAGAGAGCAAACGTGACATTAGGTTCGGGATACCCCACACACCATAAGCATGCCTCAACAAAACTTCCTTCTCGTCCACAGGACCCTATTAATTTTTGTGAACTTTACATTAATTGGGTTATATAAATAATCACAATATCATTTTTAATTGTGGTGATAGAAAAATGTTGGATGAGTGAAGTTGAGACGTTATTGTAGGATAAGAAAATAAGTTACATACATGTTTTGATGATGGCGAAGAATAAAGTGTTCAATAGCCAGGGCATTCAGTACAATCCCCCCAACATTCATTGCAGCCTGAGTCAATGCATAGCCACACAGTTAATATTAGCACAATCACTAACAAAAAAAGAGTCTCTCTCTCTCTCTCTCTCTCTCTCTCTCTCTCTCTCTCTCTCTCTCTCTCTCTCTCTCTCTCTCTCTCTCTCTCTCTCTCCCCCATATCCATTCTCTCTCACATATACCTTATTCATAAGAGACAACAATTTATCTTGTGTACTTGGAAGACCATGATCCAGAAATGCCTGTAATTACATAAAAAAATTTAGAAAGGTTTATAAGATTCATAAATATAATGTATCATTACTATTGGAATGATAGGCCTTGCCTTTCTATTGATTTTCAATGATACATATACAATGTCAGTTTCTCTGTATATTTGCTATACAATCATGACTATTTAATGACAATTATATTCTAATAATAACAATAATATTCTAATAATGACAATGATATTCTAATAATTCTAATACACCCCCGTAGTCGAAACGGGAGGCTGACGAATGTTGAGACTATCACGAAAATCATCAAAGAGTTGCAACGGAAGTCCTTTGGTGAAGATGTCAGCGATTTGGTAACGTGAAGGGACATGTAAGACTCGTACTTGGCCACGGGCGACTTTCTCACGCACAAAATGTATATCCATTTCAATGTGTTTGGTGCGTTGATGTTGGACTGGGTTGCCAGATAAATAGACAGCACTCACATTGTCACAATAAACCAGAGTGGCTGTTGTGACTGGGCAATGTAGTTCCAACAATAAGTTTCTAATCCAACAAGATTCAGATACTACATTGGCGACTCCGCGGTACTCGGCTTCGGCACTGGACCGAGAGAGGGTGTGTTGGCGTTTGGCAGACCATGAGATTAAATTGTCACCAAGATAAACACAGTAACCAGAGGTGGATCGCCTGGTGTCCGGGCAACCAGCCCAATCTGCATCAGTGTAAGAAACCAATTTGCTGACAGAGGAGGGATGTAAGTGAAGGCCGAAATCAATAGTGCCATGAATATACCGAATGATACGCTTCAGTGCTGACATATGTTGCGTTTTAGGGTCATGCATGAATAGGCATACCTGTTGTACTGCATAAGAGATATCGGGTCTTGTGAAAGTTAAATATTACAGTGCTCCTGCAAGACTCCGATATTCAGTTGGGTCATGATATGGATTCCCAGAAGAGCCACTGAGTTTTGCCTTGGTGTCGACTGGAGTCGGTGATGGTTTGCAAGAGGACATGCCTGCTTGTTCTATAATTTCCTCTGCATATTTTCTTTGAGACAAGAAAAGACCACCTGTGTGTTTAGTGACAGATATTCCCAGAAAATAACTCAGAGGACCCAAGTCCTTCATGGCGAATTCAGAACTAAGTTTAGACATAATAGAGTCACAAAGAGCATCAGATGAGGCAGTGAGAATTATGTCATCCACATATAGAAGGATATAAGCAGTATCAAGGCCACGATGAAAAACGAATAAAGAGTGATCAGAGATGCTGTGAGAGAAACCCAATGTGGCAACATAGTCAGTGAATCTTTGGTACCAGGCACGCGGTGCTTGTTTTAAACCATAAAGAGATTTCTTGAGGAGACAAACATGCTCAGGATATTGTGGATCACGGAATCCTAGAGGCTGGTGCATATACACAGTTTCGTCAAGATTTTCATGCAAAAATGCATTTTTGACATCTAGTTGATGGAGACACCATGATTTGGATATTGCAATGCTAAGTACCATGCGAATAGTGGCTGGTTTGACGACAGGGCTGAAAGTTTCTCCACAATCGACACCTGATTGTTTTTTTTTGAACAAACTCGACACCTGATTGTTGATTAGCACCATTACCTACAAGACGAGCTTTGTATCGCTCAAAAGAACCATCAGATTTCTTCTTGTGCCTGAAAATCCACAAACTTCGAATAACATTGGCATTAGAGGGACGAGGAACTAATTCCCACGTCTTATTTTCAATAAGAGCATAATATTCGTCTTTCATGGCCATTTTCCAATTAGGATCTCTTAATGCATCAATGGGATTTGTAGGTAAAGGAGAGATAATTTGGTTGGTTGATGTGTGTAGGTTGAAAAGTGTACGAGGTTTGACAATACCGTGTTGTGAACGGGTTCTCATTTGAGGTGAATGAGGTGCAGGAGGGGAAATGGGTGTTGGAATCGGTGGAGAAGAGGTGGTAGGTGTTGTTTGTGGAGTCGTTGTCTAGGGGGGAGAAGGTGTTTGAACCGTGGGTGTAGGTTGTTGGGCCGAGGAGGTTGGTGAGAGGGGAACATTTGTGTGGTTCGTGGTTTGAGGGGTAGAAGTTTGTTGGACTGCTGGTGATGGTGATTGGGTGGCGGTTATGTTGGGAGAGGGGGCTGGTGGATATGTTGTGTACAAGTGTGAGGGAAGTAGGGGGATTATGCCATCATCTAAAAAGTTATAGTCAGTCGTTGTAGGAGCATTCATGGTGGAAAAGGGAAACATATTTTCCTCAAAAATGACATGCTGAGAAATAATGATTTTACGACTTGACAATTCATAGCACTTATAACCTCTATGGTTAGACGGATATCCTAGAAAGACACATGGTGTAGACCGAGGTTGGAGTTTATTCCTAGTGGTGGACGGAATTAATGGATAGCAAAGACATCCAAATACTCTGAGGTGTGAATAAGACGGGTCTTTTTGGTAGAGAATTTTGGTGGGTGACTGGAGAGTGAGTTTCTTGTTTGGAAGTATGTTGTGTAGGTAAGTGGCCATTTGAAGAGCATGGTGCCAGAAAACTGGTGGAATAGAAGCATGGGCAAGGAGGGTTCGGATTATATTATTGATTGTACGAATTTTTCTTTCGGCTTTTCCATTTTGAGGGGAGGTATGAGGACAAGAGAATCGAAAAGACATTCCATTTTTTTCACAAAACTTATGAAAAAGAGCATTATCGTATTCCTTGCCATTGTCACATTGAAAACATTTTATTTCACGTTCAAATTGTGTTTTAACGTGAGCACGGAATTGTAAAAAAATGGAATGTACTTGTGATTTGTTTGAGATTGGAAAAGTCCACAAAAAATTAGTAAAATCATCAAGAAATAAGACATAGTAACGATGCCCTCTGGAGCTTAATACCGGAGAAGTCCAAAGATCGCTATGAACAATGTCAAAGGGCATACAAGTAACTGACAATGAATTATAAAAAGGTAATTTTATTTGTTTCCCAAGTGGACAAGAGTGACAAAAGAAATCATTTCGAAACTTATTACATAGCAAAAGTTTGTTTCGATGAAGAGAATTTAAGATAGGAGCTCCTGGATGTCCTAAACGACTATGCCATAACTCATTAGATGAAGCAGCAAAGGCGGATGGTGGTAGTGCTGTTGTGTTTGGCCTTGTGGGAATAGGGTAAAGGTCGCCAGAACTATTACATCTCATTAAAAGCGTTCCTGTCTGGAAATCCTTCACAGAAAAACCAAGATAATCAAATTCAACAGAAACGTCATTATCGATTGTAAATTTTCTGACAGAAACAAGATTTTTGATAAGTTTTGGTGCATGCAAAACATTGTTTAAGGTTAGGGAATTGGGTAAAGATGCATTACCACAACCAATTACAGGAATATGATGACCACTTCCAACAGTAATATTATTACTCATATTAAAATAAGATGTGAGATCACCTCCATTGCCCGTCATATGAGAAGTCCCCCCGCTGTCCATATACCATTGATCATCAGGAGGAGAGATGGAGAGAGTATGCATTGCAGCTTGGATGTCAGTCGGAGCATAATAAGATGAGCTTTGCTGACTGTTCATATGAGGTGGAGCAGTTGCCATGTGAGCTTGCTGAGGTTTAGGACCTAGTATGCCTGTTTGTTGATGGGGAGCACCGGTTGTCGGATATGGACACGGTGGAGTGGCCCATGGCTGCCATGGATATGCCCACTGCTGCTGCTGTCTGGGATATGTGGGAGTGGTCCACTGAGGCTGCTGAGAGGGAAACTGAGGCCACTGATGTTGCTGAGGCTGGGAACGACCTCCACCACGACCATTGTTTCTGCCCCTGCCACGTCCACCACGACCATTGTTTCGGCCACCGCGACCAGCACCACTGTTGTTGTTGTTACGGTGGTTGCGCTGCTGAGAGGGAGTTGCTGAGGCTGCGTTATCATCAAGAGATGATACGAAAGCAGAGTTGCTGATGGAATTTGCTGCTTTCTTTGCTTTGGCCGTTTCTTCTAGGATAATCATAGAACGAGCTTTGTAAAAAGGTGGAAGAGTGTCTCCATGACGGATTTGTGAACCCACCGTAGCATACGCATCTGTTAGGCCAGAAATAAGTTGAAGAACAAGCCTTTCGTTAGACACGGGAGCACCAACATTAGAGAGTTGATCAGACAGAGATTTGAGATGTTGACAATAGGTGGATGCATCAGGAAATTGTTCCATATGGACATTAGAAAATTCTTGCTCTAGGTAGAGAGCCCGCAAATTTTTATTGTCATAGAAAATGTTGAACAATCTGTTCCACGCATTTTCCGTGGTTGAATCCCGCTCAATGATGGTGTGAAGAAGGTCATCAGAAATGGTGCCATAAATCCATTGAAGGACAACAGCATCAAGACGTGCCCAAAGATTTGGATCGGTGTCTTTGAGATTAGGAGATGATGTGGTTTCAGATGGGATGATATGATCAATGACTTGATGAACACGGGCATGGATTTTGAAGAGTTCAGACCAAGTGTTGTATTGACCCTTTTCAATACTTAGGGTAATTTTGATAAAAATGGTGATGTTAGAGATGGTGAATGCGGGATGAATGGGAGGATTGGTATTCTGCGTGGTTGCAGAGTTTTTGGGAGAGGAGGAGGAAGATTTGGGAGAGGAGGAGGGAGATGACTGTGCAGCAGACATGATGAGAGAAAGAAAGCTGATCAGAACATCGTGGGTGAGATGAGAGAAAGAAGAAGGTTGTGCAGCCGATTATGTGAGGAGAACGGCGGCACAATTAGGGTTTAGGATCAGTACCTATGCTTACTGATACCATATTGGAATGATAGGCCTTGCCTTTCTATTGATTTTCAATGATACATATACAATGTCAGTTTCTCTGTATATTTGCTATACAATCATGACTATTTAATGACAATTATATTCTAATAATAACAATAATATTCTAATAATGACAATGATATTCTAATAATTCTAATAATTACATAGATATGATATAATAGGTAATTTCTTGTTAATGAAGACTTGAAATGCCTTACAGTACATTCATTATGCAGGCATTGTATATGTTTGATCCAGGATGCCAACTTTTGCTTGTAGCTCAAGAAACTTAAATCAACATCACATTGCTTATGCCTCAAGACCCTAAAAAAGAGAGGGATATATAAGAATAAAGATATATAAGGAAAATAAAAAAGATTGCATAACATGTAGATAAAGTTTAAACAATTATTGATGAGCTACTAAGAGCTCAAAATGAACCTTAATTTTCTGAATGCTGGCAGGCAGTGCGAAAAGAATTCAGTGTCTAATGAGCTGCTACTAATTTGGATGAAATTCTTATAAGGTCCTACATCTCTTGTTGTGCAATCTAAATCTGCTGATATGCCATATGGGTCAAGACAAGAGGCATTGCCATTTGAAAGATATGAATGTGTTTTGCAGTTGGATGAATTAGTCATTGAGATGAAGCTTTTCGACTGCATGCATGAAAGAGTGAGTCTTGGGACACTAGTTTCTGATTCTTTGATGTCCAATGATGCTTGGTTCAATTCTAGGAAAATTCCTATTAGACATTTAAGAAGTTCCTCTGACAATTCATTTGGGTTCTCAATGGCATTTTGTCTTGGAATTTTTCCTGTTTTCGTTCTTGGCACTTCATATTCTGTGTTCAACAGATATTCAAAATCACACGGTGAGAAAATTGAGCAACTGAAGAAAAAGAAAACGAGTAAATAGTCATTTTAATCCCTGAAACTATAAAAACATTCCTCCCCGAGTGTCTTTTGTTAACAATTTCATGGACTAAACTGACTAACAACCGACACATTTGAGAATCAAGCTACCTAACAAAAGACACATTCGAGGATCAAACACGCTAAAAAAAACACATTCAAGAATGTCTTTGTAATTTAGATACATTCCAAAATCACTATATACTTCAAAAGAAAACACAAGGCTTAACACATATCATGTATTTACCTTTTGATCTTCTTGGGGTGGAAAATAGGCTATGGATATCCATTGCTGAACTCAAAGATGCCCTCCTATCTTTTGACTTTCTTCCTTTGGTGAATACTTCATAATTTTGTGAAAATGATCCTTGGAACTGGTTACATAATTTAAGTTGTCTTCTGATGAAATAGTTTTGCATCAAACAAGATAAGTATTTGTGTATCGTCTCCACAGGGATTAGTGCGATATCAAGGACAGTTTAACATCAAATATCATTCCAAGTATTAAGAGTACTTGTTTGTTTTAATTGTAACTAGCTAAACTAAATTGCAAAAGTAAAAGTTGAGATAAATAAGGCGTGAAACTTGTTAGGACTTGAGTTCCTTAACCAAGCGTCACACATAACCTAATGATCAATACGGATTCTAGCTTTATAACCAATATTATCACAATCATTTCTACAATATCCTTCGTGTCCAAAGCGATATCATTATTTCTAAGGTATCGTTTAAACATTCGTGTCCAAACCATTTAAAAGATAACAAAGTCGATCGGATAACTTAATCGATCGTGTCCAACCGACTAAATGTCCAAAAACATTAAGGTCTTGATTAAAGGTGATTATCAAAGATTACCAAAAGTGTCAAGAATGATAACTTAAGATAGATTGTTACTCTAGATCTAGATTCAAGAGTTCGTGTCCAAATCATCTTGAATCTCTTTGAAAGCATCAAGAGCAAGAATAACAACAATATTGAATAAAGTGTTAGAACCATATATTTATAGATCAAAGATTACATGTTAGCAAAGATAAGTACCTCTTATCCCAACAAAGGGGATTTAGCTACTCATTGCCATGGAAGCCTTCCAAGGATGGATTGAAGAGGAAAGTTCATTACACTTTGTGATGCCTCAACAAAGGAAGAAAGAATCCACCTTCTACCACTCTTACTCTATATACTCTAGCTCTATTTCTCTCTAAAATATCTATATCTCAAAACTAAAAGAAAAACTGAGAAAATATCAAGCTAACTAAGAAGAAGATCTTTTCAATGAATAGCAAGTGGGATATTTATAGACTTCTGCTCTGCATGAACTCGCAGCTGCGAGCTACATCACTCGCAATTGCGAGTTGCTTTTTCTGGACCAATGAGCTTCTGCCACATCATATCTGAGGTGCTTAGGCCGCCTTAACTCACAATTGCGAGTAAATGAGCTCGCAGTTGCGAGTTGAGTGTGAGTTGCTACTGCCTCCTGGATCAGCTTCTGCCATTTTGCACTTTTTCATGATTTTTCATCTTTGATCAGTGCCTTGTGGTAAATTCCTGCATAAAAGGATAGAGTAATATATATATATATATATATATATATATATATATATATATATATATATATATATATATATATATAAAGCATAATAAGGCATTTAACGCTTATTTCTCGGCTTTTACTTCAATAACTTGCAAAGCAAGTAACAAAAAGTGCTTAAAATATAACAAGAAAGTATCACTTCCTAGCACTCATCATCTTCTATGGCGTACTTTCCAATCCGCGGCTTCATTTCTTTCTTGGTACAATTTATATTTTAGTTCCTTAACTTTTGTTTCAAGCAAAATGATCTCTTCCTCTACTAATGCCAATTCTTCAAGAAGCTCATGAACCTACCATATATTATTGTTGGAACATGTGTGGAAATTGAGTAAAAAAGACTAAACACAAATTCTCATGTTGGGTAGAACTAGTGTTGTGTGAATTGAAAAAAGTGGAAGTCCCACATCGGATGGAACACACACATTAGTAGTGTTTATATAGTGGGGGTTGTCATACCCCAAATTTTGACCAGTAGACCCTGCATTCATACACCGACACACGTCGTCTGACTCGAATCAATTTCAGCCTTTTTAGCGAAAAATTCGGCAGAGAGGTATTTTAAAATACCTCATGTTTGATTCCGTGTCGGGCCATCTTCTCATTTTATTTTATATTTTTATATCCATCTTTTATTTAAAAATCTTTTTAGTTTTAATTAATTTTTTTTTTAAATATTTATTGTTATTTTCGTTTTTTTATTATGTTAAGTTTTTTTTATTATTATTATTTTATATCTTTGCCCATCAAGAATCTTGTCTACTTGCCCAAGGAACGGTTCATGCTTCCCAGCACTACTGCCCATGCCATTCCACTCAAGTCTGTCGAGCATCTTCTCTCGCGCATGCCACACTCTTGTCTGCTCCACTTGCAAGCCTCAAAGATCAAAATTTTCAGTATAAATGAAGTAGCACAGTCCAGAATTAGGAGGGAGGATTTTTTCTAAAAGGATCAACCTGCAAAATATTACACACTGAACACACAGCACACAACACACGCACAGCACCTCATAAAACCCACACATCATAGAATCAAATCCAACAGATAAACACGCACACAAATCATCATCAAATCCAGTCTCCAGACATCACAACACCGATCCAAAACCGGTCCACACACACACACCGTAACACAAGTTCGGTTCCATTTTAAACAAAGGTAGTTTTTTTCTCTTTAATTCGTATTTCATAGATCTAGGGCTTTAGGGTTTGAATTTGAGTTTTTTTTAGGTTGGAAACGACAAGAGAGAGTGAAACTGAGTGGAATAAAAAAAAAAATTAAAAAAAGAGATTCTAGCGGCGGTGCCGCCACCTAGGCTGGCCGGCCGCCGCGCCGGAAACTGAGATTTGCGGCGGTGTTGATGAACACTCGCCGGAACCTTCATGTTCTTGAAGAACATTTGAAAGAAGATGAAGGGTGGGGAAAAGAGAGAGAGAGAGCCGAGAGAGAGATGAGAAGAGAGAGGAATTCTGTGTGAAATGAAAAAAACCGGCCTTTCCCTTTTTATATAGACTGAACCGGTTCGGTTCTCTTGAACCGAACCGGTCTAGCTCAATCCAAGGCCCAACGCGCCCAGCATATGTCTGTGGCCCAATCTCTTTCTTTTCATTCCTGCACCCCCCTTTTTACTACTTGCACCCCCAGCATCTAATTTTATTTCTTTATTATGCATTCTTAAATTCTCTTGTATTTTCATATCTTCTTTTTTGCTTTTTTTTATCCTTTCACTTTATGTTTATTATGCCATTATGCATTGTAATTTTCGTCATTTATTTTTATTGCAAAATTAGAATGTATTTAGGACTCAATGTAATTTAATTTTCACGCACTTTATCTTTTTGTCATTTACATTTCGTTTGAGACCATAGAATGTAATTAGGAGCAATGTAACCGCAAATAATGAGAATATGCACCGACACCACTGCACTTTATTTTTCCGCTTTTATTTTCTGTCAAGTTACGTCGTTACGCTTCAAAAAAATCATTTTCCGAAAAAATCAAATATTCAAAAACAACAAAAACATTCAAATATGTCAAAACACAAAAATATTTTTTAAACAAACCTTGATCTTAAATCAAGTGATCGTCTTTTTTACGTTTCTTTCTTAATCAAATCATCAATCAATTTATTTCTACTTCGAGTTTACTTTCATTTAAATAAAAAACACAAACAAATTCTCATTTGCCATTTGGCTTTTATTTTAAAACCTTTTCCAAAACCATTAAAAAAAACACTCAACAAATCAAACGTCATTTTTCAACCCCGAACTACGAGGTTTTGATCCTTCACGGGTACGTAGGCAGAGGATATGTTTCCTTTCAAATCAATAAAAATGTAGATAATTAGGTCTTTATTTTCTTTCATCATTTCAAATTCCATTTTTAAAGCAAGCAAGTTTATAGCACAAAAGTTAAAAAAAATCAAGAGGTTCTCGTAGAGTACTACGAATATTTAGGGTGCCTAACACCTTCCCTAAATATAACCAACCCCCGAACCCTTAATCCCTTAAAAACGTGGTATTTGAACCTTTTTCCACTTTCTTTTGAAAAGAATTAAATGTTCAGTCGTGAAATAAAAAACGGGTCTTTTGACCGTCCGAAAAATGACGCGACAGGGGTGTACCTCTAATTAATGGGGGTAAATAAGCACTAGAGAAAAAATATATATTGATATATATTTTATTATTTGGAAATGATAAATTAAATAATTAATTTAATCATTATTAGAAAGTGCTTTCTTAGTCCCCAAGTTTTGCTAAAATATTTGGGTACGCAATCTAATATATTTTAGTGCTTGATCTGAAATATATTTTGGTACATAATATGATATATTTTTGTACTAAATATAATATATTTTGGTATAGTGGGGGTGTACCTCTAAATAATGGGGGTACATAAGCACTAGAGAAAAAATATATATTGATATATATTTTATTATTTGGAAATGATAAATTAAATAATTAATTTAATCATTATTAGAAAGTGCTTTCTTAGTCCCCAAGTTTTGCTAAAATATTTGGGTAGCAATCTAATATATTTTAGTGCTTGATCTGAAATATATTTTGGTACATAATATGATATATTTTTGTACTAAATATAATATATTTTGGTACTCAATTAAGATATTTTTGTACTAGATCTAATATGTGAATTACTTAATGACAAAGTAATGTATTACTTGTTCCCAAAGTTTCTCACTTATTAGTTGTGAATTTTTTCTATAAATAGAGAGCTCACACAGTGCATTCCACACACCAAAGAGTTTCATTGAGTTGTCGGGAGCTCTTTCTCTCTTCTCCCTTTCTTGACTTGTGTTGACGAGTCTTTCATCTCTTCTCCCTCCTTCGACTTGTTTAACAAGTCCTTCTCCTTTTTCTACTCCTTTCGGTCCCTTCGGAATTAAGAGTGTTCTTAAGACCATATTCCCTTTTCGGTTTAATGTCCCTTCGGAATTAAGAATGGTCTTAAAAACATAGTCCCTTCGGTAATATATGTCCCTTCGGAATAAAGAGTACTTTTAAAATCATATTCCCTATCTGGAATAATAATGTCCCGTCGGAATCAATAATGATCTTAACGGTATATAAATATTATAACAATATTTTTCTATTTGAGGAGAAATGGTGGTAACACCATATTTGAGTGGTCATAGTACCATATTGATAGTTTGGAGAACTTAAAGGTTAGAATGATGGAAACACCATATTTGAGTGGTCTTAGCACCATAATAGAATGGTAATAATGTCATATTAAAGTGGTTTCAGTATTAAAAGAGTGGTCTTAGTACCATATTGAAGGTGTAATTCTCGAACGGTTTTCTACAGTGCAGTAGTTAACCGCACAGTTGTATCTGGGCTTGTTTTATCCTGGAGGCGGCGTGGTTGATAGTCTGCCGTGCACATTTTTGGGCAGTGCCACGAAACGTCTTAAAGAGAGCAACCTGGTCGTGACTCAACCTAGTAACAACTTCGGCAGATAATAGAATTTGGAAATCCAAATACAACAGTTTGGAAATCCGAAAACAACAATTTTAAGACGTTTCTACTGCTATGTCTACCGAAGAAGTTACTTATTGAGATTTTGTTGTCCCAAAAATAAAACAAGGATAAATCAAACTATAGAAATACACTCTTTCGACTGAAACCATGAAGTGCTTGTTGTTATAACAACACTAAGAAAAATTAAGATTATCATTGATAATGATAAAACAGACGAGTTTGTTACAAAACGTAAGAAAAAGTATGGACTGGAAAATAAAATAATGTGAGGTTGCTATTTTATTTTGATGAACTCAAAAGTTTTTTCGGATGCAACACATGCTTACGTGTTGTTTTCTTTTGAAACAGTAACATGAAATGGTTATGTAAAGTTTATATATAATCATCATGATAGGAAACAAATTATCTAAAGCTGATCGGTCATGTTCTGAACAAAAGCTTCTTTATAGAAACAATTGGAGTGTACCGTGGAACAGTTGGAATGATATGATCATTGAAAAGAATGAACCGCACTGAATTTTGTTTTTAACTAGAAATTATATGAGATATTTGTACCAAATGTTTCATATAAAATTAAGAAAGAATTTGAATTTCAGATTTCTATTGAATAAGACTGAGTTAACTCAGACTTAAAGAGAGACTTGTGTTCCATGCATTCTTCTGGGAAAAGGATGCACTTTGATGATATGTTAAAAATTAAATTTTCCTTCTATTTTATTAGTTGTATGATTTTAATATTTGACATGTGAACAAGCGTTTAATTTTAAACTTGAGTAACTTGGACTTAATTCCAACGTTATATGATTAGACGATTTTATTTATTGCAGTCAAGATATATGAACCAAAAGTTCATATAAATCAGAATTTAGAGAATATGAATCTCTAAACATAATAAATTATGATATGTGTGAATTTGATGACACATAAATTAGAAATGATAAAATGATATTTTTATCATATTGATGACTGTGAATTTTGGAAAATAAAATTGATATGCTTGAATGTTCAATTTTTATAACGGAAATTGAAATTTATAGAGTACCCAAGTCTAAGAACAAAAATTCTAAATAAAGAAATTTTTGAAGAAAAGACAATCCAACTTGTCTTATTTTTGAACTTGGGATTGTCTGAACTATATTTGGATTCTGGACCCCGAGAGTTGAACTCACTAGTAGAGTCTATGAATGTGTATTCATCGGGTATACGATAAATAACAAAACATATAGGTTTTATGACCTAAATGTTAAAGTAATCATAGAATTTAAAAGATGCGATTTCTATGTAAATGTTAACCCCTTTAACTAAAGAATAGTAGGGGCACTAGTGGGGGCTCTAATGGGAGCACGACATTAGTGGGGGCAAAATAAATTCCCCTAAAAAATTAAGAACTAGTGGGGGCACTATATCTAATCACATTCATGTAATTAGAAATAGTTATGAAAACATCATACGAGATGTTATAGAACCTCAAGGAGGTAAGAAAGCTAAAAATAGCTAAAGAGTATGAACTTGGTTTATACATTGGAAGAAGATCCATTAAGCCTTAAAAAGCTATATCCTTAATGGATGCTGAATTATGGCAAGAAGCAATAAACGATGAAATAGATTTTATAGAGTCTAACAAAACATGGCACTTGGTTGACTTGTCTCATAGTTGCAAAACCAATCGGTTGTATTTGGATTTTGGAAAAAAGGAACTAAAACCTGATGGTACGGTTGATGAATGCAAGGCTCTCCTTGTAGTCAAAGGTTTTAGACACAGAGAAAAATATGGACTTCTTTGACATTCATTCACCAGTCACGAAAATCATATCCATAAGAGTACTAGTCCCTTTAGCCGCCGTTCATAACTCGATAGTACTCCAAATGGATGTGAAAGTTGCCTTATTTATGGTGAACTAGAAGAAGAAATCTATATGGAACAACCTGAAAAATTTTGTGATTCATGGACAAGAAAAACAAGGTATGTAAGTTAGATAATTCTTTGTGAGGTCTAAAAAGGAATGACATGAAATATTTGTCATTCTAATGCTATCGAATGAGTATAAAGTGAATGAAAGTGACAAATAATATTTGCACGGTCATATGTCTCTATGAAGACGACTTGCTCATATTTGGTTTAAAGATTCATGTTATGAATTATGTGAAATCATTGTTTATCAACAACATTGATAAGAAAGACCTAGACAAAGTTGAAGCAATTTTTGGTTTACAACATTGATAAGAAAGACCTAGACAAAGTTGAAGTAATTCTTGGTTTACAACATTGATAAGAAAGACCTAGACAAAGTTGAAGTAATTATTGGTTTCAAGATTACTAGATCAGAAAAGAGAACCTTTTTGATAAATCTCACAAAGTTGAGAAGATCTTAAGGAAATATAATTATTTGACCGTAAACTTGCAATCATATATTATGATCCAAGTGTTAGAACACTTGAGATGGAGTTAGAAAAACAGAATATGTGAGCATCATTGACAATACTTAGGTATGTCATTGAATGTATTAAACCCGACATTGCTGATGTCGTGAATCTCTTGTGCAAGTTTACTAGTAGACAAATGAGAAGCATTGACATGCTATTGAAAGAGTCATGAGGTGCCTTAAGAAGACTACGACTCTAAGATTAAATTATGAGGAGTAGCCTATTGTACTTGAATGGTACAAATTTCAAAATAGAACATCCTCGACCAGTGACTGCTCATTGAGCATCACTGTAGGAGTTATTTGTTGAAACAAATGATATTGACTCAGTCCACTATGGAATGAATATGAGATGAGAACACTAGATAAAACTAGTGAAGAAGCAAGTTGATAAGATGCTTGCTAATTGAGAACCCTTAGTGGGTAAAATTGTTTCCAGAAGTGTTAATTTATTGTGATAGTCTGCAGCTATTACAAAATTGAGAATCGTTACCATAATGGTGAGAGACGATTATTAAGGCACGAACATATAAAGAATTAGAGAGCTAGCTACTCTCAAAAGGAACAGTTAAAGTAGATCATGTACGTACTGATGATGACTTAGTTTATCCTTTGACGAAAGGAATAACTAGAAAGAAAGTCCTAAACACATCCAATAGGATGGGACTAATGCCCAAAGGTCACAAGTGATGGTAACCCGACCTAAATGACTGGAGATCCCAAGAAATAGGTTCAATGGGTAATGATAGATATCTGGCAAGTGTACCAAAAACTATCGAAGTAGTAAAAATATCGATCCACAAGGACTGTGTTAATTTCAAGTGTAGCAAGCGCGTTATACGTTAGGATGTGTAAAGTTTGTATTAGGTTGCCCTAGGCAGTAAGGTTTGGTTTTAATCAAATTTGATTAGAATAAAAAGAGTTTGAAAGAAAATTATATTGAGATGAACGGTTAAGCCGGTGAATCCACTATTGCTTTATATGAAAAAGTCTTCCTCTCTCTACTCTCAATTACTACTCAGTTTTTACGATAAATTAACTAAGTGACTTTGATCAATCTCTCGCATCAAAGCCCTTTCCTAAGTTATAACCCTATTAATCTCTTAACGAGATTGAATAACCGTGGAAACAATATTGGAACGTTAATTCATGCATCATAACCCTCAATTTCCTATCTCTAGGCTCCTAGTGTTGAGTCAAACAAAATTACTATTTCAGGATTAAAAGCTAGGGTTAGTAGTCATTCAATTTCTAAGATCAATTCATGTGATTGCAAGAAGCTAGGGCTAGTAGTCATACAAAACAATAATCATGAAAAGCAATAAACACAAGTAATTCTGAATAAAAAATGAATAGCATTGATTATAGAGGGAGTTCAACTACAAAATCATATATTACAAAAGTTTCATCATGGCTTAACCAAACTAAGGGTTTAACTACTCATAGCTAAACAATCATAAGAAATAACAAGAGAAAACATACATAAATCTAACCAACAGGGTGTTGGTATGAGATTCAGGGCTCGTTCCTTGGTCTCCTATCATCCTTGATGCTCAAAATCGCAATAATAATCGGTACCAAAACCCTTGCTAGCAGCTGGATATTTATAGAAAGAAAATTAGGGTTTCAGAAAAGCCCATCATCGTGCCACGTTACGGGCTGGTCGTGGCACGATGCTTCATTAATCCTACGTGGCAGCAGACAAAATCAACCATCGTGGCACGTTGCATGTTGCTTCGTGCCACGAAAATTCCAGTGCTGAATCATTTGTCCCACGCTTCCTTCAATGTGCCACGAACATGATAAACGTGGCACGATGGTTGAGTTTTAGGCAATTTTCCTTGGTTTCTTGAAGTTTCTTCTCTTGAGCTCTTGTTCATGTTTTAGCTTGATTTCCCCATGAATTCATTGCAGTTGACTCTCTAAATGCTATAAAAAAGACCTAAATAGGACTTAAAAACTAATGTTGATGCAACAGGCATTTGTATTTTATGTATATTCGGATTTAGCCTCCATGTGTATTTTATGTATGCAATACGCTGGACTAATACCCTTAAGATCGGAGATACTCCACCCTAGTGCTCCTTGATTACTTCTTAACACTCTCATTAGCTTCTTTTCCTCTAGAGGTGTCAATGTATTACTGATGATTGCTGGTTTGGAAGAGTCCTCACTAAGGAAGACATATTTCAAATGAGAAGGGAGTTCTTTTAATTCAGGATTTTTCTCTTTTTCATTGTTCAAAGTCTCTGAATCCCCATATTTTTTTGCCAAGGATGTCTTCAAGTGGTGGTTGCTGAATTTGTTCTTTGCTTGCCTCAAGTTGCTTAACACATTCTTTCACCTCAACCTCTTCAACATCTTCATCATTTTCTGTAGAATTAATCAGTGTCTTTTCCATAGGTCGGGTTGGTTGAGGTTTTCGAGAAGCATCTTCAAATATTTCATCAATCACATCGATCCGGTAACACTTAGATTTTCAGCTTGATGTTTCATGGCTTCAAAAATATTAAACACCACTTGCTCGTTGTGGAATCTCAACACGAGCTGGCCCATCTCAACATCAATCAGAGCACGTCATGTTGCTAGGAAGGGTCTTCCCAAAATGAGTGGCATGTCTTCATCTTCAGCCATATCTAAAATTACAAAATCAGCAGGAAATACTAGCTCATTGATCTTAACTAGCACATCTTCAAGCACACCAAAAGGGTAAGATATCGACCTATCAGCTAGAGTGAGGGTCATTCTTGTTGGTTTAGGCTCACCATATCCCAGCTTTTTCATCATAGAAAGGGGCATCAAGTTGATACTTGCCCCTGAATCACACAAGGCTCACCCAATGTCTACCGGTCCAATAGAACAAGGGATAGTGAAAGCACCAGGATCTTTTAACTTTGGTGGAAGTTTCTTTTGAAGAATTGCACTACAATTTTCTGAAAGTGCAATGTTCTCGTCATCCTTTGGATTTCTTCTTTTTCTCAACAAGTCTTTCACGAATTTAGCATACATAGGCATTTGATCAAGAGCTTCACCGAAAGGAATGTTCACCTGAAGTTGTGACAAAAGTTGCATGAACTTCTTGAATTGACCTTCCTCCTTCTTCTTCTTCTTGGCCAAGTGAGGGTAGGGAAGCTTTACATATGATGGAACAATTTATGGTTGATCTCCCTCTTTCAATAATTGGCTCTTAGACTTCCTTAATATTGAGTCTTCATATATTAATCTCTCATTTTTTCTCCCTCTGTTTTTTTCTTCCTTTCATTTTCAACTACTCTTTGATCATTCTCATTTTCGACTTCACCATGTTCAATTTCTTTTCCCATTTCACCTTCCTCCTCTACTACTCTCTTGGGAGCCTTGGGAACTAAAGGTTCAAGAACCTTTTTGATTCTCAATTCAATAGCTTTGCAAGACTCATTTTTAGGGTTCTCGTGCGTGTTACCTGAAAATCCCCCTTTATTTTGTTCAGCCAATTGCTTAGCTAATTGCCCCAGCTGGGTTTCAAGCATCTTTCTAGAAGCTTCATTGTTCTTTCTTTCAGCCTCCTGACTCTTCTTCATTTCTTCAAAGTTTCCTTGGGTCATCTTCATAAAGTTAATCATAGTTTCCTCAAGAGCTGAAGGCTTTCTTTGTGGTTGCTGTGAAGGATAATATTGATTCTGCCTTTGATAACTTCCCATGTAGTTGGCGTCCTCACTAGTTCCTTCAGGTACACATTCGCCATTAGCATGTCCTTCACCACAAAAATCACACCTGATTGCAGCCACTTGTTGTGACTTGTGTGCCAATGTGAAGTTCTGAAACTCCTTAGTTAGAGTCTCTATTTGTTTGTTCATGGCTGCTTGGTTGGCTAAGATTGCAGTTTGATCACTCACCCCAAACACTCCTCTTTCTTTCTTTTTCGCTTCAGCACAATACTCATTGCTAGCCATGTTTTCAATTAAAGCTTGAACTTCATGATCAGTTTTACTCTTGAGACTACCTCCCGCTGAAGCATCTAGAAACATCCTAGTGTTAGGTGTCACCCCCTCAGTAAAGATTTGGAGGTACTGTTTTTCAGTGAACTCGTGATTAGGACATCTCTTCAAAAGCAAATTAAACATTTCCCAAGCATCATATAGTGACTCATTCTCCCCTTGTTTGAAGTTTGAAATCTCCATCTTCTTATCCCAATACTTAGACATCGGGAAATACTTCTCTAGGAACTTCAGCTCTAACTCCTCCCATGTTTGGACAGTCCCGTTTGGTATAGTTAACAACCAATCTTTTGCTCTTCCTGTCAAAGTGAAAGGGAATAGCCTGAGTTTCTTTTGTGCATCAGTCACGGTGGCTGGTTGCACACAAAATTCACATGTTTCAGCAAAGCGGCTCAAGTGTTCATGGGGACTCATAGCTTCGGTCCCATCGAATTGTCTGTCTCTAAGACCGTTGAGAACGGTGGTCTTGATGTCGAAAGCAATGGGGTTAGCTGGTTGAAAAGTGTGGATTAGTTGACCGCGATGAGTGGCTAACCCATAGTCTCCTAGCTTTGGTCTTGCTGCAGGATCTCCCATGATAGCAGATTTAGGAGAAGCAGATGTTTCAGATTCAGTTGAGAGTGGCTCCGGTATTTGTTCTCGAACACCCGGTGGAACGGAATGAGCCAACCTTTGCAACCGGACAGCTTTCCGGAGTGCTTTAGCAGTCCTTTCAATTTCTGGATTGAATTCGAGATCGTCAGCGCTCACCTTACCTCGCATAAACAGCAAATACCTTAGTAGCATTGCACAATGCAAAGTAATCAAAGAATACTAAAACAGAAAATTAAATTGCAGAAATCCTAAATTATAACGTAATTGCCTTGTTGAAATGATTCAACAGTCCCCGACAACGGCGCCAAAAACTTGATTGATATCTGGCAAGTGTACCAAAAACTATCGAAGTAGTAAAAATATCGATCCACAAGGACTGTGTTAATTTCAAGTGTAGCAAGCGCGTTATACGTTAGGATGTGTAACGTTTGTATTAGGTTGCCCTAGGCAGTAAGGTTTGGTTTTAATCAGATTTGATTAGAATAAAAAGAGTTTGAAAGAAAATTATATTGAGATGAATGGTTAAGCCGGTGAATCCACTATTGCTTTATATGAAAAAGTCTTCCTCTCTCTACTCTCAATTACTACTCAGTTTTTACGATAAATTAACTAAGTGACTTTGATCAATCTCTCGCATCAAAGCCCTTTCCTAAGTTATAACCCTATTAATCTCTTAACGTGATTGAATAACCGTGGAAGCAATATTGGAACGTTAATTCATGCATCATAACCCTCAATTTCCTATCTCTAGGCTCCTAGTGTTGAGTCAAACAAAATTACTATTTCAGGATTAAAAGCTAGGGCTAGTAGTCATTCAATTCCTAAGATCAATTCATGTGATTGCAAGAAGCTAGGGCTAGTAGTCACACAAAACAATAATCATGAAAAGCAATAAACACAAGTAATTCTAAATAAAAACTGAATAGCATTGATTATAGAGGGTGTTCAACTACAAAATCATATATTACAAAAGTTTCATCACGGCTTAACCAAACTAAGGGTTTAGCTACTCATTGCTAAACAATCATAAGAAATAACAAGAGAAAACATACATAAATCTAACCAACAGGGTGTTGGTATGAGATTCAGGGCTCGTTCCTTGGTCTCCTATCGTCCTTGATGCTCAAAATCGCAATAATAATCGGTACCAAAACCCTTGCTAGCAGCTGGATATTTATAGAAAGAAAATTAGGGTTTCAGAAAAGTCCATCATCGTGCCACGTTACGGGCTGGTCATGGCACGATGCTTCATTAATCCTACGTGGCAGCAGACAAAATCAACCATCGTGGCACGTTGCATGTTGCTTCGTGCCACGAAAATTCCAGTGCTGAATCCTTTGTCCCACGCTTCCTTCAATGTTCCACGAACGTGATAAACGTGGCACGATGGTTGAGTTTTAGGCAATTTTCCTTGGTTTCTTGAAGTTTCTTCTCTTGAGCTCTTGTTCCTGTTTTAGCTTGATTTCCCTATGAATTCATTGCAGTTGACTCTCTAAATGCTATAATAAAGACCTAAATATGACTTAAAAACTAATGTTGATGCACTGTCATCAGGTAATAACAAGTCACAAGTGATATAACATGCTATGGGAAAATTAAGAAAGCATGAATCCTGCAGCGATAAAAGGATGAGATAATATAAACTCTTAATGAGATCTATACTCTATGTTGAGTGGAGTACATAGCTACAGGAGTACTCTTGATAGACTCACCTATACGAATGTGGAACTGAGGCTAGTTCCTATGGAATTCGGGGCAGAATACCTAGAGCGTTCGTTAAACCGGGATACACGTGCAAGGCCATTAACGCATGGGCTTTTAGAATACACCTTATGAAAAGGTTTGTGTGTGGGTTCTATGTCTGAGATAGAGTTCAATGTTGTAAGCAACTCTTGTTAATCAGAATTTTACTCGCTATGCAAAGGTTCAAGTTGTAGGCGACACCTTTGTTTACTAGCAAATCTTATAGAGACGTCTTTGACGCTATTTCTGAAACCATTTTTTAAATTCAAGTGGGGGATTGTTGGAACTTGTGTGGAAATTGAGTAAAAAAGACTAAACACAAATTCCCATGTTGGGTAGAACTAGTGTTGTGTGAATTGAAAAAAGTGGAAGTCCCACATCGGATGGAACACACACATTAGTAGTGTTTATATAGTGGGGGTGTACCTCTAATTAATGGGGGTACATAAGCACTAGAGAAAAAATATATATTGATATATATATTTTATTATTTGGAAATGATAAATTAAATAATTAATTTAATCATTATTAGAAAGTGTTTTCTTAGTCCCCAAGTTTTGCTAAAATATTTGGGTACGCAATCTAATATATTTTAGTGCATCTGAAATATATTTTGGTACATAATATGATATATTTTTGTACTAAATATAATATATTTTGGTACTCAATTAAGATATTTTTGTACTAGATCTAATATGTGAATTACTTAATGACAAAGTAATGTATTACTTGTTCCCAAAGTTTCTCACTTCTTAGTTGTGAATTTTTTCTATAAATAGAGAGCTCACACAGTGCATTCCACACACCAAAGAGTTTCATTGAGTTGTCGGGAACTCTTTCTCTCTTCTCCCTTTCTTGACTTGTGTTGACGAGTCTTTCATCTCTTCTCCCTCCTTCGACTTGTTTAACAAGTCCTTCTCATTTTTCTACTCCTTTCTGTCCCTTCGGAATTAAGAGTGTTCTTAAGACCATAGTCCCTTTTCTGCTTAATGTCCCTTCGGAATTAAGAATGGTCTTAAAAACATAGTCCCTTCGGTAATATATGTCCCTTCGGAATAAAGAGTACTTTTAAGATCATAGTCCTTATTTGATAGTTTGGAGAACTTAAAGGTTAGAATGGTGGAAACACCATATTTGAGTGGTCTTAGCACCATAATAGAATGGTAATAATATCATATTAAAGAGGGTTCGATATTAAAAGAGTGGTCTTAGTACCATATTGAAGGTGTAATTCTCGAACGGTTTTCTACAGTACAGTAGTTAACCGCACAGTTGTATTTGGGCTTGTTTTATCCTGGAGGCGGCGTGGTTGATAGTCTGCCTTGCACATTTTTGGGCAGTGCCACGAAATGTCTTAAAGAGAGCGACCTGGTCGTGACTCAACCTAGTAACAACTTCGATAGATAATAGAATTTGGAAATCCAAATACAACAGTTTGGAAATCCGAAAACAGTTATATTTGTCACAATAATCCACATGTATCATATACACTCAATGATTTCTTAAATATTGTGCAAATTCTTAAAGAAACACTTAATATGAGACGGAGGAAATACTAAATCACCTGAGGTGGAAACACCGAAGGAATGTGTTGAAGAGAGCAAACAGGTCCATGCAGTGATGCACAAAGTAAGACCCTATTGAGTGACTCTTCATCCTTCAACTTTGCTTGCAATTGAACAACCTATATGAAATAAAGGAAAGCCACATTATAGTCTTCATTAGTTAGTACTTATTAGTTGGTGCCGTTAAATTAAAGTATATAGTTAGTTAGTTAGTTAGTTAGGTATAAAGTTAGAGGGGATGAATATGCTTTATAGAGAAGACCCTTTATATTTAATGAATTTGAGATAAAAACAAAAGACTTGGAATGGCAAATATGTGAGTTTATCTATACTATATATAAAGAAAACTACCCCTTTCAGCACACTTTTGGGTTATAATTTTCTTTCCAAAAATACCCTTAATTTTAAATACAAATAGCCAATTATAAATTAACACGTGGATTAATAATCAATGTCACTAATCGTCACAGTTAACTTTCTTTTACCACCTTTAACAACATATCAAACTCACAAAAAGTTTAAAAATTATATTTGCATTCTTTATGTCTCTTCTCATGAATTCAAATCGATCCAGAATTCATCATAGTACCCTCTGATCACATCTCATCACCTCTAAAAAATTAGAAAGTTTCAAGGCTCACGAACTTGATTAATACTTCTGAAGCACCATTGAATGGAATATCTTTAAGGTCCACTTCATGAATTGAATATCTTTCTGTTTTATCCTTCGAGCAATTTACTTTCCGCCAACATTACAATTCAAGCATTGTTTTTACTTTTTTTTGTTAGAAGAATGAATGAATCAGAATTTGAGAAAATCAAAGTTGAACAATAATCACTTATGAAAAAAATAATCCAAAATTTATGTTTTTTCCTGCTTTATTTCTCAGGAGTCTATAAGTTTTTTTTAATTTTTTTTTTAAACAAAAATAATAGCCGATGAGGATTGGACTATAAATCTTCTAAAAAAAAATTAGTAACAAACGTGAGCAAAAAATATTGTTAAAGATTGGACTTTAAATCCTCTAAAAAAAGATTAGTAACAAACATGAACAAAAAATAATGTTAAAGATTAGACGTTAAATCCTCTAATAAAAGATTAGTAATGAACGTGAGCAAAAAAAAAAGATTAGTAACAAACTAAGAAAAAAATAATGTTAAAAATTGGACTTTAAATCCTCTGATAAAAGTATTAGTAACAAACATGAGCAAAATATTATGATTCAAAATCTTTTAGACAAAGATTTGTTAGCACTATATTAAATGGACTATAAATCCTCTAAAAAAAGATTAGTAACAAACGTGAGCAAAAAATATTGTTAAAGATTGAACTTTAAATCCTCTAAAAAAATATTAGTAACAAACATGAGCAAAAAATAATGTTAAATATTAGACTTTAAATCATCTAATAAAAGATTAGTAACAAACGTGAGCAAAAAAAACAAAGATTAGTAACAAACATGAGAAAAAAATAATGTTAAAAATTGGACTTTAAATCCTCTGATAAAAATATTAGTAATAAACGTGAGCAAAATATTATGATTCAAAGTCTTTTAGAAAGAGATTTGTTAGCACTATATTAAAAATATTAATAAGTAGGGTTCTCACAGTTCATAGTTTGTTCCCGCTTTGTTTAGTTTTTCTCAACCTCTCTCCGTCCTCTGCATCAGAATTCAGAATTAACCTGTAAGTTTTGCTGGTTTATAAGTGATTATGATTCAAATTATTTACGATTAATTTTAAGAATTATTTGACTTTGCTGTTTTATAATTGCTTATACAAACTATGATAGTGTGCTTTTTTTTTTTTTATCTATAAGCACACCTTTGGGTTGAACTTTTCTTTCCAAAAATACCCTTAATTTTAAATACAAATAGTCAATTATAAAATAATACGTGGATTAGTAATCCATATCACTAATCGTCACTGTTAACCCTCTTTTACCTCTGTTAACTAAAGATCAAACTCACAAAAAAACTAGCACAAAACAACAACTCATGTTACTTTTTTACTAGCCGCTTTTATGCTATACATCTGTGTTGTTCCCCTCAATACAACCGACAAAGATTGTCAAGTATTTTCATATTCCTTCCACAAAAAACAGTATTACATATTATTTTATTGATATAAATTACTCATCCTTAGTCTTTGATCAATTGTAACAAACGTGAGTAAAAAATAATGGAAAAGATTGGACTTTAAATCCTCTAAAAAAAAGATTAGTAACAAACGTGAGCAAAAAATAATGTTAAATATTGGAATTTAAATCCTCTAAAAAAATTAGTAACAAACTAAATCCTCTAAAAAAAAAGATTAGTGACAAACGTGAGCAAAAAATAATGTTAAATATTGGAATTTAAATCCTCTAAAAAAATTAGTAACAAACGTGAGCAAAAAATAATGTTAAAGATTGGACTTTAAATCTTCTAAAAAAAGATTAGTAATAGACGTGAGCAAAAAATATTGTTGAAGATTGGACTTTAAATCCTCTAAAAAAATATTAGTAACAAATGTGAGCAAAAATTAATCTTAAAGGGCAGACCATTCCCAATGTCAGAATCTATCTTCCACGACATGTTTTCAGTCATGGTCAATTATATGTAGCTTTATCGAGAGGAGTTTCTCAAAATTCAACAAAAGTTCTCATTAATGAAGGGAAAATAGAAGGAGAAGATGAAGACTTTACGAAAAATGTAGTTTTTAAAGATATTCTTTTATCGCAATCATAACAATGTTTCTTTTACATAAAATGTCATTTATACATTTATGCTATGATGTTACTAATTACTATTAGAATAAACAATAAAATATCATTATTTTTTCTTTATTTTATATGCAGACAAACTAAAATATGTTGAGTTCATAAATAATTGTTATATAACTTGACAATATTTTGTTTATAAATCAATATATCAATAATTTCCATTAATATTTAAAAATTAAAAAATTTAATCAAAATTATACAAACAAACATAATAAAATAATCACAAACGTTAGCACAGTAGAAAGAGCGGATAGACGGGCACGATAGTGCCTGTCTTTCCGCTAGTACTTTATAATAAGAATGTGTATGCGGTGGATTGGTTTCGGTTGGGAATGAGTTTTGGATAAAACTTTTGCATGTACATCATATGATTATGAACCTTTTTTTTCTTTTTGCAGAATGTCGAATTAAATGGTATAGGTGGTAACGTGAATATCATCAATGAAATGGTGGTGTCATGAAGCCCATGAATGAGGGTTCAGATACATGAGTATATTTTTACCAATTCATTTGAGTTTTTGTATCTAATTAATTTATGGGTTAATCAAGTAAATGATTCTTATAAATATTCAGAATTTCATTGTTAATTCATACAGAAAAATTCTACTCTCTTTAAAATTTGACATCAGACATTTTTAGTGGCAGTAAAATTTTCTATCAGCATTTTTGGTGCCTAAAAATGCAAAGAAAAATGTTGTAAGGACTAAAAAATGCAATTTTTTATAATGACTAAAAACAAAATTCTGAATATTTATAAGATTATTTACTTAATTACCCTTAATTATTTACTTAATTACCCTTAATTCAATAAGCTGTAAAACATGCTACTGGTCATAGCTGTAAAACATGCTACTGGTCAAAATAATGTAACACCTGTTCAAGTAACATGGAATAACAAAAACTAAAGGATTAACATCTAAATGTTGATGCATATTTTGTTATGACGTGTGATTGTTGGAATTTGGAATTCATATTTTAATGATTGAACAAGTGAATTTTAAAATGAATTTAGATAATTCATACTTTTAACGAGGTTATGTTGTTCAAAACCAAAGAAGCACCAATATTAACATAACTTTGTACTGGCAGTAATTAATCCCAATTAATGAGGTTCAATTGTGAAATGACAAAAATAAAAAAAGTTAAAAATAAAATAGTATTCGCCGACTGTGGGGATCTAACCCACAACCAATGACAAAAATAAAAAAAGTTAAAAATAAAATAGTATTCGCCGACTGTGGGGATCTAACCCACAACCACATTGGTTATAAATTAAAAGCCACGTGCTCTACCACTGAGCTAAGTCGGCTTGTGTTATAATAATCGCATAGACTTAATTTAAATTTATTTAACAGGAAATCAACGTTGTTCAAAGCTTGGTAATTGGACCACCCAGTCGAAACAAAAATGTTAATTAAGGACCTTGGTTTAAGAAATAAGTACAAATTAAGGACCTTGGATCGAACCTACTAATAAGAATTGAGCATGTAGTAATATGATTTATTTTATGGTATAACAGATCAAACCTACTCTCAATTGAAAATTTTCTCTAATTTCTATCTCCACTATTAAAACACACCAACAAGTTTTTTTTCTCATATTTGATGGTTGTGAGATTCCATTTGACAGAAATTGAGAGAAATTTCAATGCAAAGAATCCAAATCCGTTATAATGGTTTTAGTCTTGCATGGCTTGTCCAAGAAAGTCGTATAAAACATTATAATTAATTAACGTGACATTTCACAATTATATACTCCATTGAAATGGTTTTAGTCTTGCATGGCTTGTCCAAGAAAGTCGTACGCTCATAAGCTATCTTTGTCCATTATTTTGAGAATGAGTTTGTTTTTATCACTTGATCCATAATTTTCAACTTGGAAATCATTCCATACAAATTTTTTGCCACTACCTGCAAAAAGACAAATTAGAAAGTTCATTCAATTATGTTCATACAAGATATATTTATGATCATCAATTGTCTTCTATATCAATGGCATACACAAGAATAGTCGTAGACAAGTTTTTTTTTTTTTTTTTAGAGGAGTGGTAGACAAGTTATTAATTAAGCTCTTTGTATTTTATTTTTAGTTTGCCACTCATATTATAACACCTTATTTCTAATAAGCGGTAAAACGCGCGAATACATCAGACATATTCTAGAAATAGATGCTACGTCTTCGAATAAACCACAAAACATACATGCATAAAGATCATGTTTACACAATATAGCAGCGGAACAGACATATAATTCATAAAACATCTCCAAATATCAACATGATACAAATGTATCCTCCAAATCTCGAATAACAAAATATCTCAACAATTCCAAAATACATAGTCAAAATAAAACAACATGCAAGAACTATCCTAGATCAGAGCCCTAATCTAGACACTTGCATGAAAAAGAGGAACTCCACTCCTCGACATCATCAAGCAAACAACTAGGCGTCCTGCACTCCATCTACCCGTCCATACAGAAAGGTAGGTGGTAAACCACTGAGGGTTAGCATTACATCATCATAATCCACGAAAAACATTTATCATGAATATTGGAAATGAAAGAATATATTCAAGAATAACAATCCATACATATATTCACAAGTATTCATAACACATGCATATTATTCTTTACCATCATTCCAAGTTCATCTCCACAAGTGTATCATACACATATATCAAATTCACCTTGTCAATCAACAATTAACAATCAATAATTCAATCCACAATTATAGTTAGCAAATCAATCATCAAACACATTGCAATGCAATTCAATCCACCAATAGTTTATGCAATGGTTCTAGACTCAACTAGATGCATGTGGTACCAAATCACCACCAGGTCGTCACCTTCGATGCAACAAAAACATCGTACTCACCTCAATTGGATATAAAATCCGCCACCATCAGTCATGAATGCATGAACATATGACTCAACTACAAATGCATATGTTCACACAGACAATAATCACCTCACCATCATCAATACTTGTATATATGCAATCATCAACAATTCACCTCCAATTTAACATATATACAATCACCAACAATATCAAAAATCACACAACATGAAGTTGTCACATAATTACACCACCAATCATCTTCACATAACATATAACAATTCTCCATAAAGGATTCACAATCAATTGGTTCTCAAAAGTCGTCTTTAGTCAAGTTCGTCTCTCAAAATCACAACATTAATTTAATTGAACATTTAAGTCAAAACCAAGTAAACAAGATCAACTGCCTAATCCATGTATTCTCACAAGTCACATATACATGCAATAGAGGTTACATAAGCATTTCATCGGTCAAATACGACGAATTCATAAAAATCACAAAGTTCGTCTCAATTATCATTTTTCAAAGAATTTCCCAATTTCTAAGTAAAAACAAGTAGGTTCACTACATCACAGTTTAGCCACCTTAGTTGCGCTCTTAAAAATCAAGTTTCAAAGATTAAAAACATTCCACAAGGATTGGGTCGACTTAGAACTAGTTATGCGGGATTTTTCGACAAAACGTTTCAAGAGTATTTTCCCCATAACTTGCAAACCAAAAATCGTATTCAAGTCAAACCAACGCCCTTAGAAAGATAAAAATATTATCTACAGTTTTCATGTTTGCACCAAAAATCAGTTCACGACTGAAATGAGCGAAAGAGATGCGAGAGTGCAAAATAGGAACCCTGTCTTGTGACAACTCGCCACTGCGAGTAGGGCTACTCACCACTGCGAGTTATGACAGTTCAGTCTCGGGAAAAAGAGTCATTTTCACCCCAAAACCCCAATTTTGACTCCCCAATACCCAAATTTGATCCCAAGGTTCATCCAAACATTTCTAAACATGAAAAGACACACAAATGCATATCAAATTTGTCCTAAAACATTCTCTAAACAAAAATCATCATTTGACTCATTTTTCATCAAAACTTCAAAAACAACACAAGTTCATAGCAAACTTCATCAATTATGATTACCCAATGTTTTAATCATCAACAACAACATCTCTCAACAACAACAGCAACTAAACATCATGAATTCATCAACAATTCATCACAACAACACTTCATATCATCATTTTTGGACAAAAATGCAAAGCACACATATAACCACAACTTAAGCATGTAATTTCATCATCAACAACCCAATTAACATTTAATTCACATACCCAAACATTGCATCAAAACATGTACACGAATTTACAATCAATTAGGCTCAATTCAACAATTTAATAAAATGGGTAAAAAGAAAAAGATGTGAATTATGGTTGAAATCTAACTCTCTTACCTCTAACACCAAGATTCTCTAACCCAAGCTTCAAATTAGCTCTTATATGATGAATCCCCTCTTTGCCTTCTAACCCTTGTTGTTGTTCTTCTCTCTAGCCTCTATCTCTTCTCTTCTCAAATGAAATGAAATGAATAATGTTGTAAAACCTAATTTCACCAACAACCAGAGTTTATATATATGCTCTACTCAATTGGGCTTATCTCCCAAACCTTAATGGGCCTAACCCATTTCTATTCTAACACCCAAAATGTCACTACTCACTTAATGGTAAATTATCTAATGGTCACTTAATGGTAATTAAAATAACTACTACACCCTCTCTAGTAACTTGGTAAAATAATACTCTTACTAAGCACTAAAAGTAACCTCCAAAAAAATTACAAAATTACCCCTACTCTCAAAATGACCAAAATGCCCCTAAGTCCAAAATGACTAAAATACCCTTCTACATCGAATTCTACAATTCCCAACCAAAAATACACACAGAGGCAAATAATCACATAAGAGCACATATAACACACATAAATAAATAATAAAATAAAACTAGCGAAAATCGGGCTGTTACACATATCATCTAGAAACCACATTGACCATGAACTAATTCAAGTTGAATTTGTGTTGAGAAATATACGTTCCTCATAAAAGTGAATATAAGACCTAATATATCATCTTATCTTACATTTTAAAAGGACAAAACTGTCGCAACATCATTTTTTTTATTCATGATTTGAACTTTTAACCTAAATAATATAAAGTTTCTAGTGACTTAAATAAACCAGCTATAGTAATCTTTCTATGTATTTGTTTTTGAGTGGATCTCCTTATATATTAATATACTTTTTTTTTGGTTACATATATTAACATACTTTAACTCTCATTAATTTATTTTTATTTTTAGAGTAAATTAAAAACCCAAATAGGCCTTTGAGAAAAGAATAAATTTATTTGATCCTAAATTTTTTAAATATACGTTAAATTAATTTTTAGAAGTCTGCATCAGCCACGTTACACCTCAAGGTTTGAAGTAGACTTCTACTTAATAAAAATCAAACTCAAAAAATATTGCATATAATTTATATGTGTTAGCATAGTAAAAAAACGGACAATGTTCGTCAGAACGCTAATTAAATGCAATTATAGTAAACTTTTGCTTATATTTAAGATTATGAGAGAATTTTTTTGTTGTTGTAGTAAACTTTTGCTCATATATATGAAATTATGAGAAATTTTTGTTGTTGTTGTTTACATACGAGACTAGAGGAAGTAAGTTGGATTGTTTATCCCTCAAACTAAAATTAATGACCTTCGCCAAGGAGCCCCATGCGTCCACAAATCAGGTAAATCAACCAATAAGGTGGAACCCGCACTCTTCCAATCACGTGCTCCCAGACCACCAGATGACGTTTCCTCGTGTGAAGCCGAAATTACACGTGTAACACCCTAAACCCCATGCACAATAATCATGCAAATAATCAAAAAAAATCAATGAGTTTAGATACTACGTCTACATTTTTTCAAAACATGCATAATCTGATTTTCATAAAATTTCGCAATGGAAGTCAATATCATATATAATATCTCATCAATATGCAACAATCCTCATATCCATGAGTAATAAATCTCAACCTCAAATCTCAAACTTCAAATACATAATCAAGTCTCAACAGGTAAAATCCAACAACGGAATAACGATAATGATTGTAAATGTCTGACATCCTAATCAAAGCCCTAACTAGACTCAAGCGGAAAAGAAAGGAGGTAGCTCCACGCTATCCTCAAGCAACTCACTATCAAAGCAAAGGAAAGCAGCTCAATCTTGCAAGCCGTCTACCCATTCATAGAAATAGGCAGACGGTCAACCAAACGACCACTGGGTGTTAGATTATATTCCACAAATAAACATAATCAAATAAACATTAATCCAGATTCCACATGAAATATCATATCGACATTATTTCTCAAACATATTAATACAACATATACAATTTCACAACTCCACATATATCAACACTCATCAATCACATAGTCCACATAATTCATCAAGTCACATAATCAAATATGGCACATTTCACATATCTCAAGTGCATGCAATGTTCTAGACACGACTCTACATGCATGTGGTACATTGGATGTCGGAGGTAATTTTACCGATTAATCCCTCTACATATCTCTACATGTACTCCATATATAGGACTTATGAATGCATGGATGCCAAGTATTGACTCGATAATGCAGAACACCAACTACTCTACATATTCTCCACATATTGCATTATCAGACAATACATCAACGCATCAAACATTTATCCAATAATAAATCATCTCTACATATTCATCATCAAACAATCATCTCCACATATTCATAATCAACAATCATAAATAATTATCAAGTAATCCTCATTTCAAAGAAACAACATTGTTTCATGTAGCTTAATCACATAATAGACGAATAATTCACGACTTCATGACAACCAACATATTATACACAAATTAATCATTGTATAATCCTTATTTCATCATATTATCATGTACACAAAGCAATTTGCAAGTTATCCATCATTAAACCTCATTTTGACAAAGTTCATCTATTTTGTTAAAATTCCTATTTTCAAGTATTTCATCAAAATAAAGCATTCATGCTTAAATACATCAACAAATTGTTTGCATATAACACATAACATCTCAGTAGCGCATACATAACATTATCATTTTAAGTTTCAAAACTTTAAACGCAATACATATTTTGTTGAATATAATATTAAAGTTCAATTCCTGTGATTGAAATATGTAATGAAAGTTTGAATTTGTTTTGTGAAAAATATTGTATCTTGTTTAGAACTTGATATCACGTTTTTTTCTTCCAAAAAAACTATTTTTCATAAAAATCAACATAAAACTAAAGATACAAACATCATTGCCTCCTATCACCAACATGAGGACTAAATGACATAATAATACCATACATCATAATAAAATCAAACTAAACATAAAAATATTTAAACTACATGGATACCATATCAATGAATCCTTATTTTTCTCTTTTACATATATTGAGAAAGACAAAATAATGTGTATCAGTTAACATCATCATCATTATCAGCACCAAAATCAATAGACTATTCTTCATCACTTTCACCATACTCATCTGAACATATTATAATCGGGTTATCTTCTTCCAATCCCTTATGATCAGGAGAAGGAGAGTCCAAAATCTCATTCAACTCCTCACTTTTAAAATCTTCATCACTAGAATCATCATCCTCACCTTCATCAGAATCATCATCATCACTCTCATCAAAATCTTTATCAGCTGACTCACCAATTCCTCCACTTTCATCACTTTTTACTCTCTCATTAACATCATCATCATCTTTTTCTTCATCATCAACATTATCAAAATCAGCACCATCATCAAACAACTTATCTTCATCAACATTAACATCATCAAACATCTTATATTCATCTTCAACACCATCATAATCCTCCTCATCAATGGAAATAACCTCAGCATTCACAAGAACAACAAAAGGTTCTTTATTTACCTTCATTTTCTTATGTTTCAATTACAACAAAACACATTTTGATCTGGTTGATTGTTTAGAGGATTTTGTTTGTTTCTATCATTGATTGTATGTGGAAGAATTTATCTCACATTCAACAATGTATTTAACCATACTTAAGCCATTTTAATAATTTATATTGTTGTCGGCAATGAATTTACAAAATTATTATTCAAAACAGCATAAAACAACTCATAAATACTCTATACATATTAACTATGTATGTTGGCTGCCACATTTGTTCAAACAATGAAAAATTTGGAGACCAACACGTTAGCCACCAATGTTCTAAAAGACCATAATATATCTGGTTCGTATCTCATAATAAAACATAGTTTACGGTTGCAGTTGTGTTAAAAAAAATGGTTGTTTTATGCAGAAAGTATTTACTAGTGTGACATTCCTAATTGATACAAACAGTATACCCCTAATCGAAATTGAGATCCGTGTGATTGGATGAATGAATTAGCAGTATTTGCAACTGAAAATCATGGTACGTAGATAATTGCATTTCTTCATTTCGTTGTTTTTACTCCATAGTCAAAAGTACATGAATATTTGATTTTGGGAACCAAAACCCTTTCAAAACCGTCTTTTTTTTCTCTCATCACTCTCTTCTTCTACTTTGTGCAGCTATCACCTTCTCAACTGCAAAACATGTATTTTCTTGTTCCATCCAACAACTTCGGCACCATATTATTCGGCTGTCGCAAAAACAACAACAAACCTCCTCTCCCTCAATGCATCAACTGCTCTCAACCTTCCCGTCACCGCCATGTCTTTAAACCCTCCTCACCACCGTCGTCGTTTCCTTCACCTCTGCCATTGTCGTCCACTGTAACAAACTCATTTTCCTCTACGGCAACACCACTGGTGGTAATGGTGGTGGAAGTAATGGTGGCATTGGCAGTGGTTGTGGAGGATGGTGGTTTGGTGGTGGTGGAGGAAACGGAGGAGGAGAATTTTGGTCTAGGTTTTTTACTCCGGTAGCTGTGATTACTGATGAAACTAAATCTGAAGAATTTGATTCTCATGGTATGCCTGTCAATATAACTATTCAAAGAAAACTTATTTTCCATCACTCAACATAAATCACAAACCTGCTCTAACTCCTATTGTTTCCACTCATGCACCTCCTCCTCCACTTCAAGATGGCCCTATCATCCATCCTTTGCTTTTGTTTAACACGACTGTAATGTTCATTTTGGAGATTATGGGAAGAGAATGAAAATGTTGAAGGTCGGAGGTTTTGCCTATTATTCATATTCTTCTTATAGAGCGTTTTTGCTATTTTTTTTTTATTATGTGTGGTTTTGAAATAGTCCTGCTGGGTTATGCTATAGTCTGCAAATTGTTGTTTCTGTCTAGTCTTTAACTGCAACAATGTGATGATTTTATGAACATTAAGTTTGTTTATTTGTGTATACTTGTTTTAGCACATGATAGAATTATCCCTCAAGAAGAGTGTGTCTACTCTTTGTTGATGTTGTTTATTTTGTTTATTATTAATACAATATTTTGAGATATACATGGAAACAAATACTTCTGTGCTTTTCATTTCACTTTGTTTGTAAGTTTACATTACTTATTACTTATTTTTCTGACTTGTTTGAAATGATTGTACATTACTTATTATCTTGTTTATTGCATATAATCTCTCAATGAACTAGTTTTAATTTAATCAATTTTTTCCATGGATGAAATTTGTTTGAGATCTATAAGTTTGAAGTTTGAACCACCAAAGCTACCTATAACTGTGAACTTCAAAATAGGAAACAAACATGCTTTGTCTCTACTTAATATTATAGAACATTTCCTTATATCTTAAGAGAAAGATCTCTGTTGTCTTGTTTATATTGTAATCGATTTTGTTTTGTTTTGTTTTTTAGATTAAGATGAAGGCAATAAGGAAGAATGCAGTTGTTAAAGTGATGATGGATCAAGATGTGGCTGAATTGTAAGATTGCAATTCTATTGCAATTTTAGTTGTAGTTTATTTTATGAGTTAATTTTTATACTTTGTGATTCTTGCTTCATAGACAAACCATTGACTTGACTGCAACAAATTTAAATATTCTGATTATGTGTAAGATTATGATGATTAATAGTATTAAATAATTTATGACAATATAAAATCTTTCATACCGATTTTGGTTAATTAATAATCAAATGTACACACCCTCATTCACATAGTAAATTTTAAGTAAATTTTCTTGTACCGATAATGTTGGTTAATTAATAATCAAATGTACACACCCTCATTTACAAAGTAAATTTTAAGTAAATTTTCTTGTACTGTTAATGTAAAGTTGATAATTAATAATACATCAAATTTCTATGATCCAATTTTACATATATTTTATTTTTTGGTAAAATATTTCGAGTAACTTTCTTTGACCCACTTAATATAAACTAATAAATAAAATATTTTTTAAATAAAAAATAACTATACTAAAACTTTAATATCATCCATTTCCCCTCTTTTGTAAATGGTTCAAACAAATTTACATATTTAAAAGGGATTGGATTGAGCAAGTCTCCAGCAGTTGGACGGAGGTCTAACACCTTTGTTTGTGAAAAAGTAGGTATTGTAAAACACATTTGTTTTAAATTTACTAATGTGCACCCTTATGTAGTATAATCATACTATATACATCAAATATTTTATTTATAAGTATCTTTGTGACTTGTATTTTAAAAAGCTTTTGTGTAAAAAATATTATGTACATGTATTGCAAGTATTTATATATGCACTATTTACATAAATACACGAGACCTATTATAAATGTGTGCAATATTAAAACGTTGTTTTTAATACTAAGTTACACATAAGATTATTTTTATCGATTAATAATGTAAATGATAATTATGATTGGCATAACAAATAAATTTGATACTAATATACTTTCATGAAAATATTTAATTTATGAGTCGTATATGTCTATAAATTTGATAACTATTGGCGATTATTTTCAAGTATTTATAAGCATTGTAGATGGTTATAACCATCACAATAGTTATAAATTTAAAACCAAATATTTGATGTTTATCGCAAGTTGCAACCAACGAGATTTGAAACCAACATAATTATATTTATCACAATATAAAACCAATAACAACAACCAATACAAATGCATTATCTAGAAAAAAAACAAAAACAAAACTCATTGTTCAGATCAAAACATACAATTAAATAATACCAAACAGGAATAGAAAAACTTAAATAAAACATATATTAACGATCATTTTATAATATTTCCAACTCATTTATAATGAAAATTCTATAAGTTCATTTCCTTTGAGAAATAACACAACAATTATCATGAAAAACAAGTTAATTTGTTAAAGTCTATATCGAAGATCCTTTAATAATTTGCCGCATTCATCAATCCATCAACTTTGATAGCAATACAAAATATTAAAATGTCTTCTACAAGATCAAATACATTATTGAATATGAGATAAATTCTTCTATACCATACAAAATCAGCAACAACAACAAACAAAATTCTTCAAGCAATACAAAATATTAAAATGTCTTCTACAAGATCAAATACATTATTGAATATGAGATAAATTCTTCTATACCATACAAAATCAGCAACAACAACAAACAAAATTCTTCAAGCAATAAACCAGTTCAAAATGCATTTTCATGTGATTGATATATGTTATCAAGTTTTAAACATGAATGGTTATTATTTACACAACAAGTTCAAACTTTCATCATATATTTCAATCAAAGTAATCAAACTATAATATGAAACATCCTCTGGTCACTATTATAAGTAAAAATCAACATTTTAGATTCATTCATTAAATGATGTATGTAATCTATAATAAAGATCACATACATCATTAATTGAATGAATCTAAAATTTAAATTTTTACTTATAATAATGACCGGAGGATGTATTCATTATATTAGGTGAGTTGCAATATTTGATGTAAGGGTAACCAAAAACAACTACACACAGCTAAAAATCAAATTCAACAAAAATGACAGACTCGCATTTGGATTGCGATTTGAGTACACGAAGGCACAAGAGTTGTGGGATGCAATTCAATTGATACATTTTTTTTTATAATTCCAAAATTCCATCTTTGAATTGGATTCTCAAAAAGCGGTGACAAGATAAATTGCCCACAAGTTTTTTTTAGGGAATGAATTGTCTACAAGTTGATGACAATGAATTATGAACTATTATTTTCAAGTTGCAAGAATGACATCTCTTCTTTTATTCCACGTAAGCGCCGGTAGAATTGCTCATAACTTTGTTAGAGAACCTCTAAAAAAAACTTTGTTGGAGCGGATGCATCTTAGTCTTGTTCTCTTAACTGTATTAATATTAATGTCTTTTAATTTTAGAAATTTTAAAATATATCATCCAAAATTTCTTAAGAAATTTTATTATAATATCGTACACACATAAATGCAATTTTGGTCGTTTCGTTTAATCAATTTATGGATTTTGATCCACTAATTTTTAAATCCGCAATTTGGCCCTTTGATTTTTCCAATTGACGTTGATGTGACACAATCTTGGATGTCGTGGTATTAAACTTTGTACACACATGAATGCCACATCAGATTAAACTTAAAATGATATTACTTATAAACGCAAATAACTATTTTCAAAATATAATAACTATTAATTTAATAAATCTAAAAAATTGGAATCAATCTTTTAAAAAAAATATCAATCCCCAATTCTTTCTCAATTTTCTCAAATAGTAAAAAAATCATTTATTTTCTTATGAATCACCTCCATAGTATAAAATCACTGCTTTCTCTACTCTTCTCAATCTTTGCCTCTGTTCTAACTATTCACTGCTTCTTTTCCATGCTTAATCAACATCGCCTTAGACCTTAGATTCATCGACACTTGTTTGAATCATAAGAAAATTGCGGATGGAAAATTGCAATTTATGTATTAATGTTAATTATTAATAACTGGATTTTACATGATTTTATACGATGGAGGTGATTCATAAGAAAATAAATGATTTTTTTTTACTGTTTGAGGGAAGGAATCTATTACATTATGTATATAATAAGTTAATAACGTTTTTTTTTTTGAAAGAATGAGTTAATAACGCTGACACACCTGGTTTTAGAGAACATTTTTACCCCACACTCCAACAATTATACTCCTACCCTGCAAATAACCAAACATACCGATTTTAACCTTTTCAAAATCACACCATTCTCCACCTCAAGTGTGTTTCTAGAATTGAAAATGGTCTAAGTTTTCAGAATTTATAACTACATCGAAAATCAATTGGCAAGTTTTTCAGAATTTATAACTATACCGGAATTTATTCTTCAAAAGAAAACTATACCGGAATTTTAATCTAGGCTTAAATGTGTGTTTGGTCCCTACAGTTTCACCATTTTTTGGTTTTAGTCCTTGCGTTTTTTTTTTGTTTGGCATAAGTCCATGCAGTTTGTAAAAAAATTGATATTGATCATTCTGTTAAATAGCTGTTAAAAAAACAAACGGAGTGCCACGTGGACCAGTTATTGCATGCCACGTGGCACACTAAAGGACAAAATCTTAAATATCTTTTAATAATATTTTTAATTGAGAATAATTATACACAAAAAAACCCTTAAAAAAAAATAAAACATTTTTTTTTTTTGAAAGAAAAAAAAAAAAAACATTGAATCATTGAGCAACGGCATATGTCTCAAAAATGTTCCACCAATTCGGAACGACGGCGGAATCATTGAGCAAAGCTTCAACGGCGGTGTTCCGAATCGGCACTGACGCCGCCCTCTACGACGATCCCGAAGACGTTAACATCCCTCCTCTCCTTGATAGCAGATTCGATTCCGAGAAATGTGAAGCTCTCAAACGGTTACTCGCTCTCATCGCTCAAGGATTCGATGTTTCCAATTTCTTCCCTCAGGTTACTCCCTCCGATCAACGCTATTCGATCTGCTTCATCTTCGTTGCGATGAAAATATTGAATCTAAATTGTGATTTTGTATTTTTTTTTTACTTTGTTTTGATTTGTGAATGAAAATTACAGGTTGTGAAAAACGTTGCGTCGCAGTCATTGGAAGTGAAGAAGCTGGTTTACTTGTACCTTCTACATTATGCTGAAAAGTATGTTGCATTTTACTTTCATAACTGCTTCTAGTTTTTCTTCTGTTTTGTTGTATTTAGCTATGTATTTTTGGTTCCGGTGAAGAAATTTAATTTCGAATGAATTCATTTTGTAAAATTGATTTTGAATAAAACTTGGTTGAATGTAAAATGGTCTTTGTTTGGTTACATATTTGTAAATGTGAGTTGGATACTAATTTGAGTGTTAAATCACTTTTGGAGTTAAAAATACTAGCTTAAAGTTGAAATCAATTTTGGAGGCAAAATCAATTCTACTGAAAGTCTGAAAGACATCGAACATTACAAAATCCATTCTACACCTCTAGAATCAATTTTGTTGTTTTAAGCTATTTGATTTGATTAAATGTGTATATTTATTTAAGCATTTGAAAATAATATGATTCAAAGCACTTGTTTTTGTTCTCCAGTTGGGTTTTGAACTCGTAGGTCGTTGATTTATTTTATCAATTCTTTCTACACTTTTTTTCATTGTTCAATGGATTTATTTATAACTATTTTTTTGTGGATCCAAGAAATTGTAGTATGTTGATCCTTGGGAATCGGGATACCAACGACACATAGAATTGTGGACGTGGTTTCTTAACCTTGGCACGGAAAATAAATTAAGTGTAGTAGAGAATAGGATGTTGCGTTGGATGTGTGGTAAAATTAGACAGGATAGGATTATAACTGTAAACATTAGAGAGAGTTGGGTTAACACCTATAACAAAAAAGATGGCGGACACTAGGCCTAGGTGGTTTGGGCATCTAAAGAGAATACCCGTGGATTCTGTCCTATTAAGAGAAACAAAGGTAGACTTAGAAAAACCATAAGAGAAATATGGTACTATATGATAGAACATGATGATGTCGTTTGATCCATGTAGCTGACCCACTTAGTGAGATAAAATTTCGTTGTTGTTGTTGGTTCTTTAACCTTAGCATTCTTCCGTCTTTAATTTGCCACATAATTGGTTGTTGTCTGCTGTTGTTCTTATAGTTTCAATGTTATTTCTTTTGTTCAGGCGTCCAAATGAAGCATTGCTGTCGATCAATTGTTTCCAGAAGGACCTGGGGGACACTAACCCATTGGTTAGGGCATGGGCACTCCGAGCCATGGCGGGAATCCGCCTTCATGCAATTGCACCTCTTGTCCTTGTTACTGTGGGAAAATGTGCTAGAGATCCGGCTGTTTATGTTAGAAAATGTGCTGCTAATGCTCTTCCTAAGCTTCACGATTTACGGATGGATGAACATGCATCTGCAATTGAAGAGGTCTGGTAGACGTGTCTACTGTTTATCATACTTGTTGAGATTTACCTGCTATAGGACATAGGTTACTTTATAACAATTAATAGAAAACATCTTATTTTCTCCCGGCTTTTCTTAAGTCTCAAACTTTTGAACTAATTAACCAAAGAAAATTTTATGCCAGATGTTTGATTTCATCAATGTATGGTTGGAAGGCCATAAAAGCTGTTGATAGTATAAATAAATTTTGATGCTTCATTTGGTGCAGATGATTGGATTATTGTTAAACGATCATTCCCCCGGGGTTGTTGGAGCAGCTGCTTCTGCATTTACTTCTGTTTGCCCAAACAATTTTTCACTTATTGGAAGAAATTACAGAAAGTTGTGTGAGATTCTTCCCGATGTGGAAGATTGGGGTCAAATAATGCTAATTGGGATTCTTTTACGGTATGTGATAGCGAGGCATGGGCTTGTCAAAGAATCCATCATGTTTTCTTCGTGTAATAAAGATCATGGCAATTTAGATGAAGATGAGCATGACGTTACTCTAAAAAAAGACGCTGGTTATACCACTGAGAAGACTGTGTCGGAATTAACACATGATCTTCCAGTGTTACATTGAAGGGCCAGACGAGTACTTATCACGATCAAGTTCTACTATTAAGGTTGCTCCTAAATTGGATGAATCGCTATATACATCTTGCAGCAATGAAGTTGTGAGGATCCTACTGCAGTGTACATCACCATTGTTATGGTCTCATAACAGTGCAGTTGTACTTGCAGCTGCAGGTGTACACTGGATAATGGCGCCTAAGGAGGATGTTAAAAGAATTGTTAAACCACTGTTGTTTGTCCTTCGATCATCGCCTGCTTCAAGATACGTGGTAAGTAATATTCCTTGAATCATTTGTTTATCTTGTTTTATTTGTTCCTCTATCTACATTTGCTACTATATTCTTTTGATTTTCTTTTTAAAATTATAATACTTGTATTTTATTCACGGGCTCTTATTCTAAGAAACTTGTGTATACATCTGCTCTATGTTTGTGTTTTATTGTCTAATGACCAATGTATCAAAACTTCTAAAATATATAAAGTTTTTAGGAAAACAGTGGATCAAACCTTGATATTGGCATTTAGTAACAGCCTAACAGTTATGGGTAGTCATTAGCAGTTATGAGTCTATGTTATTATGTTAGTGTGTTAACATAAATAGGCAAGAGAGTGGAAAGCTGGGCGGGAGAGGATCTGATTTGGGTTAGAGGTAGAGTCCAGGGGCACTTACCCTAGAGTCGTAGTCTGAGTGCTATATTCACTAGTAAATTGTGTGCAATATGGTGTAAACTTGTTCTTTCTCATTTCCAGCCTTTATTACATTTCTGTTTATCTTGATACTGGTTGAAACATATCATGCCCACCAAGAGACGAGAATTATCTATTGGCACTCTTAGGATACCAATACTAGTCTAGACATGGCAGTTGCAGTTATGGTTTACCTAAGATATAAAAGGATTATTATTATTTTTTGATTTTTCATCTATGGCCAATATATGATTTGAATGGACATATCATGATCACTGAATAACTTAATGCCAGTGGGATAGGTATTAAACTCATTGCAGGATCAAGGGTACAACCATCCCCTAGAACTTAGTAACGACCTCTTCCTTAGGAGTTAGGAGTCACCTTTCCGTGATGATTTACCCATATAATAGGTGATATCACGATATTTACATGGATTATTTGAGTTTGAAATTAGATATTTTTCATGGAATCTATGAACTACACAATTTAGTGGTCAATGCTAACATCTTTCCTTCAAATGCATGATTTTATTTTACTTTTTTGTTGGCTTATATTTGAATGACGCAGAATTACCATACCATGTTTCCACAATTGGCAGTTTAACATTTACTCAAGGCAGTCTCTAGTCAGTTGTGGACTTGTGGTAACAAATAACAGAATGTGCTTATTGAACAACTTTTTGCTAATGCTCTGTCTTTGGCATGGTCATAAGTTCATAACATCACATTGCTCATTCATTCATTCAATTTCTGAAGATTAACATAAATGAAATTAATGATTTACCGACTTAATTCTTTCAGAGTTAACATTGAATTTGCAGGGTGTTCAAATTTATATTACTCTTAATCTTTTAAGGGTTGGTGTTGTTGGGTTGTTCTTGAGAGATTTCACACTTACTGTTGCTATTGATATGCATTACTTCCACATTCAAATATTGAATTCTGACTTTTTTGGTTGGATAGTAAAATCGTGTTATGAAAGAAAAGGAAATGCATAGAAAATTCCCTTAGATACGGCAAGAAAGTGATAAATTCTAGTTAATCAACATGTATGATCAATTTCTTTGACATTTGACTTTGAAGTTAATGATTATTTGTTCATTGATTTACGCAGGTGCTGTGCAATATCCAAGTGTTTGCTAAAGCTATGCCCTCTCTATTTGCTCCACATTATGAAGACTTCTTCATTTATTCTGCAGATTCCTATCAAATAAAAGCGCTTAAGCTGGATATACTTTCTATTATTGCTTCGGATTCATCGATTCCATTCATTCTTAAAGAATTTCAGGTATTTCACATCAAGTATATGTTTTTCTGGACAGTGTTGGAATATGAATTTATTTGATACGTCAAACTTTACACTATCTGAACTTTTTGCAGTTGTGCTTTTTCTAACTATTTTCCCTCTGTTAACATTCTGTACTAAAAACAAGAATACAATCTAGGCAATTCTAGAGCCCTAGTGTCTCCCAATCTATACTTTTTCCCACTTCTATTCTTCTCTGTAATTTTTACAATCAAATACTATTCTCTGCCCCCTTTCTATTTTGTCCAATATACACCCGTTTTATTAATGGTCTGAGTCAGCGTCCAAGGTGAGGGTTTCGGTCCTACCATACTCAAATATGCGTCTGTCTTTTTTTTCCGGTACAGCCAATATGGGTCTTTTACCGCACTTAAAAAATACAAAAATAAAAATTGAGGACCTAGATATGCTTATGCAGGGATGAGGAATCCAGTGTTACCTGCTCACATGTTTCATTAATTATTTATGGTTATGTCTTTGCCGACCCCACTTAGTGGGATAAGGCTTGGTTGTTGTTGTATGTCTTAGCTATGACATCTAGAATCAGAGTTTGGTGCATTGATTGATGTTTTTCTTAGTGTGTTGCTAGGATTATATTCGTGATCCAGACAGGAGATTTGCTGCCGGCACAGTTGCTGCCATTGGTTTATGTGCCCAGAGACTTCCAAAAATGGCACCTGCATGCCTGGAAGGACTGTTGGCTCTGATTAGGCAAGGTGTGTGGCCTGATTATTAATTCTATCTTTTGAAGAAACATTTCACGTTTCTTGAATTCTTGTTTAATATCTATATTTGCAGAATTTTTGTGCGGTGAAATCAGATCCCTGGATGGAGAAGAGGGTGTACTAATTCAGGCAATTATGTCCATCATATCAATTATAAAGTTAGAACCACCCAGTTATGAGAAGGTACCCTTCTGATTCTTTTTCATATAAAATTATTTCCAATGGTACTATTTTATTATTTTTTTTGTATTGGTTTAAAAGTAAGTTTCAAATGACAACATGGAGATATGGAACAAAGTAGGCCTGGATTTAGTATACTAATATCTTGTGTTTGGTCTGGCAATTATTTAGTTATACTTGCATTGCAATTTTTGATACATTGTGCAGTTATGACTGAATTCCAACTGTTTCAATTGTTATTATAAGGTTATAATTCAGTTGGTCCGTAGTTTGGATACAATCAAGGTCCCTGCTGCGCATGCAATGATTGTCTGGTTGTTGGGGGAGTATTGTTCTTTGGGTGAGATGATTCCAAGGATGTTGAGTACAGTACTCAAGTATCTTGCCTGGTGTTTTACTTCGGAAGGATTAGAAACTAAGCTTCAGATTCTTAATACAATCACAAAGGTATATCCTTAAATTACTTCTGTTTTTTGTACAAAAAAGCTGGTTCTTATATGCATTTTTACTTATTGACTGATTGATATAATAACTGGACAAAATGTATTCTACTAGTCTTTTCGTTTTCTTGTTCTTCTGTGGAACATTTTGTAGACTTAATGTGAATATGTGCACATGGTGTCATTGGTTTGTTTAAAGATCAACTGTAACAAAAAACAGATAGTATGGTTGTTCAGATAGTATGGTTGTTCAGATACATGCTTGTAAACTGAAAATCTGTTTATTATTGGGTGAATAGCTTATGTTTTGAGGTGCCGTTTTAGCTTCAGAAATTAAAGGATGCTTTGCTTAATTGATTTGTCCTGGTGTTAATGTTCTAGTATTTTTCTTTTGAATTTTGTTTGTTGTTAAGTAAGTAACGAAACTAAGGATGATGCAGCACCCAAAGCAAAAACAAAAGAAAAATCAGAACTGGAAGTAGTCAGTACATCAACGCTCTCCAGTTCCACTGTACATCAGCCAAAGGAAAAACTGAAAATGATCAATTTAGAGACTAGATGACTTCCATAAATGTGGCATAGCTTTTGTTTACAGCGTGCGTTTGGCATGAGATCCTAATTCTGGAGCATCTTACATTTATTGGATGTCTCCAGTCCAAATATGTATTCCGTGTTTATGCTTGTCTCAGCATGTCTCGTAAATCTACCTTCCCATCCAAATAGATATGCTGGATTGTTAACAACTTACTCATTGTAAACTGTTTTTTAGTGATAATGATAAACTTGAGTAAGTTTCATACATTTTTAGTCGTGAATGTCACAATTCTCTGCGTGCTATGTCTTCATAGATATCTTTAACCTTTCTTCCATTAATTCTAAGATGTTCTTAATAACTCCCTGCTTATCCTTTTACACTCACAAATCTTATTACCTGTGGCATTTTTACTTTCCACTGTACTTCTGTGCACCTTCTACTTGAATTTTCTATTTGGATCACTATAGAATTTTATTTAAAATAGTGGTAACGGTTGAAAGTTAGTGAGACTTGTAAAGTTGATATTTCTAGAAGTGTGTAGAATAAACTATTAAGAAGGTGGGCATCCACACATTTTGAATCTAATCATCTATAACGCTTGAGTGCGCTTCAGCTTAACTTCACTTGCAGAGTTATCTCTTTCCATGATGTATATTGTCTGGTTGATGTATATCATATCACTATGCATTCTATATTGTCCTGTTAAATTGTGTGTACCATCGTGTGTTTGCCAGTTGGATTTTAGAGGGCTAAGTCTATATATGTGATATTTTAATTTTTTTTGTTGAAAGAATAGCATGATACATGAACATATAATATCATTTTGTTCTTTTAATTTTAAAAAAATATCAAAATATAGACTTAGCCCCCCAAAGCCCTCCCTCCAAAAACCAATTCACAAACACACCCTAAATGGATGGGGACCATATAATAAGTTAATGACCCATGTCAGAACTTGGAACCTTAGTTCTTGGCTCCTGAATTTTATATGCATGGGTTTACATTGAAAGAAGCGAGTTTACGATTTGAATGGTTTTTGTCCTTAGGTCTCACTGTGCATTAAGGGAGAAGATAGTTGGACCTTGAGAAAAATTTGGACCTATGTAATTGAACTGGCTGAGCGTGACCTGAACTATGATATTCGTGATCGTTCGCGTTTCTTGAAGAAACTTCTCTCGAGCAATTTGGAGTCTCAAAATGTGGAAGCGGAAAATGGTGAATCACAGAAGAAGGATCAATCTAGCGTGCTTGCAGAATGCATCTTCGGTGGACAGACAAAAACTGTGACAGTTCCATCTGAACCTATCAATGATAGGTTTTATCTCCCTGGATCTCTTTCACAGTTAGTATTTCATGCAGCTCCAGGCTATGAGCCTCTCCCAAAACCTTGTAGCCTTCCATACATTGATCAGTATGATGGAGCTGTTAACAGTGATTCAGAGGAGGTGAATGATCCTGGTACATCTGGGAGTTCTGATGATGAAAATGCTTCTGATTATAGCTCTGAACAGTCAATTTCTGGTTCCAGTGAAGTCAGTGGCAGCAACGAGACTGTATCTGGCGATGAAGGTAACAACAATGATGATCCATTGATTCAGATTTCAGAAACTAGCAATGTTAATGAAAACCAGAATGGCGGGGATCACTCTGGCACTTCTGGTTTTAATGACTTGATGTCAACGAAGTCTCTCGAGTCTTGGTTGGATGAACCATCCAAGTCATCTAAAGGAAGTGAAACTGAACAAAGCCAAGTTCGAAGATCTTCAGCAAGAATAACCATTGGAGATATTGGAAGCCGTGTTAAACCCAAGTGCTACACTCTCTTGGATCCTGCAAATGGAAATGGTTTAATGGTGAATTATTCCTTTTTATCTGAAACTTCAAGCATATCCTCCCATCTTGTATGTTTAGAAGTATTATTTGAAAATTGTTCTTTGGAGCCGATGTTCGATATAGTCTTACTAGATGAGGATTCTAGCAAAAGTGCAGATTCTACAGATCAAATATCACAAGCAGCAGAGAAGTAAGTATTAATCCTCCTTTTCTGGTAACTTCCAAGTTTCTTTTACTGGGTAGAGTATAAATCTGTATCTATAATTGAAATTTAGATTGCCAGTAAATTGGTTTCCTATTCAAAGGCTGTGGCCACTGAACCTGCAGCAAATCCAGCTTGAATATCTCAAGTTTTACTTGCTCATTGTAATCTTCTTACGTGCTTATTCCTACAAATTGTTTTATGTTTTTGTTGCAGTACCTTGAAATCTCATATTGATAAACCAGCGCTAGTTTCCATGGAGGCAATCTCTTCTCTGGAGCCTAGTCAGAAAGCGAAACGGACTCTACTAGTTCGCTTCCATCACCACCTTTTGCCTCTAAAATTGGCTTTATTTTGCAACGACAATAAATTCCCTGTCAAGCTAAGGCCTGACATTGGATACTTTGTAAAACCACTTCCAATTAATATTGAAGCTTTCAGAGAAAAGGAATCTCACCTTCCAGGTATGTTTGAATATGTGAGGAGGTATGAAAATTTTGTTGTTTGTTGGGCACAAATAGTTTCATACTCTGTAACCCTCTTTGCCCACACTTTATGCAAGATGAAAGTTAAAATGTCAGGAGAAAAATGGAGATTTAAATTTAAATTTGAAATTTAAACCATCAAGAATAGGAAGCTTCTCATAAGTAAATGCCGTACTCGAGTGAATTTAAATTACATTGGTCTTTTGAGTTTTGGCCTATAGTTCACTGATTAAAAAAAATGGACACTTAAATTTTGAATAGTATGGATATTGCTCTGAAATGTGTTATATGTTTCTGTGGATATCCATAAGTTGATATACATCAGAATGAAAGTTAAAAAAATAGATCCTGTGTCCATTTGGTTTTAATATTTTTTTGTCAGAATGTAGAATAATTGTATTAATTATAATTTGTCCACTGGGCTATGCAGACAGCCCATTATAGATTTGTGTAGCATAACTAGTTTTTCACCATTTTTCTTAGAACTTTAGAATCTACGCTTGTCGAACAAAATGATCTTAGCAATTGCTTGCTAGCTTGAGGAACCTTCTCTTTTTCTCCCTTTAATTTTTTCCTGTTTAGTTCTGTGAACTTACAATGATTTTTTGCATTATTGGCATCCAGTTGCACATTTAACGATCACATTCTAAAGCTGAACAAGGAAAGCAACTCTTTAACAGAGGATACATTTCTTGTCATATGTGAAACCTTAGCATTGAAGATGCTGAGCAATGCCAATCTTTCTCTTGTATCTGTGGATTTGCCAGTAGCTTCTAACCTCGATGATGCATCCGGTTTGTGTTTGCGTTTTAGCAGTGAGATCTTGAGCAATTCCATCCCATGCTTAATTACAGTTACCGTTGAAGGTAAATGCTCCGACCCATTGATTGCTTCTGTGAAGGTCAACTGCGAAGAGACTGTGTTTGGCTTAAATTTCTTAAATAGGATTGTCAATTTCTTAGCTGAGCCACCTGTTACCCACTCATATTTGGATAGAAAATGCACAAAAAGTAATTAATTTGTGGATACATGGAAAACTTGAAGAGCATGGCTGATTGTTTCGGATTTATATTTGGCGAAGTATTGGATTTCTGATGTTTCATTTTCACTAGTATTGGGAATTTTGTTTGGGTTAATTCCTAATTTTCATAGACTTGTATGTCTATTCAATTTAAGTTTTCTTTTGTGGATCTTTCCTTTTTCTGAGTGTTACTATTTTTTCTCGTGGAAAGGAACTCAACTGACACGCTCACTATATTAAGTTGAACGGTTTACATTTGCGTGTAAGCAAAATCCGAAAGTGATTGTTGTATTGTATGATTAATAACGGTGTACTTAACATTTATGGAGAGAGTTGTATATTCTGCAATGTGCTGCAGATTTTAAATAGAATATGAATGATATTACTGAGTTATCTTTCTTAATTTCTTTCTTCCAAAGGCATCAGCACTGAATGAAGTTTTCAAATACTTGTTAGGTTGAAGTAGTATTTCATGTTGTCTGTAAACAAAAACAACATATTGTAGCAGCAGGTCATGTTTAGTTTAGCTTGTAAAAAAATGCAGGCCTTTGTGATTGCTTAACTCACCATGTTATAAAATATTATAGTAGTCATCCTTCTTGAGCTAACGTACGAGGTGTAAATATGGATTGCTTAACGGCACATTTTTTTTTTGCTTCAACAATTTTTGATCAACACCTTTCGCCATTTACACCTTCTTTGACAAAAGCGCACTGATTTATTTGATGTCTAAGAAATACGATATATTAATTGGGTCCTTAAGAATCTCAAATATAGATCAAAGTCTTTTTTAAAGATAAACTTAAAGGACACTTTAGTCTTATCAGAGACTAATTTAACTAACTGTTGTTTACTAGTATATCAAAATGATAATTTTTATTTCTTAATTAGAGCAAATTATGTCCTAATTTTTTCGATGGAAACTAAACTGAGTATGTAACTCTATCAGGAAAAAAACAATTGAGTATGTACCAAATTTTTTAAAGACATTCACTTTGCAGGTCTTATGGACCCTCCTACCTCTGAAGTCTGAACCAATGCGTCCTCTTCAGTCCTCTGCATGTGTCTAATTACATCCCACCATTAATGTATTGGTGAATGTTTTAAAATCTAATATAGTAAAGTGTTGCTATAGTGTGATTTAGTTAGATGCATATGTAAAATATTTATAGTTGGTTGTCTGTCTTATGGTAATTCAATATCTTATGTGTCAGTTGCATTGTTCAATGTAACGTTGTAGTGCTCTATCAACAGGACATACAGTTTAACACCTTTTTTTTTGCTTTTAGTGCTTCAGTAAATAATAAAAACACCATCTTAGATACTTAAAAAATTAAATGGGTAGGATGTAGCGGAATTCAGATTCATATGGCTGGATTTCCACCATTTTAGACATGGGATGTTTTGTTTCCCTTATTACACATTCCATCATGGCTCTTTTCAACGATCCTGTGCGTGGCAATTGGCTATATATCCACTCCACTAGCGATTCCATCTCATCAGCAAAATCATGCATATGCCATGAACTTTACGTTAATTGGGTTATATAAATAATTACAATGTCATTTTTAATTGTAGTGATAGAAAAATGTAGGGCTGGCAATGAACCAAACCAACTCGAAAATAGTTCGAGACTCGATTCAATAATCAATTCGTTGAACTTGGTTCATGAACCAAATGAGTCGAACTTGAGTTGAAAATTAAGCTCGCTAAATAAATGAGTTGAACTTGAGCTAAATATGGTTCCACTCGTTTGGTTCATGAACCAGCTCGAGAAAAATGTTGGATGAGTGAAGTTGAGACATTATTGTAGGATAAGAAAATATGTCACATACATGTTTTGATTCACATGGATGGCGAAGAATAAAGTGTTCAATAGCCAGTGCATTCAGTACTATCCCGCCTACATTCATCGCAGCCTGAGTCAATGCATAGCCACACAGTTATTAGTAGCACAACATATTATGTAATTACAATCCATTCTCTCTCACATATACCTTATTCATAAGAGACAACAATTTATCTTGTGTAGTTGGAAGGCCATGATCCAGAAATGCCTGTAATTACATAAAAAAATTAAAAAGGTTTATAAGATTCATAATGTATCATGATTCATGACATAGATATGATTTAATAGGTAATTTCTTGTTAATGAAGACTTGAAATGCCTTACAGTACATTCATTATGCAGGAATTGTATATGTTTATCCAGAATGCCAACTTTTGCTTGTAGCTCAAGAAACTTAAATCAACATCACATAGCTTATGCCTCAAGACCCTAAAAAAGAGGGGGGGGATATGATATATATAAGAATAATGATATATAAGGAAAAAACAGATTGCATGACATGTAGATAAAGTTTAAACAATTATTGGTGAGTTACTAAAAGCTCAAAATGAACCTTAATTTTCTGAATGCTGGCAGGCAGTGTGAAAAGAATTCAGTGTCTAATGAGCTGCTACTAATTTGGATGAAATTCTTGTAAGGTCCTACATCTCTTGCTGTGCAATCTAAATCTGCTGATATGCCATATGGGTCAAGACAAGAGGCATTGCCATTTGAAAGGTATGAATGTGTTTTATAGTTGGATGAATTAGTCATTGAGATGAAGCTTTTCGACTGCATGCATGAAAGAGTGAGTCTTGGGAGTTGGGACACTAGTTTCTGACTCTTTGATGTCCAATGATGCTTGGTTCAATTCTAGGAAAATTCCTATTAGACATTTAAGAAGTTCCTCTGACAATTCATTTGGGTTCTCAATGGCATTTTGTCTTGGGATTTTTTCCTGTTTTCGTTCTTGGCACTTCATATTCTGTGTTCAACAAATATCCAAAATCACACGGTGAGAAAATTGAGCAACGGAAGAAAAAGAAAACGAGTAAAGAGTCATTTTGATCCCAAAATATGTGAGGTCATGTTACAGTCTATGAATGTATTGAAATTATAAAAACATTCATCCTCGAGCGTCTTTTGTTAACAATTTCATGAACTAAACTAACTAACAGCCAACACATTTGAGAATCAAGCTACCTAACAAAAGACACATTTGAGGATCAAACTCGTTAAAAATAACACATTCAAGGATGTCTTTGTAATTTAGATACATTCCAAAATCACTGTTTACTAAAAGAAAACACAAGGCTTAACACATATCATGTATTTACCTTTTGATCTTCTTGGGGTGGAAAATAGGCTATGGATATCCATTGCTGAACTTAAAGATGCCCTCCTATCTTTTGACTTTCTTCCTTTAGTGAATACTTCATAATTTTTTGAAAATGATCCTTGGAACTGGTTACATAATTTAGTCTGTCTTCTATGGCGTACTTTCCAATCCGCGGCCTCATTTCTTTCTTGGTACAATCTATCTTTTAGTTCCTTAACTTTTCTTTCAAGCAAAGCGATCTCTTCTTCTACTAATGCCAATTCTTCAAGAAGCTCATGAACCTACAATATGTTATATTTGTCAATAAGGATACTATAATTGGTAAATTAACCTCATATTATCATAGAAATTAGCATACTCAGTGATTTCTTAATTAATGTGCATATTCTTAAAGAAACACTTAATATGAGCAAGATGGAATACTAAATCACCTGAGGTGGAAACACTGAAGGAATGTGTTGAAGAGAACAAACAGGTCCATGCAGTGATGCACAAAGTAAAACCCTACTGAGTGACTCTTCATCCTTCAATTGTGCTTGCAATTGAACAACCTATATGTACTTGCAGAAAAGTACGGTAAGGAATACTAGGATTCTAGGGTTTAGACTGATGATTAGATGCCTTGAGAATGTTCTCTAGGATGGTATTTATAGCCTGCTGTGGGCTTGGGCTTCGGTTGCTTGGTTTCCAAGCAACAGGGGTATTTGTGTATTTTGGGGCTATTGGGCGGTTTCTAGAGGCTTCTAGAAGTTCTGTGAGGCGGCGCCCTTAAGGGAGCGCGCCAAGGCTTAAGAACCCCTTTGGAGGGGCGCCAAGGCCTTTCTGGAGGGCTTAGGGCCTTTAGGAAGATTATGACGGTTCACAACCCCCCAAGCACAAGTCTTGGGACAAGGCGAAGTGATGAGGACATGCGGGAAGTCTGTCTGGGGGTCGTTTGAGTCCCTTTGGAATATGATGATGGTTCATAGCCCCCCAAGCACAAGTCTTGGGACAAGGCGAAGTGCTTGTCTTCACGAAATCTTACCATGCAGCTGGTTATTTGAAAAGATTTTCACTAGGCGGTTTCCGAGGTTCTGGAGGACCCAATGGTGGATATGCGTCCTGGACTCGGAGTGATGTACTGAGAATGTCGTGGAACGCCTTAATAGACCCTGAGGGTGTACGTGCTGTGTGATGGCGGATCCTATAGCCCCCCAAGCATGAGTCTTGGGACAAGGCGAGATGGTTTGTGACGTACGGCAGTCCCACCTATGTTTTGCTCAAGGGATGTCGCCTAAAGGCGGTTTCGTTCGTGCGACTTCGTTTTGGCGACCACATCAGGCCGCCTTTCGTGTGGTCACGAACTTCTTGTATTCCATCGTTCGTCGATGGCCGCCACGTGTCTCAATCTTGGCCTGGTAAACTGTGTCTGACGCGTTTCCCTAGGCGACTTTTGCTTTCCTTTTAAAGCTCATTTCTAGGTCTTTCTTTCCTTCATTTTTTCAACGCTCCTTGCAGTCTCTTCTTCTGGTTCCTTCTTCATTTTGATTTGGCCACTTTTGTCCTTCTTAGCTTCGAGGATCGGTTCTTCCTTCCCTTCGCAGGTACTTACTTACTATTTATCCTTTCGTCATTTTTGTTTCTTTCGTGTTTTTATGTTTGAGTGAATTCGCCGTTTAGGATATGGTTTTAATTAGAGAGTGCGACGGTGAGGGGAAATTGATCCAACCCAGTGATCCGATTGAAAAAGAAAATTTGAGGAAAGCGTGTCTGAGGCATGCTACCGGTGCTGATGGGATTATCAATTGGGATGCTTATTACGACGGGTTATTTGGGGAAGAATTGTTTAGTGACCTTTCGAGTGAGTCAAGCACTAATTCGGGCAGTGATAGTGACTGTGTGTTTCTGTCTGCCACTTCAGGGGCAACGAAGGAGGACGAGTGCTGGGAAATTTGTCCATTTCAGGGAACTTCGCGTGAAGTGGTGGGGAAGAAGTTACCTTCTAGGTTAACAGGGATGTCTTTGTTTGCGAAAGAAGTGTTGTTAGAGGATTCCCTTTATGTTGATGTTTCTGTTATGGACTTATTTCGAAGTAAGTTCGATATCTCGGCCACCGGACGGGAGGAGGAAGTAGTGTTGTTGTCATGTGACCCAGACGAACGCGTGTGCGACCAGGAGATGGCGGGCGAGGGGGATGAATCCTACTTCGTCTATACCGCCGTTCCAGAGGAATTTGGCGTGAAAATTCCATTCACGCCTTTTGAGATGGACGTATTAAAGTTCCTGAACGTGGCGCCCACGCAGATTCGCCCTAATAGCTGGGCGTTCATTCGTGGTTTCGAAATTCTGTGCAAGTCGCTGGGTCTTGAGCCCTCTGTCGCCGTCTTTTTCCACTTTTATGGCACCAAAGATGTTGACAAGGGGACCTGGATAACTATCTCCGCTCATTCTGGAAAAAGGCTTTTCCCCCTTACGCGTGTAACTTTAAGAAAGAGTGGCGGGATACTTTCGTTAGAGTGCAGGGGGCGCCTGGGTGTTCAACGTCCTCAGTTTTGGTGAATGGCGAGCCAAAGTTTCCTCTTCGGTGGACCGGTGCCCCTCTGGGGGTGAAAGGGTATGACTTAGATGTAATGTCTCCCTATGAGTATGAGCTAGCTCAGTTCTTGGAGAAGGTTCCACTGACAAATATCCATGATTTGTTAAATAGAGAGGGCGATGTTGTCCGCATGGCAGCCTATTTGCGTGAGTGTCCTTTACAAGTTTCATATTTGTCTTGTTTTGTCATTTTGTTTGGTTTACTCACCTGAGCTTTTTCTACTTTGCGCAGGCGAAATGTTGCCCCTTACTGGCGCGGAGATGAAGAAGTACTTGGCTGAGTTGGAGCAAAGTAAGAACCCTGACGACTATGTGTCCAGCAGTCCAGCGGGCGTTTCCTTGAGGAGGCTGAAGAGGAAGGAGTCTGGCAAAGGCGAATCTAACGTGATTGAGGTGGACGACTTAGAAGGTGCTGGCGGAGGGAATGCCCACACTGCGGCAGCCTCTCCTTCGTCCAAGAAGGCGAGGACGAGCCGGGGATCTAAACCTGGCAGCAGTCGCCCTCCCTCTGGAAAAGAGACGGGTGGTACTTCTCTGAATGACGAGGTGATGGACTCTTTCTGGCATTCGGGTTTCGACGTCCGCCGGTACATTCTTGGCTTTCTTGATTGTTGATTTACTTGGGCTGTCTGGACTTGAATTTTAGTGACTTTATTGTTTGATGGATCTGTAGGTACATGAAGGAACAGGTACCCTTTACGAAGATGGACGTGGAAGCTGGAGTGAAAGCCAAGTGCAGTGATCTGGTGGCGGATATCAATACTGCAACTTTGAGAACTATGCTGTTGAGCCACTGCTTGGAAGTGAAGCATGACTTGGTGGAGAAAAGGCACAATGATGCTGCGGAAGATGTTGAGAAATGGAAACATAAGTCCTCTGGACTAGAAAGTCGCCTCAAGGAGGCGTTGAAAGACAAAGCAGCCACTGAATCCGCCCTGGAAGAGATGAAGCAGGCTAAAGAGGCGGCAGAGACAGAGAAGGGCGAGATGAAAGTCGCGCTGGAGAAATCAGAGTTGGCGGTAGACGAAGGAAGACGCTCCTTGGCGGTACATTTTGAAAATGGCTTTAGGCATGCTAAGGAGCAGGTTCTGTTTTTCAACCCGGAGGCCAAAGTAGAAGAGCTTGACCCTTTCAAGGTTATGGCGAGCTGGTGGATGACGAATATATTTTGTTCTGTGCTTTTTATTTTTGTGTAATTTAATGTGACGGCTTCATGAAGCATCTTTTAAACAATGTTTATTTTCGTGGCAACTCAAGTCTTTGACCTTTAACTTAATGCGATATCACTTTCTTTAGTAGCTTTATTTCTTTCAAGTGCCCAGTAATTTTATTATTCTGTACGTTGCTTTGATTTTACCCCATATATTGGTGCCTCTGGTTGATTCGTTGAAGGAACATGGAAGTTTTTTCTTGAAAAGTGAGCGGTTTTGCTGCGACTACGTAATATTCGTAAAGTCTGCTTTGTTTTTTGTTGGTGTGAAGTAAGTTATTGTAGTCAGGGATTCGTAGTCCCGGGGAATCAGATCTATGAGAGCGATTATGTTTTTATCAACCGACTGGTAGCTTCTGGCGTCCTAGAATAGTGATATAATGATTTTGGCGACCATGTCAAAATGCCTTGGCGGCTTCTTGTAGTACTTTTTTCTTTTTGAAATAAACCCTGATGGCGGGCTGTTCAATTATTAATTTTATACTTCCCACTCTGAGGGAAGGCGCTTCCCACTCTGAGGGAAGACTTTTGCTTCCCACTCTGAGGGAAGACTTTTTTAATTTACACTTCCTACTCTGAAGGAAGGCGCTTCCCACTCCGAGGGAAGACTTTTGCTTCCCACTCTGAGGGAAGACTTTTTACACTTCCTACTCTGAAGGAAGGCGCTTCCCACTCTGAGGGAAGACTTTTGCTTCCCACTCTGAGGGAAGACTTTTGCTTCCCACTCTGAGGGAAGACTTTTTACACTTCCTACTCTGAAGGAAGGCGCTTCCCACTCTGAGGGAAGACTTTTGCTTCCCACTCTGAGGGAAGACTTTTTACACTTCCTACTCTGAAGGAAGGCGCTTCCCACTCTGAGGGAAGACTTTTTAAGTTACACTTCCTACTCTGAAGGAAGGCGCTTCCCACTCTGAGGGAAGACTTTTGCTTCCCACTCTGAGGGAAGACTTTAAATTTACACTTCCTACTCTGAAGGAAGGCGCTTCCCACTCTGAGGGAAGACTTTTGCTTCCCACTCTGAGGGAAGACTTTTATATTTACACTTCCCACTCTGAGGGAAGGTTAGGCGAGTTGTTACGTCGACCCAGCCAGAGCATTTATCAAGGTTGGCGCTGTGGGGCTCGTGGATCTTTTATCTTCGTACTTTTGGTGGGCGAATTCTGTTTGCATGATAGAAGAAAAAATGCGGAGAGAGTCATATATATGAAAAAAGGAGAGGGTGCCTCGTTAAAAACCCCTGCCCTTGCAGGGGAAAAGAGAGCCACCCTAACCCTGTATTATTGATAAAGTCAAAAGATGACAGTTGCAGTGGTGATCTTACATCATCCTTATTTGGTACATAATAAAATTAAAATGCAAAAGAAAAAAAGAATTTAGCTATAATAGTGACGCAGATTGGCCACGTTCCAGGTGCGAGGTACGATATCTCCATTCAGTTCTTCCAACTTATACGCCCCGTGAGCGTATTTTTCCCGAATTCTGTAAGGTCTTTCCCAGTTTGGAAAGAGTTTGCCTATCCTGGTTGGGGCGACGACTTGCTTGAGGACCAGGTCGCCCTCTTTCATTTCTCTGGGCGTCACCCTGGAGTTGTATCGTCGAGCTGCTCTTTGCTTGGCTACGAATTCCCTGATGTGTGCTTGCTCCCTGACTTCATCAATGACGTCCATGCTTACCGCCAGACCTACTTCATTAGCTTTTTTAAAGAAATAACACGTAAATTTATGTTTTGTAATAGCAATATTTCCCTGTACGTGAAAAATGTTAGTCGCCTGGCAAAAATAAGATAAAGATACCTTCTTCTGAAAACGTATCTCGCCTCCAAGTGGGGGTGTCTATTTCGACTGGTATCATGGCGTCCGTACCGTAGACCATAGTGAACGGTGTTAGTGATAATTGCTTTAATAACATGTTTTTAAAATTCAGGGTTATTTTTGTACTTTTATAAACAATCAACTATTCTCTCTCTTCCATTTCTATCATCTTTCTCTTCTTCCAAACAATACATATCTACTCTATTTCTCTTTTATTTCTCTCTTTTTGCATTCTCTCTCACCAATTTCTCTCTTCACAATTTCTCTTTAGAACCAAACACACCCTTAAGGAGTCGAGCTCTGTTTGCTTTTAAAACCCCTTCATCTGACTCATTTTACTCTTATGTTGTTGATTGTGCGTTGCATGTGTTTGGAGAGTCTTCAAAGCGCGATCATTATCCTGGTGTTGTTCTTTAGCTCGTTTGTAAGCATCAATGTCGTTTGCAAATCTCTGGATAATCACTTCAGGTATGTAGTTTTCTTCAAAAGTTATTGATTTCTGGCTTGCCATATACTGTAGGCTATTGCTGCAATGCTGACGGTTGTTTGTTTTTCTGTCTGTTTTATCATATCAATAATCCAATCTTTGAATTCTGATCTGGATAGCCTGGGAATCTAATTCCCAGACGCGACCCATACCAAACCAAACCCTCCTAATATTAGGACACTCAGTAAAGACATGTTTCGTTGTCTCTATCCTAGAGTTGCATCTAGCACAGATTAGGGGACAATCAATTCCCCTTTTATTCAGTTCCATCTGAATTGGTAATGCATCATTAATAATTCTCGAAAGGAGATTCTGATGCCCAGGAATTGTGTATATGGACCAAATTGATTTCCATATCTGAGCTAAAATGTTGACATTAGAGGTCCTAATGCTATCTCTATCCTTCTATTGTTGAATGGTATTGTAGCCGCTTTTAACTGTATTTACCATTTGGGGTAAAGCTATGAAGCATGGACACAATAGACATGGACACGGGACACCGATAATAATTTGAGAAAATGACGTAATTCAGTTTAATCAAAGGTGTCAGTGTCGTGTCGGTGTCGGACAGCGACGCGAGTCCGACACCAGGACACACCTAATCCGAGGAATGTCTGACTGTCCGTGCTTCACTCCACATAATCTGATCTTCAATGTCCGGATGAATAATGGGGATTTGTTCTATCTGTTTGGTATCAATAGGTAAAAATTGGCTCTAAATTAAATCTTTGTTCCAACCATGATGGTTATCATCCAAAAGATCCCTAACCAAGGAGACATTGGTGTGACTATTGTCTCGGGTTTAGGATTTTAAATCCAATTTGAAATGGTAACCATTGGTCTTCCCAAATCGTTATAGTAAGCCCATTACCTACTTTCCAACAACACCCCTTATTAATAACCCATGTTGCTTGCTGGATGCTCCTCCAAGCAAAGCTTGGTCTATAAGGGAGCTTTCAATATTTACCCACATTAGGGAAATATCTAGCCTTGAAACACCTAGCTAAGAGGGATTGGGGATTGACATGCATCCTTGAGTGATTTAAATCCCATACTTCCACTTAGGTTCTGTTTGGCCCAACTTATTTTAGGTGTAGAAGTAGCTTTAAACTTAAAGTTAAAATTAAGAACTTTAAATATAAAGTTAAAGTTGTTTGGCAAATCTTGTTTTTTCTATTCCAAAATCCAAATACTTTGTTTACTGTTAAAATGTGTTTGAGAATACTTTCTACTACCTCCGTCCCTAATTATAAGACTCTTTTGAGAAATTTTTTTGTCCCTTTTTATAAGACCCCTTTGCTATTTCCAACTACATTAATTATTTCTCTACGTACATACCCTTATTTATAAATACATCTTTTTCTTCAATCAACAATAAATAGCATGTTGAAAAAATAAATAGCATGTTGAAAACACAAACTAACTCTCTCTCTTAAAGGATAAAATTGTAAAAACAATAGTGATTACAAACAAATTTAATACAAATATCAATTTTCTTAATTCCCGTGATTTTGGCAAAAGGATCTTATATATAGGGACGGAGGTAGTATTAAATATCTTATTTTATGATAAATTCTACTACAAACATAAAATTAAAATTATTGTAAAAATATTATATTAAAAGACATGATTTTTTTTTATTTTTTATAAAAGTTCATTAATTGTCATATACACAATAATTATATCAAGAAATTAATAAGATAGACAAAAACCTATAAGCAGCCCATTCAATCTGGTCACACACCTTCTGAGGGATGAGAAAGCAACTCATCACATAGACTGGAATAGCCTGAACCACTGCTTGAATTAAAACCCCTCTGCCTGAGAATGATAGGCTCTTCTCCTTCCACCCCTTTAGCTTTTTCCACACTCCGTCCATTTGAAAACTGAAATCCTGGTATTTTGATTTACCAAATTTCCACACCCTTTAGCTTCTTGTATCTTCCTTGCCATTGGGATGGCATGTGGGATGACATGACTATTTAAGACAAATTTCCTTCTTTTATGTTTATGTTACATGACTGTATTGGAAACTGTCATTTAAGTCTTGACATTGCAAACCATAGTTTGATATTGGTTTGCAAGTGTCATTCGCATTTTAAGCATGTGTATAATCAACCATAATGTGCACTTGTGGTAAAAAAAATTCAGGAGACAAAACAGGGAAAATGGCTTACAAGAAAAATTTGTTTTGGTTCTCGAGACTTTGACACTCACTTATATATTTATATTTTATAGTTTTGAGCAAAGCTATAGTCTACCAACGGTACAGCTATGCTTGTCCTTGTAAATATGATACAGTTTGAAGCAAGTTAATAACAAAAGATTCTTTAGTTGAAACATTGCTTTATGATGGTTTGGTAGCATGAGTTTTTGGGCTTTAACCATGTTAAACTTTAACTTGATCCATGCTTTGGTCAAGGATAACATCTAGTAGTATTGATTACAACATTTCTCAATGGTTTATGAATTGAAAAGCATGTGTTGGTTTGTCATGAGAGGGTATGGTAGCAGTACTTTTGCTTATTCCGATTATGCAAAGGTTCATAATGTAAATCAGGACATCTCATGGTTGCTGGGAGGTTCAGGTTACTGTGTTCTGATCACTTGGTTAAATTTGGGACTGGTTTTGTGCAGGACGCGGAATCTTGCTTGCTTAGTCTAAGTTTGGTTCTTATCTTGGATGAATTGCTTTTATGCGAGAGGGGATTTTAGCAGCTGATTCAGAAAGATTATTTGAGGAGTTGGTTCATCAATTCATCTGATCATTTAGGTCTGTTTGATGGTTTGACGTATGTTTCATGGTCACAGAGATGCCGACTCATAGGAGCTTATAATTCCATAAATTTTCATTGCTATTTTGGTCTCAGAGGGTAGGACTGGTTGTTTTCTATTCACTGGAAATTTCTCTCATCTTAGTTTTAGGAGTGGTTGGTGCTTGTATAGAAAGCAAATTGTGGCTTGTAATTATCAATTATGTTGCTCAAGCTGGTGTATGTTGTTTCAGTTGATGTCTATTGTTTTGAGGCTTGTAGTGCTAGTGTCACTATCTCACATAACTCATTCTTCTTGCTTGTAATTTTTTAACTCTCAAAGTATGTCTTATACTTTGATTTGAGGGTGTGTTCCTTATAATGCATCTTAGTGGTCTGCCTTCATTGTGGGAATCGATCAACAACATTTTCAAAGCTCATGGACATGGATCACATTGATTTACTAATCATTTTAGAAGTATATGCACAACAAATTTTCTAATAAAGCCGTATATTTCACAGCCTTTCTTGCCAAAAAAAAGGCAAGTTAGTTGACTTTTGTGCTCTTTGTTTGTGTTGGCGGAAGACCCATTTTATTTGACAATGACTAGTGCTGCTACGTTTCCTTGACTCCAGTTGAAATGATTTAAAATGGGAAAAATCAGGAGTTCTAATTTTTTTTCGTTTAAAATGTGAAAGAAATATAGGTTATGCTATCAGATTTTTTTCAAAAGGTGAAAAAATCTCAACATCAAACCCAACACTTCTTTATAAGTTTTTTTTTTTTTTTTTTAAATAAACACTTTTTTATAATTTGTAGTGCCGACTAAGCGTGACGCTTCATTTTTATTATTTTTTTCTTTTTTAAAGTGTGGAAAATTTATGGTCATGGTATTTTCATAAAGTGAAAAAATTATGAAATTCTGGATTTTTCGAAAGTGAATGGACTTGAACATTGCATCGAGAAGTGTTCTCACTTCTCATTTCTCAAGATAGAATTCCTATATGATTTTGAATTGGTTAACACATACTCCTATATGGTACTCCCTCCGGTATATATAGGAAAATTTTCAAAAAAATTGTTGGTCCTAATTATAAGAAAATATCACAACTATTAAGGTTTAGTTATTGCTTAAAAGACTTTTCTACCCCTTATTCAATGTTTGTCTTTTTAATATTAGTGTGTGTATTTAATGCTTCACAATTTTTTATGAGGGTATATTTGTAAAAATATTCAAAAAGTTACATTAATTAATGAGTGTATTGGTTTTGATGTTTTTTGGTTTTTCTTCTTATATTAAGGACCGGAGGGAGTATTAAGGGTATTTCTTTTTCTTTAAACTGTGAGAAACCATCAAAAAAAATTATTCAGTGAAAAATGTTATTTTAAAATCGCATTTTTTTTGAAGGAATTTTAAAATCGCATTGTATTCTGTAAATTTCAATATTCATTATTATTATTCACACAAGTAAATCGAAGTTCTTTCTAAGTAAATTGACGTTTATATCTATAAAATTCTAGAGATTTGCAGGATATTTTTTTTTTGGTGTACTGAGATTTGCAGGATCTACACCATGCTCAATATAACCTGAAAAATTTAAAGCAAACGAAGATTAAAAAGTTAAATATAAGCAACTTATTCATAAAATATCTGTTGTCGGTATTTTCATATTCAATCTTATTTTAATGGGTTCATAGCAGGGATGGACCCAAAAGTCTTAAGTAGTGAGGTCAACGCACTTACCCACCCATCCATTCACATACACGCACACTCGTGCGCACGCACATGCATACTACTTTAATTTTGAAATTATAAATATACATCATAATTCTTTTTTTAAAAAAATATACTTCATAATAGTTTTCTTGCAATTACGTTCAATTCTTAATAATATTCATTTTGGAGAAAACTCTTTCAACAATTATAGTTGTCACATATATATAGAGAAAAATCTAAAAACAAATATATCAATGAGTACACAACATATTTTCTTTTCTCCACCAACGTTATAGAAAGATTGTTATGTATATATAAAATAAGAAAATACTAACAGGCGTCTTTAAGATATTTTTTAAGCAATAAAAAATGGTAACTTTTGCAGAAAAAATCGTGCAATTATTACTAAGTATTTTCAAAACAAAATTTATTTTTATGAAATCCTTAAATAACACCTTTAAAACACTTGTTTACATGACCATATATAATATTAATCAAAATATCTATATTATTATTATTATTATTATTATTATTATTATTATTATTATTATTATTATTATTATTATTATTATTATTATTATTATTATTATTATTATTATTATTATTATTATTATGTATATATCATATTACAAATATCATTATTTTAGTTAAAAATAATACAATACTATTCAATTTTTTCCACTAAAGATAGTGAGGGCCAAGGCCCCCATTCTCTATAACTTAGGGCCGTCCCTGGTTAATAGTGTTTTTCACCCTTGTAATATATGTCATTTTCGGTTTTCGCTCCAATAAAATTTTCGGTTTGATTTGCACCATCGTAAAAAAAAAAATTCCCGAAAAACACCCTTAGTAGGCCATTCAAAAACCAAAATTTCTTGAAAAAAATTTCTGAAAATGGCCGGCCTATTAAGGGTGTTTTCCGGATTTTTTTTTGTTTTACGAGGGTGCAAATCAAACCGAAAATTTTATAGGGGTGAAGACCGAAAATGACATATATTACAGGGATGAAAAACACTATTAACCCTGTAGATGGACGCAGCCAATAAATAACAAGAATAATATATTTTGGAATTTCTTCAAAAAAAAAAATATAATATCCATTTTGTGGTCTTGATAAAAGGCATAATTTTACTCGGTGAGTAAGTACATATAAGTTATAACCTCTTAAATAAAATAGTTTAAATTAATGATAAAATTAAGAGAAACTAAAATAAAATAAAATAAAATAAAATAAAATAAAATAAAATAAAGAAAAACGTTAGAGTGACGTTTTAAGACATTTCCATCTATTGGGAGTCACATGACATGTTATCTGTACAAGTAACAAAGAGAAATTCTTTTTGTCTCGTCATTAGAGAATGAATTTTTGTTAATTGGTAGGATTTGTGAGAAAAGAAAACTCTGGTGTAAAGAAAGATGTAAAAGGTCTAATCCTTACACAATATTCCCTTCGGTCCTATTTACAAGAAACAATTGACTTTTTAGATACATTAAATAATTTATGTATTTGGTTTAGGTTCTTGACTAGATACATACATTATTCAATGTATCTAAAAAGTCAACTTTCTCTTATAAATAGGACCAGAGGGATTGTTAGTTTTCGTTAATAATGACATAAAGGTGGGGTCTAATGTGTGCATAAATAGCCGGTACGCTGACATACATAATGCTTAATATGACCTTTTTTTTTTTTTGAGCATACATAATGCTTAATATGACCTTTTTTTTTTTTTTGAGCATAATGCTTAATATGACCTGATGCCAAGTTAATGTGAATATGTTATTCTTGTAGGTTTTGGGAAAAGTTAATGTGAATATGACACACATAATGCTTAATATGATGGATGACCTGATCCCATGGTAATTAATGTTTTTCGATTTATGTAAAATAATAAAAGTGACTAAAGATCCCATGGTATTTAATTATTTATATAGACATGATATTATAAATTATAAAAAACATTACATTGAAATAAAAAATAATAGGTAGAAAACTTTCTCGACAAGTTTCCCACCAGAGAGCCTAGTTTCATAATTCCCACTGCAGTTGTAGTAATACTAGTAATGGGAATGTTGAATCATATGATATATCCATTTTTAGTTTCATTGAAAAAGCTCATTAATGTTTTTTGTTTTATATTCATTGTTACAACCATTTCATCATCGTTGTACTCCTTCTTCAATTTCTCTCTGCTTCTTCTTTTTGTTGCTGCAACCTTCTTCAACATGTGGAACTTGAAGATCTCTCTGCTTCTTCTTCTTCAATTGCTACTTGTTTCTTCTTCACTTACTGGTATGATTCACCAACTTCATAGTGTGTTGATTGTCTTAGATTATGTTTAGAACAAGTAAACATTATCATCATCATTATCTTAGCTCTTCTAACTTGTAAGGATAGAGAGAATGTATAGGTTGGTATTGAAAACCTTATGTTAATTAGGTTAGTGTTGATAAGTTAGATAGTGTTGGAAATGCTGACTAAGATTGACACACACACACACACACACACAATGGAATCCTTGATTGTTATTCTATCCTTAGGGTTCATAGAAACATGTTTTACACTAAGCATCTTGCAAATTACTTGTCTTTGAACATTTCATTTACTTTGTGTCATTGTTTTGCAGGAATTCCACCATCTGTCACTCCTAGATATCACGGGCACACCTACGGCAAGTCGGACTACAACCCAGACCATCAGAAGAACTAGGTGGTCCCTCTTGTTGTAGGTGCCGTGATTATGGGGAACATCCTGGTCATATTTTTATGCATCCGCTGCATTCGCCTTTCTCCACCGGCAACAATGGAGCAGGTGGAGTTGACGGCTCCTGTTGTCCAGAGTCCTTCTTCGATTTTTCCAGATACCCCATCACCTAGGTAAGATTATCTAATTGTTAATCCATTCCCTCGTTAGTAAGTGTGTTAAAGGAAGTCTTTAGTGTTCTTGCCCAATATTTTGACCATTTACACTCAATAATCTTGTAGTACAAGTACATGACAAGATAATATTTTTGAGAATTTAATCTTACATATGAATTTATTATGAATTTAGACTGTTTTATACTTACTAATAAGTTTTGAATCGAAATTGAGGATGCACTTTTATATATGAACCGTGTTTTCTCCGTTTCATTTATTTATCCCGATTCATTATGAACTGTTTTATCTAGCATTTGTAGATTTACCATGACCATGACGTTCTCGTGCATTTGGCTTGGCGTATGGGGGGAGTCAAGGTCCAGTTGTGTTTAGTATACTTTCTGTCTGTGATAACATAATGTCAGCAGGTCAATTTAGTTGTAGTCCTTTGACCAGTTAAGCGATATAAATCGCGCAATTACACTATTTCTTTGTCTGGTAGCAGTATATGCATGCATCAAGTAGGTGGTTTATGGCATAGTCTTCTGCATAGCATTAGTACTGGGCTGATTATGTTGTAGGTTCTAGGAAGGGGCAGGTTCTAGAGGGCAAGACGAACATTTTTGAGTAGTGAAATCAGAAACGATAGTACATGTAAAGGATTGGTCTACATACGTTATAACCTATGGTCTTCCATGCGAAAACTAGTACATGTAATTTCACAAACGCATGCACGCACGCACGTACGTGCGCACACACATACATATACATATAATCGAGTCAACTAATAAAAGATAGGAAACTAATCACATTTTAGCCTTAGGTGTCACAATAAGGGTTTTGCTTTCTCAACAAGGACATCCAATCCAATTGCTTTCTTCAGTCGGAAAATGTGCCATTTATTGTGTTCATCTTCTGTTGAAGTTACATTCAGACCTAAAATATGTGTTGCACACATGTTGAATATGGGCGATACAAACTATAAGGACATTTTTGTTACCAATCAATGTCTACATATAATAGCGGGACACATTTTGTTTGCCGGTTGCATTTCCTGTTACACTACAATAATATTTTTCATTTACCTCTCAAATACATAATACTTTTCATTTATAACTTTTTTTTAAATATTATTAAGTACTTTTAAAAAACGAAACTTGATAGAAATAGCCAAATTGCTTGCTTAAGCCAAATCAGAAATAAGTAAAAGCTCGAATGGGAGATGAATAAGCAAAAAACAATCAGCCTCTCCTAAAAAAATTCCTTATATATGAATATATGATCAACATCATAATCACCTTACATAAGAATATAGTTTGCATTTATCATAAGAAATCTAACAATTAGGAGTTGCATTTATTTAACTCCTTTTTCTCTCAAAAAGGAGTTATATTGATTGGAAAATTTATTTGGACCAACAAAGTTGTTTCCCGTTTTATATTTTTATTTTTTAGGCAAATTGAACTAATGGGTTGTTTTGTCTATTTTATAAAAGAAATTTATGCCAATATTTGGTAAGCATAATAAAATTGTGGATGATAACGTGAAATCGTGAACGAAGACAAAAGAAGGAACGATGTCATTTTTACATTATTGAAAATTACATCCAACTAATGGGTTGTTTTGTCTATTTTATAAAAGAAATTATGGATGATCGCATTTTTTTTCTTTCTTTCTAAATAGACACAAACATCTATCTGCACATTTATATGTGCATGATTTCATTTTTATTCAGTTTTGACTTATGTGTTGAAGCATATAGTGAAAAAATTGGTCTTTCACTTCAGTTTTGAGTTATGTAAGTTACTAGTAACTTTTATTCTAATTTAATAACAATGCTGATGTTGACATCAAGAGTTTTATTTCTTTGGAATTGCCAGTAACTTTGTTGCATTCATGTCATAGTAATTAGTATTTTCAAATTTAATAAATAACTAATCACTATAATGGAAATTTGTTGGAAATATATGAGCTAGTAGATAGCATTAAGAAGAAATTTGATTGATATTTTGAATATTTGGAATATTCGACTTTTGTTGGATATTACCTTAATTGTGCAAGCATAGTGTGACACCGGCATCATGAGCATATCAAGAAACTAGAATATTTGGAAAAAGTAGATAATGCAAGCATATACATAAGCACTTATCATGATAAGTGCTTATGCTAAAAGTTACAAATAAGCCATTTATCCATACTGCCAACATTTTTTACTAAGTCTTCCATTTTTTTGATGCCACGTTACAATTTACAAGTTGTCATAGTAAGGCCTTACAGTGTCGCCCATAATCCTATTCTCTTGAAGTCACCTAGAACTCTTCCATTGAATCCATCTTAGCAAGAACTCTTGCAACTGCATTGTAAGTCACTGTATTTTGTTGATAGCTAGATTACTTCCCAACCCAATGAAAGAACTTGTAAGCCTTTAAAGTAAAACCCAGGTGAAATTTTCAAGTGTGTGTCTTCATCAAGGTAAAACCTTTTTTCCTTCAAACTAATCCAAAATTGGTGTTTCATCGTTATGTCATTCGCTAAGACCGTAAGAACTAAGCTATAAAGTTTAGAAAAGGAAAAACTTTTTGTGGGTTTTGATCCAATCGCTTCAAAACGTACGCAACAATTTCATGGGTCAAACATGGACCACATTTTCTAACTCTTCAGACCAAACATTTTTGTAAACAAGGTCTAAAATGGAGTTTGGTTTCGATGGAAAGTAGTTTTTTTTTTTTTGTTGTGAAAACGTAAGAAGAAATAAACGCATTCCGAGTTGCAAGAATTTGTGTAGCTATTGCCATCACAAAAGATGAAATTGTTGCGCAACACAACACAAACTAGTTAGTGTGTTTGTTTTGAAGGGTTTAAACGACATGTCTTGTTTTGCTCTATGGATTTGAATCTGAAGCAATACATTTTGGGTAAATGATTAATGATGAGGCATAAGTAAATCAAACCCTTTGATGTAATTTCAGCTGAAACTAAGAATGCTCTTGAAGAACTTGAAGTTCATTTTGGAGGAAGGCCTAACTTTAAAATAGTAATCCCATTATTTGAAAAAATGATAATAGCAATTATGATCCCGAAAGTAATAGTAACTACAGCCTAAGATTGCAAGTATGATCCCGGGTATGAAGGACAAAATGAGTAATGACTTCCAAAATTCAAAATTTTCAAAGAGCACCAACAAACTCATCATGTTGAATTAAAAGTTGTAATTACTAAGAACAATTTACAACCTAATTCAATTATTGTAAATGCATTTCATCAAACACTTAGATGACAGTTAAGTTAACAAGAAGTAAATGATGACATTTCATCAAACAACATATGAAGATGTAAAATAATGGAAGAACAACACAATCGGTTGTTCTGACTACTGCTTAAAATCAGAAGAAATGTTGCCTTATATGATCAACATGCCTTCAGATTGACTTCAAATTTGAAGCAATAAATAAATTTTACTTTTGTTTGATTAAAGGGCCTCAAGGCCTTTCATTAATTATAATCGAAGCACTGCATTGTGGGACATGTAATCTTGAGGACCACCTAACAAGGACGTCAATGACCTACTACGTCATTTGTTTTTTTAGGTATACTACATCATTTGCTTGTTTCCAAACACAACTTACGCGTCAAGGTTGGGAAAATTTAAAGGGGTAATAATCATTTTCATGTCTGAATGTGTAACGCGTAATCAAAATAGATTTTCAACGTATCAAAATTTTAAAATAGTTTTTGACTGTGCACCATGTTAATCAATCCCTCACGTAATATTGTCATATCCTTCAATATACTTACTTATCAAAATTAATGAGTGAGACAGCTAGAGAGAGAGTGAGAGGCGACACACATATGGTCAACTTATAACCACCACACGGGTCTTATTCACCAAAGGTGAGGTATCACGGGGGAAGGGGGCCCAGCCAGGGTTCTAGATGTCGGAAAGCTTCGACCTGTTTCTCAAGAGCAAGTTTTTGGGGTTCACATGTTTCGCAGCGGCTTGGGGTATCTAGGCACGGCAGGTTTTATGGAGGGCGATATCCATTACGTGGGGTTTCATATGATAGTTTTTGTGAGGATGAGAAGCGGTTACGTCATGGCAGGTCTAAGCACTCATGTAATGACAAGGTAGGAGAAAGTAATGGAGATTGGCAAGGAACAAGGTATTGGTATCACAAAGATAATTATGAAGGGGCTGATTGTGAACTTGGGCATGAGATTTGGTCCAGAGGGAGGTCACGCACGCATAAGGTTTGCAACCGAGAAGCCGTTGAAAGGTCACATATGCATGGCAGTAAGGCTGTTACTCGTGTCCATGGTTCGATGCAGTCTGTTCGTATGAATCATGATATTGTTTTTTTTTAATGGAAAATAAAATGCTGGAATCTGAGATGCAGAGCCTTGGTGCAAATTTTTGGCGATTTTCTGTACATTAATTCTTAGTTTCTGCTCCACCACTTGTGGAGATTAATCTAGAGCTCTATCTATGATATGGAAAAACTCTGTTTCTATTAGTAATTTCAACTATGTTGATATACATATTATTTCTTTACAAGGAGAATTCTACAGTACAGTCACCCAAATGACTTTTCTAATAAAGTCAAAATTTTTAAATCAGTTTATTCAAGAACCGACCTTAAAAGTTTAAATATAATAATGGAATATATTAAAGGACCAACAGGGAAGTGTATTTTACAACCCTTTATTTTATGTCCAAACTATCAAGATATTACACTAGTTAAAGCACAAATTAGATGGTGTGATGCAACGGCTAAATATTTTCTAGACAAATATTTATATGAAAGCCATGAAAATATAGATCATTTTTTATATAATGAATATAAAGGATTAGCTCAAGATTTAAGGAATAAACTTAAAGAATTAGCTAGATGAGTGAAGAAAATAATACACTCACAACCAGAGTTAAAGCTTTGCTTGACGAAACCAAGAAATTAAATGAGAGATTTGAAAAACAAATTTCTTTTCTTGAAACTTTACCTCAAATCTATAAACAAAATAATTTGTTTACAAAAGATTATGAGCAAGGATTAGAAAGACCCCATGAAACTTGGGTAAATATGGAAAAAGAGTTTTCATGTTACAATAAAAATGAGAACCATAAATATCCTCATATATATCATTCTTTTAATCCTCAGTTAAACAATATCACTGATATGATTAATTATCTAATAAAAAACTGTTGTAAACAACATCTTTCTCTTCAAGAAGGGGGGAAGAATAAGGAAAAAATCGAAATCGAAGAAAAAACCTTATTTGCTAATTATAAAAGATGAGTATAGAAGAAAACATAGAGTATCAACTCGAAAAATTAGATCAACTTATGGCTACTTTAGACATAAGTGAAAAAGATTCCATTAAGGAAGAACCTGAACCTAAAGATCTAGAAGATTTTGTCTACGACTTTAGTTCTGATGATGATTCAAAAGACGATGGAAATTTTGTTAAAATAGAACAATTAGAAATGGGCGAAAGCTCAGGAACAAAAAGAGGACCCTCTTATAATTGGAATGCAGAATTCCATAGGGAATTTTCCCAAGCTAAATACCAAAAAATTCCTATGAGTTATATTCCCAAACATAGTGTAAACGATGGAAGTGGAATTTTAAATATTGATTGTGTTGACAATCTTGTCCAAGCCATAAGAAGTTGGTATAATAAAAATACTATCCAGATACAGTTAGATAGTGACTTAAAAGGTCTAAGCCCAAAACAAATTTTTAATTATCTTTTGTGTAGAACAGAAGGTAATGCATATAAATTTCTGGCCGAAAAACCTGAAGAAGAACAAACTGCAGAAAACAGTATGGGAATGATTAATAAAATCTTTGAATGGCTTTTAAATGAATTCAAAGGATGGCAAGATACGGTAGATTCAAATACCGCCTTTAACACTGAAAAATTATGGAGAATAATGAATTTATCCATATGTAATCCTTGTTACATAGAAAATTATATTTGTGAATTTTCACAATTATATTATGATTTAAACAAAGACACTAGAGAAAACCAAAAGGTTGTCGAATTATTTTACCAAAAATTACCTATGTCTATGTCCAAAATAATTCAAAACGAATTTAACAGTGCAGTATCCTCAGGAACGGTTAAAGATACTTTAGGAGCTAGAATTTCTATCCTTAGAAATTGGATGCAAGAACAATGCCTAAAGAAACAATCAAAACGAGATGCACGAATAGGTTTGTGCTGCGATAGAATCCAAGGGAAAATTGGAGCATATGGTTGTGAAAAAACTAGGAAAAGAAGAAAATATCCTAGAAGAAAGAAATTTAAAAGATTTTCCTATGATAAAAAGAAACATAGGAAGAAAAGATTCTATAGAAGAAAAAGGGAGTACCCTAGAAAAAATAAAACATGTCCTAAAGGTAAAAAATCATGCACATGTTGGCTATGCCATGAAACAGGACATTATGCTAATGAATGTCCAAAGAAAGTTTCTAAAGAAAAGAAACAAGTTTTAAACATGATCTATAGAATAGGTTATGAACCTGTAGAATCAGATTCAGATTCTGATTGGGAGCAACAAAGTTTCTATGAACTTTGTACAGATTCTGAAGATGAGCAGAACCAAGATTTTGAGTAAAGGAAACCCTAGTGCTACCTTTATCAAAATAAAACTTCGCAAGAAGGAAATTTTAGCCTATTTAGATACAGGCGCAACATTATGTTTTGGAAAACGAAACATATCAAGAAATTGGGAAAGACTAGAAAAACCCAAAGAAATAATTGTTGCAGATAAGTCAAAACATCAAATATGGTTTGTTTTGAAAAACATCTCAATTACTATAGAAGGTTATGAATTCTTCATACCAACAATTTATCTCCATGATTCAGGATTAGATTTAATCATTGGAAATAACTTTTTAAAGTTATATGCACCGTTTGTGCAAAATGTTAAAACCATTTCTTTACTTTGGAAAAATTTAGCAAACCCCAAAGAAAAGACAAAAGTTATAACAACAAAAATTATAACTAGAAATGAGATTATTCAATTAATTTCTGAAAATCTTATAAACCTAAAAAGTATTTGGGAAGAAGGTAAATTATTTTTAAATCTTGAAGAAATAGAACAAAAACTTGATGCTGTATGTTCAGAAGATCCTTTGGATAATCTGAAAAATACAAATCATGAACTTGTTACAATCAAATTACGAGATCCTAATAAGGAGATTAATGTAAAATATAAAATGCCTTATTCAGTGAAAGATAAATTAGAATTTCAAAAGGATATAAAAGAACTTCAAGAAAAGAAGTTAATTACTCCATCTGCAAGTCCACATTCAGCACCCGCTTTTTATGTAACAAATCACAATGAAATAAAAAGAGGAAAAGCTAGAATGGTGATAAATTATAAGAAACTCAATGATGCTACAATAGGAGATTCTTATAAATTACCACGAAAGGATTATATTTTGCAAAAAATAAAAGGATGTGATTGGTTTTCATCTTTTGATGCAAAATCAGGATACTATCAAATCAGACTTTCAGAAGAAACTAAGCCTTTAACAGCTTTTTCATGTCCACAAGGACACTACCAATGGAATGTTCTCCCATTTGGACTAAAACAAGCACCATCTATATACCAAAGATTTATGGATAATGCTCTTAGAGGATTAGAACATATATGTTTGGCATATATTGATGATATTTTAGTTTTTACAAAAGGAACTAAAGAACAACATCTTAAAGATGTAGAAATTGTTTTAAACAGAATTTCAGAAAAGGGAATTGTTATTTCAAAAAAGAAATCACAATTAGCCAAGAAGGAAATCGAGTATTTAGGCCTTATTTTTAAAGAAAATGGCACCCTCGATTTATCTCCACATGTTCAGGAAAAGATCCAAGCTTTCCCTGATGAATTGAAAGATCGAAAACAAATTCAAAGATTTTTAGGATGTTTGAATTATATTGCCAATGAAGGATTTTTCAAAAATTTGGCAACTGAAAGAAAGATTTTACAGAAAAAGATATCTGAGAAAGTTCCATGGTCATGGACTGAACAAGATACTCTAACTGTAAAAACAATTAAAAGAAAAATTAAAGTTTTACCCAGCTTATACAATCCAACAGAAAATGATTTTTTAATTGTTGAGATTGATGCTGATAAAACAACCTGGGCAGGTTGTATGAGAGCTCTACCTAATGGTAAAGCGATACTGAATCTTGATGATTCAGGAAACTATGTTGGTGATGTAACCCATCAACAAGGAATGAAAGATACTGGAGCAACCCAGTACGCTAAGTCTAGTAGCTCGAAAGAGAAATTGGACAAACTCTCTGATTCATCAGAAAGATTAGTATCAAAAGATACTAAGATTGATTATTCTTATGAAAATATTAAAAATAAGATAAAAGATGAAGATCTTTTACTCTGTAAATATGTTTCAGGATCATTTACAGATACCGAAACAAGATATCCAATTCATGAATTAGAAACATTGAGTTGTGTCAAAGTTTTAACAAAATGGCAAATGGAATTAATTCCAACCAGATTTTTATTAAGAACAGATTCCAAATATGTAACTGGATTTTGGAAATATGACCTTCGCGTCAATTATAAATATGGAAGACTTGTAAGATGGCAGATGAAACTTCAACCGTTTCACCCATATATTGAATATATAAAATCTGAAAAGAATTACTTTGCAGATGCATTGACAAGAGAATGGAAGCAGCTATAAAGACATTACAGAATTCTCTCAGGCAAAAGCAAGAGCAAATTGCCTCTGCAAAAAATCGTCTAGAAACTCTTCTTTCTGAAGAGGGGGAGATGATATTAACAATTCAGAACCTTGAAAAACTTTATAAAAAAGAAACATCAACAGTTTCAGAATCTAAAAGTAGTGAAAACTGGGATCTGCTAGGTCAAGATTCTGGAAAATTCAACTACTATGTAAAATATTCAGCTCCAAAAGAGTCAAATATCCCAATTGAGTCAATAGAACCAAAAGGATGGAAATCTTCAACAACTGTCCTTGCAGATTTACCAAAAACATCTTGGGCTGATAAAGTCGAAGAAGATGAAAGAAAAAATGGAAAAGAAAAAGAATCCATTGATCAACAAACAAGCCAAAAGATTGACAGCCAACTTGGAGGCAAAAAGAAAGCTTATGTGATTTTTGATGGACCTATGAAAGGTATCTACCAAAACTGGGAAACCACAAAGTTACATACAAATGGCAAAAATGTCAGATACAAAGGTTACGAGACCCTTGAAGAAGCAAAAACAGCCTACAACGCTGTCTACAAAGAAGTCGCAACTGCAAGCAACATTGTCCAACCATTAAAAATGGAGACTAAGAAGAAAATATCTGTAGATAGAATTATCTATGGAGAAAGTAAATTTGTTAAAGAAGTCACCATTGGAGACTACTACAAAAACTGGAGATGGTTAACCAACTACTCAGAAGAGTTAAAAACAGAATGTTTTTATCCTAGCAACAACGGGATAGAAGTAAAAGCTGTAACAGTCCCAGGTGTAGGAAAAGAATTAGTCAGATCATTCTATGATTGTGGAATGATTAAAACAATGTATCTTCAAGAAGATGCAGGAAGAAAAATTCATGAACTAGAACTTCTTCCAAAAGATATAGGCGAAATCGCTTATAAGTTCAATAATAGCTTCGCAAAAGGTAAAGAGTTCTTTTTATCTTTTACTTCAACTTATCCATGGTTTGAAGACGATGAAGTTATTAAAGCCAGACACTTAATCAAGATTCGCATTTCAAATCATTCATATCCAACAAATGATGGAAGAGATGTAGATCCAAGACCAGAATGTTTTCTGCATCAAATGGAAAAATTCTACGATACTCTCATCAGATTTGGAGTAAAATTACCAAACTTCAGGGTAATTACTGCAAAGGAAAGCTTTCTAGTCTATAGTGACTCAAGGAAGCAAGCAAGAGAAGAACACCTTCAGCAAATTCTAAAATTCGAAGAAAACTTTAGTGGGCTTGAAGCAGACTTGGGCCGTCTACCCGACCCAATCCAACAAGAGTGCTGCCGACACTTTCAAAAATACAAAGGACACCAATGCAAGTGGTGTGCAAAAGACATAAAAAATGTGGCAGACAAAGAATCGTTGTATGACAGTGACGTCTCACCAAACAACGAAGAAAATGTAGAAAATTAGTGGGCATGGGACCCATTTAGAGATAAGCCTTATCTCTAAGGCAATTATGTAATATAATTTTCTTTGTCGTTTTCTTCTTTCTGTCATGTCATTTCTTTTCCGTGTACTGTAAAGGAAAGAGACGTTGTGCCAACTATGAAGGCCAACTTGTGAGTCTCTCATCCTATAAATAAGGGCCTCGAAGCTCATTTGTATTCACCATGTTTTGAAGCAATATAAGTTATATCGTTTGATATGAGCTTGCCTCTTAGTTTTAAGAACTAGTGGTCCTATAGTGGTAAAACACTATAGTTGAGAATTCTTGAGGTAATACTCTGGAGGAATTCGCCCTGAGTTGGGATAAACTCAACACAAGCAGAAAAAACTGCTGAAGAAGATCAGATTGCTGAAGCAAAACAACCCATATTTCTGAAGAAAAATCAGGTATGAATTTATCAAGAATTATTATAAAATATGTCTGAAGTTTCATATTTTGAAGGAACATCTAGTTATCATGCTGATAGCATAATAGATAATAAAATTGAAGAAGCAGATTTATCTTTAACTGCTGAAGAAAATTTTAAAAGAAAGTTTAGTAAACTTAAGGAATTTCTGTCAAGAAAAAATATTCTAAAATTCGGAATAATGGTAGGAGAGGAAGCAATTCCAATTGAAACAACTAATGGAAAAATAGTTATATCAACTATAGATAAACAACAAATAGATAAAAGACTTGGAAAATTTTCTGAGAACGAGAGAAAAAAGATTAGCTATATTCATATATCAACCATTCAAATTCTAATCAAAAGTACCTTCATGAAAGGTATTGATTCACCTCTAGAAATAGCTCTAGAAGATTCCAGAATTAGAAATAAAAAACAAGCAGTAATTGCAAAAGGAAATTGTAATCTAAAATACGGAAAGATAAAATTTGATATAAATTTACAGATGGGATTATCCCTAAAAGATATAGATTTGAATAAATCTATAGTTTTTCATTATAAACTAAAAGATTCAACATTTATGAAAGAAGGTAATCATCCTTTTACAATTTACTACAGAATTAATTATGCTTTGAGTAATTCACATCATAGCATAGAATTCATAGGAAAAGAAACAATTCATATTGATGAATTATTTACACCATTAATTACTTTGAAAACACCAATATTCAAAGATATCACGAGAAATAGTTTTTCTCTGATAGAAGCAGAAAAGAATATGTTTGAAGAAACAGAAAAACCGTTGTTTAGAAGCCAAAGTCTTCGAATAACATCACCGAACAAAGATCAAAAAGATTTTAGCAAATCATTAAGTTCTCAAACTATATTTGAAGATGATACTTCATCCTCATTCGAACCACCTAGAAAGGATTTCGAAATAAGTAGAGAAAAAGAGCTTAAGGATCTTCATGATTCTATAAAAACTCTATCGATACAGGTTAATAAGATTAATCAAAGACTATAAAAGGTCAAAATGCCTGGATTAAATCTAAAAACAGAGTTACAACTCTATAAGCAAAGACTAGAAGAAATAATTTCTGAAATAAATTATCAAAATACAAGAATTATATTAAAACAAATTCTTTTTGCTTCACAAGATTTAATAATCTACCATGTAGGTTATATTTCTAATTTATTAGAAGAAATAAAAGACTCGAATACTCTTACAAGTATTCAGCAAGAAAAAGCAAAAAGACTTTTAGAACCCTTTCAAGGTTTAGAAAAAATCGAAAAAATGTTAAAACAAATAAAAACTGATCAAATGTTAGAACAAGAAAACCTCCGATGGAGAATCAACAATTAGATATGCCTGGATTAGATCTTATAACAGAATTAAGACTCTTCAAGAAAAGGCTAGAAGACATAGTCTCTGAAATAGAATTGTATTATGAAAGAATTGTTTTTAAACAAACTCTTTACAATTCTAGAGAATTTGTTATATATCATATAGAATATATTGAAGATCTATTAAGAGATACAGAAGATTTAGAAAATCTTACTCAAATACAAAAACAAAGAGCTAAAACACTCTTAAAACCTTTTCAATGATTATTTAAAATCGAACAAATGTTAAAAGAAGTTCGAGAAAATTCCGCAGAAAACCCCACTTCAAACCTGGTATCAGAGCAGGAAACACAATCCTAAGGGATAAACATGAAAATAAAAATAAAAAAGAAATTAAAAAATATTTTTTACATAAAACAAAAGCTTTTTAAAATCGTTTTTCCAAATAACCGATTTAAAAAGACATCCACGTGGCACTCTCCCATTAAGCCACATAAGCGACTTTTCCAGAAAAGTCATAAAAACAACTGCACCATAGCAGTCCCCTTCTTACAATCATACTATTATTATATCTTTGAGACAACTAGTTAGAAAAGAAGTATGAAACCACAAAAGTTAGAAAATAAGCAGAAATAGTACAAAAGGTAATAAACATTGAAAAAATAAAAAGAAAAGGAGAACTAGTTAAGAAATCATGCACCCATTCATGATTTTCTCTTTTACATAATAAACTCGACATTTAGCAATTTCTCAAGGTGGGTTTGATTGAACTCTATCCGATGGAAAGCTACGTAACAATTTGAATGAGTCCTCTGGCATAAGTCAAAACTGGAAAAGGGTAGTTTTGTCGTTACTCATTGCTCATCACAAACAGCAAATATAAGAGGAAAAATAATTCATAAAGTTTTGGAGTTATATTTCCTCATACGGAATAATTTCCAAAAGCTTCATTACAAGGCTTTCTTTGTAAAAAAAAGTAGCCTTCATGCATGTTAACATTTTTTTGAAGGAAAAAAAAATGTCATCAATAGAATGATCACGTGCTTGGTGGACTTCATTTCCTTTCAATTTGATTTGATTGGTCTTGAAATTATTTCTTTAAGCTGCTCCAATAGAATTTTACGTACAACTCCATTCAAGTATTGACTATTGACTACAAAAATAACACTCGAAGGAGTACAACTAATATTTATCTGTAAAAAATAAACACAATTAGTGACAAATTGCATAATTAGTTTGTTGGCATAATTAGTTTGTTGAGAATGAATGTACCACCAACTCAGGTCTCATTGCTCTGTAACAAATTACCTTTTTTTGGTAGTGGCCGGGATTTGAACCTCGAACCTTGCATATTTTATGCATTGTCCCAAGCAACTGAGCTAAGCTCACGAGTCATTCGTAATTATTTCTTTAAAAATTTATTCAAAATTACATATTAATTACGATTATGATTTTTTTCACTGAATTAAGGAATGATGTTTATGTTGACATCCCCATTTTACCCGTCATTTGAAGTTTCTCTTTTGTTTTATTTTGGACCACATTTTTGTTTATTTTCCTCAAACTTTTGATTCCCATTTTATGAAAATATCACCCATATATATGCAGTCACCCATATATTTTATATGAACTATCTACTTTTTTTTTTTTTTTGGCAAATTGCATGAACTATCTATTTCATCCTTGTATATAATTTTTTTTTTTTTGAAGAATCCTTGTATATAAATTTAAACACTTCATTTTTTTTCTCCCACATTTTTTCCAAGATTTCCGGTTTGAAAACGAAAGAACAAGAGAGTAGCACCAGAACACTAATTTTAAGTTTTGTGATATAAAAAATTCTCACGAAAAACTCAAACAAACTACGTTGTAGCTTTTGATTCCCATTTTGAACTCAAACAGAAATAGTTATAACTTATTAGTAGGTTCCAAACTCATAACTCGAAGTCAGATTACCCTCAAATGAGAGGTAGCTTCAAAATGAGCTATGTACCACCACAAAGCATATCTCTGCCTGATGATATAAATTAGACCATAATCTCATCTCGTGTCGTTTATTTATGGTCCACTCAAATGTAATACGAAAGTACTGATCAATAATAAAACATCTGAGGGTATGGTTACACCTTTTCCATTGATGCTTTTGAATTGAATCAACCATTGTAAATTCCACATAAGCCTTCATAGAATACTGTATATTCCATAAAAGTAATATTTGAAGTAGAAAAGTGCACAATTCGGAAGGAAAAAAATTCGAAACTTGAAGGATTGAAAAAGTATATAAAAAATGTTCAAATGTTGCAAATATGATAACAAAGCAAGGAGACCGGTAACATTAATTACATGATAATCTTCGAGGATTGAAAAACCTTTGAGACTTTGAACACAAATGTTGGCAGCGGAACTTTATCCTCTGATTCTTTTTGAATTGGATTCTCAAGACTAATCAAATATGTTAACAAAAAATATGTTAACATTTGAGGGTATGGTTACACCTTTTCCATTGATGCTTTTACAATGCCTTTTTCGTTCCACTCTTTACGTCATGCAAATTAGGAAGTGTTGAAATGGTTCGGAATAACCAAACTGAACCGTTTAAGGGTTGGGACTAACCGAACTGAACCAAAGTTATGGTTTGATTAACCGTTTACTTCCTATTACCCGAACCGAACTGAACCAAAACAAAAATTTTGAACTCAGTAACCAGTTACTTGCCTATTTTGAACCGTTTACTTGCAAAAGCATATTTTCATATTTCCTTACTATGTCTATCGTATTTTCATATTGGCAGAAGAAGCATAGCATACACCTAACAAGATCCGAAAATCATTCATAAAATAGACACTGGTTCATCGATGCCTTGCTCAAACTCCAACGAAATTTCACTGGTGCATAAACTTTAATTTCACTGGTTCATAAACTTTAATTTCACTGGTGCAAATCCAATGAAATTATATGCTAGTTAACCTTAATTACATTTAATATGTAGAATAGTAACTTTCAGATTGATCAATTGAAGGAAGACGACTAGCAATTAATTCACAAAAGGGTATGATAAAGGACCAGAAAATAATGGGTACGTTCTGTTAATTGAGTTTGGTTCGGTTCGGTTAACCATTCGGTTCAGTTAATAACTGTTTTTAAAATAACGGTTCGGTTCAATAACCAATGTAATGGTTCAGTTAATTTTAGTTTGGTTCGGTTCGGTTCAGTTTTTGGATATTTTTACCCACCCCTAATGCAAATGATTCGTGATGAAGTAAGTATGTAACTGAATTTCTTACTCTATTCCACACCTTGAGATGCTTGAGCTGACATAGCTTGTTAGATTCAAATTGAGAAGAGAAGGTGTGTGAGTTTTTTGGTGAGGTAGTGGGAGAGTGGGAAAGTGCTAGAGTATTGATGAGGTGAGGTGGGGTAGTTAAACCAAAAACATTAATAAGCATTTTTTTTTTTAACAAGTAGTTCGTAATTTATATAAAGAAATTCAATTCTAAATTATATGCAAATCAATAATTTAGTATATAACGTGGATTAGGTATAATTTAGGGACTAGATTAGGGTGGTACTAGTTAATACATCTATATAATTTAGGGACTAGATTTAAAATTATATGATGATAAGTTAAGTACTAAAATGATGATTTATTTAGGGACTAGATTTAATACATCTATATAATTTAGGGACTAGATTTAAAATTAAGTACTAAAACAGATTGTATGACAGTCAATTTGCAAATGAAAAAATTCCAATTTATGCATTTGAAGGTGCACTTTGGTAATGGGAGGGAGTGGTATTTTACTGCTATCTATGCTAGTCCTAATGAAGACAATAGAAGAATAATGTGGGATGATTTGAAACAAATTGCAAATAGTACTCAAGAACCATGGTTACTAGCTGGTGATTTTAATGATATTGCTAGCGTAAATGAGAAGAAAGGTGGGGCTCCAGCGTCTTAAGAAAGTGTAATAAATTCAAGGAAAGGATTGATGTTTGCCACTTGATGGACCTTGGTGCAGTAGGGTCGAGATTTACTTGGCGTGGTCCTGTTTATCATGGAGGGCAGCGTATTTTTGAAAGGTTGGATCGAGCTCTCAGTAATGATAAATGGAGGCTTGAGTTTCCTGATGGATATGTTAAAGTACTTCCTCGGCTGGATTTTTCCGATCATCATCCAATTTTGATATGTCCGATGAATGCTCCTCATCCAATGGCCCCAAAGATTTTTCGTTTTGAAAGTGCTTGGATTTTGGAGAATTCCTATTTTACTATGGTGAAGGAGAGTTGAGATTATAACAGCTCGATAAATACTAATTTAAAGAGAGTGCAAGAAGAAGTCAAGAGGTGGCGCTTTAGTAGTTTTGATCACATAAAGTTGAAGAAAAAAGAGATTATGGCTAGATTGGATGGTATTCAGCGGAGCTCCCAAAACGGTCGTAATGTGAGAGGTTTGAGAAAGCTTGAAAGAAAACTTCAAGAAGATCTCAGTGATATTTTGAAGAAAGAAGAGCTTATGTGGTTTCAAAGATCTCGAGCCAAGTGGCTTGCTGATGGCGATCGAAATACAAGGTATTATCATCTCAAAACAATTAATCGGAGAAGGAAAAATAATATTCTTATGCTTAGAGATGGTAATGGTAAATGGATAGATGACGTTGATGAACTCCATGATATGGTAAATAATTTTTACAAGGATTTATTTTCTGTTCAGATGAATCATATAGAGTGGATTCCATCAATTTTCACTTATCCTATATTGGATGAGACTTTGAAGAGTAAGTTGGATGCTCCTATAGTTGACCTTGAAGTGAAAAGAGCATTATTTCTTATGAGTCCTTGGAAGGCTCCTGGGCCTGATGGTTTTCCTGCCGGTTTTTATCAAAAGTCGTGGGAAGTCGTAGGAAGAAGTGTGTGTGATTTTGTTCGAAGAGTTTGGCTGAATCCTAGTGAAGTTTCAACGGTGAATCAAACTGATATTTGTTTAATTCCAAAAATTGAGCAGCCGGAATTTGTTAATCAATTTCGTCCGATATCCTTATGTAACACTATTTACAAGCTGGTGAGTAAAGTGGTGGTTGAGAGACTTAAGGAGTGTATCCCTTTGATTGTGTCACCATTCCAAACCGGTTTTGTGCCAGGGAGGAATATTCATGAGAACATTGTGGTTGCTCAGGAGATGATTCACAATATGAATAAATTGTCGGGTAAAAAGGGTTATTTTGCTATCAAGGTGGATCTTTCCAAAGCTTATGACAAGCTTAGTTGGGAATTCATTTGGAGAATTTTATCTGAGATTAAAATTCCTGAGAATATGATTAATGTTATTATGCACATGGTTACTAGTGTTGAGACTAATGTGAAGTGGAATGGGGCAAGGGCTGAGTACTTTAGACCTCAGAGAGGCATTCGACAGGGAGATCCTATCTCTCCGTATTTGTTTGTCTTATGTATGGATAAGTTGTCCCATCTTATCTCGCATGCAGTGTCAGATGGAGAGTGGAAAACTCTTCGTGCTGGAAAAGATGGTCCTTTTGTGTCTCATTTGATGTTTGCGGATGATCTGTTGTTATTTGGTGAAGCCACAGAGAAGCAAATTAATTGTGTTTTGAGGATTCTTGGTCTTTTTTGTAGTATGTCTGGGCAACAGGTGAGCCAAGAGAAGACTAGTATTCTGTTTTCGAAGAATGTAGAGCATGCTATGAAGGAGAGGTTGATTCAACTCTCTGGGTTTAGAGAAACTAATGTGATTGGCAAGTATCTTGGAGTCCCGCTGACGGGAAAAGCTCCTAGAAAAGAGGATTATAGCTACATTATTGAGCAGATTAGCACTAAGCTTATGGCTTGGAAAGCTAATCAATTATCTTTTGCTGGTAGAGTGACGCTGGCTAAAAGTGTTTTACAAGCTATTCCTATTTACCCTATGATGACAGCTGTTATTCCTAAAGTTTGTATTGAGAAAATACACCAAATTCAAAGGAAATTCATATGGGGTGAGACAGAAAATAATAAGAGATATCATGCTGTGCGGTGGAATAAGGTGACTCTTCCTAAAGATTCAGGTGGTCTTGGTCTTCGACGACTTGATACAATGAATAAGGCGTGTATTGGCAAGTTAGGTTGGAGTCTTTATTCCGGAGCTTCAGATTTTTGGTGTTAAGTTATGAGGGGAAAATACTTTCGTAATGGCAGCGGGGAAAACATTGGAGCTAGGACTATGGATTCTAGTCTTTGGAAGGCTATTGTTAATTTGTGGCCTAATTTTAAAGACAATTCTTTTTGGTCTTTAGGGGATGGGAAAAAAGTGGACGCTTGGGATAATGCTTGGATTGATAATGGAATTATTATTGCTAATTTGAATGTTCAAATTCCTAGTGAATTGATTGGATGTAAAGTAGCAGATCTAGTAGATGCTAATGGAATGTGGAAGTGGAATTTGTTTCAAAATTGGCTGCCAACAGATGTGCAAAGGAGAATTGAAGTTATTATGCCTCCAAAGGGAAATATATGTGATGAAGTGTGTTTTAGTGCTACAGGTTCGTATAATGGATTTTGTGTTGCAGCCATGTATGCATTCTTAAGTAATGCTCCACAAGAGAATGTTGATTCAAAGTGGAGGCAAGTGTGGAGACTTAAAGTGCCAGAAAGAGTAAGGTATTTTATTTGGCTTTTGAATCATGATAGATTGTTGACAAACTATAATAAAAGCCGAATGAGACTTGGGAGTGCTATGTGTGGTTTTTGTGGAAATATTATCGAAAATAGTTTGCATGTGTTGCGAGATTGCCCACTTGTTATGCCTATGTGGTTAAATGTTGTGCCTGTTAATATGAGAGATAGATTCTTTATAGGGGATCTTAATCATTGGATAGCTTTTAATATGAGGAATGAGGCAGGGTGGATGCTTGAGGTTGATTGGAAAGACTTTTGGGCCATGACTTGTCATTGTTTATGGTATTGGAGGAATAAGGAGGTTCATGAAGCGAATTTTGTTAGACCAACAAATCCGTATCAGTTTGTACGTTAGCGTATTCGTGATTATCAACTTGCCATGCGGGCTAGTAAGGTGATTTTGGAGATGCCTCGGAGTGTGGTGCTAGTTGGTTGGAAGCCTCCGGCGGAGGGGTGGGTTAAATTGAATACCGATGGGGCTTGTAGCAACAATGGTGTAGCAGGTTGTGGCGGTATTATTAGAGGTTGTGATGGTGAATGGCTAGGGGGATTTGCTAAAAGTATTGGGATGTGTAGCGCTTATATAGCGGAATTATGGGGAGTTCTTGAAGGCTTAAATTACGCTAGAAATTTGGGTTTTCGGGCCGTCGAAGTGAATGTGGATTCTTTAGTAGTTGCTAACTGTATTAATGGAAATGGGCATGGTAGCCCGAGCGGGAGATCGTTGGTTTTCGAGATTCAGAGGTTAATTAATCTGGATTGGGAGATTGTGGTGAAGCATTCTTATAGGGAAGCTAACCAGTGTGCAGATGCTCTAGCAAATTTTGGATGCTCTCTAACGGGTGAAATTACTTTTTTTGAGTCTTGTCCGGCTCAGTTTAGTCACGTGCTCGCAGCTGATGTAATAGGGATTTCTATCCCCCGTTTGATTCCTATTTAGTTCTCTTTTCCTTCCGGGCTTCGGCCCTCTTTGTAATCAAAAAAAAAAAAAAAGTGATGATTTATTCGAGAGATTTGAGTAACAAAATATTTTAGGTACCTTAGAAATGCAAGTAACAAACACTTCACTTTTCCCCTAAAAAAACATGTCACCGCAAATATATATGTGGGTAGAAGATGGACTCAAATGTAAAATACATACAAAAACCCATACCACCTTCATCGGTAAACTAAATGAATAACATGAATTTATGTGATATTATAACATTTTTTAAACCTTTCACCCTAAATTAGACTAATTTTTCCATGATTTGTGTCATATCCCAAATTTTGACCAGTTAGTGTTTTTATTCGCACTTAATCGGTTAAAATCCTTTTTCTTATAGCCAAGATCTTTTATTAGCAATTTCAGTATTTAAAACATTTTTATTCATATTCTAGTCAGTTGAAACTTTTTTGTTGTTCGTATGTTAATTCTAATTAATTAAAACTTTTCTTTTCGTATAATTGAGTTTTTTTTATCGTGTTTTTAGTTAGTGAAGTTTTTTTATTGTTCGTATAATTAAATCATTTTCGTTCGTATTTTAAAATTGTTATTCAACAGAGCAATGCTATATCTCTAGAAAAATAACATCAAGAATTCTTCAAGAATAAAGAATAGCCAATCACAATGCACTATTTGCCACAATTCAAGGAGGTGTGGTTGAAAAATAGGAAGTGGACAAATTAATCATCCAATTAAAATTTGCCAACTGTGTCTTGAAAAATTCTTGAAGCTATTTTTCTTGAGAAGTAGCATTTTCCTATTCCAACATTTAAAAAAGTTTGTTCGTATTTTAAAAGTACTGTATTTTTTAGTCGAAATTTCGGCAGAGAGGTATTTTAAAATACCTCATTTGGTTACCGAAAGGGACAATTTTACTTTTATTAATTCATTTATTTTATCTTTATTATTATCAATTCTCTTTACTAAATTTCCTTTTTATTTTATGTTTGTTTTTCTATTTATTTTGTTTCCTTTTTTTATTATTTTCTTAAAGTCACGTTTTTAGTTTTTCTTAAATTGATATTCTTTTAGTTTTATTTTAAAGCCCAATTTTTAGTCCTTTTATTGTCCAGGTGTCCCTTATTCATTGGTCTTCCCTTCAAAACTTTTTGTCCAAGTCACTAGTATCTAGCTGTCCCATTTAAGGGCATTTTGGTCCAAGTGTGTATTCTGCAGAGCCCATTTGGGACACCTCAACCCTAATTTTTACCATTATTTAAGCTGTCATGATCACACCAATCATCGGAGACTGACACTCAGCCACAGCCGCAGAGCTCAATCATAAACCCTAATTCCTTATCTTTCTCCCCTTTTTCGGATCGAACACCCAAATTCATCAACAATGATCAAGAACACATGAACACTAACAAAAATTTCATAAACTCTCAAAATTCATAACACCAAATCACCATTACCACCTAAACCACACTATCTCTCCAAACGATTTCAAATTCATCACTGCCTTCATCAATACAACCTCCATTTCCAAACCGTCATTCACTAATCCAACAAACAGTGAACCACAAATCCAAATCCATTCCATCTCTATACAAACCGTTTCAGCCTCCATCTATTTCAACAGATCCGAGCCAAAACAGCAAGAAGGAAGCAGAAGAGTAACACGAATCCAAAACGAGCAGAATCACGCACAGATCGAACCGGATCGGACGAAGAAGTGAGAAGAGGGCGAATTTCGAATCCAGCAACAAGAGAAGGAGATCGAAGTTAAAGCAACAGAGAGGTAGTTTCACGTCTTCTTTTCTGTTTGATCTTGAACGTCTTCAATTTTGTTTGATTTTGAAAGTCAGATCTACGAATTTGTGTTAGGTTTCGGAATTTTTTGAGCTGATATTTGAGTTTAGAACGAAAAAGGATGTGTAAATATGTATTTGTTTTTGAAAAAGGAGTGTTTTGAAAACTCCGGCACGGTGGTGCACCATCGGCCACCGCGCCGGAAAACGTGAACTGGTCGGAGAAGGAGAAGATAGAGTTGCAGACTCTCTCTCTAGGATTTTGAAAATGTTTTTAGAGAGAAGGAATCATGTGGATGTGTTTTAAAAAAACCGGATATACCTTTATATACTCTTGTCCTTAAACCGGTTTTCTTTCTTCCTGAACCGGTCTTTTCCTTTTAAAAGCTTTGAACCTAGTTTCTTTATCAGCCTTTAGATCTATCTTACTCTTTTAATCTGACGGTTACTGTACACTTATGTTGATATTGTGCCTGCTTGTTTACTGTGTGTCCTGGATTTAGACCGTCAGATCGTAGATCTGACGGTATCTGTTTTGCTGCTTTTTTTTAATGTTTATTAGTTGAGTTTCTTTTAACCCTTGGATCATTTGATCTAGTGGTTGTGATGATATGTGCTGGAGCCCAATTGTTTTTAAAATTACTACTGTTTTACTGTTTGAACCCCTATGTGTGCTTCTGCACCCTCTGTTTCTTTTTAAAAAAAAAATATTTTTCTTGCATATTTTGCTTTCCCTTGCATTTGAAATTGATTTTAAAACCTTTTTACTTTGATACATCATTTTTATTGGTGTTCTCTGCTTTTTTTTATATAAATGTTTCAATTATCATGCTTGGTTTATTATTAGTTTAGTTTTTTTTGGTTTAATTTCTATCTCATGTATTTCTCTTACTCTTTAGATTGTTTAGGCTTAAAAAATCATCTCATGCATTTTAATTGATTTTCTTCCATAATTGTTCTTGTTAATTTTGCTTTACTTCATGCATTGCTTTAAAACTTCTAATATCATGCATTCTATTATAGTATATGATGCTTTTAAATTTCTTATTATCTTGTCATATCATGATTGCTTTAATTTTAGTATAATCTCATGCATTTTTTATTTTTGAAATTTATTTATTCTCCAATATCTTAGTGTGTATTTTAGGTCTTGATGTAATTTATTATTGAGCATTTTTATTTCTTGCTTTAGAATGCCCCTAGGATGGTATGTAATAATGTAGTAATTGTACACACCGACACAAGCACCGACACTACACCATTTTATTTGTTGCTTCTTGCTTTATTTTTTCGCATCGTTACGCTAGCTTTTCGTTAGTTTAGAAAAACCTTTTTACCTCAAAAAAATCAAATGAGCAAAAGTCAAATTATTTTTCTTAATAAACATTGGATCCAAATCCAAGAGATTTTCCCTTTTATTTTCTTAATCAAATCCCTAAATGAATCTTAATTAAACTTAGACTAAATTTCTTAAATAAAATGAAACAACCTCACTTCTATTTTATTTTTAGAGCCTTGAGGTCTCTCAATCCCCTTCTTAAAACCATTTTCAAAAATAATTAAAATCAACCTAACTCACCAAAAATATTTTTGAGAGAGAACTACGGCGGTTTTGATCCCTTTTTAGGGTACGTAGGCAGAGGGTTTATTCCTTCCAAATCGATCAAATAAAAATAGCAAAAACTCATACCTCTTCTCCCTCCATTCTTTCACTTAGATTTTAAGCACGAAATTTTCAAATAAAATAACCTAGCATAAGATAAAGTTAGAAAGAGGTTCCCACGGAGTACCGTGGTCTTTAGGGGTGCCTAACACCTTCCTCTATCGAAACCAACCCCCGGATCCAAAATCTTTAAAAAAGGGTTTTAAATTCATCTTTTCCCTTCCCACGAATAAAGATCGAAAAGTCCAAACGATTGAGGGTTCAAAACCAATCAATGGATTGACACCCGAAAATCATCGACTACAAATTGGCGACTTCACTGGGGACGCTACGCGGGTTAAACCCACCTTTCTTTCTTTATTTTTTGTGCTTTATTATTTGTATATACTTTGTAAATATTTTTACGTGAGTAGTGAGATAAGCTCTATACCCGTGCTTGAGTGAAACATAAGATAGGAGTGGTTGACTCATAGTGCCATACCGAGAGTATTCTCGTGTCTTGACACACGTGAGATAACCACGCTTAGCGGAGGAGCTTAAAGTAATATATGTCGGCGGGTGTTGTCACGCTTAGACTCTATTGCTTTTAAGTTTCCGTTGAACGCTAAGGACCTTTAGTAACCCTTAATCCATCTTGGCCTTTTTAGGACGTAGTGCAGTGGGCTAACCGGGTGTTTTCTCGGTATTAGTCGACTTGCAATGCTACACTCGAACTAGACTTTCCTACGAACGTTATTGGACCGGGTGTTGTCACGGTATCCGACAAAGTTATGTGGCGGTTGTAATTCGGGAACCTTGGTAGAACCCTTGTTACTTGTGCAAATGGAAACCACAGTCCTTACAAAATGGCGTTGTGACCCCTAAACTCCAACTTTGTGGAACTTAAACCTTATCATGTATTCTATGTATTCTAGCATAATCATGCATACATGCATTCATCCATAAACCTTTTTTCATCCATTAAAAAATGTTGAAGGACTTAACCAAGTTTTTTGTAAACATCAAAGGTATGGACCTTGTAAGAATGAACACCAAGCAATACAATTTCAACAAAAAATCTTAACTAAGCTTTTGCTTTTGTTAAAGAACTTTGTCCTTGGTTTCGTTCTTACGTTTTGAAAAAGGAAACCGATTGTAATATCTTTACAATTTTCAAATAAAATCATGTTCCTCTACAATCTTTACAATTAACTTGGGTAATTCCTTCAAAAAAAAAATCATCATCAAATTTTTGCATAAACATATCATGCATTATCTTTGGATTCATAGTTTCTAGTCTGTGTCTCATACTTTGTTTCTGCCTACAAAAGGTCAATCCATCAGTCTACTCGCATCTACAATACTCGAGCAAATCAGAATGGATCGTCTTGAACAAGAGAACCACAAGCTTCGTGAAAAAGTGACAACCCTCCGGGCCGAAAATGAGATTTTGAGGAACTTAGTATCTTTGATGTCAGTTGCACAAAGTCAACCATTGTCTCTTCCTGTTGTCAGCACTCAAGCTCAGACGGTTGCTTCCACTACTCCAGTTTCAACAGTGTTTGCTAGTACTTCTCAACATGCTATGCTTGAAGGTTATCTCTGGAGCACACCTTTGCGTTCTGGTGAAGTATTCTGTCCTAGTGTCTCTAAGGTTCAAACTCCTTGTGTGCAACAAACAACGCCTATCCCTCAATCGGGCCCTTTGATCCCTCAAGCTGTTATGACCTATTCAGCTCCTTTGATTCATACTACTCAACAGAACCATGAACCCATCTATCACTCAAGAAGTGTGGTTGCATACAACCAGGTAGAAGAACTGAGAGAAAAGTTTGATAAAATGCGGTTGGAATTGAAAGCTCTCTGTGGGGAAGAATCGTTCGGGGAAAGTGCTTATGATCTCTGCTTGGTACCAAATGTCGTGATACCACCCAAATTCAAGGTCCCTGATTTTGAGAAGTACAAAGGGAATACTTGCCCGAAGGACCATTTGACAATGTATGCCAGAAAGATGTCTCCTCAAGCCGGTAATGATAAGGTTCTTATCTACTACTTTCAAGATAGCCTGACTGGTGCCGCTTTTAAGTGGTACACGGGACTAAGCCGTGTTGATGTCAAAACGTTCAAAGATTTGGGCAATGCTTTCGTCCAAAGATACAACTACAACTTGTACTTGGCCCCTGACAGAGAAGATTTGTATGCCATGACCCAGAATGATGATGAATCTTTCAAAGCATATGCCCAGCGATGGAGAGATTTTGCCGATCAGGTCTGTAACATCCCAATATTTTATATATGTTTTTTTTTTAAATAATTTTCTTGACTCGCCACTTAGTTGTTCAACAATTTATTTTATGTGCGAAAAACTTCGCAAAATCTCGACATTCCTTACTTTGGTTAATTAATTAGAATTTTTCCATATAGTTCATTTTTATTTATCAATTTGGTGTGACTATAATTGGATAACCTCCTACTTATTCATGTTATGTCTTTGTCTTAGAGGTTATTTTGAATGATTGATATGTTGAGTCTATTTATTTTACTTAAAGGTATAATATGCTAGTTTAAACTAGAACCATATATGTATTTAATAAATACACTTATTCTAATAGGAACTTATTTTAATAGTGTTAGTTATTAATAGAATTTGTATATATATGTATGTGGTGACGGCATGAAACTAGAGAAAGGAAAAAAGAAAAGAAAAAGGGAGATAGTTAGAGAATGAAGGGAACGTGTGTAGATTGGGTGGTTAATTGCTTAGTTTGATAAAACAAGTCTGTAGAATAACACAATAATAACACGTGAAACTAAATTTATGAAGTGTAGATTTAGTCATGTTTATCCTTAATTTTTGCTGCAAGCTATTACCCATGTACATGTTAGACTGACCTAACCCTAATCCCGGCCCTTTTTGGTGGGTCTGAATAATTTTAATGAAAAAAAGGTTTTCCAAGTTTTCCAAGGAAGGAAGGATTCGAACCGGGAAAAAAGGAAGGATTCGAACCGGGCACCATATATGGTTGCATGTTATACAAGTTTCACCACTAAGCCACCTCCATTTTGATTGAAATATTATTGCTCCTAAAATTGATATATCGTACTAAAACATTTTTTTTTAAAGCCACAAATACCCTAGAAGTTCCTTTTCTGATAGCAATTTCATTTCATTATTAGCGGTTCTTTTATTTATGATCGTTCTTTATTATTATTATTATTATTATTATTATTATTATTATTATTATTATTATTATTATTATTATTATTATTATTTTCCTTTTTCTTCTCATTTTTATAGATTTAACAGTCATAATTGCGGTTAGGATCTGTTTCTTGGTGTATGCTTACTACGTGTAATGATATTAAAGTTGCATTTTTAAAATTGTTGATAATTTGACTGATTCATATAATAATTTTATCACTAGAAACTTCACTTTTTAGTGTAACTAGAACGCCGACCCGTGCATCGCACGGGTCTCACGGGGTTAGCTTTAGGGGTTAAGCTTTAGTAAGTAAGATGTTTCGGAAAATAGAAGAGATAAATATGAAATAGTTGTTTCGGAAAATAGAAGAGATGAATATGAAATATGATCAATGGCTAAAATTGAATGGCGCCTAAATGTGCAAGATCCAATGGCTTAGAAAAGTGGAGGAAAAAATGGGGGGAAAATATTAGGGTTAGGGTTAGCTTTAGGGGTTAAGCTTTAGTAAGTAAGATGTTTCGGAAAATAGAAGACATAAATATGAAATAGTTGTTTCGGAAAATAGCAGAGATAAATATGAAATAGTTGTTTCGAAAAATAGAAGAGATAAATATGAAATAGTTGTTTTGGAAAATAGAAGATATAAATATGAAATATGATCAATGGCTAAAATTGAATGGCGCCTAAATGTGCAAGATCCAATGGCTTTAAAAGTGGAGGGAAAAATGGGGGGAAAATATTAGGGTTAGGGTTAGCTTTAGGGGTTAAGCTTTAGTAAGTAAGATGTTTCGGAAAATAGAAGAGATAAATATGAAATAGTTGTTTCGGAAAATAGAAGAGATAAATATGAAATAGTTGTTTCGGAAAATAGAAGAGATAAATATGAAATATGACCAATGGCTAAAATTGAATGGCACCTAAATGTGCAAGATCCAATGACTTAGAAAAGTGGAGGGAAAAATGGGGAGAAAATATTAGGGTTAGGGTTAGATTTAGTTGTTTCGGAAAAATAGGGCTATAGATAAATATGAAATAGTTGTTTCGGAAAAAAGAAGAGATAAATATCAAATAGTTGTTTCGAAAAAATAGGGCTATAGATAAATATGAAATAGTTGTAGGGCCAATTTATTTCGGAAGTAGAGATAAATATGAAATAGTTGTTTCGGAAAATAGAAGAGATAAATATGCAATAGTTGTTTCGGAAAATAGAAGAGATAAATATGAAATAGTTGTTTCGCAAAATAGAAGAGATAAATATGAAATATGATCAATGGCTAAAATTGAATGGCGCCTAAATGAGCAAGATCCAATGGCTTAGAAAAGTGAAGGGAAAAATGGGGGGAAAATATTAGGGTTAGGGTTAGCTTTAGGGGTTAAGCTTTAGTAAGTAAGATGTTTCGGAAAATAGAAGAGATAAATATGAAATAGTTGTTTCGGAAAATAGCAGAGATAAATATGAAATAGTTGTTTCGAAAAATAGAAGAGATAAATATGAAATAGTTGTTTCGGAAAATAGAAGAGATAAATATGAAATATGATCAATGGCTAAAATTGAATGGCGCCTAAATGTGCAAGATTCAATGGCTTTAAAAGTGGAGGGAAAAATGGGGGGAAAATATTAGGGTTAGGGTTAGCTTTAGGGGTTAAGCTTTAGTAAGTAAGATGTTTCGGAAAATAGAAGACATAAATATGAAATAGTTGTTTCGGAAAATAGCAGAGATAAATATGAAATAGTTGTTTCGAAAAATAGAAGAGATAAATATGAAATAGTTGTTTTGGAAAATAGAAGAGATAAATATGAAATATGATCAATGGCTAAAATTGAATGGCGCCTAAATGTGCAAGATCCAATGGCTTTAAAAGTGGAGGGAAAAATGGGGGGAAAATATTAGGGTTAGGGTTAGCTTTAGGGGTTAAGCTTTAGTAAGTAAGATGTTTCGGAAAATAGAAGAGATAAATATGAAATAGTTGTTTCGGAAAATAGAAGAGATAAATATGAAATAGTTGTTTCGGAAAATAGAAGAGATAAATATGAAATATGACCAATGGCTAAAATTGAATGGCACCTAAATGTGCAAGATCCAATGACTTAGAAAAGTGGAGGGAAAAATGGGGAGAAAATATTAGGGTTAGGGTTAGATTTAGTTGTTTCGGAAAAATAGGGCTATAGATAAATATGAAATAGTTGTCTCGGAAAAAAGAAGAGATAAATATCAAATAGTTGTTTCGAAAAAATAGGGCTATAGATAAATATGAAATAGTTGTAGGGCCAATTTATTTCGGAAGTAGAGATAAATATGAAATAGTTGTTTCGGAAAATAGAAGAGATAAATATGCAATAGTTGTTTCGGAAAATAGAAGAGATAAATATGAAATAGTTGTTTCGCAAAATAGAAGAGATAAATATGAAATATGATCAATGGCTAAAATTGAATGGCGCCTAAATGAGCAAGATCCAATGGCTTAGAAAAGTGGAGGGAAAAATGGGGGGAAAATATTAGGGTTACGGTTAGCTTTAGGGGTTAAGCTTTAGTAAGTAAGATGTTTCGGAAAATAGAAGACATAAATATGAAATAGTTGTTTCGGAAAATAGCAGAGATAAATATGAAATAGTTGTTTCGAAAAATAGAAGAGATAAATATGAAATAGTTGTTTTGGAAAATAGAAGAGATAAATATGAAATATGATCAATGGCTAAAATTGAATGGCGCCTAAATGTGCAAGATCCAATGGCTTTAAAAGTGGAGGGAAAAATGGGGGGAAAATATTAGGGTTAGGGTTAGCTTTAGGGGTTAAGCTTTAGTAAGTAAGATGTTTCGGAAAATAGAAGAGATAAATATGAAATAGTTGTTTCGGAAAATAGAAGAGATAAATATGAAATAGTTGTTTCGGAAAATAGAAGAGATAAATATGAAATATGACCAATGGCTAAAATTGAATGGCACCTAAATGTGCAAGATCCAATGACTTAGAAAAGTGGAGGGAAAAATGGGGAGAAAATATTAGGGTTAGGGTTAGATTTAGTTGTTTCGGAAAAATAGGGTTATACATAAATATGAAATAGTTGTTTCGGAAAAAAGAAGAGATAAATATCAAATAGTTGTTTCGAAAAAATAGGGCTATAGATAAATATGAAATAGTTGTAGGGCCAATTTATTTCGGAAGTAGAGATAAATATGAAATAGTTGTTTCGGAAAATAGAAGAGATAAATATGAAATATGATCAATGGCTAAAATTGAATGACGCCTAAATGAGCAAGATCCAATGGCTTAGAAAAGTGGAGGGAAAAATGGGGGGAAAATATTAGGGTTAGGGTTAGCTTTAGGGGTTAAGCTTTAGTAAGTAAGATGTTTCGGAAAATAGAAGAGATAAATATGAAATAGTTGTTTCGGAAAATAGCAGAGATAAATATGAAATAGTTGTTTCGAAAAATAGAAGAGATAAATATGAAATAGTTGTTTCGGAAAATAGAAGAGATAAATATGAAATATGATCAATGGCTAAAATTGAATGGCGCCTAAATGTGCAAGATTCAATGGCTTTAAAAGTGGAGGGAAAAATGGGGGGAAAATATTAGGGTTAGGGTTAGCTTTAGGGGTTAAGCTTTAGTAAGTAAGATGTTTCGGAAAATAGAAGAGATAAATATGAAATACTTGTTTTGGAAAATAGAAGAGATAAATATGAATAGTTGTTTCGGAAAATAAAACAGATAAATATGAAATATGATCAATGGCTAAAATTGAGTGGCGCCTAAATGTGCAAGATCCAATGGCTTAGAAAAGTGGAGGGAAAAATGGGGAAAAAATATTAGGGTTAGGGTTAGATTTAGTTGTTTCGGAAAAATAGGGCTATAGATAAATATGAAATAGTTGTTTCGGAAAAAAGAAGAGATAAATATGAAATAGTTGTTTCGAAAAAATAGAGCTATAGAAAAATATGAAATAGTTGTAGGGCCAATTTGTTTCGGAAGTAGAGATAAATATGAAATAGTTGTTTCGGAAAATAGAAGAGATAAATATGAAATAGTTGTTTCGAAAAATATAAGAGATAAATATGAAATATGATCTGTGGCTAATATTGAATGGCGCCTAAATGTGCAAGATCCAATGGCTTAGAAAAGTGGAGGGAAAAATGGGGGGAAAATATTAGGGTTAGGGTTATGTTTAGGGGTTAAGCTTTAGTAAGTAAGATGTTTCGGAAAATAGAATAGATAAATATGAAATAGTTGTTTTGAAAAATAGAAGAGATAAATATGAAATAGTTGTTTCGGAAAATAGAAGAGATAAATATGAAATAGTTGTTTCGCAAAATAGAAGAGATAAATATGAAATATGATCAATGACTAAAATTGAATGGCGCCTAAATGAGCAAGATCCAATGGCTTAGAAAAGTGGAGGGAAAAATGGGGGGAAAATATTAGGGTTAGGGTTAGCTTTAGGGGTTAAGCTTTAGTAAGTAAGATTTTGTTGGCCTCTTTGTTTCTCATATATTATATTACTTGCAGTTATTTATTCTGACTTTTTATTTGCAAAAATCACTACACTTGATTATAACATTACTTTGTTTTCTCCCTTTGACTTTTCAAACATGTTTACTATTTTTTAATTTGCTTATTTTAGTTGTTCTTTTAACATGAATGTAATTGAATATAAAGGTTGAGAAAGAACAGAACACAACCTGATAATATTATTTGATAAGAAAATAAAGTTAATATAGCTTAAATTGGTATAATTTTTGCATTTTTTTTGTTGCTTTTTGCCCCGTGCATCGCACGGGTTAGAGTCTAGTTAGACTTAATAGTTGTTATTAGTAGAATTTAGTGTGAGATTAAGTCAAGTCATCAGTTACCTATCCGCTACATATATGATCACGTCCCTATCCATTTATTTATTTTTACTTCCACCACTTTGAGCACTCACTGTCGGTACAACATGCATCATATTTTTAAACTCACGACAAATAAAGTCACCCTTCTATGCACAACTGAAACTACCATTTCATCATTATTGTAACACCCTATTTCTATTAAGCGGTAAAACGCGCGAATACATCAGAAATATTTTAGAAATAGATGTTATGTCTCAAAACAAATCAAAAGATATCATGCATATATATAATATTTCAACGGTCACAGCGGAATTCAAATCATAAACTCCAACATATACATGTCATGGTCAACATACATTCTCATGTGAAAATACTCCAAGTCCGACAAGTGGACAATAGCAACAACATAGCAACAGAATCCAAAACAACAAATAGACGTTAAGCCTAATCAGAGCCTAGATACTACGACACTGACACGACAACGGAGAAAGCTCCCGTCGTCCAAACATCCAACAAGCAAACTCACCAAGCGTCTAATCCTGCACAACGTCTACCCATCCATACAGACAGGTAGGCGGTCGAAACCACTGGGGGTAAGTATTACATTAATCATAATCCATACGAAAACATAGCATTCAAGGATTCATACACATCACATATACATAACCATCCCTCCTAGAATACTAGCATCACATGATTAATATCCCCCATTACTTATATCTCAAGCTATCACATTATTATCATAGCATATCATGCATATTCAACCTCTAATCAAGTCATCAACAAAAGCTCATCATTTGTCAACATCAATCAATGATCACATCACTTACCTCATTACTCATTTAGCATTCTTGATTCAACAAGTACAATTCATCATTTCAAGTTACAAGCAATCAATCATCATTATCAAAGAAATCACCACATCTTATGTATATACATATACAATTCTCACCTCATCATTAGCATCCAATCAATTATTATCAAATAGATTCACCAAGTGTATAAGTACAAACAAATAAGACATGCAATTAGAGCATAAAACAATTATTCCGAACCATCAACAAAGTCCACCTATGTACCTATACACCAATCCATAAAATCACAACATTCACCAAATTTCACCAATACACAAATTCGTCATCAATTGCATATATTAGAACAAATGAGTCATAACTTTGTGGTTGGCCATTGGCAGTTTTGCAGAATTGTTAAGGCCTGTTGTGTTTTCTTCATTTTGATTTTAGGTGCTATAGCACAACATTGTATTTCTTTAGCCTTTTGCTTCTCCACTTTTCTGTTGTTGCATATTGAAGTCATTATTTCATCGAGAGAATGATTTTACTTTGAAACATTATTATTTCAAGAATGAGGTGGTCAAGAAAAATGTGTATCAAATTAAGTAAATGTAATGATTGATTAATGCTATTTTACTTTCTTTAGTCTTTAGAAATTTAGATATACTTAGATGAATAAATTTGGAGGATTGTTATGGTTTTGCTTCCTGTAAGAAATTTTGGAAGCTGTTTTCACAGTTAGCAATCAATTGCAGATTTATGAAGTTGAGGACCCTAAAAAATACAGCAGTTGCGATGACGTTGGTAGATCTTAGCTATGTCGAGTTTTGATCTACAATTCTAGACTCTTTTTTGGTATGAATATGGTTCTGCAATTTAAGACTAAGACTATGGTTCTTCAATATGGACCGTTGTTAACTACAACTCCATAGAGTCAAACCAATTGTTAGTTCAAATATTTAGTCAAAATTCCCATGAAAAGTTGGACAGAGTCAAAATTGTCAATATTTTTGTCTAAACGGCAAATAATTTAGTTTCCTTAAGTAATATTAAGTTGAGATTGTCTTAGTAAATAAAATTCTGAAGTTTTACAAATGAAAAGAAACAAGCACAAAAGCATATGACTCAACTGATTTATAGAAATCTGGTTTGGTATTTTCCTTATCAGTTACTCTTTTTGCAATTAATTTTAATATTAATTGTATGAGTTACTACTTTTGCAATTCTCTATTTGGAATTATGCTTGAATATGAAATCTAAGGTATTGGCAATTAAGGGGGGATGCCTTCCATTATTTTACATTAAAATTAAAGAATGAAGCAATGCTTGATTCCATCTCTAAACTGTATGTCATCCCTATGTGTTTGATTTTGACGTACGTACATGTTTTGGCTCCTTTTTGGCATAACATTTCTTTTGAATTAATGACCACCCTCCATGGATGGGATATATATGGTTTTGGTATTGGAAAAAAAAAACATTGACTAATAAATGAAAATTGTTGTTGACACATTGCATAATGCTGTGTCACATATATAAAATACGTTTTTGCCCCCTCGGTAGTTAACTGCCTAGGAATTCATAGCCGGCGGCAGTTAACTGCCGAGGAAATACTCGGTAGTTAACTGCCGAGGAAAACATTTATGCAGACAGTTGGTTCTGCATAAATGCTAAGCATTTCCTAGCCATTTTTAGGCCATTTTTTTACCTGTAATTAAACCAAAGCAGTTCCAAAGGCAATATAATTCATACAACATTTAAACTCACTTATAAACAAGTAAAATACAATATCTTTTACAATTGTCCATAATTAAATCAAACCGACATTTCGTTCAAACTACACAAAAGTTTGAAATTCATCAAAACGTTACAAAGTGTCCATAATTAAGTGTCCATAATCAAACAACACATTACAACTCATTACACATCATTAAATTAAATCCCTACTTACATTCATCACAATTGCATATGGAACGAACATACATATATAATATATTATTTTCCACCATATTCCGAAACATAAATCCGACATCGCTATCGTCTTTAATAAGCCAAGGCATATAGCTTGCCGTTTTCCATGCGTATTCATCTCTATCTTCTCCTAGGTCTATGCATGACATTTGGCCAAACATGTGACGTGTATATTGAATTTCACCAAGATGCTCAAAATAAGTGTTAAGTTGTGCCTTCAAATCATCAAGAGAGTTTGTCGGCGTTATCATAACCTTAATCGTCTTTTTAAACGCGGAGTACCTAACATGCCCTTCAAATTTTGCAATCTCAGACATGTTTCACTTGACAAAAGCTTTAAGAAAAGAATCATAGATTAGAACAAAATTAAATATAATGTAATAACAAATAAATCAAATGAGTAAACATTAATAAGCTATAAATAAGTATTGCACTAGTTTCAAGTAAATAAAAGTCATATTATCATATATATCAATATAAAATACATAATGTTACTTATATATTGGCCACAAAAAATTGGCGTTACAATATCGATCCCAAAATATACATCGGTGTAATTTCTACCAAAAAAAAGGACTAACACCGAAAAAAAATCACTCGTTAAAGGGAAACTGATTGGAGAAGATCAAGTGACATAGAATCTTCCTCATCTTCCGCAATAACTTCAAATTGTTGCTTTGGTTTTTCGGGAGTGTCCAACAAAATTGGCGCCGCTTTGTTTGACTCCTTTTGTGGTTTCGACAGTTTGTTTCCACTTTCAATAGCCATGAGCTTTCGGAACAACTCATGTTGATCCAAATACTCATCTTCCCAAGTCACCGCATCTTGTTTCTTGTGATTGTGCCACTCCGTAGATGATGGAGGTAGTGGACAACCATTCTTCAACTAAATAAGCACTAAATGATTCGGAATTACCCCTAGGCACAAGATGAGAGTTTTTTGCTTACCCAACGGTGGTGGCCCTCTTAGTGGGAAAAAAGATTCCGAGTTACCAACTTCAAGATTTGTCAACACGACCACACACCTTTTGTAATAATTAGCAACAATGTGTCCCATGTCCGGAAAAGTCAACCACTTATCAACAAGAAGTGCACAACTTTTTGTATTTACGGGAGGATGTAAGCCATTTAAAATGTAGTTATAACGATCATCACCCGCAAATACTTCAACATAATCATCTCTATGATCTTTCAATTCTTGAATAAGATGTGTACGAATCATGAGATGATTTTGTTCGGTCAAGCCCATGAACTCGGCTATAGCCCGGAATCCACAATGTCCATCGCCAATAACATCCACCACTTTTTCAATAAATGGAAGCATGAAGCGTGGCATATAATCAATAGGCCTCATAACCGGGATAACCTTAGGCTTTGGATACCGAGAAGGTGGTGAAAGTGGGGAAAGTGATGTTTTACCAAGACGAGCACTTTTTTTCCTTTTATATGATGATGTTGTTGGTGATGGTGACGGTTGACTTTTCGGATTTTGGGAATCAACAACCTCCCAAGAAGAAGGGATCCGACTAGTTGATGTAATTTTTTCTTTAGACCTCGCAATGTCAGATTTTTTCTTGGCTCCCTTGGTTGGTACTTTTCGTGGTGGTGGAGACATCATGGTGGTTTTTTTTTCTTTAGACCTCGCAATGTCAGCTTTTTTCTTGGCTCCCTTGGTTGGTACTTTTCGTGGTGGTGGAGACATCATGGTGGTTTTAGGAAATGCCAACTGCAGCAAAACCTCTTTGACTTCAAGCTTCATTTGGAAAGGGAGTTTCTTGAGACGTTCTACAATACCCTTCAACTCATCATCGACAGAAAAACCAACTTCATTACTTTCTTCGCCCATGCGTAACCTTTGCCAATGGTGGTGTATCTCATCCAATAAAATTGGCTTTTCTTCAAGGAGTTTAGTAGCAATTTCGCATGCACATGGTAGGCCGTAAGATGTCCTTTGAACACAACCACAAATTTCCTTGTCCATGCACAATGTTTCCCTACAACGTGACTCTTCCAAAGCAATGTTGTCCAAAGCATATCTAGACACATGACCACCTAAGCCGGAGTACAAAGTGACATCTTTGAATCTATGTTCCAACACGGTAACGCTCTAACTAAAGATTGTTTGTATCGTAGTGAACTGAAGCAACAACATGTCATGTATTTTCTCCCAACAAGTACCCAAATCACCCACACTATTGTCCAAATATTTCTTCACTAAAGCATGAGCCGATTCTACCCTATTGGTGGTCCTGCAACCAAGATGCAACACACGATCTGTCCATGCCCTCACTATTTTTTCCTTCAATTCATTCAAGGTGGTCATGGCATAACTTAGGAAAAGTGGGAAATCACTACATGAATCTTGGAACTCCACTAATGCATTTTCATATAACTCTTGAGTGGGTGATTCAACCATAGCTTTCCATGCCCTCATGATCTTCTTGACAACATCGCGAGGTTTCACCTCTTTCCCATCCTTTTTCCCCAAAGGATATTTACAATCTAAGACGCACCTTTGTTTAACATTTGCTTGCACATGAAAGTAACAATTCATTGCATAACTTTTCGGGAAAACAATTCGAACCGCTTTCATCAAAGGCCCATCCCTGTCGGTAACAATGTCCTTAGGCATATTCATCTTTGACGTAAGAAGTTTACGCAACACTTTTAAAACCCAAACAATGTTTTCCTCTTTCTCATGTGTCAAGAATCCAAACCCAACCGAATATGTCAAATCGGTCGAAGTGACCCCAACTACCTCAAACATTGGCATCTTGTACATGTTGGTTTTGTAGGTGGAGTCCATAACCAAAACCGTTGGAAAATTGTTAAACAACTTAACGGATGTTGGATGAGCCCAAAAGATATCTTCGATTGTAGTACTTTCACTTTGTGTTCTTGAGTAATAAGTATAGTTGTGCTCCTCCAACTTCGAGATTAGATATTGCAACAACTTCTTGTCACCTCTATTTGCCTTGGATGTAGGTTTGTCTTTTTTGGTATGTGGTGGTTGATATCAGATCCGTTTTCTTTCTTGGCCGTGGATGTAGGTTTTGTTTGCTCGCAACGTGGGTAGTGATGGATCGGTCACGTGGTGATCTGATATGGCTGTGATGGATTTTTTGTTGTGTTGGGTTGTGGTGGTTTCTATGGTGGTGTTGATACTGGGTTTTTTGTGGTGGTACTCGTGGTGATTTTTGGCGGTGATGCTCGTGGTGTCTGGTGTTAGTTTTTGGTGGTGATGCTAGTGGTAGATGATGATGGTTTTTCGTGAGGATTTATGGTGGTTTTTGTGGTGGTGGTGCTGGTTTTTGTTGTGGCTAGTGGTGGTTTTTGGTGGTAGTTATGTTTTTTTTGTGGGTTTTCTTCATTGGGAGTGTTGGAGTGGAGGTCCTATTCATAAAAAAATTCGGAAGGGGTTGCGGTCGATTTGGGAGGTTGTGATTTGGGTCATTCAGAGGGCGATAAATGGTTGTATTTTCAATAGCGAGATAACTATGTGGGATGAGTTAGTGGAGGAGGTTAAGGTTATGTCATGAAAGTGGTTATTAGGGAGATTTAATATTACGGCATGTATGTTTTATGAAGGGTGTTGGAGCCCTCGGGAATGCTTGTTGAGGTGAAGTTTGTTCGTTGACTGCATGTGTTTGCTGCTGTTTTTTTTAGGCTGTGGTTGAGTTCTGTCACTCGTAGGGGCTGCTGTCATGTGTGTGTAGCAGGTTGTCTTCCTTTTGCCTTGTGTTTTGGTGAGGTTGCTGTCATGACAGCATGGTTGTGCTTCGGCTGTGGTCAGCAAGTGTGGGGATTTTTTGTTTAGGAAGATTGCTTTGGTACTGTGTGCTTCCAGTTCCTGTTATTTATTGTTTCTAATTTCCTCTTCTATTTATGAAGTTGGAAATTATGGAGGTTTTTTAGGGAGTTTATGTTGTTTTGATGTTGAGGGGCTATTTGTTATTAGGCCTTCCTTTGCATGTTGTTACTTTAAGATTCCTAGTCTAGCATTCCTTGTGCTCGCTAGGATTCTTTGTGTTTTGAATAAATTTCATTTTATCTTCTTCAAAAAAATATACTCCCTCCGTTTCAAAATACATGTCCAAGTCAACCACTTCACATATGCCAATGCACAATTTTGACCGTTAATATCTTTAATAATCTAAAGTAAAAAATTATAAAAATTTAATATTTTAAAAATATTTGTCGAGATAAATCAAACAACATCTTACATGCTAATATTTGTATTTATACATTAGGTAAAAAGTATGGTCAAAGTAAGTCAAATGAATAGTGTACATTACAAAAATTGGACATGTATTTTGAAACGGAGAGAGTATTTTAAAGTGGAGTTGAAAATCATTATTATTAAGACATGCATCCTTATTAAACTAAGGAAAATGTGGCACTCGTTAAGGATCATAAGTCGTAAGTTGGGGTTGGTCACGCAAGTTTGTAATCTAAGTATGGGCGTTAAGATGTTCAAAAGTTGTGTATAAAAAAATGGAAAACATAAATTCAAATAATTGGAAAAAGACATAATTACATGGTAGCCTCGGAGTCACTTGTTTGTTAGATAAAAAAAGCTTCATTCTTGGGGTGAGAGTGAGAATGTGTCATCAATACCTTACGTCAATAGCTTGTTTATGTTTTTTTTGGGACCACCCACCTATTTTTGTTTCCCACACTAGCATATGCTACCTTTTGTGCATTTTAGACCTACTCCCTCCGGTCACTATTATAAGTAAAAATTGACTTTTTAAGTTCATTCAATAAATGATGTATGTGGTCTATATATAGACCACATACATAATTTATTGAATGAATCTAAAAAGTGAACTTTTGCTTATAATAGTGACCGGAGGGAGTATCACTTATTCTTAAAGTTTATTAGATTAAGCAACCCCTAAACCTAATAATTTCCCTCTAATTTTTTTTGAGAGGAATTTCCCTTTAATTGTACCGCAGTAAATTCTTATGAGGTTAACCCTAACGAGGAAGAAAATTGCTGTTCACACATTTGAGAAGGCTGGGACACATGTAAAATACGGTTTTGCCCCCTCGACAGTTAAGTACCGAGGATTTAAAAATCCAGCTGCAGTTAACTGCCGAGGAAAACAATATTATAAAAACCTCGGTAGTTAACTACCGAGGAAAACAGACCCTTCTCTTTCTTCTTCTTCTTCTTCTTCCACTTCAATCCCTTTTTTTGTTTTTTTTCTTTCACAACCACAAAAACTGGTTTATATTATAAGCTTGCTTTTGTAGGAGACTAACTCATCTTAGCCTTGGTCAAGTATTGTGTTGTTTCTGCTATCTTCAAGTTATTAATGTCTTCGACGCAAATGGATGATGATGAAGTTTATCAATTTTAGATCCACGTTCACGTTTGTTGTGTTAATTTCACCATGCTTGTTCGATTAACAACTGCCATTAAGAAAATGAATCTTCATATCATGTTTTTTTATAAAAGTAAAAAAAAATTAAAACAAATTCAACCGTAGAAGTAACGATTTTGTTGTGGTGTAAGCTTATTATTATATATATCTAAATTCTTGTTTGTGTTGAAATGGAATTCACAAGTGATATGGTTGAGAATTAATTTTTAAGCTTTGTGGGGCCTATCATGAATGATCATGCTTGCTTTGAGGGGGAAGAAGATAGCCGAAAAACACCAGTATCATTCCTCGGTAGTTAACTACCGAGGTTTTCCTCGGTAGTTAACTGCAGCCGGATTTTTAATTCCTCGGCAGTTAACTGCCGAGGGGGCAAAATTGTATTTTACATGTGTGTCCCAACCTTATGCAATGTGTCAACATCAATTTTCAACGAGGAATGCTAGCGTCAACCGGTTATGCACTCTCTCTTGTATACTCTCCCAATTATACATCCACGTCACCCTATATTTTAGGCTTGTAATCGGCAACCGGTTCTCTCTTTCTTTTTTTATTTTTTTTCTTTTTTTACAAAACAGAAGCCACCACTGTCACCCTATCAGTTTCCCTTCATCTCATTCTCTCTCTCTCTCTCTCTCTCTCTCTCTCTCTCTCTCTCTCTCTCTCTCTGTCAACTGCACTTGCACGCCACCACCGCTATCCATCAACCGTCTCACACCCACTAACCTCACTCTTTCCCCTACATAGTGGAATGTTCAATGAAAGCTGGTCTTTTTAATACTGAATCTCCTTTCTTTTTTTTATGTTTTATCAAGAGAAGATCTTCTATTTTGGACATCAATAGTGAGAAGATCTTCTGAGCAAATTGGTAAAAGAAACAACAAAAAATGCATCTCCATGACAGCTCAATAAACCATCAAAACCCTTTTTTCTTCACTGCATAACTCCAATCAAAACCCGTTTTCTCTTCACCACATAACTCTCCTAAAAACCCCTTTTCTCTAGACTGTGTAACTCCCGTTGGAACAGAACCATCACAGCACCACCGCCGCCCAACGGTTGAACTTGGATCTAGAATGGTGTTTGAAGAAGAAAGGGTAATTACAAATGCAAACTTTCTTTGCTTTTGGGTTTCAATAATAAAAGGGAAATGTTAACTTGTGCCCTTGGGGCATAAGTTAAGAAGGCAAATGTAAAAAGTTTTTCTTGGAACTTATGAATTCAATATCGTAAAAATTACAAAAGTTATACTTTCAATATAAAATTTACGTTTAATTTTCATTTTAAACTCCTTAACTTGTACCCTAAGGCACAAGTTAACATGACCCGTAATAAAAAAGCGATAAAGTTTTAGAAATAAAAAAATGTTATAATTCTAAAAACCGCCTAAGCCTATCATCCGGTACATTGTTTTAAAAAACAGATGACGTGTCTTCATTAGTCGGCGAGTGTTTTTAAGAGAGTGTCTGAGCGATTGCCGCTAGCGCTCCTCTAACCCTAATATATTTCCCTCTCAAATTCTTGCCAACTAGTCTTTTCACCCGTGCTGCCGCACGTGTCATATATAGTTGAGAACACTATTACTTGAAGAAATAAATAATCATCCGCTATTTGAAGTGTTTATTGTGAAGGTAACACGGTATATTTAACATAACCGTATATATTTATTGAGAAGCTAATACGGTATATTTAACATACGTTCAATAACTACATAGATTAAGCCACGAAATTGGATACACAACTTGTCAATATTGCACGTGAATAATTACAATAACTAAATACGGTGATTAATAATGGTGAACAAATGCCACAATTGATCATAACAAAATGCTTAAAATATGGATGGATTTCGTCCATATTTGCAATGACATGAAAATACGGTGACTTAGGTCCCAATAATAGTCAAGTAGTGCATTAATAGTACATAACTTAATTGATTTATTAAGCTAAGCTTGTGAGAGAAACACAAAGCCTGCTAGAAAGGCTCCCCACAGTACTGATAACCGAAAAGCCCAGGCAGAAAATCTGCTCCCTAACAAAACCAAAGTCCCATGCAACAGTCTCTCCCAAAGCTAAAAAAGGAAAACCACAGGTATCAAACTGCAACACATCACCACTGCCAACACAGTTGAACCACAGACAACAGTCTGCCGTCCGAAAACCGCACCAGTCACAACCTCAAAGCTTTTGTCTCACTAACCACAGAAAACTTTCTATTCCATTGTCTTCTGAATAAGTTTTACCTGAAACAAAAACACAATTTTCTATAAAATTAGCATCTCCAAAGGACCAACTCCCAATATTTATTAGGATATGTACATCATCGTCATCACATAAAGTAGTATATTGATTTGATATCCCATGGAGATACTTCTTTCTTTCAGATGGGACTGAATCGGCAAACAATATTCTCTAAATGAAATATCGCAATCAAAGAAAACTATCTTAAAACTCAATTCATATTACTTGCTACTTGAAATAATATGAAAATGGGAGACATAATACATGTAGAGCAGAATGTGATGAAGAACGGGCAATGCCTAAACAGATCAAGGTAATTGAAAACACATCATAAATTTTTTAGGAAGGTGGAATACTAACCTGAACAAATTGCTTTTTCAGACTTGTTCAGTTATTTGATCATGTGTGAACAATTCAATCAAGGAAACATCATCATTTACTTGATCGGCATTAATCCCTTCCTGGTTGAATTCAATCCCATCAAAAATATAGTTGTGACTTGTGATAACCATCAAGGTGAAAGAATTATATTATAGGTACTGTTGAAGCAAAGAAAGCAAGTTTGAAATATTATATAAAAGGGGAGATGCAAATCACTCCAAATGGAACCTCCACAATATTATAAGTATCCAATCTGCAGAAGAGTTAAGAGCGACTGCAACTTGAAATGAAAAAAAAAAATGAGACACTTCATTCCAGCCTACTCGACAAAAACACCCCTGCTACAAAATATCAATGGCGTCAGTTACTACCGGGAAACAAAAATTGAGATCATACAAAACTGGCCAAACAGCTGCACCATTCATGACAGACTCAAAGAATAACTGCTATTGATGAATTGATTAGTCTACCTGAAAGACACGAACCTTTGTGGAAAAGGATGGCTGCTCTGAATGGAAATAATTTATGCTCAAAAGGGTACAAACTCCCACCTCATAATGTTGATGCAATTCCTGCATGTATCATCCATGTATCTGCTAAACCATCAACACTGTGAAGGGAAATAACTTGCTAAAGAAACTACAGGAGAACATAATTTAATAGTATACTATTCACAATGAAATATGCATTTGTTTAACAACAAATTGGAATCAAGATTATAGAGTTTGAAAGACCACTACTATTTCTCAAGTAATGATTGTCTAATAGGATTTCAATGACATGATTGCAAATTCTCTTTGAAAGTATATGTGATCCAAATGGGCTAACCATACGTCTGATCAGTCTACTTATTAATAGAACTTGCAGTATTCAAGAATAACACATTAAAAAGGATTTCGAAAATAGCACTGGATTAGCAAAACCATCACTCAGTACGATTTAAGGATAGCACAACATGTTCTCCTGAAGGATTTCGAAAATTGCACTGGATTCCTGCATGTATCAGCCATGTAATCATAAATTCAAAGTAATGCATACTTTGTTATATGCTTACGTATAACAAACAAAAGACTGAAGGCCACTTAAAGTTCATGGATTAACCATCAAAATATACTTTTCATTGAGTTCTTATTTAAACTTCAAGTACTACAACATATAAGTGTGCACAACATGAAATACAGGAAATACACTGGCTGCAAAGTAATTATTTATAGGAAGAGTTGATTATTTTAAAAAATAATTTTTGAAAACCAAATACAAAGGCTGATTATTTGTTTTCTTGATTTTCTCTCTTTTTTTAAGCTTAAAAGTGAGAGTTATGGCTTCAAAAGGAACAGTGATCCAAAGGAAATAATCCTTCATTCCTTCCTCATCATCAATGTGGCTATGGAAGCCAATTTTCACCTTTGTAGTGAAAAAAACTTCATTCCTTCTTGCAATTGATGAATACAAAAGAACTTGGACCCCTTTTGCTAAAAAAAAAAAAAAAAAGTCTAAGCCATTATAAAACATATTGAAAACCAGTTCTAACGCAACATGAAGAACTTCAAATTAATCAATCTACAAAGGTCAACTTCAATCTCTTCTAACACAACCAGCCCTTTAGTATTTTAAGTTGAAGGTTCATGTCCAACTTATTTTTCCAGATAAAACACTTCACTCTTATTTCAAATTCAATTGGAACAGACGCCTTCAATTGGAATTTCTGACATTCAATTTTCGTGTTAACAAAAAGGAGTTTACAATAAATGTTACTACACAACAATGAAAGAGTTAAATTCTTAAACGAAAACAAAGAAACTAACAAACCAGATGCGTAATTGATTTGGACCTCATCCCGACCTAATTTGCACTGGCATGTGAAATCAACTTAATGAGATTGAATCGTCGAGGTTCATGGAAACCGCTAACTTTTGCCACCACCCAATCCATTCTTTGAATCGTACAACCTGCATCAGCAATAAAAACATATGATTCTACAATTGTGCACAAAATCAAAACTGAAATTAAAAGAGATTGAAACCCTATAACTGGAAAATGAAACCGTATGAGAGATAGTGTGATTGAGTTTTGTGAATAGAAAATTGAAATGGGTTGAGAGAAGAGGAAGAAGAAATACACAGTAATTGAGAGAAGAGGAAGAAGAAACTGCTCTGTTATGAAAAACGAAATCCTCTGGTTGCTCTGTTATGAGAGAATCTTGTAGAAGGAGAATTTTGTCCTCTTGTGAAGTGTGCACCGTCCAATCCAATGTATGGTACTTACAGCTTTCCAATAGAAGGGCAAAAATGTAATTGGCAAACAAAAATTAATAAGTTAGGATTTTCCCGCCTAAGCCATCAGTACAAATGCAGAGTAAAATCTAGGGCTAACATGCAGCCCTTTGCACTTTATAAAAAACTAGATCGCGCGACCCGTGCTATCGCACGGGTCAATGATGAACACAATATAATTTAAAACTACAACATCACATGAAAATAAATTAAAACAACATGAAATATATTATAATTGAAATTTCATTCCAACATCACATGGGTAATACTCACGTTAACTAATGAACATTTTGAACCACTTCTTTATAATCTACATTAGATGTAACATTTGTATCATCGCCTTCCTCATAAGTCAACAATATCTTTAACATTTTTATTGAAGTAAATCTGGACTTCTGACCCATGCATATTAAAAATCATAAAAGAAATTAATAGATATCCAATATGAGATAAAAAAAAAAATTCATTCTAAAATGCCTTTCAAATGTATTTATCGATAAAAAAAAATTAAAATATTTTTATATGATTAAGATTTCTAAAAAATAACTTCCTAAATGGAAATAATATATAATTTGTACAATCAACCAAACAAATATGCAAAAAATATGGAAGTTGATAATTCACAATTTTTTTTTATGTCAAAAAAAAATTCACAATTTTTTTTTGGTAGTGCGTTAATAATTCACAATTAAAATACTCAAGCACATTATACATTTGAAAAAGAAAATGTCATAATTGATTCAAAATTCTCTTAGTTGGATTGAGTAGTGTGCACCGTCCACTGTGCAATGCTGGCAGTATAGCATTTTAAAAGCTGACGCATGTAAAATATGTTGAATTAATGACAGACTTTGCCTGTTGCATGATTCTTTAGAGTATGACTTTATGTGCAAAGGGAGCAACTATATAGCAATGTTCAACAAATTAGATGACATTCAAATTGCTTAATCTTCAAGTAACTGGAACACAGAACCTTAACCAATGGAAGAATTTGCTCTTAGCATGAGTTTTTTTGGTATGACTTCATGTGAAATGGGATAAATTATATTTTTAGGTATCTAAAGCAAACTTGAAGATTACTTAATCCTCAAGTAACTGAAATGCAGAAAGCTTAAATCAATGGCGGACTGTGATATTCTTTTATCAAAAAAGTTAAACAAATGTATCAACTTTCATTAGGTGATTCATAACTTAATTTAATGACTCAAAAGTCTTAAATATAGATAACATAAGCAAAACATAAAGGTATGTCTCATAGATTCATGATGACTTAATCTTCAAGTCACTGAAATGCGAATAAGTACACATAACATAAAGAGATCCTAAATCTGAATTCATTAATTAGTCATCACCAAAAGGGAAGAACTGAGAATTGTAAATCAAAACAAAGCATAACAAAAAAGACCTTGTGATGCATCAGTAAAACAAAGCAATAGAACAACATCGCAACGTTCAAATAAACTCATATTACAGCTAAAAATAGAACAACCTCTCAAATATTATGAAGCTACATGATTAATATTCCTAATTTTTCCAGAAATGCTGCTCAATTTGATAACATGGACCATTTTCACTGGTACTTACAAATGGGGGCATTTTTTTCCTCAGAACCAACATTGGAACAAAGATAGAAAATCCTGTTTTAGCTGCTTCTGTTACACCAAATTTGATCTTCGTTCCTTCGATCAACTTACGGGAATTGCAAAGCAGAATGACATAAATCCATAATCAATTTCCCAGTATAGCCTAGGTAATCTATGACAGTTAATTCTGTTTTTTCAGCAGGCAACGCAGATTGACATAAATCAAACCAACTCAACTTCTGCTTAAATACAAAAAACATCATAAATTAAAGGTCAATACAATTATTTAAATACAATCAAAATGCAATATCACAAAATATTGCATACATTGTCATTGAAGCATAAAAGTAGTGTTGGTCAAAAAGGGAGTTACAAAATATCTAGCTCAAAGTGGATAGGCAAAACCAAAAAAAATCGAAAGAACACATGTTTACAGATGCTTAAAGACTAATTATTAAATTTCTCAACAAATGTCACATTCTATGCATTTGAAGACACGATAAATTAACAAAAAGGAACTCAGTAATAAAAAGCCATAGCAGATAATCAACTCAATCAAACTTAAAGATGGAAGAAAAATCAATTGACAAACAAACCTGCATTTCTTATGGGAAAATGAAGATGGTTTTTGGGAAGATGGAAAGAGCATAGTTGAGATTAGTGTCGTATTTTTATATGAAGAAAACAAAACAGGCCTTAAAATTTCTGCGAACGTGCTAATAGGCAACCACAAAACTCCAAGCAGAAAAATCACATAAGGCACAAAGCCAGTGGCTGATCCCATTTAACAGAGACTGAAACAATAATATCACAATAAGCCGATATTGATTGAATATCTCATTAAATTCACTTATATCAGTTGGGATAAAGCTCCTACTTCATTTAAAAATGATTTTGAAAGATGCGTTCAATGGTGATTTTACCACTAATAATAGAAAAGGAAAACAACGATATTTTGCATTGATAAAATATGACCTTGTAGAAGCCTCTGACCTTTGGTTGCTTCATGTGCTCGTGACATGAAACATAGCCAAAATTATGAAATGGAATTAGAACTTCCTAGCATTAACAAAGGTGGAAAAGAGTTAAATCAAACCACACCATTTCATCATGCAAGTAGACCTCCACATCACCGTTCCTATCTCAACCTGCAAGGAAAAAAGAATCATAAAACAATCATGCTCAACCACCCTATATCCCCAGCCATACTCAAGGACTGTAAATCACTACAATAAAAAAATTGACATAGTTACACTGTTTACACTTTCAAACATAATATAGGTTTAAACCATCAGAGAATGATTTCAACCATGGAGCTTCGTTTTGCAGTTTCTGCGTTATCTATAGTTACGCCAGAAAAAAAAATAGCAAAAATTGCTTCACAAGATGTCAATTATATTTGACTACAGAAAGGGACATAAGAACTAAAGACAAACCTTCAAATAAGAACAACTACATTAGGTTCTTCGCGGAAAAATGATGAAAATAATAAGAAAACGCTAGCATGAATTTGAACATAAAGTTGGGTAATTTTAAATCTTATAGCGGTTGTCTCTAATCTGATCTCATAGATATTGCTTTCATGTATTATAGGTACTACATTATAGATATAAGCACATTTCTAATCTTATCTCAATAGCATTTCAAGTAAGGAACTGCTCTCATGCTAATATTTCACTCTACATTTTTGGCTCAAAGTGACTACCTAACAATCACATGATTTATGTTTTTATCCTGTTGACACACGCATACCAACCATATAACTAATATTTGCTCTTTTGCCCCCTTTACATGTGAACACAGATTATGTTTTCATATCCTGATGCATATTATGTTTTCTGGTTTTTGGCTCCCTACTGCTTTGCTAATTTTTTTTCATTTGGGGGACATATTGTTGGTTTTTCTGTTTTTGGCTTCTGCTATATCAGTGCTATGTTTTGCGTAATTTCTAGCCGCGAGTTTTGGTGGTGCTTAATGAAGAATACATTGGAGTTGAACCTAAAAGTGAGATGACAAAACATGTGGCCTGAATTAGAGTTAACAAAAGTAGTACAATTGCTGGTAAAATAATGAGATGACAGAACAATTGGCTTGAATTAGATTTAGCAAAAGTAGCAAAATTGCAGATAAAAGAGATGTTGTTTACCAAGGAGTGTTGAAGTAAACAACATGAAGATTGTCTTATATTTATGAGAAGGGTCCTCAGAGAAGCCATTCAATTTTCTGCAAAGTGAAAAGTAGTAGAATAAAACATAAGATATGCTGAATACATTGAACAATATACACCACCATTAAGATATATTGAAGCAACTTATATTGAAGCTAAGAAGATAGATAGTAACTCTTTGTAGAACAGTAGATTTGCAAAAATAAAATTTGAATATAAGCATTTAAAGAAATGCAAATAAATTAAGTTCAGAAGCTAAATAACAGCTCATAAAATTCACATATAATAAACTCTTAAATTTACTCAATCAAAATTTAACCTCCATTCATGAATGACAAATTTCAGCCTAAGAGTTTTCCTTGCCCAAGATGTGATTGTTCAAATGCACCAACTAACTCCTTGAACCAATACCTGCACTAAAACAAATTGATTAAACTGATGACCAAAATAATGACACACAAAAGTAATAGTTGCAACAAACAAAACCAATATATTCAATTTGCAATCAACAGTAATCAATTTAAGAGATAATAGCAAATTAGATAGCAATGCAATTCAAAAACTCATCATATTACAAATAACCAAAAATCAAATTCAACAAATATTTTCACACTTATTACAACCCCCAATTTGAAAAAACCCTAAACTGTAAAATCAACAAACAAAACTCACAAAAAATTTATGAACAACAGTTACCTTAGTTTTAATAGAGGCCTAAAAAGCTATTGCAAGCCACTTTAAACAATAAAGGAATTGACAGGGAAGAAACACATAAGATGAGGAAGAGGAGCAGTTTTAAACACATAAGATAGAAAGGGACATGCAACTGAAATATATAACAACCTACACTGCAGTAATCATATTCCAAATGAAAAGTCCTCAAGTTAACCAAATCCCTTTTAACAGCAGCATCCACTTCAGGCCCAACATTACCTTGTACTATCACGCGAAAAACAACATCAGATGTACTATACGACTACACACATTACTATCCATAATGAGAAATCAAGTTCATCAAACAAACATGAGATTAAGATTTAGATCATAAAGTCCATAATGAAAAATCAAGTGCATGAAACAACAATGAGATTACGATTTAGATCTCAATACCTTCAACAGCAAAAGAAGTAAAAACCTTCTGAAACTTAAATTCATTTTCATTTGTCCACTTTAATTCATCTTTTTATCTTGTCTGACGCAATCAAAACACACAGTTCAACTGGGAAAAATTGAAAACTGAAAAATTGAAAAAGACTGAAATATGAAACAGTTTTGATAAGAGAGTCACCTTTAAGGCTTTAACTACAACGGCAACAACATCATTGGGTACGTCGCCGGAATCTGAACAAAATAATTCCAACCTCCCAAACAGCGGTTACTCCGACTCAACCCAGTGAGAGAACTTAACACTCCAAGCAACAGGATTCGGTTACGGGTAGAAAACTGAAATCGTGGATGGTTGTGCTATGGGTTGAAGGACATACCTTGAATTGTTCATCGATGACCATCAAAAGACCTTGCCTTTGATGTGTGCTTATCAATTTCTGGAGCCGTGTGTAGAATACAATATCATCGCGAGTCGTGAGAGGTGGACGACGGTGATGGTAGTGATGGGAGGATGGTGGGCTGGTGGCTGTGGAGGAGAGGATGGAAGGTTTGAGAGGAGAGAAAAGAGAGAGAAAGAGAAAGTGAGGAATGAGAGGAGGATGAGTAAAAAGAGGTTTGGCTTGTGAATTTTGTAGAAAGATCAAGTTAGAAAAGAAAAACATATGAGGGGGACGTGTTTTTCTTTTGTTGCTTAAATCCAATTGGCCAATATGCAGTGGACGGTGGCACTCTGCACAACATGGTTTATAAGCTTATCAAAGTCAAACATTGCAGAGAAGAAAGTGATGGATATGGGGTTGTCATCATGACCCCTGATGTTAAATAACGTGCAGCTCAGGCTTCTGCTATCAATTCTCCAACATCTACCAAACAGAAGGGCAATGCAGTCTTTTAATCATATTTGGAACCTAGGGTTTTCCCGCCTATGAATCAGCATGTCAAAATGGTTGAGTTGGCTGAGCAATTTTCTAGGGTTTGCTAGTAGTGCTGAGTTCCCTTTAATATAGTAAGATAAGATTTGGTTTTGGTCCTTGCTGTTAGTTGACTGTTATAAAAAAGGTCAAATTTAACTGATTGCCACGTGGTCCAATCGTTACATGCCATGTGGCACAGGAAAAAATAAATATTTTACAAATTTAATTAAATAAAATAAAACAATTGATTTATAATTTGTTTTGTTATTATTATTATTAGAGCTTGCAGTTCTTCATTTCTTCTACAATAATGCTTTACAGAGGCTTGCCCTGATCTCCCCTTTCTTGTTCTGTTTTCCCTAATCCAAAATTGGGGCTTTTTTAATTTTTGTAATTCGCTTCTATTAGGGTTTAATTCATAATCTCATCTAATTAGGGTTTTAATTCGGGATTTGATCGGATAAACTCGCTTCTATTCTGTTCTAGTTTAGTTTTTTTTATACAATTCGAGTTGTTTCTGTATCAAAAGTGGATATTTATTTTTTTAATAAAAAGGTAATTATTCGGTGATAATTGGATGCTAGGTGATAGGTAGTGATTTATTTAAGCTGAACTAATATTGCAAAAGCTGAATGCTTGAAGTGGAAAGGGTTAAACAATTCATTTTTTCCGAATTATTTGCTTTAGAATTGCAAAAGCTGAATGCTTGAAGTGGAAAGGGTTAAACAATTCATTTTTTCCGAATTATTTGCTTTAGAGTGAAAATTTGTTCAATGTGTTGTTAACAAGGGGATAAATTTTGTCCAAAAAAAAAACAAGGGGATAACTGATTAGTTAGAACTTATGGAAAAATGTCTGTACAGTTGATTTTTGCAGCCTGTTTACTGTCAAGTTTCTCTGTTGTGTCATTTTCGTATACTTTCATATTTATTTGATCTAATAATAATAACAAAACAAATTATAAATCAATTGTTTAATTTTATTTAATTAAAATTGTAAATATATCTTTTTGCTGGGCCACATGACATGTAACGATTGGGACACGTGGCATTCAGTTAAGTTTGACCATTTTTTTAACAGTCAACTAACAGCAAGGACCAAAACCAAAATTTTTATAAAGTGTAAAGACTAAAACCAAACAAAAAAAAGTGCAGGGACCAAACCCAAAAAATGGTGTAACTGCAGGGACTAATGACACATTTAAACCAAAAAAAACAATAATTAATAAAGTTAGTCTTTTTGTAAGAACGATAATTAATAAAGTTTTGAATATTATAATACATACACATACCAATTGAATAATAATTTTAATAAATATAAAACGTCTTTAAACTATAAAAAAAAATGAAATATTGGTGGTATTTCAGCAAATAAATAAAGTTTGCCAATATACCTCGTGAGTATAGGCTGTATAGTTCTCCCCATGTAACTTTACTGTAGATTAATGTGATATCAAATTTATAATAAGTCTCAAATAAGAAATGAATATTTGTTATAAAATATAGATTAATGAAGAGAAAGAGAGAAAAGTGAGAGAAGTTGTATTATTTTCTCTTCTCTGTTTCTATTACAAAGTACCCTATTTATAGGGAAAATAGAAGAGCATGGTAAGTATAGTGGGTGGACATCCACTATAATATATTTATAACACTCCCCCTTGGATGTCCACCGAAGATATGTCTCATTAAAACCTTACTAAAATAAAAACCCAGTGGAAAAAAAAATTCTAGTGAAAGAAAAGAGTACAATATCCTTTTAAGTGTGAACTGCCTCATTAAAAACCTTACCAGGAAAACCCAATGGGATAAAACCTAGGTGAAGGAAAAAAGAGTGCAGAATACATTTATTTCTCCCCCTCATGAAGACAAATATCTCTTAGACGACGAAGACCAACTTTTAGTACAAGTTTCTCAAAAACTTTACTTGGGAGTGACTTTGTAAAAACATCTGCAAGATTATCACACGAACGAATTTGTTGAATGTTGACCTCACCATTCTTTTGAAGATCATGAGTGAAAAAGAATTTTGGAGAAATATGTTTTGTTCGGTCTCCTTTAATGTATCCTTCTTTCAACTGAGCGATGCATGCTGTATTATCTTCGTAAATTATTGTTGCATCCATTCTTCCAGAGGATAAACCACAATTCTTTTGGATGTGCTTAATCATGGATCTTAACCAAACACATTCTCTACTTGCCTCATGTAATGCTAAAAGTTCCGCATGATTTGATGATGTTGCTGTTATTGTCTGTTTCACAGATCTCCATGAAATTGCTGTATCTCCACTTGTAAACAAATAACCTGTTTGTGATCTACCATGGTGAGGATCTGACAAATAACCTGCATCTGCATAACCAATTAATTCTAGTTTGGGTACTTTAGGATAAAACAATCCCATATCCATTGTACCTCGAAGGTAACGAAGTACATGCTTAATCCCATTCCAATGTCTTTGTGTAGGTGAAGAACTATATCTTGCTAATAGATTGACAGAAAATGATATATCGGGACGTGTATTATTAGCAAGATACATCAATGCACCTATTGCACTGAGATATGGTACTTCAGGACCAAGTATTTCTTCATCTTCTTCTTGAGGTCTGAAAGGATCTTTCTTTACATCCAGTGATCTAACAACCATTGGAGTAGATAATGGATGAGATTTTTCCATGTAAAATCGCTTTAACACTCTTGTTGTGTAAGCTTCTTGATGCACAAGAATCCCGCCATTTAGGTACTCAATTTGTAATCCAAGACAAAACTTTGTCTTTCCTAAGTCTTTCATCTCGAATTCTTTCTTTAAGCAATCTATGGCTTTTGGAAGCTCTTCAGGAGTTCCGATAATGTTTATGTCATCAACATAGACAGCAATTATAGCAAATTCTTTTCCAGATCTTTTCATAAAAATACATGGACAAATGGAATCATTTTTATATCCTTCCTTCAGCAAATATTCACTGAGGCGATTGTACCACATGCGTCCTGATTGTTTTAGCCCATAGAGAGACTTATATAATTTTATGGAGTAGTCATCCCTAGATCCTGAATTATTTGTTTCAGGCAAATTAAATCCTTCAGGGAGTTTCATGTAAATGTCACTGTCAAGTGAGCCATACAAGTAGGTTGTAATAACATCCAACATGTGCAAATTGAGCCCTTCATGAGCTATAAGGCTCATTAAGTATCTAAAAGTAGTTGCATCAACTACAGGTGAGTATGTCTCATCAAAATCAATTCCGGGTCTTTGGGAAAACCCTTGAGCAACAAGTCTTGCTTTGTATCTTGCAATTTCACCATTCTCATTGCGTTTTCGGACAAACACCCATTTATATCCAACTGGCTTCACATCTTTAGGTGTTCGGACAACAGGTCCAAAAACTTTTCTCTTATTAAGAGAATTTAATTCTGCTTCAATTGCATCTTTCCATTTTGGCCAATTTTTGCCTTGTCTACATTCCTTAATAGACCTTGGTTCTTGATCATCATTATCATTTATCACATTTAACGCTATATGATATGCAAAAGCATCATCAAGGTTGACTTCATCTCGGTTCCATTGTATTCCATTGGTGACATAATTTATTGAGATCTCTTGATTTTCAGGTATTTCAGATATCTGATTAGGTTCTTCTGGAACTGAAATATTGATTATGTCAGAAGACTCTTTTAGAGTTTCTATATCCTCTTTTGGGTCATCTTCCCTTTTTGCTCCTTTTCTTGCTCGAGGATTTTTATCTTTGGAACCGATTGGTCTACCACGCTTCAAGCGTGGTTCAGACTCATTTGCAATTTTAGATTGTCCAACAGGGACATCCATTTTTATTGGAGCATTAGCAGCTGGTATATGTGATTTAGTCACACTTTTTGGATCAGTGAATGCATTTGGTAATTGATTTGATAAACTTTGCAAATGAATTATCTTTTGAACTTCGAGTTCACATTGTTTAGTTCGAGAATCAAGATGAGATAATGAAGATTCATTCCAACTGATCTCCCTTTTTAGCTGCATTTTCTCTCCCCCTAATATTGGGAAATTTGATTCATCAAAATGACAATCAGCAAATCGAGCTGTAAATAAATCTCCTGTTGTTGGTTCGAGATACTTTATAATGGATGAAGATTCATATCCAACATATATTCCCAACCTTCGTTGAGGACCCATCTTAGTGCGTTGTGGTGAAGGAATTGGAACATACACCGCACATCCAAAAATTCTTAGATGGGAAATATTAGGTTCTCGACCAAGAACCATTTCTAAAGGGGAGGAGTTATGATAACTTGTTGGCCTGATGCGAATCAATGATGCAGCATGCAAAATTGCATGTCCCCAAGTGGAAATGGGTAATTTGCATCTCATGAGAAGTGGTCTTGCAATTAACTGTATACGCTTGATAAATGATTCCGCAAGTCCATTTTGTGTATGAACATGTGCTACAGGATGTTCAATGTCAATTCCAATGGACATACAATATTCATTAAATGATTGAGATGAGAACTCAGCGGCATTATCAAGTCGTATTTTCTTGACAGGATAATCAGGGAAATGAGCTCTTATTCGAATTAGTTGAGCTAGCAATCTCGCAAACGCCTGGTTGCGAGTTGATAATAAACAAACATGTGACCATCTAGTTGATGCATCAATTAAAACCATAAAGTATCTAAATGGTCCACATGGTGGGTGTATTGGCCCACAAATATCACCATGTATTCGCTCTAAAAAATTTAGAGATTCACTTCCAACTTTTGTTGGTGATGGCCTGATTATCAATTTCCCTTGTGAACAAGAGGTACATGAGAATTTATTAGATTGAAGAATCTCCTGGTTCTTCAATTGATGACCACAAGAATTATCAATTATTTTTCGCATCATTATATACCCGGGATGTCCCAACCGGTCATGCCAAGCAACAAATTTATTATGATTTGTAATCTTCTGGTTTACAATCACATGTGCTTCAATTGCACTTATATAAGTGTAGTACAAACCAGAGGAAAAGGAAGGTAACTTTTCCACTACACTTATTTTATCCAAATGATGTCTCGTTATATAAAGATATTCAATATTTCCTTCATTTCTTGTTTCAATATGATATCCATTTAGACGAATATCCTTGAAACTTAATAAATTCCTATGAGACTTGGGAGAATATAATGCATTCTCAATGTTTAAATTTGTTCCTCCACACAATATTACATTAGCTCTTCCGGAGCCTTCAATTATTTTTGAACTTCCAGATATGGTACTAACACCGGTTTGTTGCTTTAGAAAAGAAGAGAAATATTTTTTATCCTTGAAAATTGTATGAGTTGTTCCACTATCAGCGAGACACATATCTCCATTATTGGGGTTAATGTTAATACTCATTCTATCTAAAAATGAACAAATAAGAGATAAGTATGAATATAAGAATTACTATAAAAACATTTATTATTATCAGATAAAACATAACATAAAACAAATAGATACAACATAAGACTGTAAAACTTTTATTATCATTAGATAAAAACATATCATACAACACTTTTATTATAAGAAAATAAAAGGTACTCTTAAACATTTTATAGGTGGGGTTCTATTCCTGGATATTTTCATCTCTAATGAGATGGTCAATCTTTTCATCAGGATCAACAAAGAAATCAGCAGCATCTAAGTGGGTACTTTCCATATTACCATAATCATCTTCATCATTTTCGCATGCAAAGTGCGTTTCAGCCCTTTTATCCTTATTTTGAAGTGATTGTTGGTAAAGATCAACAAGATGTTTTGGCGTACGACAGGTACGACTCCAATGACCTTTTCCTCCACAACGATAGCAAATACTCTCATTACTTTTGCTGCTTTGACCAATATCATTCTTTACAACATTTTTCATCTTCTGGTGAGAAAATGTGTTTTTGTTTTGGTGAGAGTATGTGTTCTTGTAATCTCCATTGTGATTACGATTAAAACCAAAACCACGTCCCCTTCCATAACCACGACCACGTCCACGTCCACGTCCACGACCATGACCACGGCCACGACCACGATTTTGTCCATAGTGATCATGTGTTGCTACATTCACTTCTGGGAATGGAGCACTACCAGTGGGACGAGCCGAGTGATTTTTCATCAAAAGCTCGTTATTTTGTTCTGCCACAAGCAGGCATGATATTAAGTCACAATACCTTTTAAAACCCTTTTCACGGTATTGTTGCTGCAGGATTACATTAGATGCATGAAAAGTGGAGAATGTTTTTTCTAACATCTGCGCATCAGTCACCTTTTCTCCACACAGTGTTAATAGAGAAGTAATCTTAAATACAGCCGAGTTATATTCGATTACAGACTTAAAGTCCTGTAAACGCAAATATAACCATTCATTACGAGCATTAGGAAGGATGACAGTTTTCTGATGGTCAAACCTTTCTTTTAAATTGTCCCAAAGATCTTTTGGATCTTCTATGGTAAGGTATTCATTTTTTAGATCCTTATGAAGGTGGTGACGAAGGAATATCATGGCCTTAGCCTTTTGTTGTTCAGTTGTTTTGTTTCCTTCTTTAATTGTATCTCCATGCCCTTCGGCATTTAAATGAATTTTGGCATCTAGAGCCCAAGCCAGATAATTATTTCCAGAAATATTAAGAGCCTCAAAATCAAGTTTTGCAAGGTTCGACATGATTCAATCTATAATACAGAAGAGCATAATCATCATTAAATATACACACACATATATATATATATATATATATATATTATGACGAAAATAAAAATACCATTTTATTTAATAGCAATGATTACAAAACATGATAATATAATATTTTAATCTAATCCTCCACGAAAATAAAAAGTAATAATACAAGCAAAGACTAATAATGGTAAAACGAAAATTATAGCTAATAGTACAAAATCTTCTCCTAATTCTTCAATATGAGTGAAAAAGAAGAAGAACACAATAACCACAAATAGAGTGATGCATAGAAAAAGGATTTTAGCCATTTTGTAAGTATGGGTAAATATTTTGAGATGTAAAAAAAATATGAATGAAGGTGAGGTATTTATAGAGTGAATTTTATAAAAATGACCGTTATTGTTACCGTTAAATTCACTGTTCATAGCCGTTAAATCACCGTTCATGACCGTTGAAATTACTGTTCATGACCGTTGAAATCACTGTTCATAACCGTTGAATAATGAGAAAAATATTTTAAGTGTTAAATATCATCTAAGTTAGGACATGATTTTTCAAATGGTCTGCAATACCATTTTTTTTAGTCCAGTCAAATGCTAAAAAAAAACTTCACGCGGACAAAAGAAAAGAAGTAACACATGAGTTTTTCAATAAGGAAAATTGCAACATCACATGGTGCATGCTCCAGTCAAAAAGAAAATTGCAACAAACAATTGTCAAGTTTTCTATATAGTGCATTAAATGCATGGCTTAGTTTTTCCTTTGAAATAGTTCAGCTATGTATAGATTGTTGCAGAGAACACACATAGCTTGCGGTGGAGCAGTTTGAAAACATGACATAAAATATAGTTTTCACACATTAAGGACATGACTTTGGTATGAAAGGATCGCATAACTTTGGTTAGTATCACTACTCGAAATTATCTTTCGTGATAATATAGTATATATGGGGTTTTAGACCTCCATTAAATATAAAAGTTAGTATCACTACTCGAAATTATCTTTCGTGATAATATAGTATATATGGGGTTTTAGACCTCCATTAAATATAAAAGTTAGCATCACTACTCGAAATTATCTTTCGTGATAATATAGTATATATGGGGTTTTAGACCACCACTTTAAATAATAATATCCATACTTATTATAGATCACTTGACGAGTTGCCAGTTTTCTATAATAAGAAGTAAAGTAATAAAAACAATAATAGCCACTCTAGTTATAAATCACTTGACGAATTGCCAGTTTTCTATAACCGGGGCAGATAATAATAATATTAAGATGATAAAGATAAATGATATACATAGCAATATTAAGTAGTGATATTAAAGTGATGAGTATAGGTAACATACGTAGCAGTAGTGTAAACTCCCGGTTAGAAACAATCGTGCTGATAACGTGTTATAAAATATAGATTAATGAAGAGAAAGAGAGAAAAGTGAGAGAAGTTGTATTATTTTCTCTTCTCTGTTTCTATTACAAAGTACCCTATTTATAGGGAAAATAGAAGAGCATGGTAAGTATAGTGGGTGGACATCCACTATAATATATTTATAACAATATTAATTTTGTTTGTTTGAGAAGAACAGAAAATTAAGGGGAAATACTTCAGTGCCATAGCAATGGTGCCATTGGTGCCATAGAACCAATCATGGCCGTTGATGTGTGTGGATGTGTGTGGGGATGTGTGTGTGATGTGTGTGTGTGTGGTGGAGATGCAATGGTATGGTGCCATTGGTGCCATTAATGGCACCAAAATGGAGCCCAAAATTAAGTTGGCAGGTGATATTATAAATAATCTATGCATTAAATTAAATATCAGTATTCAAATTCAACAATGAAACTCCAGAATCTGATACTCGACTTTTATTTATATTTTATCATACCATTAAAAAATTAGCAACAATGTTATCCACTGCAGAATCTAGTGTAGACGTGAAACAAAAGCCGACACGACACATTGCACGAGTACCATCACAGAGATAGTACATTAGTTTAAAATCTGTTCATTTCACTAAACAAGCAAATACATTAGTTTATGATTCAATTTTTTTTTTTTTGAGCAATGATTCAATTATTCAATTGTGGTCGAACTAGTGTGACTTATTTCTTTTAGCATGAACTAATCTCGGTTAGATAGTGGAATGGATTTCCTGACGTAACTGCATCCTGCGGTAACAAATTTCAGTCGTTTGATTAAAATAAATGGTCGAGATTGTTTTATTATATATAATTAAGTTGAAATTTTAGCTGTCTGATCTTAAATAAATAGATGATATTTATTATAGCGTGAAACTACGATTAAACTTTAAAGTAGAAAAATCATATCTTTGGGCAATATACTCCCCCTCCTTCATTTTTTCATGGCCGTCTCCAACAATTTAAAGACCTTGTTTTAATTAAAAATTGGCCATCTAATAAAAAAGTTAAAAACTAAAAAAGAAAAAAACATTTATTTATACTATAAGCATAAATAATATCAAAAAGAATGGTTTTCTATTAACAAAATTTAAAAAGTTTGTTTTTTACATCCAATAGTAAACTCTTAAATATATCAAAATTTCTTTTTTATTTAAAGAACAAATACAAAATATATGAAATGTCCTAGTGGTTGGATTTGTAAAGGGCACTTACAGGTGGTGGATTCAAATCCACGGTCTTCAAATTTATGTTTTTAATTATATTGACTAAACTTGTTAAAAACAACCGAATAGGACTTGAACTCAGTATTGGACACCAACGTGCGTCTAACTATATCGACAGATCACTTTTTTTGTATTTTATGTTTTTATCTTTTAATTCATTAATTTATGTTCCTTTTGAATAAATTAGATTAGTCCATTTAAGCTGGCAATGAGAATCAAACCTGAGACATTAAGGAGAAACACACTCGAATGTTTTAAGCCAACATTAACAGACCAACCCAAGAGGGTCACAAGACAGTTGTATAGGAGTCACTTGGACATGTTGAGGTCCTACTAATGCTATGATTGGCCGACTTTGTTGAGCAATGTTTGCTTGATATTGGTTCTCTTGCATACCTTGTGGAGTATTGTGACTGAATTGTCACCGGAATTGGCTCACACAGCCTCCAAATATTTGGCTTATTGAAACTCGTTTGAACCATATGTTTCATAGTGTCAACAAGTTGTTTGGAGACTTAATACATGATGTCATGTATCTCCATGTCAATATGTTAATTAATTAAAGGCATTGCCATTACTAGTAGAGTCTTGGGTGCTTCAACTTGTTGTACCTCATAAACTCTATAAAGAGCCATGAAACTCCTTCTGGTTGAGAAGGTTCATTCAATCGAGAATGTCTTGACATTCTGGTTGCTGAAGACGATGGTTGTTTCATATTTTCAAAACATTTTCTATTCCTCAAGTTCATACGCCAAATGTAATTTGGATCTGACATACTAGAATTTTCAATGGTAAAGTTCGAATGTCCCACAAGACGTGTCAAATTTGTTGATGGAAGCTGAAATTAGTGAGGTCGGGTGAATTTCCTCAATTGTGATTCTCTTGCTTTTGAAGATTAACATTGTGGGAGGAACTATGTCCCCCAATTGTGGGTTCCATAACTACTTTAGTAAAGCGATTGGTAAAATTGTGTTTGGACTCCCTTATTTCATGCGATTATCGTTGATGGAGGAACTATGTCCCCAATTATGGGTTCCCTTATTACGTTAGTCGAGCGACTGGTAAAATTGTTATGGGTTTTTTGAGCTGCACTAAAAAGTGCATAAAAAACATAAGATAAATGAATAAATTGAGAAAATAAAATTATTTGATTGATTGTATGTGTATATGACAATGTATGAACCAAGTATTGATAGTAAAATATTGTCTATTAGCCAAACATTGTGGCTTACAGTACGTAGCCCCTATTTGACTAAATTTCACTAGTGTTGCATGATATCTTCTTAAGTATTGGGATTTTGGGGCCCATGTTTGACTTATACTTCATCTCCTTGACATGATTCGTTAACAAGCTCCTTTTGTGCGCAACTCTACTAGAGATTGTATCCTTCCCCTCTTTCCTCAAAACGGTTAACAACGTTGAGAGTGGATATCATGGATAGAACATCATTGCCTAGTGCCACAATGCCTTTGACTCTTTTTTGAGTCTTAGACGTCTAACGTTATGAATTAGTGGTCTTGACAAATAATCAGCTCGCTCGGTTGTCTGCTCTAGCATCGCATATCCTTCACTCAGGTCAAGGGCTTCCTCACGTAATTGGTTAATCGCATATTTTCCAAATTCAGCTAACATGATAATTATTTTTAGGTGTTAACAATAATAATATAATAACAATAAAATTAGGCACAACTGAAGACCGTTGTTGATGAGATAATAATACTGCAAAAACAACAATCAAATCATATATGATGAAATTTATGATAAAGGGTGAAGTCACCCTTCAAAAAGTTTTTTTTTTCTTTCTCAATTGTGTCATAGTTAAAGGCGGTGTCACACAAACAGACATGGGTATCTTTTTGAAAAAAGACATGTGTGTGTGCGTGTGTGTCAAATGTGAAATTGACATACATTGATACAAGACCAAAAAAATATGTTATAAGTGTTTAAGTTACATCACAATTTTGTGCACTATATTGTAAATTATAATATATAACAAAGTTAAATAAATTTCGTGTCCCAACAAAATCATCAACTTTCGTTTTTCCTCCTTATACAAAAAATGGTTGTTTGTATCCTATAAAATTTCTAACACCCATTTTTACTCTATGTCAAATTTAAATTTGTTTTAATATCCTTAAATTTTTGAATAAGTATTTCGTATACAAATTTAGAATATTAATTTTAGTTTGTGTTAAATTCAAATTTGTTTTACCATCCATTTTTTTTAAAACTCGGTATCCAATCTAAGGACCATGTTTTACTATCCTTAAATTTTTTAATAATGCATTCATGTTTAGAGTATTATAAAAAAAATGAAAAATGAGTTTAAAATTTCATTTATAGATCCATATTTGTATTACGTTTATTTTTAACATTTGATTGTTAAAAAATCATATTTAATTTATTTCATGTTAAAATTACATATAAATGTATGTACATCACACACACACACACACACACACACACACACACACACACACATAAAAATACAATAATTTTATATGTCAAAGCTTTAATTTTTTGTTTGTTTCACATATGCTATCTTTTCAGGTAAACATATTTGAAACACGTCAAACACTACATGCATATTTCTCTCTAAGTTAGAATTTAAATTTTAATTCATCAAGTTGTGAGAATCTATCAACTTCCACCAGAGTCAACCATGTTTATATATAACATATTGTATACACGTATCATATTAAAATAGAAAAACAATATATATGATATAATCAAATATCATATTTTATATATAAAGTATGCAATACATATATGACAAAAATGGTACATATATGACAAAAATATTATTGATACATATATGACAAAAATACTTATTTAAAAAAATGATGTGTATCTTCTCCAAAAGTATGTTATATGTTTTTCAAACATCTTCTATTTTCAGCTAAAGTATTTGTATAAAACAACAATGTTAGTTTCCTCACTTATATACACGTAGAAAAACAAAAATAACTCAAAGAAATGACAAAATGAACGTTATATATATATATATATATATGGGTTATGATAGAAGACACCTTTTATGAAGGTGTCTTTTAGCAAAGTTATAACTAAAAAGTGAAAATCACACCTTAAGGTGTGACTTGTTAAAACACACCACCAAAGGGTGGCTTGTAACAAAACCCTATATATATATATATATATATATATTTGTATTTAACCTTCAAAACAATAAATAATAATTATAGCAAAATTTAGACTCACTATACATTTTAAGTTTTTCAAACATCTTTTTTTTAACTAGGGTACTAGTATATAACAACAATAACAATAATAACTCGATGATACGTATGCAAACAAAGAAAATTAACTCGATGAAAAGACAAAACGTCATTATATGTAATTAACTTTCAAAACAATAATAACTATAACAAAATTTATGTATTAAAAAACAAATGTGTGGTCAAACTCTTTTTTTTTTCAACCTCCAAAACAAAAATGGAATTAAAACATAAAATAGCATATCAACAAAAATTAAAACATAATATAAGGGGAAGGAGTGAAATGATATACAATGAGGAGAACTAAGGTTGTTCTTAACCACATCCATAGTTTAAATCAGGTGTTGCAGCAACAACTGAAAATAGAATTTCAACCCTCTCTTTCACGGGACATCGAGCCTCCCCATTTTCCAGCACCAAAACTCTACTAGGTGGACACTGTCCATCACCCTTATTTTTAGTGGTAGATATCCCATTCTCATTTTCTAGTCTGTGATGCCTGTGTTGTACATTCCAACGAACCTTCTGCAAATTAAGACCAAATCCTGACATACTCAATATTGATACCGAACCAACAACAGTGAGCATTGCTTTTGCTGCAGAAGTTATAAAAAATCGTAAACCTTGAATTTTTAGCCCCGTCATCAACATGATTTTGCTCTTTTTCATTTGGATTCTTTTTAGCCTCAATCACATTATCAAGTGTGATTAATCCATTGCGACCAGACTTATTGACAAAAGGGATCTGTGACAGATATTGCTTGTCACGAGACATGAAATATGGAGGGCGGGTTGGATAAGGAGGAAGTAGTAGATCATTGGTTGTATGTGTATTTAATTTGATTTTGTTGTTATGATCTCCTTGAGGTTATTCCTAAAGAGTTTGAGGCATATGTGTATTTAAGCTTTTTTTACCAAAACAATTTCACATGTACATAAGTTTTTACATCTAATTTGTTTATAATTCTTTCAAGATAACAAAATTGCTTTTAGAGAAAGATAAATTGTCAGCTACAATAAAAATTTGTATTGAAAGATGTTATTATAGACTTACCTCAGATATATATATGCATTAATAATTATAATTATTTTTGCCATTGTAATTAAAATATTTAACCACATTGAGAATAATGAAAGTCGGGATGACATAGAATATGATAAAGCTCCTCAGACAGACTTCCAGCAGCTCATTAGATTAAATAAAAATAGTAATATGTTTTTATATGTTTATATTTTTTCGTATAGAATCTTTTGTCATCCACAATGTTTTTTTAAGCATTAGTTGTTAGCATGAAATTGGAGTAGTTTGGATTGAATAATTTAAGTTTTTCCTACCCACACCTAAAAAAACTGTCAGGTTACACCCAAATCAATTAAATATATAATTATAATATTGAAAATACTCTTGTTCGTATACAATATTTAAAGCACTTTTTAGCTCTAATAACTTTTTAGATTTCTCATAAACATTTATTGAAAATAATTAAGTTTGAAAAATTAAATATCGAAACAATCAATCTTTTAATATAAATCTATAAATGGATAAGTCAACATTTAAGTGATTTTTTACATCTCCGTATTTTTACATTTGTGAATCCTTCATAAGAAGTGTTCGTAAGTTGATTTTTTTTTTTATAACACACATGATTTGAATATTTGAATTAATATAATGTAACACAATTCAATTTAAAGTTGTTTGATTATTCTAATCAATTAACAACATGCTTATCTGCAAATTTAATTTACATATGACATGTAAATTTAATTGAGGTACCTATGTTTATGAACTGAACAAGTGTTCCTAAAATGATTTTTGTATAGCACACATGAATTGAATATTTAAAATGATATGGTGCAACTCAATCCAATTTAAAGTTGTTTCGTCATTTTAAATAATTAACGACATAGTTACAAACAAATTTAATTTACATTAACATGTAAACTCAATTGAAGTAACTGTGTTTATGAATTGAATAAGTGAAAAGAAGTTCTGTGAAAGATCAAGATGTTCAAGCTTGGAACAATTGTATAAGGATATTGGAAACTCATTTGGAATATAATTGAGTTGAAAATAAATGTGAGGTTTTTGAGTTCACATAAGAAAGGTGGTATTGTTTGTGTTATGTTTGTGTTGATCATTGAAAGTGAAGTGATTGAATTCTTTGTGCAAATGATTTCTGACCATGAACAATGTGATGAAGAATTTGATTTTGTTCAATGATTAAGGAATGATGGATTTTGAAAATGATTTTTTTTTTTATTTTCATTATGATTTCATGTTCTTGATTGTATAAGTGAGATTGTTGAGAATTTGCATAGGTGAAGTAAGAAAAGAGGCAGTAGAAATATTTCCACATTAATTAAAACAAGTGGTAGGATAGAATATATAAACTTCAAAGTAACTACCAACATTTAAGTTGGGGTTGGATAGGAGAGTATTGCTGCCCTGTCCATAATCTCGAGTAGAAATACTCCCACATTGACTAAAATAAGTGGTAGGATAGAGTATATAAACTTCAAAGCAACTACTAACATTTGAGTTGGGCTTGGATAGGAGAGTATTGCTGCCCTATCCATAATCTTGATTTTTTATATTTTAATTAGTAGAGTCAAACAACTTCTACTAAATCAAATTCATATTTGCAACAAAAATAAGAACTAAAACAAATGAAGTGGTGATGAATTTTGTCATTATATTCTTATTTTTCTTTTATCAATTTGTGTTTAATGAGCATATTGAATCAAAATTCACTCTAATTTATACAACTAAAGGAGAAGTTAAGATCCAAACTTTGTGCTAAATGGTGATGATAATTTATAACCATGTCATTTATTTATTTAGGGAGTCAGTGTTCTATGATCAAACTCTTACAATACAAGTATGCCTATTTTCTTTGTTTAAAGATTCACATAAAACTTCATTTTCTCTATGGTGAAACTTTATTTTCTATATGATAAAACTTCATTTTCTCTATAGTAATGGTTAACTTACCATCTGTATTTATTTTTTTGATGAAACTCTTTTCATATCAACATGATGTTCAAGGAAAAAATATAATATTATGTGCATGCAGGGACACCCATTGCTAGAAGTAGTAAATATAATATTATACTCAACGTTACAAGTAAGGGTGTTCGTGGGTGGGCTTGGGTTGGGTTTGACCAAACCCAAAACAAAACTAAATAGGGTACTCCGGTTTGGGTGAGGTAAAATAATCACCCGTTATACTATTGGGTGGGTTTGGGCAAACCCACTAATTTTTGGGTTGGGTTGGATTGGGTAATGAGTTACCCAACTTATTTTTCTATTTTTTTAATATTAAATGACTAAATGACAAATCCTCATAATTTTGTTTTAAAACAGTACTCTACTTTTTAATTTTCTTAAAAAAAATGTTTAACTTATTTTACTATAATTTTATGCATCATAGAATATCAAATAATAAACTCCATCATAAAATACTTGCAACAAACTAAAGTTGTATGACATAAAATTACATTAGTATCAAAATAACCAAAAAGTGCAACATATTAATTTGTAACTCTAGTATGTTTTGATTTTCAATATATATGGTACAATGCGTATGTTTTGAAAATATAACTTTCTTCTACCCTATGAAAATAAAGATACAAAATATTAACATTATTGGGTAAGTGGATTCTTTGGGTTTGGGTCTGATTTTACCCGAACCCAATTATTTTTATGGGTTTTTCATTTTTATAAACCATACCCACCCAATTACCAAACCCAACCCACTTTTTTCAATATTACAAGTTATGTTTTTGAGGATTTTTTTGAATCGTTAAAATGTCATTAACCTTATAGACTTTTCATGTGAATTTATTTGCAAAAGTATCAATTTGTTATTTATTTAAGGAATGTGCACAAATGTTGGCTATTTCAACATAGAAATCTCAGCTTCGTGATTATCATTCTTATGTACTGAATGTTGAAGATTATCAACGTTTGTGTTGGATCCAAAAAAAAAAAGTATTTGTTGATCGTCAACGTGTGTGACATAAGATGGATGTGGCTACCCAAAAATTGATAAAAAAACTTATATGAAAAATTATAAATAATATTTCATTGTAATTAAAACAACATATTACACATACCCTCAAACCTAAACTGTAATTATGTGTTTTTTAAATTCTAATCTCCATCATCTTCAACCTTATAACTTTTTATTCTAATTATCCCCTCCTTTTGTGATTGCATTTGCAACTTCGTTTATTAATTTGTTTGTACGTCGATGTAATTTAGTCGCTCTTCAATGTGTGAGTACATACCATCTACACATATATCCCTTAGTGTGAGATTTAATTGACATAGATTTTGTTATTATATCTACATCTTTCTTTTCTATTGAAATATTTTTAGGTTTGATACTACATGAGTTTAATCATTTTTTATCTAATATTAGACTTTACTAATTTTATTGACTTAACACATATATTCTTTCTTTTATCACTTTGAAAATCTTATCAAACACTTTTAAAATTATTCCTTTTTTTTTTGCGAGACGATGTCAAGAATTTTAAGAGCAAATCGGCCTCATACATCTTGACATGCCAAGGAAGTTTAATAGCAAACAAAAACATCAGAGTATTGAAGCATATTCAAATTCAAGTTGTATAAACTAAACAGAACCAACATGCTATTTGTGTCAAATAACACTCAAGCAACATTTTTATGACTTGTTTTTACTGTTCAACAGTAAAGAAAAACCCTGCTTGGATCTTCTCTGTTGGATCGATGGATCCTTTGAATTGATAGATATCGTCCAACAGAAAAGTGTTTTCAAATCTCTTACCTATCAGCAACTTGACTTTCCCATTAGTATCTACTATCTAGAGATAGTTTTCCATGATCCCTTTGTCATTCAATTCTCCTTGGAGTTTGAAAATGCTGTTTTTCTGGACATAAGAATGCATTGTTTTAACATTCACATTTTTTAACTTGGTGAGTATCACACCTCCGTATGCTCTTATATTAAAAGGATTGATTTTAGTACCTACCTCCAAGCAGAAGGTCATTCCTTCAGCGTGGGCAAAGAACAGAGGTTTTCAAATTTCCATGCAAGGCTATTGATAAAAAATTATTAAAAATAAATTTTATAAAATAATATTATTTTAAAATGAATTTTTGAAGTAAGGAAATCAATTTATAATAAGCTGAAATAATTATCTAATGAGAATGAGATATTTACTTTTAAATATAATTAAAAGGGTAATTTGGTCATTACACGCTTAAAATCAATTTTGATTCATACTATCCAAACAACATCAACTCATAAGAATCACTTTTAAAAAGTGTTTCCAAACATAAATCAATTCACATCCAACTCACTTTTAACCAAAATCAATTCTCTCAAACTCAATTCTATCTAAACCAATTCTCACCACCGCTATACCAAACACACACTTTCTTTAGTTAAAACCTCAAGAATTATAATAATTGGTACTTATAATTCTTTTAACTTATGCAAATTCGTTCTTGTATATTTCAAAATTTACACATATATGTTCAATTTATTTTTTAAATTTTGCAAATAAGGCCATTCTTTTCAATTTACACATACATGTTCAATTTATTTTTTAAATTTTGCAAATAAGGCCATTCTTTTCAAATTTTGAAAATTCCTATAAGTTTTTAATCATTTCATTACTCCATCAAATTGTATACTTTAAACTTTTCATTTTGATCCGCACTTTATCATAAATATATACTTTTACCCCAAAATTTATACAAATAGTCCAACAAAGTTTAACTATTGAGAATTTTATTACTCCATCAAATAAAATACAAAGTTATAAATGAAGGAAATTCAATTTAAGCGTTTAAATTAAGTTCTTGTTTGATATTACGGTGGATTGACTAATATCATTGCAAGCTTCACAAAAATGTTAATTACTTTATCTAAATACAACATTAGAAATCGTCAAAAATTTAGTGTATGTTTTATATCACGGTGGATTGACTAAAATCAATATGAATCACTAGGATTTTGGTAGATCCGTGGATTTCGAATATATATCAGCATAAAATATTTTTCAATAACCTAAAATATTGTTTTCTACTATTGTGTCCTTACGCCTTTCACAAACACACAACTGTTGCTATTTCTAGGGGAATATTTCCAATTGTCCTTCAATGGGACAATATTAAGAGTACACTTTGAATAAATAAATAAACAAATGGTTCTTGTATACACAAACCATTGAACTCACTCTCTTAAATCTCACTATAATCTTCCTACTAATACAAATGGTTCTCAGAAGATTTCAACAATATTTTTTCTTTTTTTCATTGGACTCAATAAAAAATACTACGTGCTAGTAAATGAGACAAATAATGTAACACTCATCACACATCATTTTGTCTTGCTTTTCATGGAACATGATTCATTCTTACACTCTAGTTGTTCTGTTCTTTTGCAACTTGGATTTGAACTACTCACTTCATGAGTTGAGTTGCTAAAAATCTTTGCTGCTTTCATCTCTCCTCCAAGATAATTTGACAACACTCTTTTTACACCAAAACCGCGACGTTGAGGTTTAATGATATTGTTGTTATTGTTGTGGATAAAAGGAGTTACCTCTCCCTTTGAAGGACTAATTAGTGGCACAGGTGAACAACTAGATGTTCCAAATTTTGCTTTGTGTTGAGTGTCTGAGACAGACACTAGTAATTGTTGTGAAACCTTTTTCTGTGAAACCATGTTAACCATTGGAGCCAATGGAAATCTATCTGAATGTTTGGTTAAGTCATCAACATATAGTAAATCATCTATGCGAGCTACTATGTTAAATGCCATGCTCTCCAAAACTCTTGAGTAGCTTTCTAGTATGGATTTTCCAACATCCTGAAATGTTTAAAATGAAACATGTTAATGTGAAGTTGTTAGGGTGTGCTTAGATAAACAATTTAATTACGTGCATAAAGAGAAGCTTATGCACGGGGTACTGGGAGAGCTTATGAAAATAAGCTGAAATGGTTTATGGATACGATATAAGCTGTTTGCATAAGCTTTCCAAGATCTGTTGATGATACAATTTCATTCTAGTTGTTTAAAATTGCAATGAAAAAAAAAAAAAGAGAAGCATGAAACCTTGTTGCATTGGATCTTGCTAGTATCCAATGTAGTTTGACTTAAACCCGGGAAGCGCTGCTTCAATGAAATTAGAATACATTCAGCTCTCTCTGCAAGCAAATCTCTCTTGTCTCCATCAACCATGAAGTCCTTCACAATGTCCCAGGGTGACTTTGTAGTCGAACGGCTAGGGTAAAGTGGTGGTTTAGAGTGAGATCTCTGGCGCCATACATAAATTGCGGCTTCTAAACGGTTGGCAATCTCTAGTGCAACATGTTCATTGGAGATGTCTATGCAATCAAGCAAGCACTCTTGAGAGAACTGGTCGGATGTGATGTATCGATAAATAAAATCTCCCAAGCACGTTCTTCCATTCTGAAAGTTCAAACAATGTATCATGGGATCAACTACATAGATTATATGACGCCATAGCGTTCTGTAATGTATCATGTCTAATACCGGATTATATAGTATCAACAATGTAACAGTCATTTTCGTATATATTTTTGAGCATTTTTTCAATGATATAAAGATCTCAATAGATTTATTTGGAAAATCAAACCTTGGGAAGGGTATCCAGATAGGACTCTGGAACTTCCATTTCATCCAAAGCAATGCTGTTGATAGACATGGCTGCTTTCAGTATTTGGCTAGCACTTTCGCGTGTGTGATTCAACTTCTTTCTTGAGTTCTCGCTGAGACTGGCAAGGGGAACACGGGGTACTGGGAGCCACCACTTCTCCTCTTGCCGCTGATTTCTCTTGCGAAAAGAGGCTGATCCATCTGCATCTGGTGCCACAATTCCTTGGTCAATATACCAAAACTCCATAGCAGTGCAACTATCTAAAATTTCCTTTTACAAAGAGAAAAGTGTATGAAAATCTAAGATTGATTTCTATACCGAGAACTAGCCTACATTGGAAGAATAAAATACAATGCTTACAAGCAGCATATTGTCGAGTTTACGTAGAGCTGGAAGATTGATAAAAATGTCTGATCTTGGTCTGCAAGTCATTACCTGCAGAACAGAACATGTTAGAAACATCATAATTTTAATTACCCTACTAAATAAAGGTGGTGGTAGTAGTAGTAGTAGTAGTAGTAGTAGTAGTAGTAGTAGTAGTAGTAGTACTAGTAAGGGATCTCAGTCGTTGATCAACATCAAATAGTTCAAATTTCGAGTTTTCAATTTGGCAAAGTCACAATTTGAGCAGCTAAATATCGACCGTTCTATTTCAATCAAACTACTTACAATGTGTTGACAGCATGACTACATGATTCCCTAATCATACTAAGTAGAGAGTAGGGCCTATTTATTAATCTTTATTGAAAAGTACATTAAATTCACATATACGGATTCACTTCAATTATACCGCTAGCTTACTACCATCTGAACCATCGGATTTTGATCAATAATTTATAATGTTTGTACTTATTTACCAAACATGAAATATCGACCGTTCTATTTCAATCAAACGACTTACAATGTGTTGACAGCATGACTACATGATTCCCTAATCATACAAAGTAGAGAGTAGGGCCTATTTATTAATCTTTATTGAAAAGTACATCAAATTCACGTATAAGGATGCAATTCAATTATACCTCTTGCTTACTACCATCAGGATATGTTTGCCAAGAAGGCATTAACTCAACAATGTGATCACCAACACAAAGAAGCCAATCCATTTCTCTCTGCCACTTTTCTTTCTTTTCACATGGCACAGGTTCTAGTCTCCATAATTGTCCAAATACAGTTCCTACATGTTGCAACAAATCCCAATTGAACAAATTGTAAGAAAAATATTAAAATTGAAACCATAACCATTGTTAAGACGGCCCTGACCATAACACAACATTTGAATCATTTTCCATCCAAGAAAAAGTTAACATTTTCTCTAATACAGCTTAAACCTACTATCAATATGTGTTACAAAAAAAACCATACCACACAGATTAGTAATAGCATTTGAGATAGCCAAAGCAGTGCTAACTCCTTTTCCAGACCCTGACATATCTTCACCAAGCAGTAACTTCGCAAACCTTTCCTTCATCATATCCCCTCCTGATCCTACAAAGTCATAACATAATAAGGAGAAATTTACACACAAAGAAGCTGAATATTCAATTATTTACACAATTGCAGCAAAGTATGGATTCTCTGATCCTAAACACTAAACAGAACATAACAAGGAGAAATTTAAGAACTTACCAGAAATTTTTGAGCTGATACTGGTAACTTTTTTATCATCAACTTGAGAAACAGGTTCATTTTCTTTTTCATCTGATTTGCTGCATTTGGACATAGTGCCCTTCCTAATAGGAAATGAAGAAGACCCTCTTGCATTTTTTGCTTGTTCATTCAAATCTGAGCAACACGATCCAGTGGAACTACAAGACCCATTTTTTCTCTTTTGAAAATTTTCACTCTTATTGCATAAAGCCTCCATTTTTACCAAAAAAAAAAATTGACTTTGTTACTCAAAACACAAAAGGGTTAGTCGAAAACTATGATTGTATTCAATCTCTTACAACGTGTTCTAGCGTAGTTACATGTGTTGATGAGTTTGGAAATGACAAGAACGTGTGAAGTGGGTTTTATAGTTGATGATTGAATATTGAAAATGATGAGACCGTTGAGGTTCTACGGATAAAAACATCATAGAAAAAGACAATGTAGTGAACAAACATTGTTGCTTTTTTAAGAAAAGGTTGTTCAAATTGGGATTCTGAATGTCACATGTTATTCTAACGTCTCTTTGGCTTTCGCTCTCTGTGTAACCCAAAAGTTACGTTCAAAATAAATATAAACAATTTGTGTATTTATCTACTCAACGGTAATAGAAAGAGACAAGAACCAAAAGTTACTCATTTGACTTTCTTGTATACTCTGATTTTCTACTACTATTATTATCCAACCAAAAATTAGTTTCTAATTTTTCTGTTGACTCTTGTACCCTAATCTAACAATTGTCCCCAATACATTTAGGGGCATAGTTTTAAAACTCGGACCGGACATTGACTCGGTAAGGTCACTGGGTCACTGGTTCGTTGGTTGAACCACTGGGTCATTGGTTGAACCGCATGACTGAACCGGATTAAATCGGAAGACTCGGTCTTATAACTCGGTATCTAAAAAAATTGAATATGCATTGAACCATATTGTTTTTTAATATTTTTTAAAAAAAACTCATGACATATAGTTTCCCCCATAATATTCCTATTAACTACATTAGGAAACTTCACATGTGAGAAAAGCAATTCTCTTAAATTAATTTATCAAATTTAGTTAAGCCAAGCCCAAGCCCACTTAAGCTACTTCAAAAAGAAAAAACAGTAGGCTTAAGTTATAACCCTAAATATTGACTCCTTCCTCTCTCATGTTACTAACAACGTAACAAGATAGCGGCCGCACATGAACTAATTAGATCTGACTTTGTCTTTTCTCTTTTGTTCATTTTCTTCCACATAAATCAACATAAATTGCAAGTTGTAACCTCACATGAACATCGTTTCTACATGATGTTGTCCTGCTTCTTTTATAATGCTTCTTCTCCGTTTTCATATTCAATTTTTCAGTTTTTGAAACATGTGACCCGGTCTGGTTCATTGTGTGTCCGAGTCACCGGTTCTGTAAAAAACCGGCCGGTTTTCTCGATCCAAACCGAGTTGATTGCATGGCCGATCCAACTATGTGCTCGGACCGGCAAGGTGACCGGTTTCCGGTCTGACCGGTTCGACCGGCCGGTCCGGTCCGAGTTTTAAAACTATGTTTAGGGGTGTATATTGGTTAGATTAACATGGAATACCATTCAAATCCATCTCTACAAAATATCGATTGGGATGGGTAATTGGATGAATATGATTTTAAAAATTAAAAATCTATAAAATAAAACGGCTTGGGTAAAACACAAAAAACTCATTCACTCGGTAATGTAAACATTTTTTTTCCATAGAAATGATGAAAAATATCAAAGGTTTTGGTCACAAATTAAGACAAATTTTCAAAACTTACACGGTATGTCATCTATATTGAAAATCAAACATACTAGACTATGCATTATCAAATTAAAAATCATTCATTTTTGTTCATTCGTCTGTGACCGTGTTTGCATCTAGAACCTAGAATATCATTCATATATAGATACTAACATGAATAATATCGTTGATATAATAGCATTTATTTTTTATACTAAAGAAGCTACTAAAGTGAGAGAGCAATTTTTAAATGTTTAAGGATTTTCTCTAGTTGAAAAATAATCGCACACAATCAGAATAAATTTTGAAATATATCGCAATGTAAAATATTTATAAGTTGCAAGTATTTTATAATGATTTATCATTTAATATTATCATATTTGAGTTTAATGGTGGTGGACTGACGGTTCAAAACAAATTTGCACAGACAACCAATGAAAATATTTAAAATTACACTTTTTTCTTAAGAAAATAAAAAGTTGAGTAATTTTTCTGAAGAAAAAAATGATGATTCATCATTTGATAATTTAATATGAAAAAAAGAAATAAAAACTTTACAAAAAAAAAACGGAAAATCATTTGGGCAACCTACTGCCCAACTCAACCCCATGAAAGAAGGTGATTTAGGGTCAATTTTTTTTATCCAAAATCACCCCTCTAACTTGTTTTTCTCTTTCCCTTTTATTGAAATAAATGAGTTTCATATCTATTTCATTTTTTTTCGTGATTACGTCGTCTCAGTGCGACGTTGTTTTGTTCGGAGTTGTTTGTCTTTCTTGTTTCTTTCAGATATTTGTTCGGTTCAGATTGTCATATCAGCTTCGATCTAGCGCAGATTGAATCAATGACTTTGGCGTCGTCAACGTTGTTGATTCGGAGACATGGGTGTTCCGAAAACTTGAATATGGTCATATATGTAGGCTTTTGTACTTTGTCATTTTGTGCTATTAACATGGATGTTGTGAGTTTGTTCGCATATTCATCCTTTTTGTTTTTGGTGAATTTGCATTGTATAGACGTACTCTATCAATTTGAATGAATGAACATAATTTATTTTTGTCCAAAAAAAAAACTCAACCTAACCTCGAAATTTGTGTTTGTCTATACAAACCGAAAGATACAACGGATGGTTATTTTACCTCGTCCAAATGGGTAAGGTCAACCAAACAAGTTCTGAGGTCTAAGGCGAATTTAAAAATGTGACCCTTTAAAGTAATTATTTTTTAATAAAACTATTATATTTTAATTAAAAAAAATTCAATTTGTTTCCGAAAGAAAAATTATTTATTAATTTAGCTACTTATAAGAAAATTACATTTATACTTTGTAGAAGTTTATGATTCCTTTCAAAGTCCCAATAAAAGAAAAATCTATTATCATATTCATTTAAGTGCTCTTCGTAGATTGAATAAAAAGATAACTAAATAATTAAGGGTTAAATATGTTTTTGGTCCCTATAAAATTGCGACATTTTAAGTTTAGTCCTTACTTAATTTTAATAGCTTTTTTAATCCCTACAAAAAAAAATACTTATAATTTTAGTCCCTGCTAAAATAAATTTTGTTTAATTATCCTTAAACTCTTAAATTTTTTAACGATTCTTTTTGTACAAGTTTAGAACACTATGAAAGGTTCATTTACTAAAATCTATAATTTTTTAACATGAAATAAATTAAATATGAATTTTTTAAAACGACAAAAGTTTAAGATATAAGTAACAAAAATATGGACGTAGAAATCAAATTTTTGCGATATTTTTTTCGGAGGACCTTTTAATAACGTTCTTAACACGCCTGTAAAAAATTGTTGAAAAACTTAAGAGTTTTAGCATAAATTAAACAAATTTGGATTGAGTAAGGACTAATATTGAGTGCAAATTTTTTTTTGTAGGGATTAAAAATGCTATTAAAATTAAGTAAGGACTAAACTTACAAGGTCACAATTTTGTAGGGACCAAAAACATAATTAACCCAATAATTAAAAGAGTGAATCATCAATTTTGTTCCTAAATTTGTACGACTCTTACCGTAGCTTCCGGTCATACTTGGTTATATCTAACTTCTTCACTTACGGGTATATGAATTATCCTTAACATCTTACCCAATGTCGTTAGGATGTTCCTTCTCTTCATTATCTTACACTCCCGGAGGTTTCATACTTCTACTTACTTAGTTCACCGACCACCTATTGGCGCAGTAAACCTCTTACTAGCACTCATTCCGAGTTCTTACTTCTGGTCTTACACTTTCCAGTGCATCTCCATCTTATGCTTCGTTCCTCCTGGGTCCTATTCAGCTCTCAGGCATCCATTCTAATCGTTGAATGTTAAATTGAGTTGATCAGGCTCAACTAACATCAACCACTAGAACATTTACCCGGAACCCAATGGTCCCACTACTCTTGTTGTAACTTAATGACCCAAGGCACGATCTGAATCGACCTGCTCTGATACCAAATGTAACACCCATACTAGACGTATCTAGAAAGTCTAGCATATGCATTAATTTAGTACTGGATACATTAAAGATTTACAACATAAATTCTTCGAATGAATATAATATACAACAATGGCGTTCGTACTACAATAATACAACTTAACTTTTCTAAAACATAATAATTGCATCCTTAAGAATCCACATCATCCAGCAGCGGGTACGAACGAACACTTGTCGCATCATCCATTTGGCTATTAGCTTGCTAATCCATCCGGTTATCTGAAACAAATAAGGATTGGGATGAGACATAATGTCTCAGTGAGTTCCACCTAATCCTAGGCTATAGGTAACCTCGGGGAAACCTACGGTCACCACGTGTCTAAAATACAACCTGCCGGTTGATTATACGTGTGTGGGGACATGCTTTCTTAGACGGTTGTGCATACTAGGACCATCATAATTCATCTTACTTGTTATAGGCTTCTCTTCTTATACGTGTCATGGCGGTTAAGGGGAAACTAGAACCGCAAAAGCCAAGATACTATCTACGCATCAAGGCCTTAACTTGCTAAAGTCATGACACGACTCTAAACCGGACGATAAAGGGGAAACCTAAGATAGTCGTCGGTATAACTCTCTTACTTGTTTACTTACTTACTTGAATAAGTTGTATCTATCTTAATCTTGTCACAAAAGTGACTCTTTCTAGCTTGCTAGTTCTTGACTATCTACTTCTATATTCTTTCTAGTTCTTGACGGTCTATGTCAAGGCTCTATGACATAACACATAAATGTATAATAAATATGCATAGTCAGTTTCATTGATTATGTTAGCGTTGAACAAACAATTATCTCGAATCAAATTTTACGGATTAGTCCGGGTGGAGTAGTTCCGGAATCAAATCCTCTTTCTACCGGTGAAAGGCTTAGTAAGAGCGCACCGGACTCCCTTAGTGAACGTGCGGGTCCCTTACGGCTTACCCCATTCCCCTTGGAGAACCTTTTATACCCATCCTTGTGATGGAATACAAAAGACACGACACTTTTTCTTTCTTTCTTGTAATTCTTAGTCTTATGCATGAAAAATAAACTTAACATGCTCTCTCTCTTTTACCTCGGATCCTAAAAGATCCATCTAGAGGTAATCTTATTGCTTGTTTATCTTTCTTTGTGAATAGTTATCTAACTTTCCACACTTAGCATAAATACATTCTATGCTTAACTTTATTCTTAACTATCTAGTTCTCGACAACTATGTCGAGGCTCTATATTCTTTCCCTTTCTTACGGTTTAGCTTGCTACCCGATTCATAATTCTCTCATTTGCCATACTTTATTAACTTGTCAAATACTTGCTTATTTCTTAAGAAAACATTTAAATACTTATGCCTTGATGTCATGATTAGAGGGGTTTATGACGATAAAAGACTGCTCGAGAAAACTGGACCGAAGTGCGTTAAAAAGGGGCTAAAGCAAGCAAACAGCATGATGCCATGCAGTCACTCGCATCTGCGAGTTGCTCTACTCGCACCTGCGAGTTGCTTGCGTGCAGCATGCCTCATTCTATTTCCAGCTCGCAACTGCGAGTACTTTACTCGCAACTGCGAGTTATGACAGTCCAGACCTGCATAAATGGTGTTTTTGACCCAAAATACTCAAATCCAAGTGACTCAAGGCATAACATGACTCTAATGATCATTTAAAACTTCTAAAACATTTGTATAACAAGTATTTGCAAGCTTGGCAAGTATGGCATAAAAGGGGTACTAAACTCTTATGTAAAAACACTAGAAAATCATAGTTAACTTACAAGAGTAATCACACAATCCCATAGGGTGGGAAACTATCTAAGGAACTCACCTAAACAATTTCTTGAAGCATCACCAAGTTGCAAGCTCAACAAGCAACATCTTGCCTTCACACAACCAAACCCAAGTATGCTTCCTTGCTTCCAAAGCTTTAGGTTAACCAAGCTACATAACCCATACCTTAGTTCATGCTCAATCTTCCACTAGTTACTTCCAACTTGCCATAATATCACAACATCATCAAACCCACTTCTTGTTTGTCTTGGAAACCCTAACTCTTGACCTTAATTCCAAGTTAGCATCAAAGCTTCAAAACAAACCCCAAAACTTTCTAACCAAAACCCTAATCTTGAATATCTTCTAAAGAGGAGAGGAAGTGAAGACAAGCTTAATCCAAGTTACTCAATCTCTTAAAGGATGATGGAGAAACCAAACTTGATAAAGAATCCATGAGGAAGGTGGTTTGATAAGTTGGTGAGGTGAAGAGAGAAGAGAGGGCCGATGGAGAGGAAGAGAGGGAGAGAAAATATTTTCTCCAACCAAGAGAGAGAAAAGAACAAGGGAAAATGAGATATTTTGGTCCAAAAACATATAAATAATCTTTTCCGCGAAATTACAATTATGCCCTTGCCTCAAGCGTGTTAAATACGACACTGATACTTTTCCCGCGTTATGCTGACATGTCATAAAATATTCCCATTAAACTTCCTTTTAATAATATACTATCTCTGGGACGATCGACTGGTACAGTTCAGACACTGACAGGCGGGATGTTACACTTGTTTTGTCTAGTAAATAAATGTAGGTTGATTTCGATTCTTACTGCATGCGTGTGCTTGTGGCTGTTAAATTTAAATGCTGAATAATCATATATCAGATCCCCTTTAATCAAAGAATAAATAACACGTCTTCGTGCTCAGTTTGTAAAGACAATGAATAATATATGTAAAGTATGTGGTTCAAACCTCGGCCGCCACCAAAAAAGAATAAATACCACGACATCTTTAGATTTTGTTGTGGAACTCCAAAATTATAATTTTTAACAAAAGTTATAGAATAAACAAAGTGTTGGGCACGGAAGTGTAGTTGTTTGGACCATTCCCATTTCTAGCTCTTGGATTTTGAGAAAAGAGACGATAAAACTATGAAGTTTTGAAGGTACTAATTAAAATATCCTTAGATAAAATACAACATAAAAGTTAAAAGAGTACTAAAAATGAATTAGTACTTCCCTTACATTGAAGTACAAACTAATTCATTGATGATATCTTTGATTGGCTAAATATAGGAAATGCAAATTTTATTTTTCAAGTGCTTCAATAATTTTACACACCTTTTCCGAATTAATAAATAAGCATACCCTAGATGAAAAGATTACTTGTATAGATTGTAATTGATTTAATGAATGTGATGACTGGCATTAAAAGAGCCTAAGAATATGGACCGTCATAATATTCCTAAAGGCTCATTATCCCTCCATTAGGGCCTAGGCGCCCTCCATAATGACCAAGTCGCCCGTTAGAAGGGCCACCAGGCCCAGGCGCGTCTTCCATGAAGCCGCCGCCTCACTTAAGTCTCTAGAACCCTCTAAGAACACCAAAAGTACGCCAATGCCCCTGTTGCTTGGAAACCAAGCAACCGAGGCCCAAGCCCGTAAACAGGCTATAAATAACACTCTTGAGAGCAGTCTCAAGGCATCTGATCATCAGTCCAAAAAACCCTAGATACGATTCCCAACCCTAGAATCTTTACCGTACTTCTTGGCAAGTACAGTTGGCGCCGTCTGTGGGAAAAGGTAAAACTAGCCTTGACCACGTTCCTGGATCGCAGATCGTGATTCAGAAACCCTTAAACTAAACCTCTAAATCGTGAAACTCCTTGGCGATTTAGAAACCCTAACCCCTTTCGACCAACCTAAATCGCACCTCACGTACGATTTAGAGAAAGGCCTCACCATGGCAACCGCTGAAGAATTAGAGACCATGCGAACTCAACTCGCTCAGTTGAAAGAACACAACGAGGCCCTACAAGCCTCGATGGAGACCATGCAACAGAAACAACAAGAAGAAAAAGATGAATCAAACCACGGCGAGATGGACGACCCGGAGCCTCAACCCCTGTCCGCCGAGATATGGGGCGCGCCAGTCCCAGAGAACTTTAAGCCTCCTCACCTCTCCGTTTTCGATGGAAAAAGCGATCCCATGGAACACGTCACGACCTTCAATACTCGCATGGCCGTCGTCGGAGCTCCTGATTCCCTTAAGTGCAAATTGTTGGCTGGTACTTTCTCAGATGCTGCCCTACGCTGGTATATGAACCTTCCCCGATTCTCCATCATCAGTTATCCAGATATGACAAGGAAACTTATCCAACAGTTCTCGGCAAGTCGCCACCGTAAGGTCCCCGCCACCAGCCTTTTCAACGTGCGACAGGGGCACAACGAATCCCTCAGAGACTACCTGGCAAGGTTCAACGAAACAACTATAAAGGTAGTTAATCCTAATCAAGAAGTATTTGTGGGCGCTTTCCAGAATGGCCTTCGGGCGGGTCAGTTCAATGAGTCGCTAGCTCAGAAACCTGCCGATTCCATGGAGGAAGTAATCGCCAGAGCGGATTGCTATATCAAAGGAGAGGAAAGCAACGCAGAAAAGAAAGCCAGGGACGCCAAGGAGCGGGCGTCGACAAATACGGAACGGCGACCTTACCAACCGCCTTCCAGCAGGGATCGCGCCCCCTATCAGAAAGCAGAAAAGCGAAACTATGCGCCTTACACCTACAGGCCACGCGCGGAAAACTTCACCCCTCTGAACACTAGACCAGAGCGCATCATGAAGGAAATCTACGAAACTAAGCTAATACGGGAACCACCCCCACCACGATTCAACACCATGGGAGCTGACAAGGACAAATGGTGCAAGTATCATAGAATAAAGGGTCACGATACTGATTCGTGCATACACTTGCGCCGCGAAATTGAGAGGTTAATACAAAATGGCAAGCTAAGGGGGTACACCCAGGACCGCCGGGGCGAAGACAAGCACGAGGGGGAAAACAAGAAAGAGGGATCACCAGAAGGAAAGAGGCACACCCTGAACACAATTTATGGCGGTTTCTCCGGAGGAGGAGAGTCGAGTTCGTCCCGCAAGAAATATGTAAGGCAGGTCATGCTTTGCCAAGAATATGAGAAGCAAATTCCAGAACACGAGCCTGACGTATCCTTTACTTCGAAGGATTACAAAGACGTCGTGCCACATGACGACGATCCCATGGTGGTCACGCTGCAAATCTTCAAATGGGACGTAAAGAGAGTACTAATAGACCCAGGAAGCTCAGCCGACATCCTCTACTACGACACTTTCGACCGAATGGGGTTAGATCCGGAGCAATTGCAGCCCTTCAGAGGCACGTTGGCGGGGTTCACCGGCGAGCAAGTCCACGTCAGGGGCTACATTACCCTTAAGACAACGTTCGGTCACGGATCCCATGCCAAAACTGTTCGCGTACGGTATCTCGTAGTCAACTCACCAAGTTCCTACAACATCATCATTGGGCGTCCCGCTTTCAACTTGCTGGGCGGTTTCCTATCAACAAAATTCTTGGTCATGAAATACCCCCTTGACAACGGAAAAATAGGCACCATCAAGGGCGACCAAAAGCTGGCCAGAGAATGCTATCACAATAGCCTGCGCCTGCAGAAGACTCGGAAGAAATCCGCCAACGAAGTCGCACACGAAGTCAACGTGATAGATCTCGACCCCAGGGAAGAGTTCCAACAAGAAAGAATAGAACCCACCGAAGACCTGAAAGAAGTCTCCATCGGTCCTGAAGCCCATCAGACAACTAAGATTGGTACGTCGCTTAGCAAAGAAGAAGAAGCCGCCCTCATAGATCTACTCCGAAAGAACCTAGATCTTTTTGCTTGGCATCCGTCCGAAATGCCAGGGATGGACCCTGACATTGCTTGCCACCACCTATCCATCAAGCCAGGCATTAAACCAGTTGTACAACGAAAGCGTAAGATGGGCGAGGAAAGAAGGAAAGCCGTAGACGAAGAGGTAAAGAAACTAGCAGACGCCCGTTTCATTAGCGAGATCAAGTACCCCACATGGTTGGCTAATACTGTTCTGGTAAAAAAGGCAAACGGAAAGTGGAGAATGTGCGTGGACTATACCGACTTAAACATGGCGTGCCCCAAAGATCCTTACCCACTCCCGAACATCGACCACCTAATTGACAACGCCTCAGGCTTCGGGACTCTGAGTTTCATGGACGCCTACTCAGGTTACAATCAAATTAGAATGGACCCCTTGGATGCCCCCAAGACAGCATTTATGACCAACACGAAGAACTACCACTACGAAGTCATGTCCTTCGGCCTCAAAAACGCCGGAGCCACTTTTCAAAGATCCATGGACATGGCTTTCGCCCAACAAATAGGAAGGAACCTGGAAGTATACATCGACGATCTGGTGGCAAAAACAAAGGAAGGGCGCAGCCATACTGAAGACCTGGAAGAAATCTTGGGCCAAGTGAGAAAATACAGAATTCGGTTGAACCCAGCTAAGTGTTCTTTCGGAGTACAGGCGGGAAAGTTTTTGGGTTTCCTCTTGACAAGACGGGGTATAGAAGCAAATCCAGACAAGTGTCAGGCGGTGATCGACATGAGAAGCCCCTCCAGCATCAAAGAGGTCCAGCAGCTAACAGGACGATTAGCCGCACTATCTCGTTTCCTATCTTGTGCGGGCGATAAAGCTTTCTCTTTTTTCGCATCCATCAGGAAAAAAGAGAAATTCGAGTGGACGCCAGAATGTGAAGAGGCCTTCCAGCAGATCAAGAGGTTCTTATCTAGCCCGCCTATCCTTCAACGACCAAGCCCGAGCGCCGTCCTGTTCCTATACTTGGCTATTTCTGAGAACGCCATGAGCACAGTCCTGGTAGAAGACTCGGACGCAGGTGAAAGGCCAATCTACTTTGTCAGCAGAGTGTTCAAGGGTGCTGAATTACGATATCAGAAGCTGGAACGCCTGGCCCTTGCAGTGGTAACTACGGCGAGGAAGCTCCGACCGTACTTCCAAAGTCATAAGATTGTGGTGAAGTCAGATTATCCCATCAAGCAAGTCCTCGGAAAGCCAGATCTAGCCGGACGAATGGTCGCGTGGTCCATAGAGCTATCAGAGTACGATGTCCAGTTCGTACCAAGGGGGAGTATTAAGTCTCAGGTATTAGAAGATTTTGTCGTAGAGCTCACATCGCCCGCACAAGCACGCCCCCCATTTGTGTGGCTTTTGTCCGTCGATGGCTCCTCCAATTTAAAAGGGAGCGGGGCAGGCATCGTCTTGGAGGGACCGGAAGATATCCTCATAGAACAATCCCTCAGATTCGAATTCAAAGCAAGCAACAATCAAGCGGAGTACGAAGCGCTAATTGCCGGCATGATTTTGGCGCAAGAAATGGGAGCAGAAAACCTGAGAGCAAAGAGTGACTCTCAATTGGTGATGAGTCAGATCACGGGCGAGTATCAGACCAAGGACTCTCAACTCATCAAATATTTGACAAAAGTACAAGACCTCGCCAAAAGGTTCGTGTTCTTCGAAGCAGTCTACACGAGAACAAAACGCCAGGGCCGACCTACTGGCCAAACTCGCCAGCACTAAACGGCCAGGGAACAATAGGACAGTCATCCAAGAAGTTATTACAACGCCCAGCACCAATAACGAAAGTGTGCATCACATCGTTAAGGGAGAGGAAGGATGGATGGAACCATTGCTAAGATACTTAACTGGATCATTCACGCCTAAAAACAGCGAAGAAGAACAGACAGTACGAAAAAGAGCTTCCAAATTTGTCATCATATCAGGAAAACTCTACAAACGAGGACGAACGAATCCGTTGCTGCGCTGCTTGAGTGAAGATGAGACCCAATTAGTATTGCTCGAGGTGCATGAAGGCGTTTGTGGCAGCCACATCGGAGGACGCGCGCTGGCGGCAAAGCTACTCCGCGCAGGATACTACTGGCCCACTATGCTTCAGGACAGTTCAGACTTCGTAAAAAAATGCGACAAGTGCCAAAGATTCTCCGACAAAAAGCACGCTCCAGCCCAGGAGCTAACTTCTGTGTATTCTCCATGGCCCTTTCACAAATGGGCGGTTGACATAGTCGGCCCTTTTCCTCTCGCCCCAGGACAGCTGAAGTTTCTTATCGTGGGCGTTGACTATTTTACTAAATGGATCGAGGCGGAAGCGGTCGCCAAAATAACAGCCGAAAGGGTCAAGAAGTTCTACTGGAAAAGGATTATTTGCCGTTTTGGGCTCCCCAGGTGCATAGTATCGGACAACGGAACGCAGTTCGCAAGCTCAACAGTAGTAGACTTCTGCAAGCACTTAGGAATCCAAACGAACTTCGCTTCAGTGATCCATCCACAGGCCAATGGACAAGCCGAATCAGCAAATAAAGTCATTCTGAACGGAATCAAGAAAAAGCTAGAGGCGGCCAAGAGCCTTTGGGCAGAGCAGCTACATGAGGTAAGTGTAGTAAATTAATCTAAGCTGTTAAAATAAAATTCTTTGATTTTGAGATATTCCATGAATAGATTACGATAAGAGCCACGTCCACGTAAGTACAGGTACTATGGTCATATCACACTACTCCGCACTCCACCACCAAGGAAACGCCATTCACAATGGTTTACGGCGCGGACGCCATGCTACCCGTGGAAATAGATACTCCCACGTGGCGACGAGAAGCGTTTTCGGAAGAAGGTACCGTATTGTTATTAGACCATCTAACACATTTTTTGTGCAGGGAAACAAACTTTACTTCAGAACGAATTGACTTAACTGTTTCTCCAATTTACGTTATTTTATTTCTGTACAAAAGCAAACGACGCAGGTATGGCAGTAAACATGGATGTCATTGATGAGGTGAGGGAACAAGCCCACATCCGCGAGTTCGCCGCCAAACAAAGAGCAGCTCGCCGCTACAATTCTAGAGTGACACCTAGGGAGTTGAAGGAGGGCGATCTGGTATTAAAACAAGTCGTCGCCCAACAAGAATTGGCAAGCTATTTCCCAACTGGGAAGGCCCCTACAGAATCCGAGAGAAGTGCTCGCATGGTGCATACAAGCTGGAAGAATTGAACGGAGTGGCTATTCCCCGCACCTGGAATATAGCCAATCTACGCCATTATTATAGTTAATGTCTTTTTGATTTATGAATAAGGATGGCGTACTGCCACCACGATGAATATTGTTATTTCTTTGTTATTTCTTCAAGATATTAAAGAAGCATGAGGTTAGGGTAGCACTCTTTTCCCCTGCAAGGGCAGGGGTTTTTAACGAGGCGCCCTCTCCTTTCCGTATATGATTGTCTCTCCACATGTCACTTGTTATTTTCCATTTTTTAGAAAGGACGACGCGACACAAAGAAAATAAAAGATATTGCGACCACCCTGAAGAGGGTTCGACTAAATAAGTCGCTAGCAACAATATAGGCGGCCACCCTGAAAAAAGAGGGTTCGACTAAATAAGTCGCCGAAAGAAAGAATAAAAGATATTGCGACCACCCTGAAGAGGGTTCGACTAAACAAGTCGCTAGCAACAATATAGGCGGCCACCCTGAAAAAAGAGGGTTCGACTAAATAAGTCGCCGAAAGAAAGTAAAAGATATTGCGACCACCCTGAAGAGGGTTCGACTAAACAAGTCGCTAGCAACAATATAGGCGGCCACCCTGAAAAAAGAGGGTTCGACTAAATAAGTCGCCGAAAGAAAGAAGAAACGAAATCATCCCAAAATGAGAAGCTAAATATACTATGCGCGCCACCAAAATGAATTTCCACCAAACAAAGATTTTAAGGCGCCATGACCTTCCACATGGGAGTCATAAAAAGTCGAAGGAAAATTGCGAACGTAAACGCGTTTCAATCAAAATAAATATAAGCGGGGCCGCCTACGCAAGCATTGTTTAAACAAGAGTAGGATGAAATCCGCAAAGTTTAAGTTAAAAACGCCATTACACGTTGTTCAAAATAAAGGCGCTACACAGAGCCGCCATAGTTAGGTACAACATTAAAATTACTCGTCATCTACCAGCTGACCATCCACAATGACTTTGAACGGATCAAGCTCCTCCAACTTGGCCTCTGGGTTAAAAAGAGCAACTTGTTCGGTAGCCAGCTTGAATCCATTCTGGAAATACACAGCTAGAGAGCGCCTTCCCTCGTCCACCGCCAAGTTAGACTTCTTCAGAGCCGCGTCCTTCTCGTCTCTCTCTTTCTCAGCAGCTTCCTTTTCCCGCTTCATCTCCTCCAAGGCCTTCTCCGCAGCTTTCTTTTCTTGCAACGCGTCCGATAGTCGCCCCTCCAAACCGACAGCTTTGTGCTTCCATTTCTCCACATCCTCTGCAGCATCCAAATGTTTCTTTTCCAAGGATCCATACTTCAACTCCCAGGCATGACTCAACAGCAGAGTGCGAAGGGCAGCTGTGCCAACGTCGGCGACCAAGTCACTAGACTTCGCCTTCACCGCCGCTTCAACATCAACCTGGGCAAATGGAACCTTCTCTGCCATGTACCTGCGAAATAAAGCAGCCAAGCTCATTTAAATTGCGATGACCAAAAATCAAGATTCCAAAAAAAAAAAAAACAACAAGGAAAAGGAGTTTACCGGCGGAAGTCGAACTCTGAATGCCAGAACGACTCCATGGCTAGGTCGTTCAGAGAAGTACCCCCAACGTTAGCACGCGCCGAGGAGCGGCTACCTCCTGATCTGGCCCCCTTGCCGGTTCTCGCCCTCTTGGAAGATGGCGAGTCAAGATGGATAACAGCGTTCCCATCAGCCGCCGACTCCGGCTCATCCGCTTCGGCACCCCCAGCGTCATCCTTCGAAGAAGCCTCCTTCCTTTTCAGCTTCCTCAAGGACATTCCCGCCGGATCACTTGTCACATACCCTTCAGGGTTCTTGCTCGCCTCCAGCTCCGCAAGGTATTTCCTCATCTCCGCTCCAGTCAAAGGCAGCATCTCTTCTGCAAAGAAAAAAGAAGTGAAAAAAGAAAGATCATTAAAAGCAAAATGGGAACCAACAGAAATACGACAAGCAAGGCCAAGTAGGACACTCACGCAAGTAAGCCGTCAAGCGTGTCTCATCACCTTCCCTATTCAACAGTTCATTAATCTTGGTCAGAGGAACCTCTTCAAGGAATTGTACCAAGGATCGTTCATAGGAGGACATGGCGTCCAAGTCGTATCCCCTCACCGCCAGAGGATTATTTGTCCACCTCAGAGGAAACTTGGGCGTGCCATCCAACAGCACTGACGAAGTTGAACATCCAGGTAATCCCTGGACTCTAACAAAGGTATCGCGCCACTCCTTCTTAAAGTTGCAGGCGTATTGGGGAAAAAGTCGCTTCCCGGGGTGAGCGCAGATGGCGATCCACGTACCTTTGTTGACGTCTTTCGTTCCATAGAAACAAAGGAACGCGCCAACAGAAGGCTCCAAACCTAAAGCCTTGCACAGTATCTCAAAAGCCCTAATGAACGCCCAACTATTAGGCCGAATTTGGGTCGGAGCCACGTTTAAGAACTTCAGGACATCCATGTCAAAGGGCGTGAACGGTATCTTCACGCCAAACTCCTCGAGAAAGGTGGTATAAACAAAATACGACTCGTCGCCCTCACCAGCCATCTCCTAATCACAGACTCGCTCATCAGGATCGCAAGATAGCAACACCACATCCTCCTCGTTGCCAGTTGCGAAAATGTCAAAATTGCTCCTAAACTGGTCTACGGCCGAGACATCAATGTATAGCGACTCCTCCATACGCACCTCATCCGCAAAAGTAACCATTTCTGCTGAGTTGACAAAGGAACCCTCGTCGTCAGATCCTGGCAAGAGTTCCCGAGGTGGCGAGTTGCCCTAGAAGTCCTCCTGTCTGCCCTGAGTTCCTGGAGTAGCAGACAGAATCACACAGTCACTATCCCTACCCGAATCAACGCTGGAATCGCTAGACAAGTCACTAAACAACTCCTCTCCGTGTAACCCAAAATAGTACTTATCCCAGTCAATAATCCCATCTGGCCCGGTAGCATGTCGCAAACATTCCTTCCTCAACTGATCCCTTTCGTTTGGGTCAGTAGGACTAATTAATTTACCGTCCGCATCACAATCCCTAATTAAAACCATCCCCCTAGAAGCTACGATCGCACTTAAAGCAAAAAATGAAAATAATAAGAGAAGAAGTGACGAAAGGACGAAAAATACCTGTGTAAGAGTTTGGCACAAATCGTCGAAACTTCAGGCAAGCTGGTATAGCGAAATGAAGGAGAAGGAAAGTGGAAAAAATATTGGAAGAACCAAACACGACCTTTTTATAGGGAGGCGAGAATTTCGTTTTAGGGAAGCGTGTCGCAGACGATTGAGTAGATTTAGGTCGTAGGATCGTGACGCGTGTCGTTCATCGGTGAGGAAGAATACGAAACGGTCGCCATTAAGTTAAGCGCGCCTCGAATGCCTGTCACGCCCCGGGCGTCACAACACTCGGCGTTCACGCGTTCATGACGCAGTTAAAACACTTTCGCCCGCTTCCAATGGCTCGTACCTGAGGGGCGCAGGTGTTACGCGAATAAGTTAAGCATGATATGTCCATCCTCAGGAAGTATCGGAACATCTCGTCACAGTCGTAAAGGCATGCTGCGTGCACCCTTCATATGAACACCCTCGAGAAGTGAGACCAGGGAGTATTAGATCCGTGAGGCAACGACACCTCGTGACGTATCCCAAACACTTCGCCTTGTCCCAAGACTCGTGCTTGGGGGGCTGTGGACCATCGTAACTTTCTCAAAGGACTTTGCCGAACCTCAGGGGAGTCCAGTCTTATGTCATCATCACTTCGCCTTGTCCCAAGACTCGTGCTTGGGGGGCTGTGGACCGTCATAATATTCCTAAAGGCTCATTATCCCTCCATTAGGGCCTAGGCGCCCTCCATAATGACCAAGTCGCCCGTTAGAAGGGCCACCAGGCCCAGGCGCGTCTTCCATGAAGCCGCCGCCTCACTTAAGTCTCTAGAACCCTCTAAGAACACCAAAAGTACGCCAATGCCCCTGTTGCTTGGAAACCAAGCAACCGAGGCCCAAGCCCGTAAACAGGCTATAAATAACACTCTTGAGAGCAGTCTCAAGGCATCTGATCATCAGTCCAAAAAACCCTAGATACGATTCCCAACCCTAGAATCTTTACCGTACTTCTTGGCAAGTACAGAATAAAATAACAATGTCGACGTTCATGTCTTGGCTGTAAACATGTCTTCATTCTCAGGTGGAAAATTCTAGTGGCAAAAATTGTTGCTGAAAATTTGTGAGATAAGAGAAAGTAATTTTGATTTTATACACAACATACTATATCTTACATCTAATTGTAGAGCAAAAGCCATCTCTAATCCTAAGTCTCTAATAGAACAATGATTATGAGTTCTAGAGACTACAATGGGTGGAAAAAGACCTAACATCATGTACTGCTTAGTTATACATAAGGCATGAACATGAATGTATTTCATTTGAATACTATAATTCTTCTACTTGCACTGAAAAACCACATTGGCATCGCTTTGTCAACAAAGAGGTTTCCTTATCAAAGCTCTCGTACTCTTTTAGAAAAACATGCTCATGGTCTTTTACCGGGATACTTACTGAAACGTCTGGATCGGTATCACATTTGTCTATCTGATGGTGTCTAGGGGTTTGACTCTTGTCACTACTACCACATATTGTGGCATTTGACACATTATCATTCACACAATGGACATCATTTGACACCTCAGGTGTCCAACTGTTATTATAACGATTGTTTAACCTTTGACGAGTTACAATAGATGAAAGAAGCTGGTACCACCTACGAAGAGCTTCTGTTTCATCCCTTTTCTTTTCTTCAGCTTTTTCTCTTTCGTCTTCTTCTGCAAATGCCTGAGTTAAGGAGGAAGAAAACAAGTTATAGCACATATGTAATGAAACTATACAAATAGGATGCAGTATTGACATACACAGACTTGAGGGAAGCTGCAATTTTAAGAATGAAGAATATAAACAAAATAAATCCATATTGTCAAACTAAGCTACCATGATTTACACTGTGTATAGTACATCCAATTCATTTCAGCAGATTTATGGAGGGAAATAAAAAATAATACAGAATAAACATTTCACAAGTCAAACTTGAGTTCATCTGCAAGACCACAACAATATAACTTATTCATCGGGAAAAGAAATACCTCTAGCAGTATGTCCTTGAACTCGGCACACACGACAATACCATTATAGACGGGATGTGCTCGGCCATTTTTAAATTCAAAACCAACCATAGCAGGTGCAGAATCAATCTCTAGCCTCTTGGCAACAGAATATGCGCTTCGAAACCTAAAGGGCACTGTACCTGGTGGAAGAGATTTCTCAGACCAGACATCCACTTGACCATGCTCGTTCTAGATGTAAAATAGGAATTGTAACTGTCAGCAATTTGAAAATTTCTACAACAAGCAAATATAAGTTTGTTTAAATCTGCATTGTCCAGTTTGTTTAAAAATTGGAATTGTAATTGAAGGTTTGGACTTCAGGAATTTAGTTTCTAAGTTATTGCCTTGCTTGTGAAATTGTTGCTGTCTTTCCTACCACAACCTCATTGTCTACGGAATATGGTAATTCGGAACAAATACAGTATTCATTAGAACAGTTGTGCACTGGACCAATAAGAACATGTAGTTGGTGCACCAAAATCTACCTTTCAAGATCGAAATCTAAGTAATGTTCAACTAACAATTATCGTCTCAATCCAGTGTGCAAATCACATGGTGCACCGGGTCTATTTAAGAATTTTCCAAAGGGTAAAAAGTTGAATACTGTCTTTCAAACTTAATTATAAATTAAGGGCATTCATGGAATGTAAAGACGATACATTAGGAACTATTCCATTCACCGCGTGAGGAAGATTCAATGGTTCAAGTTGCCACTTCCCATAAAGTCTAACATTTTCCTTAGAATCAGTAGTGCAGTCATAGTCATCAGCTTCAAAATCTTGTACTTTCTGAGGCTTAATGGATCGTTTAAGCTCCTGGAAAGATATTTTTGGGTAACAGATCAATTACATGTGCATATTAATAGGGGGAAAATGCAATGAAATCAGGGAAACAATATTGAGCAAGGTCAACCAGATTAGACCTTTGCAGGATGTTCATTGGGTTTCACTTGCAGCCCTTCTCGGAGCCATCTCTCTTTGGTCATAACAGTTTGCACACAAGTCCTAGGGTAAACAGGGTGACCTGAACAAAACCCCAGAATCGGACCCTTTGGATGAAGTATTTGATACTTTGTAAGCCTTTTTTCTATGACATAAAGTGGATGGTTTTTGTAGGCCTGCAAAGGGAGAGTCATGAAAAATAGTATCACTATCTACAATATCAAACATCATGTTGGCTAAGGTTACTTTTGAAACTACCTGCTGGTTGGTTGGAAGAGGTTCAGTTAATGCCCTAGTTTCTAACTCAACGTCCTCAATAGAGCTCCTTGTAGGAAGAAAAGAATCATTCATGTTTGCTTCTGTAGCATTGATTTGGTTTGTTCTTGAATGAACCACACCACCAGTTGCTCCAGACTCTAAGTTTCTCAGTGGTGCTAACACTGATTCCCACCATGTTGAATTAACTCGCTGTGATGCTATCTTGTACCACTTCATACAGTACCTAATATTCAATATGTACTAGCATCTTCAGGCAATGAAATGTAACTTTATCAGTGTAGTTAGTATCCCACGATACATATCCCGATAAGATACGAAAACAGCCATGGGCGATACGTATGACGGTCTGTATCCCAAATCACATCGTATCCTAGGCGTATCCCATGTATCGCTGGCGTATCCCATTTATCCCGATTCAATCTACTATCCCATTGTATATAGCACCTTTCGGGTTGAAGGCATGTTTAGTGTCCAAGGTCAGAATATACATATGTTGGGTTTGGGGTAGCACTTCGGTGCCATTAATGGCACCGTGCCATTAAATATGGGTCATACAAACACATTGTCATTGCATCTGGGCCATACAACACATCTATATTGGTCATACAAACACCTTTGTATGGCCCAGATTTAATGTCACGGTGACATTAATGTCACCAAAGTGCTACTCGTTGGGTTGTGAAGCATTGACAGAGACATTTAACACAACACTCAGTTAGGTGTCTGTGTCAATGTCAATGCACACAACCCAAAACAGTAAAGTTAGAAGCATTTGTCTACACTTGAAACTAAAACTAACTCCCACATTTCCGGACATTCTTTACCCCCTTGTGTTGGTTCCATTTAGGGGAAAACCAATAATTATAAAAAAAAATAAAAAAAATTGAAAAAATAAAATATTCTATCTTTTTAGAATTTAACCTGATTGTTACATTCAATAGCTTTCATTTTCTTAAATTATATGTGTCAGTCAGTATAACAAATAGAGTGAATGAAAAGAAAGTAACTACCTGAGGGTCTCTTCTTCTGTTGCGAAGCACTTCCTCTGCGTGGCATTCTTCTTCTTCTTCTTCTTCTTCGAGGAGAGAGAGAGAGAGAGAGAGAGAGTGAGAGAGAGGGAAATGAAATCGTCGCGCCCAAAACTGTTTGGTTCGTCTTCTATTGGGTGGAAACCTTCATTGTACTACCCTACGTGCGTCTACACCGCCACTATCTATCTAATGGACGCCACCTAAAAAAGACCAGCATGCCCCTCCCTAAAACTTGATTGAGTTGTCGTTCTTGCATAGAGTCAAAATGTGTTTTTAAGTTTTTTAATAATACTTTTTTGTTGATATTCTAACATAAGGTTAAAATATAACATGAGTTTGTCAAAAGAACAAAACACATCAATGGGTTTTTGTTGTTGTTTCACTCAGATTCCCTTTATCGGAGGTACTAATATTTGAAGCTACACGTTAGCACCTCTTTTTTTTTTTTTTGAAATAATATGTTGGCACCTTTTATTGTACTCATTTTTCTTTAGTTAAATATATTTTTAATTCTTAGAAATATCTTAATTTTTTTTTATTTTAGTCACACTAAAAATTTTCTTCAACTTTGGATCTTTTAAAATGTTTTTCCGTTCACACTTTTGTTGTTTGCTTTTAAGTCTGGTCATGTATAAAAGTTTTTTAACAAAACATGAATTTCTGAGCCATTTAACAAAAGATGAATTAAAATCTAATTCAAATATTATAAAAGTCTCTAATTGATGACATTTATTAAAATGTTAAGGCTTTTCAAAAGTGATGTTGTGGTTCTGCCGGATGAGATGATGATGTCGGGGCCTCATTCGCCACTTTCGTCTAAGAGTGTGGCTGATTTGTGGTTGATACTTTTTTTTTTGCTCAAGTAGCCTAGTGGCTAGAGAAATTCACCTTAATAAAGAAGTAGCCTAGTGGCTAGAGAAATTCACCTTAATAAAGAAGTAGCCTAGTGGCTAGAGAAATTCACCTTAATAAAGATGAATAAGTGGGGTGTCCGGGGTTCGAACCCCGGCCCCGACATATATTATGCATTATTCCTTACCAAATGTTCCTTACCAAATGAGCTAAGCTTATGGGGACTTAAAATACCAAATGAGCTAAGCTTATGGGGACTTAAAATCTAATTGATGAGTTATGTATGTATTCTAATTCTAATGATTCGATAATTTACCATTAGGATTACTTGTTGAATTTGATGTTATACCGAAAATGCTTGATAGCATATGAACAACGTGTTTAATTATTTTCCCTCAAAAAAAAAACATTGTGTTTTATTATTGTTGTATAATAACAATCGGATTTTATTTTGGAATAAGTGTGCATCTCTCTTAAGGTGTGAGATAATTTCATTTATTATATCAAAATTGCAAACGAGTCATCAAATGTCTTTTTATTTAATAATTTCATTTATTATATCAAAATTGCAAACGAGTCATCAAATGTCTTTTTATTTAACCATTTTGATCCTTGAAGTGTCTTTTGATAATTACTTTAATACTCAAATGAGTTTTTTGTTTGTATATTTTATCCATAAAATTACAAGTAAAAAGACACTTATGAAATATGTCCAATTTTGATACAACGCCTCCCACTCCCACGTTAAGAGACAAAATGGTTGATTACTCACGCGGTACCTATATAAGTGTACCATCAATGATTAGAGGTGACTTGATTACTTTTTGTTTCCATCTGATGTGAAGCTTTTTATTACTTCATGATCCGTTAATTCAATTTAACGATCCCTACGTAAGTGATAAGGAGATGATTATATTATGCTATGACGAAGGGTGTATGTTTTACTCATCACATATGATGGCTATTATTTTTTAATAAAACTATGTTTCAATTTTTACGAAGTCGTTGTGCATTGGTTGTGATGACATTTTGCATAATAATAATAATAATAATAATAATAATAATAATAATAATAATAATAATAATAATAATAATAATAATAATAATAATAATAATAATAATAATAAAGATCTCATGTTTACTCAGTCCGCACTGCTTACAAAATGCTTACTGTTCAACCTCCGACTGTTAGTGTGGTGTTTGTTTCCTCTCTTTGGAATAAAGATGTCCCACTGAAGGTTGTGCTGTTTGCTTGGCGTCTGTTTCGTGACAGGTTACCAACGAAGAGTAATCTTATTCGCCGTGGGGTGATTTCTGTTGATGCTATTTCGTGTGTTGCTGGTTGTGGTCTTGAGGAGTCTTCTGAACACTTATTTTTACATTGTAATATATTCGGTGCGATTTGGCACTATATTTATAAGTGGCTGAATGTGTCGTCAGTCTCTCTCTTTACTGTGGGGGATCATTTTATTCAGTTTTCAGCCCTTCGTGGTCTTGCAAAGGCGCGTCAATCCATTTTACAGGTTCTGTGGTTTGCAACATCGTGGGAGATATGGAAAGAAAGAAACAATAGGCTATTCAACGGTAAACAATGCTCAACTTTACAGGTGGTTGATAAAATTAAGTCGCTGTCTTTTTTGTGGTTGAAGGCGAAGTTTCCATCACTTCATCTCAACTATCATGGCCGGTGGCTTTCACCCTTCACTATTTTGGGCATTGGATAATTTTGGTCTGTTTGTTTCTGTCGCCGTTTCAGTTTGGTGACCTTTGTAAATATTGTATAAACTCTGTTTTTCCTGGCATGTCTTATGCTAGGAAGGAATTTTTGTCGTGGAAATATATTTCATTTTAGTCTCTTCAAAAAAATAATAATAATAATAATAATAATAATAATAATAATAAGGGTTAAATATGTTTTTAGTTCTTATAAATATATCAACTTTTTTGTTTGTCTTTCTAAAAAATTTCTTCAACTTTTAGTCCCTATAAACCGTTTTAATCGAACCGTTTTAGTCTTTCTAAAAAAATTCTTCAACTTTTTTGTTTTAGTCTTTCTAAAAAATTTCTTCAACTTTTAGTCCCTATCGACGAACCATGTCCTAATATTATTATTTATGCAGGGATAATTATGTAGAATTTGGTACTTACTTTTTTAAGATTAATAATTTATTAACATTCTTTTTCAAGAGATTTATACGGAAAACTTGTAAGCCTAATTAGGACGTACGTTTTCATGATTAAAAAATTTCTTCATACTTACTTTTTTAGGATTAATAGTTTATTAACATTCTTTTTCAAGAGATTTATGCGGAAAACTTGTAAGCCGAATTAGGACGTACATTTTCATGATTAAAAAATTTCTTCAACTTTTAGTCCCTATCGACGAACTATGTCCTAATATTATTATTTATGCAGGGATAATTATGTAGAATTTGGTACTTACTTTTTTAGGATTAATAATTTATTAACATTCTTTTTCAAGAGATTTATGCGGAAAACTTGTAAGCCAAATTAGGACGTACGTTTTCATGATAATAGTTGTGCTCCCATGATATACTTCAACCAAGTCGCCCTTTCTTTAGGCATGTGACTGCTGACTAAATGGGAATTGAGGAGGAGGGAGGAGAGTTGGTGTGGGAAGTGGAGGGAAATGGTCATGCTACCTCCTAGGCAGGGATGAATCTGGACTTTCAATACTAGTGTGACAACTTTTTTTTTTGTCAAATAATTAAATAATATTAAATTCAATAAGAAGTTATATTAAAAATAGTTGTAGCAATTCTTAAAAAAGAAGAAGTTTTAGCAACCAAAATTATAAAGAAAATAATATATTTTTCACTTACTGAAAATGAACTGAAATTATATCATACTAATTATCCTAAGAACATCTCTTTCTATTCTTTCTATATAGGTTACAAGAGATGTCAAATGTTTTAGCAGGATACTCGTGCATACGTACGGGTGAGCGCATTGCGCTCTTTTTTTTGGAAGCAAGTCGCAATTGCATAGAAATTATAAGAAAAAAAATCTCTGTATTGATATATGAATAAAAATATAGACATATGTAAAAATTGTACAAAAAAATATTTTCGTATTAACTATGTATTAAAATATTGACATGTGTATAAATTAAAATAAATTCGCTCCCCGTATTAATATACAAGTTAAAATATAAACACATATTAATATAGACACGTGTATAAATTACAAAAACAATATGTCCTCGCATTAATATATGAGTAAAAATATAGGTAAATGTATAAACATAAAAAAAATTAAATATCTATATTAATATATGTGTAAAAATATACAGTGAATCGATAAAAAAATATTATAAAAAAAATAAATTGGACCTGAACTGGTGTGGCACTTTCCACACCATGCTTTGTTCAGGTCTGTCCCTGCTCCTAGGTCATAGCTAGTATAAATATAGGAGTCGGGCTCCTCCAAAATATCTTCACACTCACAAATGAGAAAACACTCAGACCCTGGTTAAGCAAATTGTTGGTTGGGTATAGGGATGGCAATTGGACTCAGGCTCAATGGGTACCCGCAAAAAATACCCACAATGGGTAAGGTAAAACCGCGCTTTATGGATATGGGCTTGGGTCCGGGTAATTACCCGCAAATTTAGATGGGTATGGGTGCAGGTAAGGACACTATACTACCCAGCCCCGCAACCCGCATATACATATTTATATAATATAATAAATATTTGATTTATTTTTGGTGTATAATTATTTAATTTATTTAGATATTTAAGCATAAACCTAAATCTATAAACTAATGCAGTAATCATTTCATCCTTACCTTCATAAGCTCACGAGCTACAAATTTATGATTTAAATCAATTTGATGTTTATTATAGCATGCACTTTTTTATATGTATTTTGAATTTTTTATTTTAATTTTCGAGGAATATTTTGGATGTTTTTTTATTTGGCTAAATACGATTTCTACTATTTTATGAGTTGTTTTAAAAAAAATTGGATTATAGTTTTATTTCAATTGTGATGTTTTTTATTATCTTTTTATAATTAAAGGGCGGGTAATGGGTACGGGTATGAGCACTTAGGTACCCATAGGGTATGGGGAAGGGCACTAAAGTTGTTACCCATGAGGGTACTAGCTCGGGTACGGGCATTTTTTACAAACGCGGGTATGGGGAAGGGTACTGTAGTACACTGATGACAGTGCATCAACATTAGTTTTTAAGTCATATTTAGGTCTTTATTATAGCATTTAGAGAGTCAACTGCAATGAATTCATGGGGAAATCAAGCTAAAACAGGAACAAGAGCTCAAGAGAAGAAACTTCAAGAAACCAAGGAAAATTGCCTAAAACTCAACCATCGTGCCACGTTTATCACGTTCGTGGCACGTTGAAGGAAGCGTGGGACAAAGGATTCAGCTCTGGAATTTTCGTGGCATGAAGCAACATGCAACGTGCCACGATGGTTGATTTTGTCTGCTGCCACGTAGGATTAATGAAGCATCGTGCCACGACCAGCCCGTAACGTGGCACGATGATGGGCTTTTCTGAAACCCTAATTTTCTTTCTATAAATATCCAGCTGCTAGCAAGGGTTTTGGTACCGATTATTATTGCGATTTTGAGCATCAAGGACGACAAGAGACCAAGGAACGAGCCCTGAATCTCATACCAACACCCTGTTGGTTAGATTTATGTATGTTTTCTCTTGTTATTTCTTATGATTGTTTAGCTATGAGTAGCTAAACCCTTAGTTTGGTTAAGCCATGATGAAACTTTTGTAATATATGATTTTGTAGTTGAACTCTCTCTATAATCAATGCTATTCAGTTTTTATTCAGAATTACTTGTGTTTATTGCTTTTCATGATTATTGTTTTGTATGACTACTAGCCCTAGCTTCTTGCAATCACATGAATTGATCTTAGGAATTGAATGACTACTAGCCCTAGCTTTTAATCCTGAAATAGTAATTTTGTTTGACTCAACACTAGGAGCCTAGAGATAGGAAATTGAGGGTTATGATGCATGAATTTGAAGGAAAATCGAATAGAAGAATGGAGTAGAAGCAGCGGAAAATTTTCGATTTTCATTCCTTGGATCATTACGAAATTCAAACATGAATCAGTGATTCGATTGTTACCTTGAACTGTGGAATCTGAAAGCTAGAACTGGAAACTGGAATCTCGATCACAGCCAAGAAAGCAGCAAGCAGCAAAGCCTCTAGCAAGTCCACACGAACAGTGCTCCTCCAAAACTCTGTGCTAGCCAATGAATTGGAAGTGCAGAGAAGAAAGGGGTTGCTTCAAAACGTGTAACCAAAAACTTCAGCACCAGAGTTCTATTTATAGAACTTCTAGTGTGCTCTGCAAGTCATAAGTCACTATTGGGCTTCAGTAAGCCCAACAACGAGTTTAGTAATTTTGCTAACTAATTAGCGTTATTAACTAAACGCACCCCTTATATAAGTCATACTTATATATTTCTCTTTTGACTGTTCTTTGTGTGTGACCCTATAGGTTCTAGTCACGTTGGCAATAATATTAAATCTAATATTTAATATTATAAACAATGAGCGGTATCTAGCAACACATCATTGCTACCCAAGTGACAAGAATGTCAAGTGATCTGACGAAACCTTTCCATGATAATACTCATGTGTACACTTACTTCTTTGTCTCGATATCTTTATTGATCCCAAGGCATAGATATTGTCACCCTTGTATATATCAATGTTTATATTCCTTGATTCCGAAATATACTGAATAACGAATAAGTCCAATATCTTATATTGACTTAGTTTGGCATGGCCATGCAGTTTTACAGTCATATCTCATCAAGAGGCCTAAAGATATATCTCCTGTTTATGAGGAGGGACAAATCCCATCTAGGACACTCATGTCCCTCAGCATGATTCATCAAGTACCCATCAACCAACGTTATGGTTATCCTGTTACAGACAACGTTAGAATGGCAACAAAGCACTTGAGTCCACATCTAGGGATCATAGTGGTTTCAGGTCTAAGAGCGATATACATTATTATCATTGTGAGAATATCTTATGACATTTTCATAACATACTATGTAGTATTCTCACGGTGGGTCAATCCAGTATAAATATTACTCCTAATATTTATACCTATGTATAGACTTAATATCTCAATATCAATGACCCATGAGATGCGGTCATCAGTCTACATACATAATAGTCTTTATGCTTTATTATTATCCCAATTCATATTAAAGCTTGACTATGGATATGTTTAAGAATAGCGTTCTTTACGTAATGTAATCTCATGATTAAGTCACACTTAATATTCCATTACATGAACTATCTATTCTAGGGACTTTATTATTTTGAAACATAACAAAATCAATAAAGAAATGCCTTATTATTATATATATTCACAATATATATTTATATCAATATCATGATACAAAGCCAAACCCAATCAATATTGATTGGATATTAGGGCTTACTCCAACAATCTCCCACTAGCACTAAAAGCCAATCAAATATTAACTCAATATATATTGATCAAGTGTTAGCATCAAGCACACCCTGGGCATGATACTATTCTAGTAGATAAGGAACTCTTTCCTATGTTGGTAGGTTACACTTCTTTCAATTTCCATTTTCGATCTTCCATCGAAAAGAAATTGAAGTGTCAAAGTATACATTTGGATTATTGGTGAGATCAAGTATTCATTGCTCGCAAGATTAAACCAATTTCACCTCAGACGGGATCAATGGAATCCACAACGCAAGAGACACATGGTTTTGCTCAGTTATGAGCTAAACAATCCAAATCATATATATTTGACAACTGTAATAGAAACAACAACTATTTGAAGCTTGTACTTTTACAAATTTCATAGTTGATATCCAAGCATAGCATTTATTCCAAATTGCGATTTGGATATACTGTACACCGATATTAAAGTCAGCATCATTGTAACTTCTTTACAATGTTCCTTTAATCCGTGTTCAAGAAACAATCCTTAGTCCTTTAAGACATCCATGGATATTCTTGAAAGTATTCTAGTGTCGAACACTACAATCAATTTTGGTACATATTGAAAATAATTTTCTAACCATATCTCACATGTGTAGATAAATTGTTTTGGTGACTAGTATGTCATCCACATACTCCACCAAACTAATATCAATGCTCCCACTATTCTCCTTGTGTGCACAAGATTTTTATTAATCAAAGTTTTTCATAAAACTTCACTAATAAAACAAATAATTCAACTTCAAGAAGCTTGCTCCAATTCATACATGAATTTTGTAATATATATACCTTTCTAGCATCCTTTGGATTAACGAAACCCTACATATATGTCAAATACATATACAAGGTCATTCTAATTAAAGAATGCAACATCGTTGTCCATCTCCTAGAATTTGCGTTATACAATAATGACAAGTGGGATCGTTAGATTTAAGCATTATGATGATGTAATAGTTTCGTCATGATTTGCATCACGAGTTGCATGAAACCTTCTACAATTAATCACATCTTAAATGTATTCATAATACCATCCATGTCAGCTTTCTACAAGAAAACTCACATTCATCTCATGAGTCATACTCATTTGGATGATTTAACCAATATCCATATATGGTTTGTGTACATGGATTCTTTATAAGATCCCATGACATTTAGCCATTTCTCAAAGTTCAGGCCATTTACGACCTTCTAGTAAGTTTGGGGCTCATCTACCATGAAAATCATAACACCTTGTTGAGCCATGACAAAATCATGTTACTCATTGTAGTGATATGACATATCAAACTCATCTAGATCTTGTGCTACTCGAACTGATGATTTAACAACAACCCTTTGTTGAATTAGTTCATGTTCCATTCTTAAAGATACATGTATTTTGTGGTACTTGACTTAATTCAAGTTCTACAACACTCCCACTGGCTTCTGCAGAGACATACTCCTTTGATAGGAATACGCCAGATCTAGAGACAAACGACTATTGTCATGAAAGGTGATGTATAATCAGTATCCCTTAGTTTCCTTAGGGTACCTCCACAAATGTACATTCATTTAATTTGTAGTTTAGTTTATCTAATAAACCATATAACCTCAAATTATCATAAAGTCAAAAACTAGGTACTCTTACCTCCATATCTAATATGGTGTCTTTATGATTACTCTATTGGAACTTGTAGTGGGTGAAGAATAACTGTAATTTAATTTAACATCAAGAGTCAATGAGTTATAACCAAACTATTTTAGATCGATTCATGTCAAACATGAAGCAATATAAATAATAATTATACTCATTAATCAAGCATTTACCATCACGACTTACTCATATGGTCTTTATACTTTTCAAACCTATTTTTTTTTACTTCATTGTTAAACTCTTTGAACAATTTCAAAGATTTCTTGAATTGTGTCAAATACACTTTTCTCATATACTATTAATTAGTAATGTTAGATGAAGTAAGAGAAATAAAATATCCAGCAAATATGTTTAGTGCTCCATATACATCTCATATGTATATCAACTCAAATAGATTATGTGTCCTTTTCACCTTTACCGGTATACTAATCTATTTTGAAAGGTGGAACTCACATCCTTCAAATGATATAAAACCAAATGAATCCAATAGTCCATATCCATGGATTTTGGAAATGTGAATCACACTTGTTTGTACTAAACAGTGATGCCAATGATATACAAAAGGTTCAAATCTCATTTGATCCTTTTCTCATATGTAGGTTCAAATCACATTTGATCCTTTTCTCATATGTTATAGACTAGCTTATCAAGATCATGGAACTCAAATCCATTACTTGATCAGCACATTGTATAGAAAACATTATTAGGACAATAGGACAATATTTGTCTATCATTCAACTACATAATCCTTCTCTTGTCAATACAAGATTTATGATTTAATGTTTCTATTTTATATGGAATTTAATAACAATTATTTGGTTCCGTATCAAGTTAAGTTTAAGTCCAAGCATAAGCTCTTATAGTCAATGAAACAATTTGTTCCATTCCAGACGTAGGTGAACTTCACTTATAGTTAATGTTCTGCTTCTTTAAAACTCTCTATATTTCAACAAATATGAGATTAATCATCAAGTATCAAATACTTATGATGAAGAAGTAGAAATTTAACTTTCTATAACTATATGGGTAAATAAGAAGTCTTACTTCTTTCTTATATTTTGACCCTTTCAAAACTACGAGCAATTTTTGTTTTTCAACTTTTGAAATAATTGTTTCCCCTTTTTGCAACCGTGTTTAACCTTTCAAAGGTAGAAAAACAGAATTTGAATTTTATTCTTATCCATGTACATCTACTTGATAGGCTTAAACTATTCATCTTATAACATTGAGTTGAATGATCATATCATTCTCCATCGTCGTTACCACTATGAGATATCCTATTTCTACTCATTTGACCCAATGCTTCTGATAAGCGTTGTTTTTCAAATATAGACATAGAAAGTTGCTAGGAAATAACTGCTCGAGAATATACAGTTTTTCTCATTCTTAAGAACAATTCTTAAATTTTGTACCAATTCAGAAACTCTTTTCTGAAAATTTTGTTCTTCATAAGAACTTTTAACAGTATAATAAAATTTATATGCTAAAGAAATTCTAAATACAGAAAATAAATAAAATAAATGTATCATGATTTAAAACATATTTAAATAGGTCTTTAATTAAATACGCTCCCACTATTTTACTCAAATCAAATGACCTTCAAAACACTTGATTCGGAAAATCCCGTTGGAAGATTTTCTAGTGGGTTGAAATCCATATTTCACCTTGCTTTAAGTCAACGGGGGCTGTACTCAAAACTCAGTTATTTAGGTAGGAACTCCTTCCAATTGTATCTCATACAACTTTCAAATCATTTGAGTGAATAACTCCTTACTCTAATCTATCATATAGATGTTCCCAAACATTGCTTCTAAATTTATTTTAATCTTATTAAAATTAATTTAGTTAAGTTAAACCCAAAAGAATAACACTTGGGTAAATTGGATTACCGCACCGCAACTTACTAGTATAGAAAGTGCACCTCGCGGAGGCGAAACCTACACATTTCAATATTAGTCTTGAAGGGTGTTAAACTTTTGGAAAGCATTAAACTTAATATTTTGAATTGAAGGATTTTTATTAAGTTTGATCTCACCTCACCACGGCTTATATATCATATATATTCGCACTCCAATCATAACATGCATAACGATTATACAATAATAAAAGTGACATGATTATGGCCATCCTAACGCTATGACTCTCTCAAGCCAATGAGAGAATCTAAACTAATCCTAGAAACGACCTTGCTTCTCCAAGCTTGACCTCCAGGACTATCCTAATGTCATGAGCCCTATTACTTCTTTGCATTCTATTTACATTACATATGAAAGAAACTCGTTTTACATACGAGGGAGTGGATGAGAAGAGAATGTACAATAGAGATATAAGAGAGAGGCACGACACGCAAGCCGTATTTTAATATCCAAAAGAAATAAAATAAAAGGACTAGGGCCATAATCATTCACATGATAATAATAACAAACACACTTTTATTATTATTAATTATACCTTCTAATTAAATAAATTAAATTAAAATTTGACATATGATCACACTACGCAGATTAGCTGGGGGTTTAATTGAGTACCAAAATATATATTATATTGAGTACAAAAATATATTATGTTAAGTACAAAAATATCTCATATTATGTACCAAAATATATTTTATTGAGTACCAAAATATATTATATTATGTACCAAAATATATTTCAGATCAAGTACTAAAATATATTAGATTGCATACCAAAATATCTCAGATTGTGTTCCAAAATATTCTAGATTGCGTATTTCGCATCAACACTTGACAAGTTTATGAACACCCAAATCGTTTCGGCAAATATTATGATCAAATCCAAAAGATCATATATGATATTGAAACTCTTTCAAATCATGATTCTTTTAAATTATAAACAAATCAAGTTAAAGTCATGCAAATCGATTAAATAATTTCAAAAGATCATATATGACATTGAAACTATTTCAAATCATGATCTTTTAAATTAACTATCAATTTAGGATCGTTTATTACCTTTCAAACAACTTTTGAAAAACAATCAAAAGGTAGAATTTTTTATTTACTTAATTATAGTAATATTGACACTCAATAATTATTATAATTAAATCTGCTTTATTTAGGCAATCAATTTGTTTCCAAAACAAATTACAGGGCTAAAATTAAGCAAATATTTTATTACCAAATTCAAAAATCATATCTGATATTGAAACTCTTTCAAAATCATGATCTTTTAAATTTACTACCTTTCTCCAATTAAATAAATTAATTAAACATAAATATTTTCAAGGATTGTTTGTTTAGCATGAACAACCGGATCTATGATGCTTCACCAGATTCGGATATTGAAGCTCACTCTCACGAATTGTTCAAATTCACAACAATCTCTTTGAAAACAATTGATCGAATGATACAACCATAATAATACAACGCATGTATAGTTAGGTATCTGATAGAAGTTTGGCAAGTGCACCAAATACTATCGAAGTAGTAAAAATATCGATCCCACGAGGACTGTTTTTAACTTCAATAATTCAATTGCGTTATATAATTAGGATGTGTAAAGTTTATTTTTAGTTTGCCGCTAGGCAGAAGATTTGGTTTGATTTTACGAAATCAAATAAAAGAAATTAGATTTGATTAAGAAAATATGAGAGAAAGATGAGATCAGATCCGTCGAATCCTCTAAGTTCCCCTAATTGGTCTACTGCGCCTATTTGTTATGAATTCTTTTCTAATTTACGACGATTAACAAAATAGCCCTAATCAATCCCTTGAGTTAGGACCCTCTTCTTAAACTACAACCCCTAATTCCTTAGGTGGTCTAATAATTCTTGAAGGTTTTACCGAACGTTAACCTATTATCACTAACAAACGATTATCTATTCCTAGACTAACCCTGTTTATTAGAACAATTTAATTAGGTCTAAGTTGAAAGCCATGGTCAGTGGTCATTCATTCTCACGAAATCAAGTTATATGTGATCAAGATATAAAAAGCATTAAGAACAATTGAATTGAATAAACTAGAATTGAATTCATAAACAAAATAGAGTTTCACAGCAACATGTGTCAATTAGGGTTACAAAGATTCATCTCGGATCTAATCTCTAAGAGATTTAGCTACTCATAATCGAGTTTACAAATAGCATAATCAATGAAATAATTAAAACATACATGAATTGGTAAAAGGATGAAGAAATTGCCCTTCTAGCCGTCTCCGATGTCTCAAAATCGCGCTTTGCTCTCCAAAATCGTAACCCTTGTTCTTCAGATTGAGTGCAGTATTTATAGAAGTCATGGGCCTGACCCATCAAAATCGCGCCGCGCCATGTATATAGGCGTGCCGCGATTTCCCTCAAACAGGGAGGATATAATTTTGCTTCAAAAATCGCAGCACGTCTTGAAATTGGCGTGGCGAGATTTCCTTCGAACAGACTTCAATATTTAAGCTTTTTGCACTCCAGAACAGTATAAATTGCATGAGAACTCTATCAAAATGTCACAATAAGTCCTAAAAATTACGTAATGACAGCATGTCATCAGTATCCTAATACAACAATCAAACATCAATAGTTTTAACAATTGTTTGTTCAGTATGGACAACCGGATCTTTGATGCTTCACCAGAATCGGTATTCGAAGCTCAATCTTAGGAGTTGACTACAAATTCACAATCAATTATATAAAACCTATTGAACGAATGATATCATCAATATATCACATATAATGATGTTGTATTAAAATCATATATCACATATATGATATTGATCAATCAATTTTAATTAATATTTAAATTTAAATAATAAAATATTAACACTTAATATTCTATTTTATTAACGGATTTGCATTCCAAATTAATTCCTTATAGAATATCAAAATATTAGCAAATCAAATATTTGCGAAAATATTATCTCTTAAAACAATTTTAAAAGATAATCTAATTTGATTTGTTTCCAATCATGTTCCCGTCGATATGTATAATCGATATGTCGATACTTCACCAGAAACGGTTTCTGAAACATCAAACAAATCGAAAAGCCATGCACAGAAAACATGATACGTGCCAATTTTAATTCTCTTTATTATTTAATTCCGATTCAAAATGTTTAATCATATTAAAACATAAAGTAGTAACAAAGCAATCCGATTCATGGTTTCGTAATTGGCTCTGATACCACTGAAGGAAAATCGAATAGAAGAATGGAGTAGAAGCAGCGGAAAATTTTCGATTTTCATTCCTTGGATCATTACGAAATTCAAACATGAATCAGTGATTCGATTGTTACCTTGAACTGTGGAATCTGAAAGCTAGAACTGGAAACTGGAATCTCGATCACAACCAAGAAAGCAGCAAGCAGCAAAGCCTCTAGCAAGTCCACACGAACAGTGCTCCTCCAAAACTCTGTGCTAGCCAATGAATTGGAAGTGCAGAGAAGAAAGGGGTTGCTTCAAAACGTGTAACCAAAAACTTCAGCACCAGAGTTCTATTTATAGAACTTCTAGTGTGCTCTGCAAGTCATAAGTCACTATTGGGCTTCAGTAAGCCCAACAACGAGTTTAGTAATTTTGCTAACTAATTAGCGTTATTTACTAAACGCACCCCTTATATAAGTCATACTTATATATTTCTCTTTTGACTGTTCTTTGTGTGTGACCCTATAGGTTCTAGTCACGTTGGCAATAATATTAAATCTAATATTTAATATTATAAACAATGAGCGGTATCTAGCAACACATCATTGCTACCCAAGTGACAAGAATGTCAAGTGATCTGACGAAACCTTTCCATGATAATACTCATGTGTACACTTACTTCTTTGTCTCGATATCTTTATTGATCCCAAGGCATAGATATTGTCACCCTTGTATAGATCAATGTTTATATTCCTTGATTCCGAAATATACTGAATAACGAATAAGTCCAATATCTTATATTGACTTAGTTTGGCATGGCCATGCAGTTTTACAGTCATATCTCATCAAGAGGCCTAAAGATATATCTCCTATTTATGAGGAGGGACAAATCCCATCTAGGACACTCATGTCCCTCAGCATGATTCATCAAGTACCCATCAACCAACGTTATGGTTATCCTGTTACAGACAACGTTAGAATGGCAACAAAGCACTTGAGTCCACATCTAGGGATCATAGTGGTTTCAGGTCTAAGAGCGATATACATTATTATCATTGTGAGAATATCTTATGACATTTTCATAACATACTATGTAGTATTCTCACGGTGGGTCAATCCAGTATAAATATTACTCCTAATATTTATACCTATGTATAGACTTAATATCTCAATATCAATGACCCATGAGATGCGGTCATCAGTCTACATACATAATAGTCTTTATGCTTTATTATTATCCCAATTCATATTAAAGCTTGACTATGGATATGTTTAAGAATAGCGTTCTTTACGTAATGTAATCTCATGATTAAGTCACACTTAATATTCCATTACATGAACTATCTATTCTAGGGACTTTATTATTTTGAAACATAACAAAATCAATAAAGAAATGCCTTATTATTATATATATTCACAATATATATTTATATCAATATCATGATACAAAGCCAAACCCAATCAATATTGATTGGATATTAGGGCTTACTCCAACAGAATTAACGTTCCAATATTGCTTCCACGGTTATTCAATAACGTTAAGAGATTAATAGGGTTATAACTTAGGAAAGGGCTTTGATGCGAGAGATTGATCAAAGTGACTTAGTTAATTTATCGTAAAAACTGAGTAGTAATTGAGAGTAGAGAGAGGAAGACTTTTTCATATAAAGTAATAGTGGATTCACCGGCTTAACCATTCATCTCAATATAATTTTCTTTCAAACTCTTTTTATTCTAATCAAATCTGATTAAAACCAAACCTTACTACCTAGGGCAACCTAATACAAACTTTACACATCCTAACGTATAACGCGCTTGCTACACTTGAAATTAACACAGTCCTTGCGGATTGATATTTTTACTACTTCGATAGTTTTTGGTACACTTGCCATATATCTATCAAGTTTTTGGCATCGTTGCTGGGGACTGTTGAATCATTTCAACAAGGCAATTACGTTATAATTTAGTGCAATTTAATTTTCTATTTTTATTTTATTTTTTTGTTTTAGTATTCATTGATTACTTTGCATTGTACAGTGCTACTAAGGTATTTGCTGTTTATGCGAGGTAAGGTGAGCGCCGACGATCTCGAATTCAATCCAGAAATTGAAAGGACTGCTAGAGCACTCCGGAAAGCTGTCCGGTTGCAAAGGTTGGCTCATTCCGTTCCAGCGGGTGTTCGAGAACAAATACCGGAGCCACTCTCAACTGAATCTGAAACATCTACTTCTCCTAAATCTGCTATCATGGGAGATCCTGCACCAAGACCAAAGCTAGGAGACTATGGGTTAGCCACTCATCGCGGTCAACTAACCCACACTTTTCAACCAGCTAACCCCATTGCTTTCGACATCAAGACCACCGTTCTCAACGGTCTTAGAGACAGACAATTCGATGGGACCGAAGCTGTGAGTCCCCATGAACACTTGAGCCGCTTTGCTGAAACATGTGAATTTTGTGTGCAACCAGCCACCGTGACTGATGCACAAAAGAAACTCAGGCTATTCCCTTTCACTTTGACGGGAAGAGCAAAAGATTGGTTGTTAACTATACCAAACGGGACTGTCCAAACATGGGAGGAGTTAGAGCTGAAGTTCCTAGAAAAGTATTTCCCGATGTCTAAGTATTGGGATAAGAAGAGGGAGATTTCAAACTTCAAACAAGGGGAGAATGAGTCACTATATGATGCTTGGGAAAGGTTTAATTTGCTTTTGAAAAGATGTCCTAATCATGAGTTCACTGAAAAACAGTACCTCCAAATCTTTACTGAGGGGGTGATGATGAGTCTATGTTTAGTCTATTTTTATGCATTATTTAGTTTAGTTTTATTTAGATTTGAATTTATTTTATTACAATAATATTTCCTTTTTGAATCTTTTTACTACAATTGCATATTTTATATTTTAGGAACGAATATATGATGGAATGTGTCTTGGAGCAAAAGAAAGGAGTCTGGAGCTGATTTGGAGCAAAAATACGAAAGATTCGGAACAAAAATATAAAGCCCCCAAGTCAGAAGCTTGGCACGGCCCGTGCCAATATGTGGCACGGCCGTGCCACCTCACAGAAGGCCTTTTGCTGCTTTTTCTTCGGGCCCAAGTTACTCTGTTGTAGTTTTACTGATTAGCCCTTATAGTTGCTTAGATTTTAAGTCAATTGTAAAGCTATAAATAGAGTAGCACTCCATCATAAACATTCATCTTTTGTTCTTGGAATAAAAGTTCACTTTTATATTATTGTTCTTTTATTTTATTGCTTTCTCTCTTCTTCCCCCATGTCTACAATGAACGTTAGTGAGTAGACTTCTTTGTCTTGGGATTGTTGGATAAGTCTAATGACGTAATCCGGATCAAGCCAAGCCTTAAACCCTAATTATATGTTACCTTAATTTCTTATCTGAATTCACCGTTTTAACATGAATTAATTATTATCAAACTGTGGAAGCGAACGCGGAGGGTTTGATAATGGTTAATTCATCATCACAGATATCAATTCATAAAGCGAACGCGGAGCTTTGATATCCGAACAAGTGAATTTAGACAAGGGTTGCGAAACATGAGAATAGTCTAGCAAACCTTGGGACACATAAAGTTTCGATCTTCAAGGGTCCCAAAGGCAATCACCCATGAGAATAGGTGTGGTTGTTGGAGGGATACACTCACTGACTTCGAGAGAAGCTGTGATATGCTAAAGAGAAACTTGTCCTTAGAAATTAGGATTAACGCATAACTATAAGTTTAAGGCTTGCTTGTGAAAAGATTCGTTGTTATGATGAACCAATAATCCCAAGGCTCTTTTATTATTATTGTTATTTATCTTCAGCAATTAACCCCCAATTTTAAAATCTTTCTCCTCTTCTAATCATTCTCTAAAAAGTTAATTGAATTCACAACTCCCTAGCGGAACGATACTCTTTCTTACTACTATTACTTCGATAGGCCGTGCACTTGCGGTTTGGCCCTATCAAGTTTTTGGCGCCGTTGCCGGGGAGTTGTTGTAATTTGATTAACTTTTTTATAGTGGTTAGACCAAAAAAAAAAAAGATGTATTTTCGTTTTATATTTGTTTCAAAAAAAATATATATATATATATATATATTTTGCTTTATTTTATTTTATTTTATTTTATATATTTCTTTCTAAAATAAAAAAAAAATCTCTTTTGCTTTATTTCATTCTATTTTATTTTATATTTCTATCAAAAAAAAAAAAATCTTTTTCTATTTCTTCTTTTTCCTTTAACTTCTTGGGAAGATAATAACGATATGGCTAAGGAACGCTCTCTCAAAGAGTATGCAATCCCATCTTCAAATGAGTCATACGATGCTATTGTGTACCCAACGGTTGAGGACAATTTTGAAATAGAACCTGCACTTGTTCACCTAGTGCAGCAAAATCAATTTTTCGGATCACCCACTGAGGATCCGAATTTTCATATTTCAACCTTTTTAAGACTCAGTGGAACCTTGAATGCAAACCAAGAGGCCGTAAGGCTGCACCTCTTTCCTTTCTCATTAGGGGGTAGAGCTAGTGCTTGGTTTCATTCATTGGAAATTGGTTCTATCTTTTCATGGCAACAAATGAAGCAAGTTTTTCTTGCCCGATTCTTTCCCTATTCTAAAACCGTCCAATTAAGGATTCAAATCACACAATTCACTCAAAAAGATGGAGAATCTCTTTACGATGCGTGGGAGCGTTTCAAAGAAATGCTTAGACTTTGTCCCCATCATGGTTTAAAGAATTGGCTTATTATTCACATTTTTTATAATGGTCTTTTGTATACCACAAAAATTTATGTTGATGCAGCTGCAGGTGGAGCTTTAATGAACAAGAATTACACAGAAGCATACGCCTTGATTGAAGACATGGCTCAAAATCATTACAAGTGGACCGACGAGAGAGCCATCACTAATTCTTCACCCTCCAAAAAGGAGGCAGGTATGTATGAAGTCTCTAACTATGATCACCTTGCCGTTAAGATTGATGCATTAACCCAAAAATTTGAAAAAATAAATGTTAGTGTCATCTCTTCTTCTTCTTCTGCATCTCCTTCTTGTGAAATTTGTGGTGTATTTGGCCATTTTGGCATTGATTGCGAACTAGGTAGTGTTGTTAGAAGTCCTGAGCAAGTAAATTATGCTCAATATAATCAAGGGTTTAGAAACAACCAAATTTTCTCTCAAACCCCTCAAAATCTTTTTGGACAACAAACAACAACACCTAGTTATGCAAACAACAAAAGAGTCCCTCAAAAATCCAGCTTGGAATTTTTTTTAGAAAATTATTGTATTAATCAATCCGAGCAGCTCCAAGAGCTTGAAAATCAAACTGAATTTTTGAAGGACTCTCTTGCCAAACTTACATCGAAAGTAGACTCCATAGTTACTCACCGTGAGATGCTAGAGACTCAAACATCTCAAGTGGCTACTCCCTCTCAATCCTCCGAAGTCCTCCTAGACCAAACCGAAACCAACCCCAATAACCATATAAGTGTCATTACCCTTAGGGATGGTAAACAATTAGAGGATCCCATTGTGAAAGCTAATAACAATGAAGGAGAGATAGGATGTGATGAGCCTCAAAGTGAGAAAGTCATAGGAGAGAATGAAAAGTCATTTGTTTCACCATCTCATGAGCCTGAAATTCCATTAACACAGGGGTTTGATGAGTCCAAGTTAGATGAGCAGTTTATGAATCTTATTAAAATACTTCCAAACAAATTGCCACCTAAGCTTAAGAATCTAGGAAGTTTTTCCCTACCTTGTGTCATAGGATCTAAAACCTTTGAGAAAACCATGTGTGATTTGGGAGAGAATGTTAGTTTGATGCCATTATCCCTTTCTGAAAGATTGGGTATAGGATAGATGAACCACTTTCTAACCGTCAAGCTAATGACTCTAAACGAGCGCTTCGTGGGAGGCAACCCATGAATTTTATTGCTTTTATTTTTGTTTTGTGTTATTTTAATTTGTTTTGTAGGTATTTGTCCAAATATGATGCAAAAAGGGGAAAGAAAGTTGAAGCCAATGACCAGAAAAAAAAAAATCCAAAAAAAAAAAAAAAAAAAAAAAAATTCTTCCTTCTTTTTACAGAAGCTTGGCACGGCCCGTGCTAATGTTGGCACGGCCGTGCCAACCTTTCAGCCAAAAAAAAAAAAAAAAATTTTGAAAAAAAAAAAAAAAATTATTATTTTTTATTTATTTTTTTTATGTTATTCAAAACAACCTCTTTCATTCTTCCTCCATAACTCTCTTCAAACTTCACCAAATCATAATCTCTCCACCAATCTTCATCAATAAACTCAAAAACCTTATTTAAACCCCAACCCCATCACAAAACCCTAACCTTCACCCAAAATCCACACCAAGTCAACTAAGGTCAATTGGAATCAAAGAAGAAAGGTAAGTAGACTGAAGACTTCAGAAGTGGTGCAACCAAGAAGCAATCAACAACTCATAATCATGGGATCCAAATCAAGGATTCCAAGCAAAGAAATAGGTACAATTCTCTAATCTCTAGAACTATCTATGCTTGCAGGTACCCTGATGATTAATGTTATGGATAGACTAGGAATGGATGAACATATGATTAGGCTGTTGAATAACACAACCCTGTGCTTAGGTACCTTCAAAGGGTTATGGCTTGCACCATATAAAGTAGGAAAGAGGTAGGAATGATGAGGATTGATGAGCTGTTGTTGTGGGCTATGCTTTATAACCATCCTATTAACATTTGCCATTATTTGCTTGATTATCTTGTTTTAATTGTTAAAAAGAAACCGGATGATAAGGGTGATATAATGGTAGGTGGAATCATCACTTTTATTGCTAGGAAGTTTGGGGTGAGTGTGAATCAAGGGATCAAGAGGATAGAGGGGAACTATTATCTAGACTTATATACTCTCACTACTTTGTCCTTCCTTAGAACTCATGACCCTACTCACAATTACCAATATGAATGGAGAACTATTAGAGCTTATTGTTTGATTATTCTACCTAATCCGGACTTAACTATTCTGGAGGTGGTGGAAAATTTGCTTTATGTTGGTACTAACCCACAGGTACATAATGATGGTGATGATGATGGTAATAAAGAGGAGGTAGGTGCAAACTTGCACCATGAACAAGAAATCGGTGGATATAATGATGAACGGCGGGCATGAATGCAAACCAAAGTTCAAAGAATAAGCACCGAGCAACAAAAATAAGGTGTTGAAAGTTACAATGTCCAAAGGAGCAATCGAATAAATGAAGAAAACAATCAAATGCTCCAAAACATGATGCAACACCTTCACCTCCAAAGTCTCACTATGGACTTCAATAAAATTGTGAGCTTTCCTCTTCCTCTACTCTTCTACTTCTTCTTCTTCTTCTACTACTACTTCTTCTTCTTCTTCTTTTATTTTTCTTTTTGAATCATTGAGGACAATGCTTCTCCTAAGTGTGGGGGGAGCCTAATAAAGTGTCTAGAGTCGTAGTGTTCCAAACTCCCTTGAACTTTATTCTTTTGTTTTGTTTTTATAGCGAAAGGCATGATTAAGTAGCTTGTTTTTAATGGAAATCGTATGGCATAAAAAATTTTGTTGTCTTTTCTTAAAAAGGGTGTTTCTTGTGCATCAAAGCAATTTCTTGTGTTTTTAGTGTTCTTGCTATACCCATATCTTGTTTTATTGTGAAAAACTCTCCAATGAGAAAAGCACCCGGTTGCAATCTTTGAGCAAGTGTATGAATAGGTATTTTAAGGAGCACGTTCTATCCTTAGTGTTAACTTAGACCCTTTAAAGTCTTTAGAGTAAAAGTAGTATAAGTTTGTGTGGGAAATTAATCAATTGTGCTTCAATGTTATATTCTTAATTGTTAAAAGTTAAATGGGGCGGGAGAATGGCACCAACATGTGGGGGAAAGGACAATCCCTAACTTCCTAATTGTGGTGGTGACTCCCTAATTTGAACTTAAAGTGAAACAAATTCATCAATGCTAGGGGGAAAGGACAATTACATCCAAAAAGACTTCCTACGCGGAGATGAAATAAAAGAAAATTTTGCAGCACTGCTTAGGGTGATTTTGAATCTAGGGGGAAAGGACAATTACATCCAAAAAGACTTCCTATGAGGATAGATAGCCCCTAAGCATCTGCAGCCCCTTTGTGCTTAATTGTTAATTTAATTCAATTTTAACTTAAATTCCCATCACTCTTATATGAAATGAAGAAAGGACTTTTCTCGGTTACTTTAGCATTAAGGATAGAACATGTTCCTCATAATATCTGTCTTATACAGGAGCAAGAAAAAGGTTGGACTGCACACACACACTCACTTAAGACTTGTTGTTGGGTTGAATAGGTTCACAAAGAATACTTGAAGTAGTAATTAGTCCACTTGAAACAAAACCTTAGGAGAGACTTGTGTTTTTAATTGTGTTGCCATGGTTTAATCTTTCTTGTTGCTGCTATGTCTATTGCCTTTTGCTTGAGGACAAGCAAAGATTCAAGTGTGGGGGAGTTTGATGAGTCTATGTTTAGTCTATTTTTATGCATTATTTAGTTTAGTTTTATTTAGATTTGAATTTATTTTATTACAATAATATTTCCTTTTTGAATCTTTTTACTACAATTGCATATTTTATATTTTAGGAACGAATATATGATGGAATGTGTCTTGGAGCAAAAGAAAGGAGTCTGGAGCTGATTTGGAGCAAAAATACGAAAGATTCGGAACAAAAATATAAAGCCCCCAAGTCAGAAGCTTGGCACGGCCCGTGCCAATATGTGGCACGGCCGTGCCACCTCACAGAAGGCCTTTTGCTGCTTTTTCTTCGGGCCCAAGTTACTCTGTTGTAGTTTTACTGATTAGCCCTTATAGTTGCTTAGATTTTAAGTCAATTGTAAAGCTATAAATAGAGTAGCACTCCATCATAAACATTCATCTTTTGTTCTTGGAATAAAAGTTCACTTTTATATTATTGTTCTTTTATTTTATTGCTTTCTCTCTTCTTCCCCCATGTCTACAATGAACGTTAGTGAGTAGACTTCTTTGTCTTGGGATTGTTGGATAAGTCTAATGACGTAATCCGGATCAAGCCAAGCCTTAAACCCTAATTATATGTTACCTTAATTTCTTATCTGAATTCACCGTTTTAACATGAATTAATTATTATCAAACTGTGGAAGCGAACGCGGAGGGTTTGATAATGGTTAATTCATCATCACAGATATCAATTCATAAAGCGAACGCGGAGCTTTGATATCCGAACAAGTGAATTTAGACAAGGGTTGCGAAACATGAGAATAGTCTAGCAAACCTTGGGACACATAAAGTTTCGATCTTCAAGGGTCCCAAAGGCAATCACCCATGAGAATAGGTGTGGTTGTTGGAGGGATACACTCACTGACTTCGAGAGAAGCTGTGATATGCTAAAGAGAAACTTGTCCTTAGAAATTAGGATTAACGCATAACTATAAGTTTAAGGCTTGCTTGTGAAAAGATTCGTTGTTATGATGAACCAATAATCCCAAGGCTCTTTTATTATTATTGTTATTTATCTTCAGCAATTAACCCCCAATTTTAAAATCTTTCTCCTCTTCTAATCATTCTCTAAAAAGTTAATTGAATTCACAACTCCCTAGCGGAACGATACTCTTTCTTACTACTATTACTTCGATAGGCCGTGCACTTGCGGTTTGGCCCTATCAGGTGACACCTAACACTAGGATGTTCCTAGATGCTTCAGCAGGAGGTAGTCTCGAGAGTAAAACTGATCATGAAGTTCAAGCTTTAATTGAAAACATGGCTAGCAATGAGTATCGTGCTGAAGCGAAAAAGAAAGAAAGAGGAGTGTTTGGGGTGAGTGATCAAACTGCAATCTTAGCCAACCAAGCAACCATGAACAAACAAATAGAGACTCTAACTAAGGAGTTTCAGAACTTCACATTGGCACACAAGTCACAACAAGTGGCTGCAATCAGGTGTGATTTATGTGGTGAAGGACATGCTAATGGCGAATGTGTACCTGAAGGAACTAGTGAGGATGCCAGCTACATGGGATGTTATCAAAGGCAGAATCAATATTATCCTTCACAACAACCACAAAGAAAGTCTTCAGCTCTTGAGGAAACTATGATTAACTTTATGAAGATGACCCAAGGAAACTTTGAAGAAATGAAGAAGAGTCAGGAGGCTGAAAGAAAGAACAATGAAGCTTCTAGAAAGATGCTTGAAACCCAGCTGGGGCAATTAGCTAAGCAATTGGCTGAACAAAATAAAGGGGGATTTTCAGGTAACACGCACGAGAACCCTAAAAATGAGTCTTGCAAAGCTATTGAATTGAGAAGCAAAAAGGTTCTTGAACCTTTAGTTCCCAAGGCTCCCAAGAGAGTAGTAGAGGAGGAAGGTGAAATGGGAAAAGAAATTGAACATGGTGAAGTCGAAAATGAGAATGATCAAAGAGTAGTTGAAAATGAAAGGAAGAAAAAAACAGAGGGAGAAAAAAATGAGAGATTAATAGATGAAGACTCAATATTAAGGAAGTCTAAGAGCCAATTATTGAAAGAGGGAGATCAGCCACAAATTGTTCCATCATATGTAAAGCTTCTCTACCCTCACTTGGCCAAGAAGAAGAAGAAGGAGGAAGGTCAATTCAAGAAGTTCATGCAACTTTTCTCACAACTTCAGGTGAACATTCCTTTCGGTGAAGCTCTTGATCAAAAGCCTATGTATGCTAAATTCATGAAAGACTTGTTGACAAAAAGAAGAAAGCCAAAGGATGACGAGAACATTACGCTTTCAGAAAATTGTAGTGCAATTCTTCAAAAGAAACTTCCACCAAAGTTAAAAGATCCTGGTGCTTTCACTATCCCTTGTTCTATTGGACCGGTAGACATTGTGCGAGCCTTGTATGATTTAGGGGCAAGTATCAACTTGATGCCCCTTTCTATGATGAAAAAGCTGGGATGTGGTGAGCCTAAACCAACAAGAATGACCCTCACTCTAGCTGATAGGTCGATATCTTACCCTTTTGGTGTGCTTGAAGATGTGCTAGTTAAGATCAATGAGCTAGTATTTCCAGCTGATTTTGTAATTTTAGATATGGCTGAAGATGAAGACATGCCACTCATTTTGGGAAGACCCTTCCTAGCAACAGGACGTGCTCTGATTGATGTTGAGATGGACCAGCTCGTGTTGAGATTCCACAACGAGCAAGTGGTGTTTAATATTTTTGAAGCCATGAAACATCAAGCTGAAAATCCTAAGTGTTACCGAATCGATGTGATTGATGAAATAGTTGAAGATGCTTCTCGAAAACCTCAACCAACCCGACCTATGGAAAAGACACTGATTAATTCTATAGAAAATGATGAAGATGTTGAAGCGGTTGAAGTGAAAGAATGTGTTAAGCAACTTGAGGCAAGCAAAGAACAAATTCAGCAATCACCACTTGAAGACATCCTTGGCAAAAAATATGGGGATTCAGAGACTTTGAACAATGAAAAAGAGAAAAATCCTGAATTAAAAGAACTCCCTTCTCATTTGAAATATGTCTTCCTTAGCGAGGACTCTTCCAAACCAGCAATCATCAGTAATACATTGACACCTCTAGAGGAAGAGAAGCTAATGAGAGTGTTAAGAAGTAATCAAGGAGCACTAGGGTGGAGTATCTCCGATCTTAAGGGTATTAGTCCAGCGTATTGCATGCATAAAATACACATGGAGGCTGAATACAAACCTGTTGTTCAACCTCAAAGAAGACTAAATCCGACAATGAAGGAAGTAGTCAAGAAGGAAGTACTAAAGTTGCTCGATGCAAGTATGATTTACCCTATTTCTGATAGCTCTTGGGTGAGTCCTGTTCATGTGGTACCTAAAAAGGGAGGAATGACGGTGGTGACTAATGAAAAAAATGAGTTGATACCTACACGCACTGTCACCGGTTGGAGAATGTGCATAGACTATCGGAGATTGAATGTTGCAACAAGGAAAGACCATTTTCCTTTACCATTCATGGATCAAATGTTAGAAAGGCTGGCTGGCCAAGCCTTTTACTGTTTCTTGGATGGGTACTCGGGGTATAATCAGATTGCTGTGGCTCCGGAAGATCAAGAAAAGACAGCCTTCACTTGTCCTTTTGGTGTATTTGCTTATAGGAGAATGCCCTTTGGGTTGTGTAATGCGCCGGCGACCTTTCAACGGTGTATGCTCTCCATCTTCTCTGACATGATAGAGAAGAACACCGAGGTATTTATGGACGATTTTTCAATGTTTGGTAAGTCTTTTGATCAATGCTTGTTTCACTTAAATGATGTACTTAAACGATGCACCGAAACTAACCTTGTTTTGAATTGGGAAAAATGTCATTTTATGGTTACCGAAGGTATAGTTTTGGGGCATAAAATAAGTGCTAAAGGCATAGAGGTGGATCAAGCCCAGATAGAGGTTATAGAGAAACTTCCTCCTCCTCTCAATGTTAAAGGAGTTAGGCGTTTCTTGGGGCATGCCGGTTTCTATCGGCGATTTATAAAATATTTTTCAAAAATTTCCAAACCCCTTTGTAACCTCTTGGTCAAAGAAAATGATTTTGATTTTGATTCTGAATGTTTAAATGCTTTTTCTTTGATTAAAAATAAGTTGGTGACTGCACCAATAATCATTGCACCCGATTGGGAATTACCGTTTGAACTTATGTGTGATGCAAGTGATTATGCTGTTGGTGCAGTCTTAGGCCAACGAAAGAACAAATTTTTCCATGCAATTTACTATGCAAGCAAGGTTTTAAACGAAAATCAAGTGAACTATTCCACTACTGAAAAGGAATTGCTTGCAGTAATCTTTGCATTGGAAAAATTTTGTTCTTATCTAATAGGCTCCAAAGTCATTGTTTTTACAGATCATGCAGCTTTAAAATATCTCTTAACAAAAGGGGATTCGAAGCCTCGGCTGTTGAGGTGGATCCTTTAGTTGCAAGAATTTGACCTGGAGATTCGTGACAAGAAAGGAGTCGAGAATGTGGTAGCTGATCACCTCTCAAGGTTGGACAATGAAGAAGTAACAAAAAAGGAGAGGGCCATCACAGCCGAATTCCCGAATGAAAAGCTGATGGCTATTGAAGAAAGGCCTTGGTTTGCCGACATGGCAAATTTTAAGGCTGGTAACATAATTCCGGATGATATGGATCAGAACCAGAGGAAAAAGTTTTTCAAGGATTCAAACCACTATTTGTGGGATGATCCTTATTTGTTTAAGGTAAGTGTTGATGGTTTGATCAGACGTTGTGTTACAGGTACGGAAGCTAATAGTATCATGTGGCACTGCCATAGCTCAGCGTATGGGGGCCACCATAGTGGAGACAGGACCACTGCAAAAATCTTGCAAAGTGGCTTCTGGTGGCCCACTCTCTTTAAGGATTGCCAAGAGTTTGTAAAGCGCTGTGATGAATGCCAAAGAACAGGTAGTATTTCTAAGAGGAATGAAATGCCCCTAACCGGAATCATTGAAGTCGAACCTTTCGATTGTTGGGGCATAGATTTCATGGGACCATTTCCCTCCTCTTACTCTTATCTCCATATACTCGTATGTGTTGACTATGTTACCAAGTGGGTTGAAGCGATACCATGTGTTGCTAATGATGCCAAAACAATGGTAAATTTATTAAAGAAAAACATTTTCACTAGGTTTGGAACTCCTAGAGTCTTGATCAGTGATGGGGGGAAGCATTTTTGCAACCATCTTCTTGAAACTGTGCTTAAAAAGTTTAACATTAAACATAAAGTTGCAACTCCCTATCACCCTCAAACTAGTGGTCAGGCAGAAGTTTCAAACCGTCAGTTGAAACAAATTTTGGAGAAAACTGTAGCGTCTTCTAGGAAGGATTGGGCTAGAGAGTTAGATGACGCTCTTTGGGCATATAGAACAGCGTTTAAGACGCACCTTGGGATGTCCCCTTATCAGCTAGTTTATGGAAAAGCTTGCCATCTCCCAGTTGAATTGGAACACAAAGCCTATTGGGCCATCAAAGCCCTAAATTTTGATCAGACTTTAGCTGGAAAGAAAAGATTGTTAAAACTGAATGAACTAGAGGAGATGAGGTTGCGTGTGTACGAGAACGCCGTAATTTACAAAGAAAGAACCAAGAGATATCATGATAAGGGGATAGTGAGGAGAGAATTTTATATTGGACAACTTGTTTTGCTGTTTAATTCCAGGTTGAAGTTATTTCCCAGGAAGTTAAAATCTAAGTGGTCCGGACCCTTCGTGATTGTAGACATGTCTCCTTATGGAGCTGTGCAATTAAGCAAGCCTGGGGCACAAGAGACTTTCAAGGTTAATGCACAAAGGCTGAAACCGTACCTTGGAGGCGAACTCCCTAAGAATAGAGCGGGAGTGGTGTTGAATGATCCTTAGGGGTCATCACAAGTCAAGCTAGTGACAGTAAAGAAGCGCTGGATGGGAGGCAACCCATTGGATTTAGGTCCAATCAGGTATTGTTTATATTTATTTACTGCATTTTACAAAACAAAAACAGCAAAAAGATTTTTATGAAAGCTGAAAGCAAAATTTTTAAAGTGATCGTGGCACGTTTGCTGGAGAAACTATGATCGCGACACGATTCTACCTTGAGCTAAAAATCAATCACAACTGCTCTCCCTTATATAACCATCTCACGAATTTTTCACCATTCTCTCCAACCCCCTTATCAAGACCTTGCCAAAAATCTCCTCTCAATTCCTCCCCTACCACTCAACTCAATTACCCTTATAAATCTTCATCTTCATTACCCTTAAAAGCATCAAAGTCCATAAAAATCTAAAAAAAACTGTCAACACTAACTCCACAAATGACCTCTGCATTCAATAAACATTCCAGGACCCCCCATCAACCAAACTGCCACGAGAACCTACTTATTGGAAATCTGACCATAAAGTGCTGGTGACAAAGAGGGTCGTCTTCAATCCAACTTCGCTCGTGGGAAGGAAGCTAGTGTGCAGAGTGCCAATGAGTTTTATGCAGGCTTGCAAGGAGCTGATACGGAGGCCATTGATGATGATGAGCAGTGATGGACTTTGAGTCCGATTTTACTTTTCAGCCTTCTGTATTTTGTTCTTTTTATTTTGATGTACTTTTTATTCCGTTTGAACATTTTGTTGGTGTGCACTTTGTTTAACTTTAATCCCCACTGTTTGTGATGCTTTCCTTTGTTTATTATTGATGAATCTGTTTGTTTGTGGAAATTTATCAGTTTCATAACAATGCTATACCAATGATATGCCAAAGAGTTCAAGGAGGATGATGCCTAATTCAAAGGGAAGTGTTCGGCAAAGGAAGTAGGTAGCCACAACTCCCAGATATCTCAACTTGTAAGGTCCATAGCCAAATTTTTATTTTTCCAATTTTACATATATGAGTGTTCCATGCAACTGCTGTTTCTAGAACTTGCGATATTTCTCTATTTGTTGATTGGTCTTGTTTTCTACACACTAAGGCAAAGTGCTTGGTACCTTGAGCCTTTTTGAGCCTACCTTGATTTATGAATTATTTATCCTTTGTAAAGCCAATTTGAGCCATTAGGTATAGATCCTTTTTGTTCGGTGACAAGCCACATTACAAACCTAGAAGACCTTAGGAATCAATGTCCCAATTATTTGTTTGAAGTAAGCTCTTTAGGTTGTGAAATGTTCAAGTTTAGGGTTGCTTCTGGAATTAGCAACTTACTAAGTTTGGGGTGGGGGTACTAGAGAACCAAGAGAAGAAAAATTGCTAAATTCTACATTTTATCTCTTGAAAAGAACTTGGAAATGTGCAGAAAAAAAAATGAAATGAATGAAAAGAAAAAAATCTTGTGTATGAGACCAACAATGTTTATATGTCTCAAAAGAATAAGTTCTCTAGTACTCTTTTGTGTTCAATTTGAAAGGAAGGATTGGTTTTCTGTTTTGTTACCAAAGATATCCAAGTAGTATGAGCTTAACTTCATTGTTTTATAACACTACTTCCCAAATTATATCCACCTTTCACCTAAGCCCCGTTATAACCCTGAAAGACCTTAAAAGTGTGTACTTGACTCTGACTTTGATTGACAGTTTAGAAATTTTTCAAGCATATGGTAATACAGCAGACCTGCATGATGATTGTGTGACCCTATTCAAACAATTGCGTGGAGTTGTGGATTTGGTGGTATGAGCTAGGCATCCGGTACATCATTACACCGGAAAGGAGTGAACTTTTTAAGCATATCATTGGTTGGTAAGTTGTTATCTCACTGCGATTTTTCCATTTGCAAATTTGATTCCTTGAGGACAAGGAATGGTTTAAGTTTGGGGTTGTGATGACAGTGCATCAACATTAGTTTTTAAGTCATATTTAGGTCTTTATTATAGCATTTAGAGAGTCAACTGCAATGAATTCATGGGGAAATCAAGCTAAAACAGGAACAAGAGCTCAAGAGAAAACTTCAAGAAACCAAGGAAAATTGCCTAAAACTCAACCATCGTGCCACGTTTATCACGTTCGTGGCACGTTGAAGGAAGCGTGGGACAAAGGATTCAGCACTGGAATTTTTGTGGCACGAAGCAACATGCAACGTGCCACGATGGTTGATTTTGTCTGCTTCCACGTAGGATTAATGAAGCATCGTGCCACGACCAGCCCGTAACGTGACACGATGATGGGCTTTTCTGAAACCCTAATTTTCTTTCTATAAATATCCAGCTGCTAGCAAGGGTTTTGGTACCGATTATTATTGCGATTTTGAGCATCAAGGACGACACGAGACCAAGGAACGAGCCCTGAATCTCATACCAACACCCTGTTGGTTAGATTTATGTATGTTTTCTCTTGTTATTTCTTATGATTGTTTAGCTATGAGTAGCTAAACCCTTAGTTTGTTTAAGCCATGATGAAACTTTTGTAATATATGATTTTGTAGTTGAACTCTCTCTATAATCAATGCTATTCAGTTTTTATTCAGAATTACTTGTGTTTATTGCTTTTCATGATTATTGCTTTGTATGACTACTAGCCCTAGCTTCTTACAATCACATGAATTGATCTTAGGAATTGAATGACTACTAGCCCTAGCTTTTAATACTGAAATAGTAATTTTTTTTGACTCAACACTAGGAGCCTAGAGATAGGAAATTGAGGGTTATGATGCATGAATTAACGTTCCAATATTGCTTCCACGGTTATTCAATCACGTTAAGAGAATAATAGGGTTATAACTTAGGAAAGGGCTTTGATGCGAGAGATTGATCAAAGTCACTTAGTTAATTTATCGTAAAAACTGAGTAGTAATTGAGAGTAAAGAGAGGAAGACTTTTTCATATAAAGCAATAGTGGATTCACCGGCTTAACCATTCATCTCAATATAATTTTCTTTCAAACTCTTTATTTTAATCAAATCTGATTAAAACCAAACCTTACTGCCTAGGGCAACCTAATACAAACTTTACACATCCTAACGTATAACGCGCTTGCTACACTTGAAATTAACACAGTCCTTGTGGATCGATATTTTTACTACTTCGATAGTTTTTGGTACACTTGCCAGATATCTATCGTACACTATCCATTGGGTACCCATTGTCATCCCTAGTTGTGTAGATATTATTGTGCTTATCACTAGTACAATTGAATGGATATTAAACAAGGATGATGATGTAAAATGCGACCGAAATCATAGGAGATGAGTATGCTTTCGAACAAAAGAAGAATATAAATAGTGTCATGCCCCAATTTTTGACCTAAGATCCTACATTCACGCGCCTTTTAACCCTGAATCTTCTTTGAATGGATATTAAACTCATTTTTTGGTTTCCGGGCCCGCTTTTATTTTATTTTAATATTAGTCTTTTTTATTTATTTTATTTTATTTTTATTAGTTTTTATTTTATTTTAGGAGGGGAAGGGAGGGGAGTGCTCACTTTTACTTTTTAAATTATGAACAATGCAAAATGTTTTTTTTAAAATAAATTAAGTGTTTTTGAAGTTTTATATGATCATTTATCATGTTGTTAATTCAATTTTCAAAAAATCATTTTATAACGTCCGTAATTTAAAAAAGAAAAATAAACCCTCCCCTCCCTTCCCCTCCTAAAACCTCCATCCAAACACACCCTTAATGTATACATGTACTTTACTAACATGTAGGTACGAACCAGGGCTCCCTCCAATCAAAAAATTGCTACATTCTTGGTCGTTAGATAAGACCAAACGATCTCGATTTCAATGCAATTTCTAATTTATCTTGACGCATTAAACACATCATGTTGTTGATTCAAGATCCAACGATCTAAATTTCAAGCTCGCCTTTTAATTTTAAAACAGGTCACAAGTTGCATTGAAATCTAGACCGTCCGATTTTGATCCAAAAACTGGAGATATGTTGAATTTGTGAATGCGACAATTTTTAATGTGTGTGATCCATATCGACAATTTTTAATGTCTGGTCAACCAGATCAGTTATTTTTTTGGACGAAAGAATTATCATTTACTATTCTCTTTGATTAAAAATGTGTTCGACTCATCGTTAAGTTGTGTATTGAATTATTATTTGAGTGTTACTTTTCCCACCCTATGCATTTCCTCGCGCGCCCTATTTTTTTCCAATTTTACCCCTTGTCCGGATTTTATTTTCCGGATTTCATTGTTAGAAATTTGCAGAGATATCCGGATTATATTACCCGGAATAGTGTTTTACCAGAACTTTTGCAATTGTAAGGTCTACAATTCGTAAAAGAAAATGCAAATAAACAATAAAACTTAAATAAAAAGACACAAACATAAAAACAATTCATTTTATTAATATATGAACAATACATTACAATAATTTTCAAGCTTTCAAGCTTTTTAAGCTTATTACATAATATCCTAAATCTATTTCTAATCCAATCCTATTACATAAGCTATACCAGTGGCTCCAGCTCTAACTCCAGCCACTGATGAAGAGGAAAGAGGGTGGGAGGAAAGAAGATGGCAGGGAAGAAAAAAATTTGTTGGTGGGGAGACAGAGGGGGCACAGGGGCCTCTAGGGAACAAGAGACCATGATGGTCAACATGACACCCAGACAAACCCACCTCATATTCAGACTAACCCCTACCCTATTGACCGATCATATGACCCCTGATGGATTTCCAAAGAGGCCTCTTTCTATGAAAGGCCAACGATGGAAACACATCGTTGTAGAAGAGGAGAAGAGAAAAATGAAGAAGGTGTGAAATTTTTTGAGAAAATGAACCATATTTATAGGGGAGGGGGGTTAAAAAACGTGTGGGAGGCCATCAATGCCGATCAAAAAACGTGTTTTTACACTTGACCACCGCCCAAAACGTTTTTCAAACATTTTCTTTGTGGTGCAGACCACCGGCCAAAACTTCTGGTTCAGTCCGGAAGATATAATCCGGATTACGCATGCACTCCGTATTACGTATTCCGGAAAAAGACGATAATGGGGTGTCCCAAAGTGAAACTTGGGACGTTGTGTATGGTGAGGGTTGGTTCGGATTGTATAATCCAGATTGCTTCAGCATTGGATTCTTCTGTGTGGCCTGAATTGTACCGACAATTTTTGTGGTCCACAACGCCCAAATGCCTCTATAAATAGGGGTACCTGTTTTCATTACAAGTAAACTACACCAGAAAATCATGGAATTCCCTGGCTTTGATCCGAACACCAAGCTAGCGGTAGTCTACTACAACGGTGGAACACCACCCCATCTGTTTAGGATTCACGACGATGTCACCCTATCCGGGCTGAAAGATGAGTTGGATCAACTCAACCGTCAACTCAACCGCAGAGACACGAGGAGGGTGGTCGGTGTTGAATATCGATGTCCATTGTCCGACTCAGTCGGATCTCTACGCTTCAGCCATGTAATATCCCGCTTGTCAGTATCAGAATATTACCAGTCGATCGTGCCAAAGGATTAATGTTACGAAAATTAGGAACGACGGAAGATATTATTATGTAATATCAGTCAAGTAAGGACTTACGTATCAGTGTCAGGTTAAGCGCGACCAAGACGAAGGGCATTTAAGTAAACTCGCACAAGGGAGTATATAAGTGATTTTGGGGGTGGAAACCTCATAATTTCTTTTTCTTTCTCTCTCTAGGTCTTGAGAGAAAGAATTATCTCCTCCTTCTCTCTGAGATGTCGCCCATCTCTCCCTCTCCAATCCATCCAAGGCTTTCCAAATCATGCAATTGGTAACCAAACAAGAATCATAGAAGCTTCAAGGACAAGAAACAACAAAGAGAAAGGATTGAGCAAGCAATCTTGGCTTAGGGTTTGAACTTGGGAAAGCTTGGAACTTGAGGAATCACGAGGAATATGTTAGGTGAGTTCTTAGATAGAACCCACCATTGGGATTATGTGTTTAATTGCAAGCAAAACATGAATAATATTAAGATTAGGAAAAATGAGAATTTTATACCCTAGCCTTGATCTTGTGTTGTACATGTTAATATTGCTATGAAAGTTTTTTTATAAGGTATATATGTTGCTGGATGTTTTGGTGCATTGTAGGAACCATTAGAATGAGTTTTGGGTCAAAAATTGCAGATTTGGTACCACAGACCCGAAAAACTGCGCTATTAGCGAAATCTACGCTAATAGCAAAATTCTTCAGGATGAGCCACGCCCCAGGTGAGCTATTAGCGCAGCTCTCTGGTTTTGGCCAACATGCTTTTGGCTTGTTGGTCCATCCTAGGGTCGGTGGTGCATTCCATAACCTTTCTTTCATTGTTTCATAACTTTGTAACCACAAAACAACATCTAGGCAATGCACATAACATCAAATGATCCTCGAATCAAGAATCATGGTAATCTTAACATGTACAACAAGAATGGCACGAGAGAGTTTTAGCCGAATACTCGGGTAGAAATGAACTAAGAAAGGGATTAAAAGTAGAGCCTTGACATAGTTTGTCAAGAACTAGAATAGTTAGTAAAGGAAAAGAATGTTAAGCATGAGTAGTATGCTTGATTAGATGCGAAGTGATATAGAGTATTCTCTTCGTATAGGAACTAGAGTGCCATACGAGTATGGCAAGACGTGAATTGATTAGATATCTCTTCACGTAGCAAGTTAAGCAAACATATAGTTTACCTTTAGATGGATCGTATAGGAATCCGAGGTAAAGAGATAGTATGTATAGATTTAATACTCATGCATTTATTAGACTCAAACTTTATTAAAGCTGTGAAGCGATTAGATATCTATTCACATAGAAAGCTTAAACAAGATGTAGGTGTCGTGTCTCTTGTGATCCACACTAGGTTGGACATAAGGGGTTTCCACTAGCCGTAAGGAACCCGCACACCACTGAGGGAGTGTCGTTGGTTATACCTTAGATAGGTTCCATCGGTTAGATAGGGATTGTGCTCGGGTTTATTCCACCCCAGGTCTCTCCATAAAATGAACTCAGATAGTACTTGTATGTTACACGCTAACTTAATCAATGAACCTGACTATGCATATTATTAGTCATATTTATGTTATGTCATAGAGCCTTGACGTTGATCATCAAGAATTAGTAAAGCCTTGACGTAGATCGTCAAGAATAGCAGAGCATAGACGTAGATCGTTGAAACTAGTATGATAGCAAGATAAGATATGTTGTTAGACACAACGTAAGTATGCATAGAGCAATAGAGAAAGTTATGCCGATGATGATCCTAGTTTCCCCTGATCGTCCGGTTTAGAATTGTGTCATGATTATGTTATGTTTAGGCCTCGATGCGTAGATCGTAATCTTGGCAAAGCGGTCCTAGATTCCCCTTAACCGCCATGAAACGTATAGGAAGTGAAGCCTATAACAAGTGAGATAAGCCTATGACGGGTCTAGCATGCACTACCGTCTGGGAAACATGAGCACACACGTATAATCAACCGCCAGGTTGTATTTTAGACACGTGGTGACTGTAGGTTTTCCCCGAGGTTACCTATAGCCTAGGATTTAGGGGAACTCACTGAGACATTATGTCTCATCCCAATCCTTATTTGTTTCAGATAAACAGGTTGGATTAACAAGCTAGTAGCCGAATGGATGATGCGACAAGTGTTCATTTGTACCACTGCAGGATGTATGGATAATCAAGGTTGCATATAGTATATTTATGTAAAGTTGAGTTGTATTTATGTTGTACAAATGCATTTGTTGTATAAGATTATTCATTCGAAGTTTTAATGCTGTAAAATTTAATGTATCCAGTACTAAACTAATACACATGCTAGACTTTCTAGATACGTCTAGTATGGGTGTTACATTTGGTATCAGAGCAGGTCGATTCAGATCGTGCCTTTGGTCATTAAGTTATAACAAAGGTAGTGGGACCATTGGGTTTCGGGTAAATGTTCTAGTTGTTGTTGTTAGTTGAGTCTGATCAACTCAATTTAGCATTCGACGATTAGAACAGATGCCTGAGAGCTGAATAGGACCCATGAGGAATGAAGTATATGATGAAGATGCACTGGAAAGTGTGAACTCAGAAGTAAGAACTCGGAATGAGTATTAGTAAGAAGTTGATTGTGCCAGTAGGTGGCCGGCGAACTAAGCAAGTAGAAGTATGAATCCTCCGGGAATGTAAGACAATGTTAAGAAAGGACGTTTAGACAGCGTTGGGTAAGTTGTAGATGATACTTCGTTTACCATAAGTGAATAGTATGGAAATATCTTAGTAGGATATGAAGCTTCAAAAAGAGTCGTTGTTGGACACAGATGTAGTGCATAGAAAGAAGTCGATGTATGTTGACGGAACTAGTAGACTTTCAGGAGTAGTGTTATGTTATTGAGATTATGGACTTGTACGTTTAGAGTGGACAAGGTTTTAGTATTCGGGAAGTTTTATAAGACATGATGAACAAGACATTAGTTTCTAATGTGCCTTGAATTGAACCGAATGATGTCAATGCTTGCCATGCAAATGTTATAGAATTGTTTTAAGATGTTTAGAAGGAATGATATGCATTGGGATACTTGAGGAAATAAGATTTTTTTTATGTAAAATATGATTTTTGGAAAACTGAGCTGAAGAAAACACGCCGATAGCGAAAATTTCGCTAATACCGAAATTACTCCAGAGGATTTCGCTAATAGCAAACCTCGAGCGAAATTTTCAGTTTTTCCGAAAACTGTCATTTCGACTCTAGGGTTAGTAGTTGCTATTGGGGGTTGTTTTCACAATCTTTTATGTAACAAACACTCTCTATAACATCGAGTATCAAATGCACATCACATCCTTTGATTTCTAAGGAAGAAAAATGCATGGACAAGTATTAACGGAATTAATCTGGTTTGAGGTAGCTTTGGAAGTTAATGTGTTAAGAGTTAAGAAGGACCTTAGACCAAGAATTTAGAGGTTCCAGTATTCAGAATAGACGTCACGGATGTGAAGTCATGAAGTAAGAAGTTAAGCGGTGAAGAGTTACGTGAAATCACGAGGTTCTTGGATTTTGCGGAGTTATGAGTACCCCTCGAATCTATGTTTTGTTTAATTTACTTGCTAAGGCTCGTTATGATGTTGAATCATAAAGTTTACATGATTTTAGAAAGATATACGCATATGGGTGATTGAAGTTGACATTTTTGAACTCAAAATGAAATTTTGTAGGTACCGATCTGTTACGACACACTTAGAGTGGGTTAAACTCACTAGAACCAAGATTTGATAGCACATATGTGTTATCAACTCGTTCTGTGATTTTAGAGTAATGACTGGGGCCTAGGTTCAGTATATTTTTATAAATATATAGTGGAAAATTATCAACGTCAATAACCTGTGTGCTAATTTATGAAAATTTTCTTGGAAAGAAAAACTAACGAGCAAGCATAAGAATGTTTAAGAAAAACCTAGTATGCGAGAATGCGAAGATACAATGTTAGATGCATAAGGAAGGTATGCCGAGTGCAAGATGAGTCTACCATGGGAAGTTGTAAGAACGATTCATGGAATAGTAGGTAAGTAGTAGCCTAGATGTGCACTTTGAGTTAAGCTTGCTCGAGAACAAGTGAAAGGATAGCATTGATATGTCAAGAGGTAAGTCTACCTTAAGATTTAACCTTACAAGCATATGGTAGCGAAAGGTTGCAGAGTAGGTAGTAACATAGAAGATCTTGAGAATAGTTCAGAAAGATAGTAGTCAAGAGATGAACAGAAGTGTGAAGTTTCACTCGTCTCAACGGATCAGAGTATTGGTTAAAGACAACCGGTGGGAATCAGAGTAGCGCGACGGAAGTTAATCAGTAAAGTTGTTAACAATAACCATGAAACATGGAATTTGGTAGAAAGAACTTTCGTGAAGAATGTTCGAGATAGTAATACCATTTCAGTGAGAAGTATTAGGAGGCAAACGAGGAGTTCTCGTTATGTTAAGTAAGTATAGATGCTTATACAGTCAGTGATGATTAAGGTAAAAGTATTAACGATGTATCTTCACTTAAGTAAGACAAGGAAGACTAGAGTCACTACAAATGAAGTAATCGGATAGCCTAATTGGTGATGTCGAATGCATAGAAGAGCTATTGGTTAGTCAGAAAGAATATGTGATGTGATAAAGGAATATGATTCATGAGATATGCACGGAGAAGCACATACCCTTTTATACCATACTTGCTAGGTGATAACAGTACTTTCTAGAATGGTGTCAAGCCATGATTTTATAACTTTTAAAGTTAAGATTGGTATTGAGGAACTTGGGAACGATGTTTTAAAAAAAAAAAAAGAGACATGAAATTTCACATTGTTAAAACTGATGAGATACGTCGTAAGCGAGTAAGCTCACTTAAGACGTACAGACTTCAGGACCAACTTGTTAGAGGCAAGTGTGAAGGAGAGTCGTAAAACCTTTTCCAGATATAGAGACTCGTCCTGTGGTTCTGCAGTACTAGTATATACTCAGTTTTAAAATGATATTTTTCTAGTCATGTATCTATTCGTTCCAAGAACCTATGTACCAAAGTTTAGAAACTCTTAGAAACAAATGCTAGAATGAGTATCTTTATTAACTAACAAGCAGTGGCGCTAGAAAGTATGCAGAAACTATAGAGGGTAAAGTTTTATGAATGAATGACAATGCCCATGTGATACAAATGTCATACGGGATGCACGGATTTGTGCTAAGAGTGTTCAATGCAAGTGCAAATGGACTTAGTAGAAAGTTTCAAGAGCATGTGAACCGCAAGACTGGATAATAGATTGTCAGGTGAATCGTCGTACTGATTTCGCTTCTTCATGCCAAGAAAGACAAGTTAACCATGTTTATGGGTATAAGAGACCGTGAAGTTATAGAAAGGTTTCTTAAGACTCCGAAAAGAGATGATAGATTTGCTGAATCATTAAGACGAGTAACAAAGTAAGAGGCAAAAGTCGCAAGGTGCGGTAAGAAAGATTATGTATGCATGATAAGATGTATGCATGATTAGATGTGTTAGATACAAGTAAGCACTGTAGGGCAAACCTGGATATCAGTAGAACCCCAGTTTAAAGGCAAATCCTGAGTGTTTTTAGATAATGAAAGGTTACCTAGATGCATGGTTATGCTCAGTAGATAAATTATGAATTCAGGACAATCAGTCCACTTGTAGAAAGAGCGTGTTTCAAACACGATGTTTTAAGATAGTTCTGTGATTTTTATAAAGATAGTAAGATTGAAGAGATCGTCTTCAATTATATGCAGAATAAGAAAGAGGAAGAATTACATGTATTGATGAGGAAAGTATGCTTCGAAACTCATTGGAGTGAGTTTGATCAAACTTTATGTAATTAAAACCAAAGAAGGCAGGTTTTAGTCGCAGCGATTAGTTGATGATCTCTAAATTTCGAGGATGAAATTTGTTTAAGGGGGGTAAAGTGTAATATCCCGCTTGTCAGTATCGGAATATTACCAGTCGATCGTGCCAAAGGATTAATGTTACGAAAAGTAGGAACGACTGAAGATATTATTATGTAATATCAGTCAAGTAAGGACTTACGTATCAGTGTCAGGTTAAGTGCGACCAAGACGAAGGGCATTTAAGTAAACTCGCACAAGGGAGTATATAAGTGATTTTGGGGGTGGAAACCTCATAATTTTTTCTTTCTCTCTCTAGGTCTTGAGAGAAAGAATTCTCTCCTCCTTCTCTCTAAGATGTCGCCCATCTCTCCCTCTCCAATCCATCCAAGGCTTTCCAAATCATGCAATTGGTAACCAAACAAGAATCATAGAAGCTTCAAGGACAAGAAACATCAAAGAGAAAGGATTGAGCAAGGATTCCTGGCTTAGGGTTTGAACTTGGGAAAGCTTGGAACTTGAGGAATCACAAGGAATATGTTAGGTGAGTTCTTAGATAGAACCCACCATTGGGATTATGTGTTTAATTGCAAGCAAAACATGAATTATATTAAGATTAGAAAATATGAGAATTTTATACCCTAGCCTTGATCTTGTGTTTTACATGTTAATATTGCTATGAAAGTTGTTTTATAAGGTATATATATGTCGCTGGATGTTTTGGTGCATTGCAGGAACCATTAGAATGAGTTTTGGGTCAAAAATTGCAGATTTGGTACCACAGACCTGAAGAACTGCGCTATTAGCGAAATCTACGCTAATAGCGAAATTCTTCAGGATGAGCCACGCCACAGGTGAGCTATTAGCGCAGCTCTCTGGTTTTGGCCAACATGCTTTTGGCTTGTTGGTCCATCCTAGGGTCGGTGGTGCATTCCATAACCTTTCTTTCATTGTTTTATAACTTTGTAAACCCAAAACAACATCTAGGCAATGCACATAACATCAAATGATCCTCGAATCAAGAATCATGGTAATCTTAACATGTACAACAAGAATGGCACGAGAGAGTTTTAGCCGAATACTCGGGTAGAAATGAACTAAGAAAGGGATTAAAAGTAGAGCCTTGACATAGTTTGTCAAGAACTAGAATAGTTAGTAAAGAAAAAGAATGTTAAGCATGAGTAGTATGCTTGATTAGATGCGAAGTGATATAGAGTATTCTCTTCGTATAGGAACTAGAGTGCCATACGAGTATGGCAAGACGTGAATTGATTAGATATCTCTTCACGTAGCAAGTTAAGCAAGCATATAGTTTACCTTTAGATGGATCGTATAGGAATCCGAGGTAAAGAGATAGCATGTATAGATTTAATACTCATGCATTTATTAGACTCAAACTTTATAAAAGCTGTGAAGCGATTAGATATCTATTCACATAGAAAGCTTAAACAAGATGTAGGTGTCGTGTCTCTTGTGATCCACACTAGGTTGGACATAAGGGGTTTCCACTAGGTGAAACGGGGTTAGCCATAAGGAACTCGTTAGCCATAAGGAACTCGAAAAGTAGGAACGACGGAAGATATTATTATGTAATATCAGTCAAGTAAGGACTTACGTATCAGTGTCAGGTTAAGTGCGACCAAGACGAAGGGCATTTAAGTAAACTCGCACAAGGGAGTATATAAGTGATTTTGGGGGTGGAAACCTCATAATTTCTTCTTCTTTCTCTCTCTAGGTCTTGAGAGAAAGAATTCTCTCCTCCTTCTCTCTAAGATGTCGCCCATCTCTCCCTCTCCAATCCATCCAAGGCTTTCCAAATCATGCAATTGGTAACCAAACAAGAATCATAGAAGCTTCAAGGACAAGAAACATCAAAGAGAAAGGATTGAGCGAGGATTCTTGGCTTAGGGTTTGAACTTGGGAAAGCTTGGAACTTGAGGAATCACAAGGAATATGTTAGGTGAGTTCTTAGATAGAACCCACCATTGGGATTATGTGTTTAATTGCAAGCAAAACATGAATTATATTAAGATTAGAAAATATGAGAATTTTATACCCTAGCCTTGATCTTGTGTTTTACATGTTAATATTGCTATGAAAGTTGTTTTATAAGGTATATATATGTCGCTGGATGTTTTGGTGCATTGCAGGAACCATTAGAATGAGTTTTGGGTCAAAAATTGCAGATTTGGTACCACAGACCTGAAGAACTGCGCTATTAGCGAAATCTACGCTAATAGCGAAATTCTTCAGGATGAGCCACGCCACAGGTGAGCTATTAGCGCAGCTCTCTGGTTTTGGCCAACATGCTTTTGGCTTGTTGGTCCATCCTAGGGTCGGTGGTGCATTCCATAACCTTTCTTTCATTGTTTTATAACTTTGTAAACCCAAAACAACATCTAGGCAATGCACATAACATCAAATGATCCTCGAATCAAGAATCATGGTAATCTTAACATGTACAACAAGAATGGCACGAGAGAGTTTTAGCCGAATACTCGGGTAGAAATGAACTAAGAAAGGGATTAAAAGTAGAGCCTTGACATAGTTTGTCAAGAACTAGAATAGTTAGTAAAGAAAAAGAATGTTAAGCATGAGTAGTATGCTTGATTAGATGCGAAGTGATATAGAGTATTCTCTTCGTATAGGAACTAGAGTGCCATACGAGTATGGCAAGACGTGAATTGATTAGATATCTCTTCACGTAGCAAGTTAAGCAAGCATATAGTTTACCTTTAGATGGATCGTATAGGAATCCGAGGTAAAGAGATAGCATGTATAGATTTAATACTCATGCATTTATTAGACTCAAACTTTATAAAAGCTGTGAAGCGATTAGATATCTATTCACATAGAAAGCTTAAACAAGATGTAGGTGTCGTGTCTCTTGTGATCCACACTAGGTTGGACATAAGGGGTTTCCACTAGGTGAAACGGGGTTAGCCATAAGGAACTCGTTAGCCATAAGGAACTCGAAAAGTAGGAACGACGGAAGATATTATTATGTAATATCAGTCAAGTAAGGACTTACGTATCAGTGTCAGGTTAAGTGCGACCAAGACGAAGGGCATTTAAGTAAACTCGCACAAGGGAGTATATAAGTGATTTTGGGGGTGGAAACCTCATAATTTCTTCTTCTTTCTCTCTCTAGGTCTTGAGAGAAAGAATTCTCTCCTCCTTCTCTCTAAGATGTCGCCCATCTCTCCCTCTCCAATCCATCCAAGGCTTTCCAAATCATGCAATTGGTAACCAAACAAGAATCATAGAAGCTTCAAGGACAAGAAACATCAAAGAGAAAGGATTGAGCGAGGATTCTTGGCTTAGGGTTTGAACTTGGGAAAGCTTGGAACTTGAGGAATCACAAGGAATATGTTAGGTGAGTTCTTAGATAGAACCCACCATTGGGATTATGTGTTTAATTGCAAGCAAAACATGAATTATATTAAGATTAGAAAATATGAGAATTTTATACCCTAGCCTTGATCTTGTGTTTTACATGTTAATATTGCTATGAAAGTTGTTTTATAAGGTATATATATGTCGCTGGATGTTTTGGTGCATTGCAGGAACCATTAGAATGAGTTTTGGGTCAAAAATTGCAGATTTGGTACCACAGACCTGAAGAACTGCGCTATTAGCGAAATCTACGCTAATAGCGAAATTCTTCAGGATGAGCCACGCCACAGGTGAGCTATTAGCGCAGCTCTCTGGTTTTGGCCAACATGCTTTTGGCTTGTTGGTCCATCCTAGGGTCGGTGGTGCATTCCATAACCTTTCTTTCATTGTTTTATAACTTTGTAAACCCAAAACAACATCTAGGCAATGCACATAACATCAAATGATCCTCGAATCAAGAATCATGGTAATCTTAACATGTACAACAAGAATGGCACGAGAGAGTTTTAGCCGAATACTCGGGTAGAAATGAACTAAGAAAGGGATTAAAAGTAGAGCCTTGACATAGTTTGTCAAGAACTAGAATAGTTAGTAAAGAAAAAGAATGTTAAGCATGAGTAGTATGCTTGATTAGATGCGAAGTGATATAGAGTATTCTCTTCGTATAGGAACTAGAGTGCCATACGAGTATGGCAAGACGTGAATTGATTAGATATCTCTTCACGTAGCAAGTTAAGCAAGCATATAGTTTACCTTTAGATGGATCGTATAGGAATCCGAGGTAAAGAGATAGCATGTATAGATTTAATACTCATGCATTTATTAGACTCAAACTTTATAAAAGCTGTGAAGCGATTAGATATCTATTCACATAGAAAGCTTAAACAAGATGTAGGTGTCGTGTCTCTTGTGATCCACACTAGGTTGGACATAAGGGGTTTCCACTAGGTGAAACGGGGTTAGCCATACGGAACTCGTATGCCACTGAGGGAGTGCCGTTGGTTATACCTTAGATAGGTTCCATCGGTTAGATAGGGATTGTGCTCGGGTTTACTCCACCCCGGGGCTCTCCATATAATGAACTCAGATAGTACTTGTATGTTACACGCTAACTTAATCAATGAACCTGACTATGCATATTATTAGTCATATTTATGTTATGTCATAGAGCCTTGACGTTGATCGTCAAGAATTAGTAAAGCCTTGACGTAGATCGTCAAGAATAGCAGAGCATAGACGTAGATCGTTGAAACTAGTATGATAGCAAGATAAGATATGTTGTTAGACACAACATAAGTATGCATAGAGCAATAGAGAAAATTATGCCGATGACGATCTTAGTTTCCCCGATCGTCCGGTTTAGAATTGTGTCATGATTATGTTATGTTTAGGCCTCGATGCGTAGATCGTAATCTTGGCAAAGCGGTCCTAGATTCCCCTTAACCGCCATGACATGTATATTAAGTGAAGCCTATAACAAGTGAGATAAGCCTATGACAGGTCTAGCATGCACTACCGTTTTGGAAACATGACCACACACGTATAATCAACCGCCAGGTTGTATTTTAGACACGTGGTGACCGTAGGTTTTCCCCGAGGTTACCTATAGCCTAGGATTTAGGGGAACTCACTGAGACATTATGTCTCATCCCAATCCTTATTTGTTTCAGATAAACAGGTTGGATTAGCAAGCTAGTAGTCGAATGGATGATGCGACAAGTGTTCGTTTGTACCACTGCAGGATGTATGGATAATCAAGGTTGCATATAGTATATTTTTGAAAAGTTGAGTTGTATTTATGTTGTACAAACGCATTTGTTGTATAAGATTATTCATTCGAAGTTTTAATGTTGTAAAATTTAATGTATCCAGTACTAAACTAATACACATGCTAGACTTTCTAGATACGTCTAGTATGGGTGTTACAAGCCGGATGAAACTCACAAACGATGACGACGTGAGAACCATGTTCTCAGTCTTTGGTCAGCACAGCGCTAGAGGACCGATCGAGTTGGACGCTTCATTGGTTAGATCTGCTGAACAAATCCTAAAAAGTTTGCACCGGCCCAGGAACTACGAAGAGACCAGGGCTCTGCTGGAGGGACCAGAGAAGGAAGAAGTTAGTTTAGATGATCTGTGATAATGTGTTATGTTTTAATTAACCACGTGTTTTATGTTGTTTTAATTGCGTGTTAGTTATGTGTTGTTGAATTAAGTCGTTACTTTATGTTTTAATTGCGTCTTTTATTGCGTGTTAGTTATGTTTATATTGTTTTAATTTCATTTAATCGATAAAATAACCCAATATATCCTTTTCGGATTACAAAATCCGGAAATACATAGGGCGTCGGTGTATTCCGGAGAACGTAATCCGGAATGATTCAGCATAGGATTCTTTTGTATGGACCACATTGCACTAAGATTTTATGTGGTCCAAAACATCCAAGGACCTATATAAATACACCCTCTCCGGTTTTGATCTTCAGTACCAGCAAAACACCCAAACACACCAAACCAAACCATGTAAATTTTTGTCATCAAGCTGAGGATCTTTCTAATGCTGTCGCGAATGGATGAGTTAGCTCTCTATTTGACGGCATTATGAAGATCCTCAGCATGCTATCAAAAATATATAGATAGTCCTTGATGCCTCTTTGATAGATAGATAACTCAAAAATATCAAGAGGTTTCTATGAGTTAGATCTTGCTGCCTGCCAGATAATATGTCATTTGGCAAGGCAGCAGGACCTAACTCAAAGAAATCCTCTTGAAAACACCTTGCCTTTCTTCATTGTGTTGCAGATCTAACTCCAAAGAAGAGGTTCTTATGAACTCGATAATGTCGGCCTGCCGATCGTAACATGTCAGTTGGCAAGCCGGCAAGATCGAGTTCAAAAGTTCCTCTTCGAACACCTTCCCAAAAGATTCATCATTTATGTTATTATGGTTTTTTTTAACTGTTTATTTGTCTTATGTTGCTTTTATTTATGTTATGTATCTTTGATATATTTTTTTCCAACGCATTCGCAATGAAAACGATCTAAATAAAGGGTCTGGTACAGTTTGGACTTTACATTCTGGACAAACTGCATAGGTTCCGGATTGTATAATCCGGAAACACTCAGTAACATTTAGGTCGGTGACGTTTCACCAAAGGTTAGGCCGGTTAGTGGAGTTTGAATGCATTTTTTTACGATTTTGAATGTGGAACACGTTTTATTTGACTGTAATTAAGACCTATGACTTATATAAGGCTATAAAAAGGCTTGGATCTTCAACATTTTCCTTCATTCTTCTTCACCTCCTTTCTTACATTTTCTTCAAAAATTTTAAGATTTTTAGGTAGCTTTTAGGAGTGTTTGTGGTGTCATGGTCATTGTTGACCGCTCATACGACCCCTGCAATTGCATTGCAGCTTATGCGGGGGTCGTATAACGGTCAACAGAGACCCTTGACATCAAAGAAAGACACAAAATATGCAGATCGTATTTGGCCGGATTTTATATTCCGGAAGTTACTAACAATCTGGTCCGGAAAACATAATCCGGACCAGGGGTATTTTTGGAATTTTTGCAGGGCGCGCGAGAAGGGCATAGGGTGGGAAAAGTAACACTCTTATTATTTTTAGCGGCAATTGTGTTTTGAATTTGAAACACACATTTATTCTTCTTTTTTTACATACTACTAGTGGATGTATGCAAAAAAATGGTGAAAGCTTCAATTTAGGACCACTACCACTCATGACCCTTCAAGGAAAGCTTCAATTTAGGACTCTGTGTTGCTACAATAGAGTAGAAAGCATTAATAGCATGGAAGAATTCATTGAATTCTCTCCATTCCACATCACTTGCTTCCATCCTATGTGATCTGGAAATAACCGTAAAAGTGCAATAACCCATCAGCTACAATAGATAAAGTTATTTTTTTTCGTATATACCAAATTAACAAAGGATGATAGATTCTCAATTCCTTGCATATCCACGCAAATACAAAGTAATGCATGATTCTCTTCTTCACTCTTTCATGTCATCTAATGTGGAAAAATGTATTCACTCCAAACTTACATAATGCAAGAAACATAATGGGAGGAGGGGGGTGGAGTGTGGTTATGGCGGCGGCGTTTGTTGGCCTGGGAGGAGGAAAGTGTGAGGGAGTGTTCATCTTTATTTCATAACATTGTTTTGCAGGATAACACTTCTGATAAATGGAGGTGGTCTCTAGATCCTTCTAATGGGTACTCAGTTAGGAGTGCATACCGCTATCATACTGATTCAGGTGATCCGGCGGTCAGAAATCATGACGTCAATGTTTGGCATAATCTTATTCCGTCTAAAGTATCTTTGTTTGCTTGGAGGCTTCTTCGTAATAGATTGCCAACTAAAGACAACTTGGTGCGTCAGAGTGTTCTTTCTTCAGCCAATGCGGTGTGTGTATCGGGGTGCGGTCATACAGAAACGGCTAAACATTTATTTTTTGACTGTGAGATTTTTGGTTCTATCTGGTATCAGGTTTGGAATTGGTTAGGTATCTCTTCTGTCAGTCCTGGAGATATTAGACATCATTTATATCAATTTATTAATATGGCAGGGTTACCTAGAGTTACTCATTTGTTTTTGAAAATTATATGGTTTGCATCTGTGTGGGTAATATGGAAGGAAAGGAACAATCAGGTCTTTGAACAGGTGGCCTCTACTCCTTCTGTTTTACTTGAAAAGGTGAAATTAAATTCTTTTATGTGGATTAAAGCCAAACAGGTTACTTTCGCCTATAGTTATCATGATTGGTATGAACCCGTTTCCTTGCATGGGAGTTCTCTTGTAATTTCTGTTTGTTTTGTTGATGCCTGTTTCTGGCACGTGCTTGCGTTTGCTGTCACCTTGACTTTGTAAATTTTGGTGGGTGGTTTTCCTTTTGCACACCTTGTGCAGGGTGAACCATTGTTATTAATATATCATTTTAGTTTCTCCAAAAAAAAATGCAAGAAACATAATGTGAAAAATAAAAAAAAATGTACGACTTTATAACATTGCATTTTTTTGCGATTCTAGTCTGGATCTTCCTGACCAGGACATTGTTGAAGAATTGTTAAAAGAAATATTTGTTTTTAGATTAATAACTAAATCAATAACTCAATGAATTAAATTTGTTTTTTTTTTCCTCTTTGGCACACCTTGTGTTAAGGAGAATGCTTGCTGGTTTTTAATCTAATTCCATTTTGCCTTGTTAAAAAAAATTGTTTTTTCTTCTTCTTTCTCTCCCTATTTAGGTCAAAATCAAACAAAACAACACAAATAAACTCAAATCTATTGGTTTAAATATTGATTTTATAAAATCAATCACCTAAATCTTGAACCAAATTAATATTTATACTATATTACTTTTTGTCTATTTTATGCTACCTTTAATAGTGGTAGAGCATTTACAATGAAGAACCTCATATTTAAGTGGATCTTTTATTCTTATTATAAAAATAGATGTTGTTTTTATGTTTTTTTTTCTATCGTTATATTTTATTTTCTCATTGAAACTTATGTTATGTACTTGTTTTTTTTAACGAGATATATTTAAGTGGATCTTTTATTCTTATTATAAAAATAGATGTTGTTTTTATGTTTTTTTTCTATCGTTATATTTTATTTTCTCATTGAAACTTATGTTATGTACTTGTTTTTTTTAACGAGATTTTAATAATAATATAAAACATTTATAGTATTTTGAAAAATGTTTTCTTTTAAAACAATCATTAATTTAAAAAAAAAATCAAAATCAAATGAAACGAACCAAATCAAATTGTTTACTCCATTTTTGCATACGTATAAGTTATTCTATTATTTATCATTGTTGAAGATTATATTTTAGATTAGAAGTGGTTTGGATATATCGAAGTGTTAATGCTTATTTTTCGAATGATCAATTTTTATATATTTAGATTAGTTTCAAGACTTGCTTACAAAAGGTAAATTAGTTCAGAGACATGTTTATATTAGATGAATGTTAATATCAAAATAAATTATTTCACATGGATCTTATGAAATCATGTGGGTCTACTCATGTAAATTTTAACCAATAAAAAGAAGTGTGTTAAAACTAAATCAAAATGTTTGTTTGAAAGGTCTTGCTAACAAAGGCATCCGTTAAAGATTCAAAAAATAGAAACAATTGATATTTGATAATTTTTATGTAAAAAAATTACTTTTTGATGTTTTAATACTCTCTCCGTTTCAAAATGAATGTCGTTTTAGGCAATTACACACAAATTAAGGAATAGAATAAAGTAGTCAAATGTCATAGCAATTTTACCAAATTATCCTAATCAACTATTGGTTTGTTTTTCATTAAAGAAAAAAATAATACTTTGGAAATAGTGTAACATAGTATTAATTGAAGGGTACAATTGAAAAGAAAAAGTTATTATTGCATTGGAAAATGAAAGTGACATTCATTTTAAAACAATATTTTTTTGCTAAAACGACACTCATTTTGAAACGGAGGGAGTATGTTGAATATACAAATCTCAAGACAAAGTTTACATTTTAAACTTTTTATCAAGTGCCCTCAGAGCACTTTTTAGCATTTTCATTGTTTGAATTATCATTATGCTTTACATTGACATTCCGATTCTCCTTAAAGATTCAAAGTTTGTGCTATCGTTTTTGCCTATCTATGTTTGTTGAACAAGCCTCTTTCTAGGCTTGTTGAACTTCTAGTTAGTTGAGTCAGCTTCCAAATGTATCCATATACTTTAATCTCGTGATACCAATCACAATCACATGCCAAAAGTGACTCAAGATCATCATTCTTTAAATGTGTTTAGTGGGAACAATGGCTAGGTCTTGAAGTGATCCATTACTTCACACCCATATTGTTGCACCACAAGTATCGAAGAGTTTAAACCGATAATACTTGATGCCATCTTGCTTCAAAGTCCAGGATAATAAGCACATTCTAACAATTTTGGTAAATACCAAAGAGTGGTTGTATCCAACATGTAGTAAAAAGGTCTTGCACCATGCATAAGTGATTTTTTTTCACCATTCAATTAATAAGTTATATCATATCTTATTTAATATGATGGTGGAATTTTTTTTTTGAAGAAGCCAAACTAGCCCACCTAGATTGACATCGGAGGGAATCGAACCTGAGACCTCGAGGAGGAACACACTCCCATATCCCAAGCCAATACCATGATGGTGGAATTTATTGATACAATAGTAAAAATCAGCTTGTGCATGATGCAATACATGTCTCACTTGTATTGGACCCAAAGAGTTCCTTCCTTTTCCATGTCTTAAAATATACAAAATTGAAATCTCCTTTGCCTAATACATTAAGCACTTCATAAATATCATTTGCCAATATACAGTTTTCTTTTAGCATAAGTATCCTCATTGTTTACTGATTTGAGCCTTATCCTTGAATGCTTCAACATTCTCCGTGAAATCGTTAAGGTGTTGCGATCATCGATAGTCCCATAAAAGTCATTGAAAGAGAAATTCTAGGGTCACAACCTTTAACACACTCCAGTAATAATTAGCCACAGCCCACATCATCCATTTATTTTATTAATTTACCTATTAACTGGTTCTATAGGCTTTGACAAACACCTCTTTCTTTTGGAATTTTCCTGGGATCATCATCACTTCTTCGCAAGTAAAAATGGAGCAATTAATTTTATCTAATGGAAAAATAATGTTTGTCCTGAATCATGTCTTTGATGACAATTTTTTTACGGGTCCATTGTTGAATCCCTGGAATTGAAGAGATGGTGGTGGGAGGTTGAAGTGCACAGGAAGACGAAAAGCTTTTTTCTTTTGTTAGTTAAATTCCAAAATTGATAACACCAAAGAGTGACTTTATCTAACTTGCAAAAAAAAATGTTCTTATACCGTGCACAAGTGTCTTTTTCACTGTTTGATCAATTAATCACATCATATTTAATTTAATATAATATGGTAGAATTTATTGATCTAATGATAAAAACTAATTTGTGCATGCCTCGCTTGTACACTATATAAAGAGTTCCTTCCTTTTCCGTGTCTTAAAATATAAAAATCAAAACCTCCTTTCCTAATAAAAATCATGGCATAATATCTGCTGAGGACATTTCTTGCTTGGCGAGGTGTGGACAGGTCGAAAGTGCCCACCATCTGTTTCTTCATTGTGACATTTGGATCTCTTTGGCAGCATGTTTCGTTATGGCTAGGTATTTCAGGTGTTGATCACCAAAGTCTCAGTGCTCATTTTTTCCAATTTACTAACTACTTGGGTGGTTTGAAGACTCGTCGATCATTCCTTCAGTTAATTTAGCTCCTCTGTGTTTGGCTCATTTGGAAAGAACGTAATAATAGATTATATAATAATACTTACACTTCTATTACAGAGCTTTTGGAAAAGGTTAAATTTCATTCTTATTGGTGGTTGCGGGCTAATAATGCCACTTTTGTTTATGCTTGTCAGTGTCATACCCTAATTTTGGACCTAAAAATACTTGCTCAAAATGTTTTTCCATCTCTGATATGTGTCTATTACTCTTGAGAGATTGCCAATTTGATATTGTTTTACCCTGATATTTTACCATGCTTTATCTGCATATTTTACTGTCTTTGTTTTGAAAATATGTTCAATTGTGACTTTGTCTATGTTTTCTTGCATTTAAAACCATCCAAAGGGTTTTTCTTGCATTCCAAGTTATTTGAAAATTGTCTCTGATCAACTGCATCTTTTTCTGCATTTTATTCAATGTTATTTGCAAAATTCATGAAAAAGGGCATTTTAGTCATTTCCTGTATTCAAACTCATTTTAGTCCCTGAAAATTGTCTCTGAGTCTTTTCATTTAGTTTGTGTAAATCCTTGCTTTAATTCTATGATAAAATTCATTTCAAAAATTGCATTTGAGTCATTTCGAGTCAATTTAGTCCCTAGGGGCATTTTGGTCTTTTCACATAAAATTTTGACAGAGAGAGGTTACTTTGAAGTACCTCATTTTGTATTTGGTTCATTTTAGTCCTTTTTGTTGTTTTTAATTGTTTCAATTTACGTTATATTCAATTTACCAATTTTAAACCAAAATTTTGTTATTATTTTCATTTTAGTCCCTATTTTCTGTTATTTTCATTTTAGTCCTCCAAGTTGTTAAAATTACATTTTTTAGTCCTTTTTCAATTTGCAGTTTGGTCCTTGTATTTTCAAAAATTGCAGAAAAGTCCCAAGTCCAGAATTAGTCCAAAGCCGAGCTCAAAGTCCAATCCAGGTGTCAACATCTCACTGGCTTACAAGTACAAGTGTCAGCTATATAAAGGATCCAATCATCACAATTCCATTCAGATTGTAACAACTCATCAAAATCACAGAAACAGAATCACACTTTCTCTCTCTTGGCAGTTACGATCAAAACACAACAATTTTCCAGAAAATTCATCCCCAATCTCAAACCCTAAAATTCCAGAACCACAAATTCAACACAATTTCAACAAATTTGTGAGAGTTCTCAGAGATTCACCGTTGAATCTTCATCATCGAACCTATCCCTTCGCAATTCCAGTGCGAATCCATCACTGAAAGTAACGGACTCAAGCACGATCACGAAGGGATCGAAGTTGAGAAGAAGAAGGATTGAAGAAGAGGAATCGAACCGGTGAAGAAGAGAGAAGAAAATACTGATTTATTTTCGGTTTCCAGAGTTAAAGATTACTCACCAGAAGGATTCAAAGCTACTACGAAGTTCTCCGAAGAATTCTTTGTTCGAATCTCCGTTTAAATTCAGGTAATCGCAAAAAACTTTCTCGTTTTCATCGCAAAAGCTCAACGAAGGTTTACAAGCACAAATAAACGGTGAATCGAAGCAGATTAACAAGTTCTAAGACTTGTTCTTTCGAAAAACTTTGAAAAAGATTGAAAAGATTTGAAACCGAAGTTTCAAATGTAGATCTACGACTTTTCACTGTTTATTTTGCAAAACTAAGTTCATATTCGTAATCAGTGTGAAAAGCCGAGTGGTTCAGGGTTTGGTTTGAGTTAGAATGGCGAGAGTAGGACCTCGCCCGAATCTGGAATTCACGGCGGTGATGATGAAGATTCTGATGAATCTTCATCTTCTCCGGCTGTTTCCTTCCAGAAACCGGCGAGAAGAAGAGACTCCGGTGAGGCCAGAGAAGAGAGAAGTGAGAGCTTCTCTCACTAGAACGAGAGAAGAGAGAGAAGTGAAAAAGGAGAATGAAACAAACCAGTGTGATTAGGCTTTTATAGAGGACTGAACCGGACAGGTTCGAAACCGGTCCATTCCCCTGCGTTTTGCACCGTTAGATCTAGGTCTAGATACACCGGATCAATCTAACGGTCCCTGAAGCTCCTGAGTTGGTTTTGGATCTGGTTGTTTGGGCTTGGGCTTTGTTTCTGCGTTTTTCTTGTTCCTTTTGCTATGTACACCTGCTTTGTTGCTATCTGAACCCCTGCATGTTTGATTTTAGGCCAAAAAATTCCTAAAAAAATTTGTTCAATGTTTTCTTGTTATTTTCGATAAATTTTGATGTGTTTTACATGTTAATCTTGATAAAAAATACATGAAAATAATTTGTTCTTTGGTAATTCAATACTTTTGTTAATTTTGTTAAAAATCTTGCTAAAAACTTCTAAAATTTTGTGAACAACTCTTGTGATTGATTTGGATACTTAAGACTTCTTTCTTATGATATTTTGGCATGTTAAAAAAATGGATAAAAATATATGTGAATTTGCTTGTATTTTTGGTGCCTTTTGTCAATGTTTGTGAAGTTTTTTGCATGTTTTGATTCCAATATTTTGCTTCATGATGATTGATACTTGATGAATAAATTTTGTGATATGTTTGTCTTTGGTTTAGTGTATTTGGTGCTGTTTGTGATGTATGGTATTAGTTTCTTGCTTTACAAGTTATGTGAGTTGTTGTTTGTGAATAGTAAGTGTAAAATAGGTCTAAAATGCATCATAATTGCTTAGTTTGATACTTTCCTCTAATCCTCATTGTTAAAACTGAATTGAAACCTTTGAAAATTTGTTGAAATGGGAGGATTAGGAGTCATGTATTGGCTTTGCTTTTGTGATTAAATTTTAGGTATATTTTACCTTTGTTTTTGGTGTATTTCGAAGTCTTTTTTGTGATGTTTACTTGCTTATATTTTTCACCATATTACACCTTGTGCTACTAATCTTCTACTTCATGTTTCATTCATTCCATAAGCATCTCATCCTCCATCTTATATTCTTAGCTCTTATTTCTTGCACTTTAAATTTTGCCAAGACTTAGCATGTAAAGACTCAGGGATTTTGTAATTTTCTTTATGCTTTTAATTTCTTGCAAGGAGTAGTATGTAAACTAGGACCCGATGTAACGAACAAAGGACTCTAAAGATGTACACCGACACTCACCGACACATGCACACACATCACATGTATGTTTTAGATGTATGCTTAGGGAATGTATGCTTTAGATGTATGCTTAGGAATCACGATACTTAGAAAAATTCTCTTTTCCAAAAAATGTGAACAACTTCACTCAAATAATTTTCCAAAGAAACCTTAGGATCAAAATCCCATTGAATTTTCCCTTTCATTTTCTTAATAAATGATAAAACAATTGCTAAATACTTTGACTAAAGTTTTGTAAATAAATTGACCAACCTCACTCTTTTCCAATCCTCAAGCCCATGAGGCCTCTTTCTATTCTTCATCTTCTATTTTTCAAACTTAAAATCAATTGAAAGTCACAAAAACATTTTTTGGAAGAGAACTACATGGAGTTTGATCCCTTAAAAGGGTATGTAGGCAAGAAGTCAAAACTTCTCCAAGTCCAATAAAACAAAAATCCAATCACATTCTTCTCCCTCCAATTCTTAACATAGCAAATCTTAGGTGTAAATAACATTTTCAAATAGCATTTAAAAATAAAGCGCGTGCGTAGAAAGTAAAGACGGTTCCTATAGGATACTATAGTCGTTATGGGTGCCTAACACCTTCCCATAACGAAAACAACTCCCGGACCTCGATTCTCAAGGGTTTTTTCTTATTTTTCCCTTCCCAAGAAAAAATGAGATATCAAAGGTTAAAAAGGTTCAAACTTAATCAATGTTTGACACCCGAAAAACCAAGATAAAACAGCTGGCGACTTCACTGGGGAGGATTTGAGAGTTACGCCTAGTCTTTATTTTCACGCTTGCGCTTTTGTCTTTACGTGCTTCTTTTATTTGCTTTCTTATGTGAATAAATGTTTAAATTCTTGCAAACGTGTGGGGGTGAGAATATTAAAGCCCTACACCCGGGCTGAGTGAACTTAGGATTTAGGGGGGATATAATCGACAATTCAATCTGAGGGTTGCCTCGTGTATTGGGTTATGCGATCAATCCCACATAGCTGAGGCATTTTGGGGGTGATGTTGTCGGCGCGTGTTTGTCGCGTTTAGGCACTTTGCTTCCAATTGTTCTATGACGCTATGGACCGTAGATAACCGAACCCATCCATGGCCATTTTCTAGGATGTAGTGCGGAGGCTAAACCGAGTGTTGTCTCGAGTTTTAGTCATCACACGATGCTACACTCAAGTTAAACCTTCTTACGGATAATCATGGAGCGAGTGTTTGTCTCGTGGCACCATGATATACGTAGGAGAGGTTGCAACTTGGGAACCTTTTAGAACCCGGTTACTATTACCCAAAACCCTAGTATCACCGGACACCGTGTCCACCCATGGCTCCTTGACTTTAAACCTTAACCCACCATGTTCTCTCCGTACTTGAATGTGATCATGCATACATGCATACATGCATAAATCTTTTTTCCATGCATTTATCGAAGGGCTTAGACAAATTGAATTTGTAAACATTGCAGGAATGGGGAAGACTAAGTCCTACAAGTTCAAGAAAGTGGATTTCTCTAGTTCGAAAGATTTGGCACTCAAGATCAACGATCCGACCGGTTTCCGACATCGTTACGGGGACTTACTTACTCTTCTCCGGGCTAATGTGGAAGAGAAGCTTGTGCACACTCTAGTGCAATTCTATGATCGGGAATATCAGTGCTTCACTTTTCCTGACTTTCAGTTGGTACCTACTCTAGAGGCTTATTCTTCCTTGACAGGTTTACCCATAGCCGAAGGGACACCTTTCACGGGTCTTGAGCATCCTCCTATTCCTTTGGTTATTGCCCGTGATCTCTATCTCAAGACCTCTGATGTCTCCAAGAATCTTGTCACTAAAGCTCACATCCGAGGGTTCATTCGAAGTATCTCCTTGAGAAAGCCAATCTCAAAACTACTTGTCAGGACACTATCGAGGCTATCCTTGCACTACTCATCTATGGGCTTATCCTTTTTCCAAGTCTTGATGACTTCGTGGATATGAATGCTATTATGATCTTCCGCTCCAAGAATCCGGTTCCTACTTTGCTGGCTGACACATACCATGCTATTCACGATCGATCTGGCAAGGGTCGTGGATACATTCTTTGTTGTGTACCTCTCCTATACAGGTGGTTTATTTCGCACCTTCCGAAGTCTTTCCATGATAATCCAGAGAATTGGACTATTTCACAGCGGATTATGGCTCTCACCCCTAACGAAGTGGTTTGGCTCACTCCCGCCGCTAGAGTCAAAGAAATTATCTTCGGTGGTGGAAAGTTTCTTAATGTACCTCTTCTTGGTACCCGGGGTGGAATCAACTATAACCCGGAGCTCGCCTTGCGTCAATTTGGTTTCCCGATGAAAGAGAAGCCCAACTATCTTGCTACATCTCCTTATTTCTTCCATTACTCCAACGCTCCTACGGGAATAAGAGAAGATTTCATAGAGGCTTGGTCCAAGATTCGGAAGAAAGATGTGAAGCATATGGGTGTGAGATCCGGTATTGCTCATGAGGCCTATACTTAATGGGTAATAAACCAGGCTGAGATATGTGTCCGCATCTATTCCAACCATGCCCTTGCCTCTACCCCTGCCTACTCAGGAGATGTATCTGGAGCATCTAGCTATGGAGAGCCGAGAGAAGCATCAATGGAAGGCCAGATACTATGATGCTGAGAATTTGATCATGACTTTGGACGGAAAGGATGAGCAAAAGACTCATGAGGTTTCGATGTTGAAGAGGGAGTTGGCTAAGGCTAGAAGAGAAATTGGAGAAAAGGATAAGTTGCTTATGAGGGATTCCAAGAGGGCTAGGGGTGCCCGTGACTTCTATGCCCGATATTGCAGCTACGAGTCTGAGTCTGAGCCTGAGGATGATCCTTCCACTTCCTATGCTTGAGGATTTCTGTTTCCTGTTGTTGTTTCCAGTTGTTGTTTATGTTGTTTTACATTTCAAAGTCTATCCCTTGGCTTAGCATTTCAAAGGGAATTATCTTGTAAGACCTTGTGATGTTTGCGTGTTTCGTCTGGTTATGATGTTTCAGTTGTTTAGTAATGTTTACAAATTTCTAATTTGTCTAAAACCCTTCGATCACACAAAAAAGAGTCTTTTTTGCATATGCATTTACACATCTCATGCATCATATGCATTCATTGGTTACAAAAACTTCCCTCGTGCTCATTGCCTCCCGGTTTTTCCGCCGCAGTCTGAAAGGTGGCTCGTGCACGCAAGGTTCACCAACCAGCTAGAGTTCATCAAACAACCGGCCATTGGCTGCTATGAAAGAAGACTTGGCCAAGGCTCATGACACTATGTCTACCTTGCTGGCCGCACAAGAACAACCGGCCACATCTGTCTCAGCTACTACTGAAATGATTCCATCCATCCCATTATCCACTGTGGCTTCTGATGCTCGGTTTGTTATGCCCAATGGGCGCCCTTATGGACTCTCAGCTTTCTATGCTCCCAACACTGCTGCTGGTATTCCTGATATTGACAATCAAGGACAGATTCATGCAACAACTTTTGCTTCTACAATTACCTCTATGCCTCAAGTGACTACTGTTGTTACCGATCCTGTTGTGCACACTGTGCAACAGGTAATCGATGTTGACATTCCGCGTGGACAGGATCCTATAATAGAGGCTATGAGAGAACAGTTAAGAGAGCTAGCTGGAGAGCTCCGCGAGGTCAAAGCTAGCCGTGGGAACAGTGTTTCTGCTAAGGCTCGTGATCTATGCCTGGTATCCCGATTTGAGATTCCTAAGAAGTTCAAAGTGCCGGATTTCGACAAGTATAATGGATCTTCTTGTCTACATAGCCATGTCATTCGGTACGTCCGAAGGATGGCCAACTACGCAGATAATGATGCGCTGATGATCCACTGCTTCCAGGATAGCCTGACGGAAGATACGGCAGACTGGTACACTGGCTTGAGTAAAGACAATATCCATACTTTTGAGGAACTCACCGCCGCTTTTGAAAATCATTATGAGTTTAATACCCGCTTGAAGCCGAATAGTGATTCTCTTAAGTCTTTGTCTCAGAAGTCAGACGAAACCTTCCGTGAATATGCTCAGAGATGGAGAGGGGCAGCCGCCCGTATTTCTCCTCGGCTTGATGAGGAAGAACTGACACAGACATTCCTGAAAACTTTAAAGAAGGAATATGTTGAAAGGATGATAGTCTCTGCACCAAATAATTTCTCCGACATGGTTACTATGGGAACTCGTCTAGAGGATGCTGTCAAAGAAGGCATCATTATTCTTGAAAAAGGTGAGTCCTCAGCTAGTGCGCCAAAGAAGTATGGTAACGGCCACCATAAGAAGAAGGAATCCGAAGTAGGGATGGTGTCCGGTAACCAGTCTACAGCTGCTGTCGCTCCTATTAATGCTGCTCAGTTGCCTCTACCCTACCAATATATGCAATACTCTCAACATCCTTTCTTCCCGCCATTCTACCAGCAATATCCTCTGCCACCGGGTCAACCACCAGTACCCGTTAATGCCATTGCTCAGCAGGTACAACAACAGCCTCCTGCTCGACAGCAACAGTCGCAACAACAGGGCCCCCGGCCCAGGTCTTATTTTCCACCGATACCAATGCGGTATGCTGATCTGCTCCCAACCCTACTTGCTAAAGGACATTGCATCACCAGACCAGGCAAGCCTCCACCTACGCCATTGCCTCCCAGGTTCTGACAGGATCTCCAATGTGAATTCCATCAAGGCGCTCAAGGCCATGATGTTGAAGGTTGCTATGCTCTGAAGTATGTTGTAAAAGATCTAATAGACAGGGGACAGTTGACTTTTGAAAATAGTGTCCCACGTGTTCTTGACAACCCACTTCCAAACCATGCGGCTGTTAACATGATCGAGGCTTTCGAAGGAGTCTGTACTTTTGATAAGATTGAAACATCTCGTATTCCTCGAGAGGCTCCCACTTTAGATGTTCGTAATGTTGTTACTCCTTTGGTGCCATTACATGTCAAGCTTTGCCAAGCCTCCTTGTTTAATCACGATCATGCTTCCTGTTCAGAGTGTCTTCAGAATCTCATGGGCTGTTATACCGTGCAGGGTGATATACAGAGTCTAATGGACAACAAGCACTTGGCTGCCATTGACATTTGTGTGATTGTGCCAGTGTTTCATGATTTCCCTATCAAAAGTGTATCTCAGACAAGGAAGGTCGAACCCTTGGTGATCAGGCTACCTGGTCCGGTACCTTATGCCTCTACTAAAGCAATCCCTTACAAGTACGGCACGACCATGATTGAGAATGGGGTAGAAGTGCCTCTGGTATCCCCAGCTGCGGTTGGTAACATTGCTGAAGAAATTACAACTCTGAGAAGTGGAAGGGTCCGTCCACCCTTGTTCCAGAAGAAGGTTGTTACACCTGCTGCCACAGTAACTCCACCAGTTGCTCCTCCTGTTGACAAGAATGCCAGCCCATCAGGCCAGCCTATTGAAGAGTCTAATCTGGACGAGATTTTGAGGCTCATTAAAAAGAGCGATTATAAGATTGTAGACCAGCTGCTGCAAACTCCATCAAAAATATCCATCTTGTCTTTGCTCCTGAGCTCAGAAGCTCACAGGAAAGTGTTGATGAAAGTGCTGGAACAAGCCTATGTTGATCATGAAGTCTCCGTGGATCAGTTCGACGGAATAGTGGGTAACATTACTGCTTGTAATAACTTGTGGTTTGGTGACGATGAACTCCTCGAAGCAGGGAAATACCACAATTTAGCTTTGCATATCTCAGTGCACTGTAAGTCTGATATGATATCCAATGTGTTGGTGGACACTGGATCGTCCTTAAATGTAATGCCTGAGTCTACACTGAGACAGTTGAGTCATCATGGAATTTCTGTAAGGGGAAGCAGTTATTTGTTTAAGGCTTTTGACGGATCTCGTAAGGATGTTCTTGGAGAGGTAGATCTGCTAATTACCATTGGACCGGAGACGTTCCAAGTCACTTTCCAAATCATGGACATCAACGCCTCTTACAGTTGCCTCCTCGGAAGACCGTGGATTCACGATGTTGGGGCAGTGACTTCCACTCTCCATCAAAAGCTCAAGTTTGTGAGGAATGGTAAACTTGTCACTGTACATGGTGAAGAAGTGTATCTGGTTAGCCAAGTGTCATCTTTCTCTTGTGTTGAAGTAGGGTCCGCTGAAGGGACGTCATTTCAATGCTTGACTGTTGAAGATGCGGAACCTCAGAGAGCTGGTGCTACTATGGCTTCATTGAAAGACGCCCAGAAAGCTGTTCAAGAAGGGCAAGCTACTGGCTGGGGCAAAGTGATACAGATTTTGGAGAATAAGCGCAAAGAGGGCCTTGGCTTCTCCCCGACCTCGGGCGTTTCTACAGGAACTTTCTATAGTGCTGGGTTTATCAACGCTATTGCCGAAGATGCTGCTGAAAGTAGTTATGTGCCTGTGTCTGTTGTACCAGGAGGCACCGTGAGAAATTGGGAGGCCGTTGATATTCCTTTAGTCATGCATACCTCCATGTAATGTGTCTTGTTGCTCATGCTTTTCTTTGTTTTCAAAATAACAATCCTTTCGCTCTGCCCAAGGTGAAAGTGATGTCTTTGTAAGGGCATGTTTGTTTTGGCATTGCCGTTATTAATAAAAGTTGTCGTCTTTTCCGCGACTCTTTGATTTTTACTTTTTAGTGTTTTTTTTTCTTGGAAATAATGGTAATGCCAGAAAAAACCAAAACGTCTGTATTTTCTTATTAATTTCAAAAATCTGCATGAAAAAACCTTTTTCTAAAACCATCCCAATCATATTATGCAGATTGAACCATAATAAACCCGTTGAACACAGTGACCCTACGGTTCCTCGAAATTTTGAATTCCCTATATATGAAGCCGAAGATGAGGAGGATGATGAAGAGATACCGTATGAGATCACTCGACTGCTTGAGCAAGAAAGAAGAATCATTCAGCCTCACCAGGAAGAAATCGGGCTCGTCAATCTGGGCACCGAAGAAAACAAGCGGGAGATCAAAATTGGTGCTGCACTCGAGCCAGAAGTAAAAAAGAAGAATACTCAGCTTCTCCGTGATTATCCAGATGTCTTCGCATGGTCCTATGAAGACATGCCGGGTCTGGATCCCAAGATTGTGGAGCATCGGATACCGACAAGACCTGAATGCCTTCCTGTTAAGCAGAAGTTGAGAAGGTCTCATCCAAACATGGCTCTTAAGATTAAGGTTGAGGTGCAAAAGCAAATTGATGCGGGTTTCCTCATGACAGCTGAATATCCTGAGTGGATCGCCAACATTGTACCAGTGCCAAAGAAAGATGAGAAAGTTCGGATGTGTGTTGACTACAGGGATTTGAATAAAGCCAGTCCGAAAGACAACTTTCCATTACCTCATATTGATGTACTCGTTGACAGTACTGCTCAATCCAAAGTATTCTCCTTTATGGATGGTTTCTCTGGCTATAACCAGATACGGATGTCACCTGAAGATAGAGAAAAGACGTCCTTCATCACTCCATGGGGAACATTCTGTTATAAAGTGATGCCGTTTGGCTTGATAAATGATGGTGCAACGTATCAGAGAGGTATGACTACTCTGTTTCATGATATGATTCACAAAGAAATTGAAGTATATGTTGATGACATGATTGTGAAATCAAGTGATGAAGAGCAGCATGTTGTATACTTGAAAAAGATGTTTGAAAGGTTGAGAAAGTACAAGCTGCGGTTGAATCCCAACAAATGTACATTCGGTGTAAGATCTGGAAAGTTGCTAGGCTTCATTGTCAGCCAAAGAGGCATTGAAGTTGATCCTGACAAAGTTCGAGCCATCAGAGAGATGTCGGCCCCTCAAACTGAAAAGCAAGTCAGAGTTTTCCTCGGACGCCTGAATTATATTTCAAGATTTATATCTCACATGACTGCTACCTGTGGACCAATTTTCAAATTGCTCAGAAAGAATCAGCCTGTTGTATGGAATGATGAATGCCAAGAAGCCTTTGATAGCATCAAAAAATACCTGTTGGAACCACCTATCCTTGTCCCGCCAGTGGAAGGAAGGCCTTTGATTATGTATCTGTCAGTGTTAGATGAATCCATGGGTTGTGTTCTCGGTCAACAAGACGAGACTGGAAAGAAAGAACATGTTATCTACTATCTGAGCAAGAAATTCACCGACTGTGAGACTCGGTATACAATGCTTGAAAAGACTTGTTGTGCTTTAGTTTGGGTTGCCAAACGCCTGCGTCATTATATGGTGAATCATACAACTTGGTTGATATCCCGAATGGATCCAATCAAGTACATCTTTGAAAAGCCTGCTGTTACTGGAAAGATTGTACGTTGGCAAATGTTGTTGTCTGAATATGATATTGTGTATAAAGCTCAAAAAGCAATCAAAGGAAGTATCCTTGCTGAGCATCTTGCTTGTCAACCTCTTGATGATTGCTAGTCAATCAAATTTGAATTCCCTGATGAAAAGATTATGTATCTGAAAGCAAAATACTGTGAGGAACCATTGATTGATGAAGGGCCGGATCCCAATAGCAAATGGGGATTGGTATTTGATGGTGCTGTCAACGCTTATGGTAAAGGGATATGGGCCGTTATTGTAACTCCGCGGGGGCACCACATTCCTTTTACTGCCCGAATAACTTTTGAATGCACGAACAACATGGCTGAATATGAAGCATGTATCTTGGGAATTGAAGAAGCAATTGACCTGAGAATCAAGCGTCTTGACATCTACGGTGATTCCGCACTTGCTATTAATCAGATAAAAGGCGAATGGGAAACTCATCATGAGAAGCTGCGTGACTATGCAAGACGGCTGTTGACATATTTTGCGAAGGTTGAGCTACACCATATCCCTCGGGATGAAAATCAGATGGCTGATGGCCTTGCTACTTTGTCTTCCATGTTTCGTGTGAACCACTGGAATGACGTGCCCATAATCAAAGTGCAGCATCTTGATAGACCCGCTCCTTTGTTTACTATTGAAAAAGTACATAGTTAGACTGATGAAGATGTGAATGATGGAAAACCTTGGTATTATGACATCAAACAGTTCTTGCAGAATCACGAATATCCACCTGGTGCTTCCAACAGGGACAAAAAGACCCTGAGGAGATTGGCTAGTATATCCTTCTGGACGGAGAAACCTTATACAAGAGGAATTATGACATGGTCCTGTTGAGATGCGTTGATAAACAAGAAGCTGAGAAATTGATGCATGATGTACATGACGGTACCTTCGGAACCCATGCTACAGGTCACACTATGTCAAGAAAACTGTTAAGAGCCGGCTATTACTGGATGACAATGGAGCACGACTGCTACAAACATGCCAAGAGATGCCACAAGTGTCAAATCTATGCTGACAAGATTCATGTGCCTCCACATGCCCTCAATGTTATCTCTTCCCCATGGCCTTTCTCTATGTGGGGCATTGACATGATCGGAAGAATCGAGCCAAAGGCTTCTAATGGACATCGTTTCATTCTAGTAGCAATTGACTACTTCACCAAGTGGGTTGAAGTTGCTTCCTATGCAAATGTGACTAAGCAAGTGGTAGTAAAGTTTATCAAGAATAACATCATCTGCCGATACGGCGTTCCCAGCAAGATCATCACTGACAATGGTTCCAATCTGAACAATAGCATGATGCAAGCGTTATGTGAAGAATTCAAAATTGAACATCACAACTCTTCTCCTTATAGACCTCAGATGAATGGTGCAGTTGAGGCTGCTAACAAGAACATCAAGAAGATTGTTCAGAAGATGGTCACTACTTACAATGACTGGCATGAGATGCTACCTTTTGCCTTGCATGGTGACCGTACTACAGTGCGCAGTTCAACTGGGGCAACTCCATTCTCTCTTGTATATGGCATGGAAGCAGTTCTCCCTCTGGAAGTGGAGATTTCTTCTCTTCGAGTGATCATGGAAGCAAAGTTGACTGAGGCTGAATGGTGTCAGAGTCGGTATGATCAATTGAATTTGATTGAAGAAAAACACATGGATGTTATGGCTCATGGACAGTTGTATCAAGTACGAATGAAGTGTGCTTTTGACAAGAAGGTCCGACCTCGGGAATTCAAGGAGGGTGAACTTGTATTGAAAAGGAGGATAAGCCAGCAATCCGACCCAAGGGGCAAGTAGACACCTAACTATGAAGGTCCTTATGTTGTCAAGAAGGCTTTCTCTGGTGGTGCTTTGATCCTTACACACATGGATGGTGTTGAACTTTCGAATCCTGTAAATGCTGATATAGTCAAGAAATACTTTGTCTAAAAATATGAAAAGAACAGCGTGGTAGGTCGAAAACCCGAAAGGGCGGCCTAGGCAAAAATGCGCTTCCCAGTGGGTCAAAAACCCGAAAGGGCGATCCAGGCAAAAGTTAGGGACAAAAAATGAATATGAAAAAGCTCGCTGAGATTGTACGCAACTCAGGCAAAAATGAGCGTCTCGATGAGCTGAAAACCCGAAAGGGCGGTTCATGCAAAAATGAGATTGATATGAAAGACAAGTAACTATATCTGGCAAATCACCATCACCCCTTGGGGCATCTGCAATTGTCAATGATCGTCTTCATCAGAAGCTTCAGTACTTGTGAATTCAAAATTTCTATGAAATGTAGTGGTCATCGTGTTCAATGTACCACCAACCAATTAAATTACCATTTTCCAAGCTTTGTAAATCCGTGGAGTTATGCCTTTAGCTGACTTTCACTCTTCTACATCAATTTGAGTCTGTGCTTTTGTTTGAAATTCTATTTTCTTTCTATTTTCAATGCTATATACAAAATATTTTCTTTCTATTTGATAATGTCAATGTCTAAAACAAACATTTTTGAAAATTGAAAAACCTTTTTCCTGTCTATTTTTGAAAACAAACCTGAGCAATAGGGTACATTCCAGTGAAACATGCATGAATAAATGTGTGTCAATGTCTATTTCAATACATGTTACAAGCAGGTTGTTCCCTAGGATGATCTGTGGTCAATGGCAAGAATGAAAAAAGCAGAATGCAAAATGAAAAATGAAAAATGAAAAGATGAAAATGAAAAGCTCGCTAAGTCGAAAACCCAAAAGGGTGGCTTAGGCAAAAATGAGCACCCCGCTGATTGACAACCTATGAAGGCAATTCAGGCAAAAATGGGGCAATGAAAAGAATTTATTCCCGGTGGATCGAAAACCCGAAAGGGCGGCTCAGGCAAAAATGGGATTGAAAAATGAAAGATTGAAAAATGAAAGAATGAAAAATGATATGAAAAGCATTGACCACAGATGCGAACATCCAATGTTTACCCAGCACTGACACGCCTAGCAATGGCGACCTGTATCAAAGAACCTTCCAAGGTTCCCTCTTCTGCAAGTTTTGTATATGTGATGTGATATATTGCCCTTAGCCATGGTTTCGATACGTCTCTCAACGACGGTCTCTCCAGGGAGGATTTCCATGTGTATATGTTATACCACGAGCCACTACGTGCCCAATCTTCCAATGTTTTTTCTGTCTCTGTGAAACTTCTCTGCCAAATTGTAAACCAATCATGCATTTCCAAGCATTCATACATGCATAATCATGCATTCTATGTGCTCATGCATTTGTATAATTGTTATACCATACATACATCTTGCATTTTCTATCTCAACTTTCAATTCAATTCAATGCCTATGTATCTTTCAATCTCAATTTTCAATTCAGTGTCTCTGTTAATGTCTCTGTTAAAGTCTCTGTTTATATCTATGTTAAAATCTCTATGAAAGTTTCTTCTGGGCCAACGACAATGGTCATGTCTATCTTCAAGTCAAGTCATTGTCGATTTACGCTCAATTTGTATCTTGCTAAATCAAGCTTCCCATGTATCTTGCTATATGTTTTGATATTGGTCAAGTGGCTAGTTCGATCCAAAGAACAGCTTGTACCTGCTTATATGCCTGTGTTTCCGGTCAAACGACAAGTTCGATCCAAAGAACAGTTTGTACCCGACTTATGTTTTGTTATCGGTCAAACAACAAGTTCGATCCAAAGAACAGTTTGCACCTGCCTGCATGTTGTGTTATTGATCAAGTAGCAAGTTCGATCCAAAGAACAGCTTGTACCTGCCTATCTGTTTGTGTTTTCGATCAAGTAGCAAGTTCGATCCAAAGAACAGCTTGTATCTGCCTATATGTCTATGTTTCCGGTCAAGTAGCAAGTTCGATCCGAAGAACAGCTTGTACCCATCTTTTGTTTGTATTACTTGGTCAAGTGGCTAGTTCGCTCCAAAGAACAGCTTGTACCTACCTTTTGTCCCCTGGTTTGTCTACCCTGTTAATGTCTACCTAGATCCCCAGTGATATGACATATCTTGTGGACCCCAGTTTTGTTTATCTTGCATTCATAATCAAAATGTTGCATGGCATTCATGTTTTTGAAAATGTGAGAGCGTATTTTTATGTCCAAAAATAGTGCAAATGTTAATATTTTAGTATCTTCGTCCCGTCAAATCAAAGACTTCGTCTCTTGACCCTCCGGACAAAGAAACTTAAATAGGGGCAGCTGTCATACCCTAATTTTGGACCTAAAAATACTTGCTCAAAATATTTTTCCATCTCTGATATGTGTCTATTACTCTTGAGAGATTGCCAATTTGATATTGTTTTACCCTGATATTTTACCATGCTTTATCTGCATATTTTACTGTCTTTGTTTTGAAAATATTTTCAATTGTGACTTTGTCTATGTTTTCTTGCATTTAAAACCATCCAAAGGGTTTTTCTTGCATTCCAAGTTATTTGAAAATTTTCTCTGATCAACTGCATCTTTTTCTGCATTTTATTCAATGTTATTTGCAAAATTCATGAAAAAGGGCATTTTAGTCATTTCCTGTATTCAAACTCATTTTAGTCCCTGAAAATTGTCTCTGAGTCTTTTCCTTTAGTTTGTGTAAATCCTTGCTTTAATTCTATGATAAAATTCATTTCAAAAATTGCATTTGAGTCATTTCGAGTCAATTTAGTCCCTATGGGCATTTTGGTCTTTTCACATAAAATTTTGACAGAGAGAGGTTACTTTGAAGTACCTCATTTTGTATTTGGTTCATTTTAGTCCTTTTTGTTGTTTTTAATTGTTTCAATTTACGTTATATTCAATTTACCAATTTTAAACCAAAATTTTGTTATTATTTTCATTTTAGTCCCTATTTTCTGTTATTTTCATTTTAGTCCTCCAAGTTGTTAAAATTGCATTTTTTAGTCCTATTTCAATTTGCAGTTTGGTCCTTGTATTTTCAAAAATTGCAGAAAAGTCCCAAGTCCAGAATTAGTCCAAAGCCGAGCTCAAAGTCCAATCCAGCTGTCAACATCTCACTGGCTTACAAGTACAAGTGTCAGCTATATAAAGGATCCAATCATCACAATTCCATTCAGATTGTAACAACTCATCAAAATCACAGAAACAGAATCACACTTTCTCTCTCTTGGCAGTTACGATCAAAACATAACAATTTTCCAGAAAAGTCATCCCCAATCTCAAACCCTAAAATTCCAGAACCACAAATTCAACACAATTTCAACAAATTTGTGAGAGTTCTCAGAGATTCACCGTTGAATCTTCATCATCGAACCTATCCCTTCGCAATTCCAGTGCGAATCCATCACTGAAAGCAACGGACTCAAGCACGATCACGAAGGGATCGAAGTTGAGAAGAAGAAGGATTGAAGAAGAGGAATCGAACCGGTGAAGAAGAGAGAAGAAAATACCGATTTATTTTCGGTTTCCAGAGTTAAAGATTACTCACCAGAAATAAGTCACAAGGGCATACAATTCTCAATGTCGGAGTCTATCTAGCACGACATGTTTTTAGCCATGGTCAATTATATGTAGCTTTATCAAGAGGAGTTTCTCAAAATTCAATAAAAGTTCTCATTAAAGAAGGGAAAATAAAAGGAGAAGATGAAGACTTTACGAAAAATGTAGTTTTTAAATATATTCTTTTATCGCAATCATAACAATGTTTCTTTTACATAACATGGCATTTAAACATTTATTTATGATGTTTCTTTTACACAAAACACACATTTATGTTATGATGTTTCTAATTACTATTAGAATAAACAATAAATGATCATTATTGTGTAAAAGAAACATCATAACATAAATGTGCGTGTTGTGTAAAAGAAAATATATCAATATTGATGTTTATAAACTAAAATATGTCTTGACAATATCAATATATCAATATCAATGCGTCAAGGCAAACTAAAATATGTTGAGTTCAAAAATTATTTTCAACAAAAGTTCTCATTAAAGAAGGGAAAATAGAAGGAGAAGATGGAGACTTTACGAAAAAAATGTAGTTTTTAAATATATTCTTTTATCGCAATCATAACAATGTTTCTTTTACATAACATGTCATTTAAACATTTGTTTATGATGTTTCTTTTACACAACACACCCATTTATGTTATGATGTTTCTTTTACACAATAATGATCATTTAAATGTGTGTGTTGTGTAAATGTGTGTGTTGTGTAAAAGAAACATCATAAATAAATGTTTAAATGACATGTTATGTAAAAGAAACATTGTTATGATTGCGATAAAAGAATATATTTAAAAACTACATTTTTCGTAAAGTCTCCATCTTCTCCTTCTATTTTCCCTTCTTTAATGAGAACTTTTGTTGAATTTTTAGAAACTCCTCTTGATAAAGCTACATATAATTGACCATGGATGAAAACATGCCGTGCTAGATAGATTCCGACATTGGGAATTGTATGCCCTTGTGACTTATTTATGGTAATACCAAAACTTAGTCTAACGGAAAATTGTTTTATACTAAGCACAAAGGGAAGTCATGAACTCACATTTGTTTTTAATTTAATTATGTGCAAGAATGCTCTTTTTCCAGCATTGCTTTCTGTTAGGATTTCCACATTCAACATATTCTTAAATAAAACACGACATAACAATCGTGTTCCATTACACAGGTCATATCTAGGGTCTATGTTTCGCAACAACATCAAATGTGCACCTTCTTTTACCTTTAAAGTATGTGGTGGGATACTTTCTTGAGCAATTGAGTTTAGGAATTCCTGTTGATATAAGTTATGGGTATCCCTTTCAACCTCGTTAAATGACAACAAATTATGTTATTCTCCTGAAAACTAATTATGAATTATTGCATTACTCCTCTCCTATGAATCACATACACTCCTCATTTTAGATGTGTCTGAACACGTGTTGCATCCGTATCCACAAATATAATTACCCTAAATTATGTTATTTTCTCAAATTATCAACGTTATTGGTGTGTCAGTATCTGGTGTCGGTGTTCGTATCCATACTTCTTAGCGATCCTCTCTTTTTATGGCCTCTTAGATGGTGGTTTGAGTGTGAACAAAAACAAAAGATAGTGGTTTGAAGCTTTCTAGTGTTTCTATTTTTAGTTGTTGGTAACATGAGTGTTGTTATTGTTTAACAATTTTGAATTGTTTAAACGGTTTTAACACTTTGATTTCACTGTATTTTGTTGGATATTGGATAGGGGCCATGGGAGCAGTTTATCAATTGTATACATGCAGAACGTTTGGAATCACAAAGAAAAAAGCAATGCTTTTATTCCTTTGAACGACAGTGGAAGGAGCTTAATGGCAGGGGATGTTATTGCTTATTTTCCCTTTATTTAATAATTAAAAAAAAACCACGGTTCTCTTTATATAAAAAAAACCACTCTATCATAGTTTGTATAAGCAATTATAAACTAGCAAAGTCAAATAATTATTAAAATTAATCGTAAACAATTTGAATCATAATTGATTATAAACCAGCAAAGTCAAATATATAATCCATAAAATTAATCGACTTTGATTAGTTGTAACATGAAAGAAAAAGAAAAAAACTAAACAGGTTTATTCTGAATTTTGATGCAAAGGGTTGAGAGAGATTGAGAAAAACTAAACAATGTGGGAACGAACTACCTGTGAGAACCCTACTTATTATTTAATATAGTGCTAACAAATCTTTTTCTAAAATATTTTGAGTCCTAATCATTTTTTAGAGGATTTAAAGTCCAATCTTTAACATTATTTTTTGGTCGCGTTTGTTACTAATCTTTTTTTAGAGGATTTAAAGTCTAATATTTAACATTATATTTTGCTCACGTTTGTTACTAAGATTTAAAGTTCAATCTGTAACATCATTTTTTGCTAACATTTGTTACTAATATTTTTTTAGAGTATTTAAAGTCCAATATGTAAAATTATTATTTTTTGCTCACGTTTGTTACTAATCTTTTTTTAGAGGATTTAATGTTCAATCTTTAACATTATTTTTTGTTCACATTTGTTACTAATCATTTTTTAGAGGATTTAAAGTCCAATCTTTAACAATATTTTTTGCTCACGTTTGTTACTAATCTTTTTTTAATGGATTTAAAGTCTAATCTTTAACAATATTTTTTGGTCACGTTTGTTAGTAATCTTTTTTTCGAGGATTTAAAGTTCAATCTTTACCATTATTTTTTGCTCACGTTTGTTACAATTGATCAAAGGCTAAGGAAGAGTAAATTATATTAATAAAATAATATGAAAATACTGTTTTTTGTGGAAGTAATAAAATAATATGGAAATATTGTTTTTTGTGGAAGGGATATGAAAATAGTTGTCAATCTTTGTCGGTTGTATTAAGGGGAACAACACAGATGTACAACGTAAAATCGGCTGATAAAAAAGTAACATGAGTTTTTGTTTTGTGCTAGTTTTTTGTGAGTTTGATCTGTGGTTAACTGAGGTAAAAGATGGTTAACGAAGACGATTAGTGACATCGATTAGTAATCCACTCGTTATTTTATAATTGGCTAACAGTAAGAACAGTTCATAAGAAATTGTGTGTAAGTTTTCTCCTTAAATTAAATTTATTATTATCTATTTGTTACATGTGTTATTAGTATTTAAAATTAAAATTAAAAATTAAGGGTATTTTTGAAAAGAAAAATCCAACCCAAAAGTGTGCTGAAAGGGGTAGTTTTCTTTATATATAGTATAGATAGATATTAAGAGTGTATTATAATATATTGTGGTGCTGCCACTTCATCAAGTGTAAATTAGAGATGAAATCTGATCAACAGAGTCATGATTTTTTTTTTTTTGCTAAGCTGGGAGATTGGACAGGCATCAAGGGGAAGCAACGACATCCCAACTAGGTTGGTACCCCGCAGAACCCCCATCCTATGCCGCCAAACTCAGGAAAAAATTTATTAAATAAAAGGGGAAAAGGTTACAAGAGGGGGGACTAGGCCAAAACCCTCAAGAAAAGAAAACAAAAAAAGAAACAGAAACAGAAGCAAAACAGCTAACTATGGGAGCCTAGAACGAGGGAACCCACGCCGGTCCAAGAAGAAGTCAGTCTGATAACCATACTTTGCCTTGAATCGTGTGACCCATATTAGCCAGAAAATCCACACAACAGTTTCCTTCCCTAAAGATGTGAGATGAGATAATTTGAATACCTCGGTTGCAAACATTATGCCATCGATTACGAAGTAAAACCGGAACAAGCGACTGGTTTTTAAAGACCAAAAGAGCACTCGTCGAGTCACTCTCTAACCAGACATTTCTCCAACCTTTCTGAACTGCATACTCCAAAGCAAGAAGAAAATCGTAGACCTCAGCATAAAAAACAGTAGATGAGCCAATATTACACACAAAGGCGCCTAAAAGGGAACCTCGGTGGTCACGGAACAGGCCCCCACAAGCTGCATGAGAACCAATTAGAGAGCCATCTATGTTCACGTTAATCTAAGGGGCCGAGGGTGCCTTCCAATACACCATCAAAATATCGCTAACACGACGATTGTGAGGAGAGACCGATAAAGCATCTAGAATATTTGCATCAGAAACCATACATTTACCAGTTGAAATATTGCCACTAAAACTAATAGCCGTCTGAATAAGAACCTTTGTGGAATACAAGGAGACCGTTTGGTCAGTGAAACGCAAAGAATTTTGCGCCAGCCAAATACCATGGAGGGAGTGAATGACCGCAGTCAAATGAATGTCATGAATTTGGGATGAACAATTTTATGGAATGGAACCAAGCAGGGCCACAAAAGATACCATATAAAAAAGGGGTATAGAGGAGACCGCCCAGCCATTAACAAATATTTTTAGCAAATAGACATTGAAGAAACAAATGTTCGGAGGACTCATCCTTGCGCAAACAAAAACTGCATATCGAAACACTTATACATCCACGGCGACGAAGGTTGTCGTCGGTGGGCATTTTCCCATGCATGATGCGCCAAAGAATAAATGAATGCGAAGGAGGGATGCAAGAATTCCAGATTGCAGCAGCCCATGGTAGAGTAACAACAACAGGTTTCAGAAAATTGAGAGCTAGCTTCGAAGTTAATTTACCGTATGATGAGTGGAGCCAAACAAGGGAATCAGGCAAAGGATCAGTAGGCAAAATTATGTCAGCAACAAGGACTGCCACCTCAGGAGCATTCAGCGCTGCTGCAGGGAGCAGCAAGGCACCATCAACAATAATGTCAGCAACCGTAGCACGCAACTGATTGTGAATAGCGGGCGGAATGTGCAACAGCTCCACCAAACTATTACCGAGCCAGTTGTCAGCCATAAATTAATCTCTGTACCTGTACCAATAATCCAAATTGAATTAGAAGTAACTGTAACCAATTGATCTCTAATCCCCCCCCCCCCCACACCGAAGATTGAAAATAGTGTTGAATCGGTGTGCCATTTTTAACAAACCGCTTACGGAGCAGCGTTGCCCATTGAGACTTCCCCGATAAAAAATGCCAAGCAAGCTGAAGAATCAAGGACTCATTAATAATACGAGTTGGTTTAATATCCAGACCACCTGCTGCCCAAGGACGACACATAATTTTCCAAGAAACCGTGCAAACTTTGCTAGTGTAAATGTCGCCGCTCCAAATGAAATTTTTGATCCAAGAGTCTAACTGATGAAGAAGACATTTTGGCCACATATATATATATATATATATATATATATATATATATATATATATATATATATGAAATGAATACACAAGCATACCATGAATAATTGATTTAACGAGCTGCACTCGTCCCATAATTGACAGCAAAGTACCCTTCCACGTAGCAAATTTAACCTTGATTCTGTCAATAATGAATTGAAAATAAGTCCCTTTCGGCTTCCATTTGAAAATGGGGCATCCAAGATAAGAAAATGGAATGGTGCCAGCACTAAACCCAATCATTCCCGCAATCATCTGTGACCGAGAGGATGTCATAGCCCCCGAGAAAAACCGACTTTTACTATTGTTTATAATCTACCCCGACACCTCAGAGTAGTCATGAAAGATTTTCAGCAAACATCTAATATTTTGTTTAATACCTGCACAAAAAATTAGAACGTCGTCTGCATATAAAATGTGTGTAGGAATAGAAGTCCCACGACAATAAAACATAGGCACAATCTTGACCGCAAAACAAGCCATGGAGATCGCCCTGCTCAAAACCTCTTCCGCAATACAAAAGAGAAGCGGAGACAAAGGGTCCCCTTGTCTGACTCCACGAGGGTTGCGGCCCCTTTTTTCATGAGCTCCAAGCACCGCGTTAAAATACCAAACAAACAACCAAGGACCCTGAAAACAGCCCTGCAAGTGAGTGAGATCAGCCCATAACTGACGGCGTGTAATATGAGAGTTGCTAGCATATATTGCCGCTATGTAGACAGAAGACTGCTGCAAAGTAAGTTCCAAAGCAATACACTGAGACGACACAAATATAACAGAAGCAGTGACCTCATATCCCCAAAGTGCCCAAAGATTCGGCATCAAATTATCTCTAACATTTGTACAATATTTAGTAACACCAATACTATGCCAATACCAAGATGGAACCTGTGCAAATGTAATCATTGGCTCCGCCAAAAAATAATAATAGGTTTATAAGACAAATAAGTATTCTTTAACTCAATTTTAGTATCAGAATTACCAAAACCGCAAACGTTCCAATATAGAAAATTCATTTAGAACCTGAATTAGATCCTCCCTGAGAACGGGTCTTATATGGTGGTGGCTTATCAATCTGAAGCTGCTTCTAAACTTGCTGTTTTTATTTCTTTGATAGAACTGGAATGAAAGGTGACTCCGCATTGGCTTTGTCATTTTCACGGACACCCATCCAAAGGTCCAAGTCGTGTTGAACATTCGGGTTGCTATGCGGTTCAAGAGTCAAAATGTTGTCTGCATTTGTATCAGTCCCCAAATTCTCAACCGTGTAATTCTGGACTAGTCTCTCCATCTCTAAAAAAGTGGCGGTGTCGTCCGGAATGGATCTGACAACAAGGGGGCCTTCTGGGGGACTGGTTTGCACGTCATCGTGCGCAACAACAATATCAAGTTGATTTGGAGAAATCTCCCTAGCAGAAGTGGAGGCCTCCAAGTCAACCGATGAAGAATGCTCAAAAATATGGGCATCCAAGGATGGGTGTGGCACATGTACATTCTGAACCCGAGGATCCTCCAACTCCTCCCATGGTTCCGAATGAACTTGTTCCACATCATCCGCAAGCACGTCAACGTGCACATCATCGAGGGAAACTAACTCCAACATAAGGCGCGAAGGCAGAGGACTGTTTTGAATCTCATCAGACACGCTGGCGGATGTCTGTTTTTATGTTGGAGCTGCAGGTGTGGGAACCTCAGCATCAGGCATAGCTTTTTGAGGCACAAAAGTAGCAGTAGGTGCTTCGAAAGCTTTGGATGAACCTATACCAGAGGGATTCTCTTTAGAAGGCGCCCACTGAGGCTTGGTGGCTGGTATTTGCGTCTTCCCTTTTGCAACTTTCTCCTTAGACATGACATCCTTCCTTGGGTACAACCAACAGCAGTTAGTAACGTCATGTCCAAGTGTCTGACAATGCGAGCAAAAATCCAGAATTCGTTCATAAACAACTTCTACAGGATAAGAAGCACCTTCCCTTTCCACGATAATTTCATGAAATATCCTCTTGGAAAAGTCAATTTCTACAAGTATACGGGCATAATGTCCAATGAGTCTTTTCAGAGTTGCATTGTCAAGAACAAGCGGCGTGCCAACCGCAATAGCAATTTCGCGGAGAGTCTGTTCCATCCAATATTCATGTGGTAGCGCCATCAATCGGATCCATACTTGGGCATGGGTGTTTCTCTGATTATGCATATCAAAATCAACGGTCCATTCAAATAAGCGTAACAACCCCGACTTCAAATTTACCGTTCCCACCGCCCAAACAGCTTGCATATCAAATTCATTGGAAAAAAAGAATTCATAATAACCCCTACCAAGAGAAAGTAACGTCCAAGGAGCAACCGTCTTCCACTTTTTCTTAAGTTTGTCCTCAATTTCCTTTGACGCATAGGGTTTGTCACCTTTGTTAAGAACTAATCTGCCACGGAGATTTCTATTACGAAAATTGACCCCCTTTTCATATACTGGCTGAGTAATCCGAATGGAGAGTGTATCACCACGAATAGTAGGTGCGGCATTGTGGTCTTTGGAACATTGTTGTGTGATGCCACCAGAGCTTGAGCAAAGGAGCGCGGTGGTGGAGTAGGAGCTGAGACCGCCGCTGTTAATGTCAATACCATGGGAGATGGTGCGGCTCTGGCTGTAGTAGCTGCAGGCAATGAGAGCTCTGCCTGCCAGTCAAAAGGCATGGCAGAAATCTTGTGGAAACAGTCAGGTCGTGAAAACAGTATAGAGCAATATTGATGATAAAGGTAAGATGGGGAAGAAAATCGATGGTGCCAGTTTCTAGTGATGAATTAAGTGTGGTTCAATCTTTGCAACACAATTTCATTAACACGATTGCACTAATTTAATGGGAAGAAACAAGACATAATCGATTTGAAGCATGGAAGAAGAAGAACAGCGCGCAGAAACCTTAGCAGAGGGAGAAAACGCGTTTTTCACACCAGAATTGTGATTTAGTTTAGAAGAGAAATTTGTTGTGATGCTTATGTTTTAATCTAAATGGTTGTTAGTAATGAGATTAGACAATGGAAATTTCATGCTATGTTTTTAATATGTTATCATAATATGTTGTTTTGGATTCAATATGTAATACCAATGGATTGGAAAATATAGGCTTGAATTGTTAAAGTGTTGAGTACTAGAATAAACACAGAAATTTGATTCTCATGTGTAGGATCATCATAGTACATAAGTTTGAATTAGGAAGTAATCGAATATTAGATAATTAGTGATCGAAATGTAAGTACCAATGGGTTGGTATAATTTACATTTTTTGTGATTTTTCGTGATTAATGTTGTTTTTAGGAAAAGGGTTATGATGAGAATGTTCATTTTTTTTTATTATTTATTTTGTTTTAGGAGAAGTGTTGGGATGAAACTGAAAATGTCAAATTTTTTCATACTTTCTCTGTTGTTTTCATAAATGATGGTTTGAGAAACTTATTTCATTAATTGATGTTATTTAGCTTAATAAAATGTTCAAGTATGAAACATAAAGGTTAATAAAACGTTCAATAATGAAGGGTAGTATCAACAGAAAAACTATTAGGAAAGATTTAGAGGTTAATGATTTGGACCGAAATATGGTTAATGATAGAACAACATCATTTCGTTAATTCAATTTGAAGTTATTACGTAATAGTGGCCTCAAGTAAACCCATAAACCCTTTTACAAGTACAGCCATTACTCAATTTATTACTCAATTTTACAAGAATAGCAATCATCAGTTTAACAAGCCTAATTTCAGAACAATTTCAATTGAAAATACAGAGATTCTTTTGAGTTGTAGTTGAACCAGAAAAAATCTAGATAGTTCCATCATATTGCACTATAAAATTTCAGTCAAAGTACTCTTCTAGTGCTAGTTCCATCATGTTCTAATTAAGCATTGGCTAAATCATATAATTTGACAATATGATGTGAGTTTGCTTAACCTATACTTTATTGACTGCTAGGTGAGTATCACAGGGTGTTGGAGCTGCTAGAGTAGATTGAGTTTGACCATGTCCTCGTATGTTTTATCGCTGAATATTTGGTTGTTTTATTGTTTCCAGTTTAGAAGTATCCTCTACTTTATCATTGAGTTTCCTTTTCCATATGAAATTCAAATTTATATTCAATTACATTGACTCATTTTGGATTGCACTAAAATTTCGGTGTTGTCACATTTAGTGCAGATACTGGTGTGAGTTTGTTGTAATTTTTACACCTACGTACTATTAGATCAACATTTTATATTGTTAAGGTCATGCTGAGTTTTGAATATAGAGTGAAATTCATGTACAAACTGATGTAATGGTCTCTCACAGATCGCTCATGTTAGCGGTATGATCCGTAAGGTCAGAATGTACTTTTGGACACTAGGTCCACATACCTTACTACCTCTTTAACCAAATCACATAAGGTGTTTTTTCTTCACTTCTACAAATCTTCTGTTTTTTATAACTGAGTTTACGATACTTTACTTACGCTTAAGTGGATTATGTTGTCGCATACAAGGTTTCAAAAAACGGACCGGTACCGGGATTGCGGCCGTTACAAATCGGTATCGGCAGCCACCGTGACCGTTTTTGGACGTTTTTACGTTGAGAATGAAAATCACAGAAAAATCGCCGTTAACGCCGTTGCGGACGTTACGGACGCCGTTACGGCCGCGAAACTCCGTTACAGACTTGAACATACAGAAATTTGAACAGGAGAAGAAGGAATCGAATCTCAGATTAAAAAAAAAGCACAAGAATACTTCTGGTGTTGTGTGATTCTTTGATCCTTCCTGCTTGCGATTTGCTATTGGCGATTCTTTGTTCATTCTCTTGTTGTTATTCTTCTGGTGTTGTCGTTTCTTGCTTCTCCATACGTGTGTGCGCTTGCAATTTCTTTAGTTCCTGCTTGCCGTTTTTCTCCATACGTGTTCAGGTTGGTTGTGTTTTTGTTTAGTTTCAGTGGATAAGGTTTGTGATCACTTGGTTACCAATACACACACGTATGCTTCACTATTCATTCAATAATAATAATAAATTAATAATAATTACTTTTAGATGGTTGATTTTGTGTAGATTCGAAGAGAGTTATTTTAAATCATTGATTTTGTTTATTTGTTTTTTCATATATTTATTTATTAAACTCAAAAAAAAAAGTGTACATTCATCTCTTATTTATTAAGTTTTAGATAATTTTAAATTGACACTCTTAACATTCTATCTTTTCAAATTGTAGTCTATTTTTATATGTTATGAAAGTAGTTATTTATTAGTTAATTTCTTTTCAATCTGTCAAACATTCTATCTTTACTAAATGTAGTCTGTTTTTATTATTATATTTACTTTAAACATGTTATAATTATGGGAAAAAGTATTAATCTAAGTTATACATATTACATGATAATATAAATAGTTTTAATAAGTTTTGTGATACGTTTTGATTAATTCACACCGCAACGACCGTTATTTGTATCGCAGCGTCCGTTACAGCCGAAATCGTGACAACCTTAACGCGACCGCGATCGCGACCGCGACCGTTATTTAGAACCTTGGTCGCATATTAAATTTAAGTGTCAGCAAATCCTTATTTCAACTACCGTAATCTTCCATAAACAACTTCGGAGTTAACATGTTAGAACTGAAATGGTTTTCCCCCGATTGACCGTCGAATACAAAACTCGCTCGTCTGCTATGAAATCTTTTATTTGAATGTTTTCTTCTTAGTTTGCCCAACTATCCTCATCCATTTTTGTCTTTCTACTAACAAGAGTTGAGCATTAAAACTTGGTTGGATAGATTTGGAATGCTCAATTGCATTTAACCATTTCAACCTTACTAAGACCATCTCCAATGGCCCTATTGAAAGGGTGTTGAGACTTATTGAACCATTGGAAGCAAGCTTATTGAAGATGACATGGAGGAGTGAGCTGATGAATACATTCAACAAGTTGAATCCTGACACGCTGAGCCACGCGACACGTTCTCATTGTTTGAAAATGAGCGCGTGCATTACACGCGCCGACATGGTGCATCATGCGTCAGAGGACGCGGAGAGAGAAAGAGTTGTGGGTGGAACAGGACACGTGGCACGTTATTACAGGCTGCTTGGATTTTTATTATCTTCATATTTTGCACTCAATTATTTCATTGGAAATAATTTTTTTTTTTACCAAAATTCGTGATTTTTTTTCTCTATAAATAGAGACTTGGATCATTTGATTTGGACACAAAAAAATCAAGTTTTTCACTCTCTTAATCATATTATTAGCCTTTCTTTTGAAGTTTTAGTCTTTGATTAGTGAAATGGATCCAAATAACAATCAATTCAACAATCAAAATTCTTCTGATTACCCATTTAGCTACCAAAATCCCATCAATTATCAACACCCAAATCAATTTCCCAACCAACATCCTCAAAACCTAAATCAATTTCCCAACTAACATCCTCAAAACCCAAATCAATTTCTCAACCAAAATCCTCAAAACTTGCCTAATTTTGGTTTTGCCTCAAATTTCAATCACCCATCCTCTGTTCCAAACAACTTTCATCCATGTTCTAGATCTATGATGGGATATCCATCTCAAACACCCCCATTTAATGGTTATATGCCGATGATGAATGAAAATTTTCAAAGTCTTGGTGAATATCCTGAATTTTCATCACAAATAAATCGTGGTGGAATGACAAGAGCTAATGAAGTCACTCCAGAGGATACAACTCCTAAGAGCAAGAAAAACCAGCAATCATCATGGAACACTGAAAAAAATTTGGTGTTAATTAGTGGGTAGATAAAATATGAAACATGTAGTGTTGTCGGGAGAAACCAGACAAGTGAAGCATATTGGGGTAAAATTGCTGAGTATTGTAATGACCATTGCTCATTCGATTCTCCGTGCGATGTCATTGCATGCCGAAACCGTTTTAATTATATGAGCAAATTAATAAATAAATGGGTTGGTGCTTATGATGCCTCTAAGCGTCAGCAAGCAAGCGGTTGGTCGGAGGATGATGTTTTGGGAAAAGCCCAGGAAATATATGCATGTGGGAAGAATGTTCAATTTACTTTAAAGGAAGAATGGCGCGCTCTCCATGATCAACCACGTTATGGCAGTCAAGTGGGAGGCAGTCAAGTTGGAGGAAATGTTGGCTCAGGAAGTAGTGGATCTAAGAGATCTCACGAGAACTCTGTAGGATCTAGTGCTCGTCCAATGGGTAGGGAGGCAGCTAAAAAAAAGGAAAAATGAAAAGCAAGGACGCTGACTTGGAGGACGTGGAAAAGGAGTGGGTTCAATTCAAAGAAATGAAGGTGCAAGAGATTGAACAAATGAAAGAGTACACCGCAGAAATGAAAGAGTACACCGCAGTGCAACAAGAGAAAAACAGATTGAAGAAAATGAAATTGTACCTAAAGTTAAGTTCCGAAGAGCATCTCGATGACAGGAAAAAAGATATGTTGAAAAACTTGGTGCGTGAGCTGTTTGGAAATTAATTTCACTGTAATATTTGTTTGTATTTGGTCAAAATTGTCAGTGTTGTCTAGTCCCCAGTGTTTACTTTAATAATTGTCAGTGTTGTCTAGTCCTCAGTGATAGTCCCTAGTGTTGTCTAGTCCCCCGTAACTTATTTGCTTTAATAATTCACATACTATTTGCTTTAATAATTATGCCCACTGTGTGCCCATTATTTCACATACTATTTGCTTTAATAATTATGCCCATCACACAATGGCTTTAATAATTCGTTGTCCACCACACAATGACTTTAATAACTATACCCACCACACAATGTCTTTAATAATTCGTTGTCCACCACACAATGACTTTAATAATTATACCCACCACACAATGACTTTAATAATTCACATACTATTTGAAGGCCTTATATATAGGGACTCATATCTACTTCTAATATCACAAATCTCATTCATATCTACTTCCAATATCACCAAATCTCATTCATATCTACTTCCAATATCACCAAACCTCATTCATATCTACTTCCAATATCACCAAAAACTATCAATGGATCCTTTTGATATGGAAGCCTACTTCAAATTACGTGATGTTGAAGACACTTATATGGTCAACCGATTTATTCAGCGTCAAAAAAATAGAGGAAGGTAGTGGATTAGGTAGTGGATCTCGTAGAAGAAAATATTTAAATAGAGATCATGCAGCAACTAACCAAAGACTCATTGATGACTACTTTGCCAATGAGCCTACATATGACGATGCAATGTTTCGTCGTCGGTACCGGATGCAAAAACACGTTTTCCTTCGAATCGTTGGAGACCTTTCAAGTAGTGATAACTACTTCACCCAGCGAGTTGATGCCGCCAACAAAGAAGGTATATCACCATTAGCAAAATGTACCACAACAATGCGAATGTTAGCATATGGTGTGGCAGCAGATGCGGTCGATGAATACATCAAAATAGGAAGTAGTACAACATTGGAGTGCTTACTTATATTCTGCAAAGGAATCATACGACTGTATGAGCAAGTGTTCTTGAGAGCACCAACCCAAGATGACCTGCAAAGAATACTGCATGTTAGTGAAATGCGGGGGTTCCCAGGGATGATCGGGAGTATTAACTGCATGCACTGGGAGTGGAAAAATTGTCCTAAAGCATGGGAAGGTCAATTTACCAGGGGGGATAAGGGAACCACCACAATTATTCTTGAAGCAGATGCATCTCATGATCTATGGATCTGGCATGCCTTTTTTGGACGTTCGGGAACGTTGAACGATATAAACGTTCTAGACCGGTCACCAGTGTTTGATGATGTGGAACAGGGAAAGACTCCAAGGGTGAATTTCTTTGTGAATCAACGTCCCTATAATATGACATACTATCTAGCTGATGGTATCTACCCTTCTTATCCATCTTCCATCAAATCAATTAGACTTCCTCAAAGCGGACCTGATAAGTTATTTGCAAAACATCAAGAGGGATGTCAGAAGGACATCGAACGTGCTTTTGGAGTGCTTCAAGCTCGATTTAAAATCATCCGTGAACCAGCTTGCTTGTGGGGCATAACCAATTTGGGTATCATCATGAGGTCATGCATCATATTACATAATATGATTGTTGAGGATGAACGAGATACATATGCTCAACGTTGGACCCATTTTGAGCAATCTGATGGAAGTGGATCTAGTACACCGCAACCATAATCGACCGAGATGTTACCCACTTTTGCAAATCATGTGCGTGCTGGATCCGAGTTGCGTGATCCAAATGTTCATCACGAATTGCAAGCAGATCTAGTGAAGCACATATGGACAAAGTTTGGAATGTTTCGTAATTGAAGATCATTTGTATCGTACTAAATAAATTACGTGTGTGTTGTGTGCTTGTTTGTTGTCTTGCATTTTAAGCTATTTGTGTGTCGCGTGTTAGTTTGTTGTATTGCATCTTAAGTTAAGAAAATAAAAATAAATTATTTAAATAAATATTGTTTTAAAAAAATTAATTGTATTATTTTAATTTAATTATAATCGATAATTATAATTTTATGTAATTATAAAAACAAAAATTAAATAAGAATAAGAAATAAAAAGTGGTGGGGTAGGGTGTTGAATGAAAACCATTGGAGAGGTAAAAATTGAATGGGTGTTGAATTAAGAGAGAGAAAATGATGTGGAGTGTTGGGAATTGAAAAAGTGGGTGTTGAAAGTTATTGAATGTTATTTTCCATTGTACATGGTCTAATAATTTTTGACGTCAACCTCATCCCATTTTTGAGGTCATTTAGCCAGTCTACTGTAAGTGGTCATAGACATGTATCTGTAAGGCTTCCATGTGTAGATATTTGTCTTCACATATTAATTTGTGAAAAATAAATTTCGTAATACAAATTTGTGGTAGAAATTCTATATAAATAAGAGATTATGATAGTTTTGTTGTTATTTAATTGCAGCTCATTTGCATAGTAATGTCTTCATCAAGTAGCAGTGAAGAGACACATAATGCATTGAAGTCTGCTAACCGGGCAAGGCACGGCTCATAATGCATTGAAGTTTGCTAACCAGGCAAGGTACATTGAAATTCAAGCAGCACAAAACAAGGTAAGTTAAAATTAAAATTACTTTTGATTAAATCAGAATTTTGTTCCTGCAAGATAACAAAGAGTACAATTGGCACCAAGTACAAAGTACATGATTCAACTCCCAATCTACTTTGAAGTCCTAATGTTGTGATTAATTCCAAATAGATGCTCTACTTTGCAAGAACTAAGTGGGAGTAAATTGCACCACTGTGAATTTATTAACTGCAAATTTTGCTATGTTTTATTTACAGGGTTATAGGCATTACATAAAGGAACAAATGTTAAATGAGCCTCTTGAGGAGATAATGAGGAAATGACATGAAGAATATTCAGCAGAGGCAAGTCAGATACATGAAAATCACTTGGAGGCTTGCCTTATGTAAAGTTTTTTTTATCGCTTGTTTTGAATCTCTTTATTTATCTCTTCATTCGGTCAATGATTTCTAGGTTTGACGGTGATGCAGGGCCAAAACAGAAGTAACTAAAACCTAGTGAAAACTTTGAACAGACCAATATAATCTCTGACTGTAGCTTCTAATAATAGAAAAACCAATGGTCAAAGTAATTCTTTTCAGCGTTGGCAAATAACGACTATAGTGGCACTATAGCGCCATTGTTAGTGATAGCGGTTGTAGCACTCTAGCGAAGTATAATTTATACAAACCTGGTTTAAGAGATGAAACATCCAAAATGGACACAAATCTGAAATATGACTTCAATAAGAAAACTCCACATATTTTCTTAAGCAGAGGAGATTAAAATTATGCTTCTAACTTGATTATAGACCTCCGGAGTCAGAGCTTTATAATACTACTAAATTTTCACCATGAAGATCACAACTTATTCGCTTTATAACTATTATTATCCATCCTTTGTCATACTCATTTCATTACATGCAACGTCACTGTTAGAGTATAATCACCACCATCCAAAATAACAAAAAGTAAGATCCTGCAGGTGGTAAAAAATTAAAAGAAATGAAAGGATAACCTTCTGTGCTCTTATCGAATACCTAGCTGTAAGATTTAAAGCTCTAAATAATGCCACCGACAAAGCTGCAAATGAAAAACATGAAAGGAAAAAAAAACCTCTCTTTGTAAATAATATCAAACTACCAAAGCAATTATATAAAGTTAACAGATAACACAACTAACCCATTCTTAAGAAACTTTATTTTACTTTTGCTTTGGATTAAGTCAATTATAAGCAGATGAAGAGGGTAGTTAAAAGACCGTTACTTCATTCTGAGACTGAATTAGCACATATCCTGCACTTTCAACCATTTAATGCCTGATCGGAACTAGTATCTCTATTAGAAGAATTTCCCTTAATAGTTAATACAATAAGAATACCTTTCCCTCTTCTTATTTATTGGCAACAAGCCTTATTTCTCTAATCATCCCATCCCGACATCCCCCAATACCTGACTATATAACTAATTATATCTTCCCCGACACAAATCTATCAATGTATTATATACCCCCCCTAAACATATCACCTTTTTCTCAGGATTGGACCGTTCTCTTCTTATATAGCTGTACTAGTTAAGAGAAACTTCCTTCTGGATCATCATTTCCCAAGGCTTCAAAAGTATTGGTAATCGTTCATATTTCACATGTTGACAAATGATAACTGTGACACCTTGTAAATGCTGCCTCACATGTAAAATTTCTTCAACATCATCAACTGTACAGAGAAACACAACAATGGCAAGAAGCAGGCTGCTGTGCTTCTCACTCCCACTCTTGCTACAACTGTATGACTTGGAACCTATTTTTCCTTTGTATTCATTAATTTCTTTTCTTTACTTTACAACCCACTTCTTGTCTCAATCAGGATGGACTTGGCCCATGGGGCTAAAGATAATCAGTCCTACATATCCTTCATACTCAATCAGAAATTTAGGGACTGTAATAAATTAGGTCAGGTGCCTTACGGAGACAAACTGACCCCACCTCTGAATTTCTGATCTTGCCCGCGTCTCTTTTACACTTTGGCCTTGAATATGTGACACTGCTACTTATTTAACCTCCTCTGTCATGTGAGCAATGTCGCCAATGGAACCTGCAACACAACTATGCAGTTCAAGTGGAAAAAAAATTTAATATCCCCAGTTTTGTTGTCGCTGGGTGTGACAATCCCCTCAGTGGAAAACCAAATTCTTGTGACGTATGTCCCTTCCAGACCGTTTCTGGTTCTTCCATTTTTAAAGCCTTCAACAACATCATCCACATGATGCCCATTGACACTTCAGTTGTCTCCTAGAAAAGGGGTTCCCCTACCCCTTCACCCTGACATCATGAACTATGGTAAACACTTATGTTCCTCGCTCTGCTTCTCTGATTTCATTTTCTCTTTGTTTCTCCTCATTAACGGGTTAATCAACATCTTTCTCCTTCATTTTGTTATCCATTTGACTTTCTTTCCTAATGTCATGTACCAAGTCTTCAATCTTCATTGTTCTTCCAAATTTCATGATTCCACATATACTAAAAAAACCTCTTCGCTCTCGTGCTTTGAGACTGCTAGTTCTGATTTCTTGCTCCCGTCTTGAAATGGCCCATATTCTAATTCTATATCATTTTTTGCCTTTGCCTCCACTTTTTCTTTGGCTTCTGTTCTTGATTACTCTTATGGCTCATCAACGAATACTGTTCTTCCACATCTCTAATGTAACCAGCATCTGAGGCTTTGCTTCTCCTCAAATTTCAAAGTTGTCTGCTCTAGGCCGATCGTTGCAGACTCGCAGCACCCCAATTCATCCTTCCACAACACTTCAAACTGTATCAGAAATTTTTGTACTGTATACTCTCTCTATCTCTCTCTCACTCTCACCCTCCCTCACTCTCTCTCTCTCTCTCTCTCTTTCTCTCCCCCTCTCCCTCCCTCCCTCTCTCTGTTGGGTATTTGTATTGGCTGCATTGTTGCTAAAACAAATATCCTTGTTCTGTAAGTTGGAACCAATGTTCCAGCATGTAGTTAGGCAGCTCTGTGTGATGTTGGATACAATGTTCCAACATCCTGGCATGGTTCAGTGTGCCTGGGTTCTGCCTTATCTATACGCGCGTAGTTTATCCATTAAGGAAATCGTATTTCCTTTTACTTACTGACCAAGTAACGCACATATCTTATTAGAATCAGCTGTGGAATATTACTAAACTAGACATTTCATTTTAGGAAATATTTGTTACGATTTGGAATGTTTTAATATAGGTTCCGACATATTAGGACTTTCCAGATTTATATCTGGTTCTGTTTTGCAGGTTTGCTGAACCGATCTACAACTTTACTGAAGCCCAACGAATTATTTAGCCCAAGCTGCTTCAGTATAAAAGGAAGACTTCAAGACCTAATTGCTCATTCAAGCCGTCACGCTAAAAGTTTAGATTTTTTAGGGTTTAAGTCTTCATGTATTCTACTCTTGTATCGTTTGTGATGCAGGTTTAGGATCTTTACTGAAATGTTAAGGCTCTTTATTAAAAGTTAAGGCTTTTCAAAAGTGATGATGTGGTTTTGCCGATCGGTTCTTGAAATTTTTAGTGTGACTAAAATAAAATAAAAAATCAGCATGAAGACTTAAACCCTAAAAAATCTAAACTTTTAGAATACATGAAGACTTAAACCCTAAAAAATCTAAACTTTTAGCGTGACGGCTTGAATGAGCAATTAGGTCTTGAAGTCTTCCTTTTATACTGAAGCAGCTTGGGCTAAATAATTCGTTGGGCTTCAGTAAAGTTGCAGATCGGTTCAGCAAACCTGCAAAACAGAATCAGATACAAATCTGGAAAGTCCTAATATGTCGGAACCTATATTAAAACATTCCAAATCGTAACAAATATTTCCTAAAATAAAATGTCTATTTTAGTAATATTCCACAGCTGATTCTAATAAGATATGCGCGTTACTTGGTCAGTAAGTAAAAGGAAATACGATTTCCTTAATGGATAAACTACGCGCGTACAGATAAGGCAGAACCCAGGCACACTGAACCATGCCAGGATGTTGGAACATTGTATCCAACATCACACAGAGCTGCCTAACTACATGCTGGAACATTGGTTCCAACTTACAGAACAAGGATATTTGTTTTAGCAACAATGCAGCCAATACAAATACCCAACAATCTCCCCCTTTGGCAAATTTTTGGCTAAAACAAATTAAGCCCAATTCTTATGAAACTGAGGGATACAAAAATACCATTCCTCCAAGAGCATGAGCACACACCAATGAAGAAACAACTAGCACACAGAATTCAAAGAGACACCATAGATACAATTCCTCAAGTCATCACGAACACATATTCTTTTGTGTTTGAGGTCTGATAGGTCACTGGGGCAGTGACTGACCATTAGGATAGTGAGATGGGATCTCAGATCTAGAAGTTCCTAGGTTGAAGTCTAGACGGGTAGGTCCTAGGTCATATAGTGTAAACGAGGAGTTTGCTGAGAGCTATTGAATAAGGACTACACTAGTGGATTTCCTTCCTGGCTTGGTAGCCCCCAGATGTAAGCGTGTTGTGCTGAACTGGGTCAACAAACTTCCTGTGTTCTTTATTTTTCTGCACTTTATTTTCTTGTTTTATTTTCTGTTTATCGCATGATGTTGAAACATTAATCGGAACATCGCAAACGTTTAAACATCTGACAGAACCTAATAAACCAAGTACGCTAGAATTTCACTCTCTCAAATGACAAGATACTTCTCATTCTCGACCCTCTTTTTATATATAGGTAACATACCTTATTTATTTAATCATCCAAGCCCCCAACTACGAACTAAGTAGTTTGAACTCCCTCAACTATCAAACCTTTCAAAACCTTACTAAAAGACAAACTAGGAATCTACTAAAGCATAAGTATATAAGCAACAAAGTTTTTATTGAAAGAGATCTACCTCTTCAGGACTACCCTCACGTAATCCTAATCCTAAAGCTGATGCCAAAGCAAAGTGCGGTGACTTTTCTCCATTTGTACAGTTTTTGACATTGAAATTTTCATGGAACTGCATGTGTTACACACAAGGAATCAAACAAGATATAATAAGTGATACAACTTGAAGCCATCCAAGACTGCCCAGTAAATGAAACAACATATACTAGTTAAATTATCATTTGGAAAGCCCAAATTTATCAAACGATTTCAGAAGCAATATGAAAGAAAGAAGATTAAAAATTGAGCTATTGATTATCACAAAAATAGGGATGTTAGGAAAACAACGGAATGATGAAAACATGATATGACACATAAAAGTAAAGCAATGCTTTTTTTTATTTTATTTTAGTCACACTAAAAATTTTCTTCAACTTTTGATCTTTTAAAATGTTTTTCGTTCACACCTTTGTTGTCTGCTTTTAAGAGTCTGGTCATGTATATCATTCAAATATTATAAAAGTTTTTTTCAGTAAAATTTAGAATTTTTTAACAAAACATGAATTCCTGAGCCATTTAACAAAAGATGAATTAAAATCTAATTCAAATATTATAAAAGTCTCTAATTGATGACATTTATTAAAATGTTAAGGCTTTTCAAAAGTGATGATGTGGTTTTGCCGAATGAGATGCTGATGTCGGGGCCTCATTCGCCACTTTCGGCTAAGAGTGCGGCTGATTTGAGGTTTTGGTACTTTTAATTAGGGGGGACTTAAAATCTAATTGATGATATGTATGTAATCTAATTCTAATGATTCAATAATTTACCATTAGGATTACTTGTTGAATTTGATGTTATACCGAAAATGCTTGATAGCATATGAACAATGTGTTTAATTTTTTTTTTGAATCGACAAATATTATTAAGCTCGGAAAGCGCAAGACGCACAAAACCGGCAAGAGGAGGAAAAAGAGTACAAAGGCCAAAAAACAAGGGGCCCCTCAACACCAATAGACTCAATAAAAAAAACCCCCTACAAGTCCTACTTCCGAAAAAGAAGAGGAAAAAACAACAAAAGCAACCAGAATGCACAAAAGAGACATGCGCAACCAAACACCAATCACGAAGCCAGGAAGCAAAACCCCACCGCACACTAAGCTGCACCAGCCAACAAACCTGTAGCCCCACAGCAGGAAAAAACCGCCTGCAACTGAATAGAGAGAAGACCTGCCGCACCACAACTCAACAGGAACACAACAACCACCACAGCTTGCAACCGAAGAAAATAAGGGCAACACCTCCACTCCTCATATCTTCTACACAAACAGCTTTTTGGATTCCAAATCCACTCATAGAGCAAACAAGTCAACTCGCTAAATTCCACCTCCAGGATAGAACTTTTATCTCCTCAACTATATCATCTATTCTAATCTCAACATTATTGAAAATGGCGTTATTTCTTGCTTTCCAAATCGCCCAAATGGATGTGTGCCAAATTAATCTCATTCCCCTTCTAACCTCTTTCCGATGAGTTGCCACTCCATTCCAACATTCCCAAAGTGAAACACAAAGAAGATGATTTGTCGACTTCCAAGTCATTGTTGTAGATGTAGCCAAATCTTCAAGTCTTCAAACAATGCACAAGAAGATGATTTGTCGACTCAACCATCTCATTGCAAAAAACACAAAGCAAGTCTATGTTGTTTGGAATAGCATTCCGCCGAACTAAATTCAATCTCGTTGGAATCCGATTAAGCAAAGCTTTCCAGAGAGAGCCACCACTTTTGATGGCGCCGCACACTTCCGCACTTGAGTAAACACCCGCGTCTGTTCTCCCGGCACCTCATCAAGAGCCGTTAGAGCCTCTAATTTCTTATAAATTGATCTTACCGAAAACATCCCGTTCTCCTCTATCTTCCAACACCAATCATCCGCCCCTTGGGATAACTCCACATTGTGTTTAATTATTGTTGTATAGTAACAATCGGATTTTATTTTGGAATAAGTGTGCATGTCTCTTAAAGTCATGATTATATATGCAATTCATTATTGGACCCAAATGTGGTATGGCTAAACAACGTTCAATACCCCTTAAGGTGTGAGATAATCTATCTATCTATATATATCTTTGAATTTGAAACTTGAACTATTCTTATGCAAGAGTTTTGATGATGTGGCATGTCTAAATGAGCTCTAATTTTTCATTTTCTATTGATACTTTGTCACCCTCTTTTAACTATTACTCTAATAATTCATTCATTATTTAACCCCACTAAATCAATTTAATGTTTAGTGAATAGGCCTATTATGAGAGATTGTATATGCATGATGATACCCTCCACTAATTCAATGTTTTTCTATTCATTTTCCAACAGTTTCAAACTACCCAGTAGCTGAAATATTTTTCTTGAAATCAATCGGTTACATTGTCATTCTATTAATTTTTCCTAAAAAAACAAAAAAACTCTACGCAACATTTCTTACGGGAGCAATTTATTTGTATATTTATGACACTATATTATCATGCTATCAAAGAGAGAATTCCCTCTCCAAGTTATGCATCTTCTCCCTCACATTCTTTTTTTATTTTCAGTTATGAAAATTCTATTGAACCATAACTGTTCTTGCATAGTGAATTGCTTTAGTTGCGGATATTGAATCATCACTCTCAAAAACTATCCCTTATTTTTTCATCATCATTTTCTCTAAGAAACTATGATACCTCTTCAATTTTATCTTATGGTTCACCCCATCCACCATCACCACTTTTGTTACTCTTCAATCTCTTGATTATTCATTGATTTCTAATCTATGACATAATAGGGACTCAAATTACTATTAGATTAGAAAAATATTTTAGCTCAACTTTTCTTTATTGATTTTGTTTTGAAGGATACTTTGTTTATTCATATAATGTTTATTAGTTTAATTTTCTAACTTTTTTAGTTTATTTCTTAAGGTGGATGTGGCAATTTTTTCATGTCAATTAGAAGAAGAGATTGCTTCAATTAAAAAAAATTTTGGGAGAAGAGGATAAAGGAGGCTTTTATTTTCACTTTTGATGCATCCAGCTCGAGAAGCCTATGAAAAACGCCAGCTCATGTAGGTATATTTTTATAGCCCTAACTATTATTTGCATAAACATTTAAATTTATTGAATTTATTTTGAAGTTGTTTTATACAGTAAATTGTTTAGAGTTTAAGTAAATTATTTTTAATTAGTTTATATGAATGTAGTGCTAATTGTTATCATCTATTATATATTTATTTTCTCACTTATATTTTCGGTACAATTTATCTGTTTATCAAATTTATATAGGTTAAAGAAATATATAGGTTAAGACAATATTAGTAGAAAAATATTACAAATGACAAAATAAAATAAACAATATAATTATTTATAATGATAATATTTTATATGTAGTCAAGAAAATATTTTTATCTCTAAAAATAGTAAAAAAAAAATGACTAAAGGTTAATGAAACTATTGGATGATACCTCTTCAATTACTCGCTCATTGTATTAGTGCAAATTTTAAGTAACTGTTTCCTATTTCTTAACTATGGTCATTTAGTCACTCATTGTATTCCTTAAACAAATGAAAAGGATACAAGTGATGATAATTTTGTTCATCCTCACTTTCTTCAAGCAATTGAATGATACTTTTCAATTTTTGTATTATAGTTTTTCTCTCCTCTTTTTTACTCTTCATTTATTGACTATTCATTGGTTTCTATGATATCACTCAATTTACTCAAAACATTCCTCAAAATTAATCTATAAAATGAAAAGGCTTGATTTATCTATCTATCTATCTACTATCTATCTATCTTTGTATAATAAACTTGAGTCACTCTAATGCTAGAATTGTACACCTCTAAAAAAAACTTGATTTCTACTCTCTTATTCTATCTATCTAAATAAATAAATAATAATGTGCAGTTAAGTTGAAGTTACATAAAGATAACTTCTCACATTATATCTAGAAAATGTAACTTCTCACCACATGATAAATATGTATAACAGAAAGTTATTTTAACCGTTGACTCTATATATGCTCCAATTTAAAGATGTTTTTTATATGCTATATTAATTCTGCATGTTCACATATAAAGCTTATAGACTAATCAAATTCTTTTTTTGTTTGGTTCTATACGTTAATCAAATTCTACATATACACTGCAACATGAAATGTCTTAGCAAAAAATAAAAATTTGAAAAGTCAGTCCTAACATTTTAAGAATATTAAAAATGATTATTATGCTACAAAAATAAATTTCATTTATAAGACCAAAAACTCTAAAAATTGACGTTTTAGTTTTTCTAATAAAGTCTTGCCTCATGTTATATATACATCATTGAAACATATGTTGGAGTAAGCCCTAATATCCAATCAATATTGATTGGGTTTGGCTTTGTATCATGATATTGATATAAATATATATTGTGAATATATATAATAATAAGGCATTTCTTTATTGATTTTGTTATGTTTCAAAATAATAAAGTCCCTAGAATAGATAGTTCATGTAATGGAATATTAAGTGTGACTTAATCATGAGATTACATTACGTAAAGAACGCTATTCTTAAACATATCCATAGTCAAGCTTTAATATGAATTGGGATAATAATAAAGCATAAAGACTATTACGTATGTATACTGATGACCGCATCTCATGGGTCATTGATATTGAGATATTAAGTCTATACATAAGTATAAATATTAGGGGTAATATTTATACTGGATTGACCCACCGTGAGAATACTACATAGTATGTTATGAAAATGTCATAAGATATTCTCACAATGATAATAATGTATATCGCTCTTAGACCTGAAACCACTATGATCCCTAGATGTGGACTCAAGTGCTTTGTTGCCATTCTAACGTTGTCTATAAAAGGATAACCATAACGTTGGTTGATGGGTACTTGATGAATCATGCTGAGGGACATGAGTGTCCTAGATGGGATTTGTCCCTCCTCATAAACAGGAGATATATCTTTAGGCCTCTTGATGAAATATGACTGTAAAATTGCATGGCCATGCCGAACTAAGTCAATATAAGATATTGGACTTATTCGTTATTCAGTATATTTCGGAATCAAGGCTATACAAGGGTGACAATATCTATGCCTTGGGATCAATAAAGATATCGAGACAAAGGAGTAAGTGTACACATGAGTATTATCATGGAAAGGTTTCGTCAGATCACTTGACATTCTTGTCACTTGGGTAGCAATGATGTGTTGCTAGATACCACTCATTGTTTATAATATTAAATATTAGATTTAATATTATTGCAAACGTGACTAGAACATATAGGGTCACACACAAAGAACAATCAAAAGAGAAATATATAAGTATGACTTATATAAGGGGTGCGTTTAGTAAATAACGCTAATTAGTTAGCAAAATTACTAAACTCGTTGTTGGGCTTACTGAAGCCCAATAGTGACTTATGACTTGCAGAGCACACTAGAAGTTCTATAAATAGAACTCTGGTGCTGAAGTTTTTGGTTACACGTTGTTTTATCTTGGTTTTCGGGTGTCAAACATTGATTACGTTTGAACCTTTTAAAACCGGTGATATCTTATTTTTTCTTGGGAAGGTAAAAAGTAAGCAAAACCCTTGAGAATCGAGGTCCGGGAGTTGTTTTCGCTACGGGAAGGTGTTAGGCACCCATAACGACGATAGTATCCTATAGGAACCGTCTTTAATTTCTACGCGCGCGCTTTATTTTTAAATGCTATTTTGAAATGTTATTTACACCTAAAGTTTGCTAAATGAAGAATTGGAGGAAGAAGAATGTTTTTGGATTTTTATTTTATTTGAATTGAAGGAATTTTGTTCCTTGCCTACGTACCCGTTTAAGGGATCAAATCCACCGTAGTTCTCTTCCAAAAATGTTTTTGTTTTTGTTGGTTGATTTTAAGTTTGAAAATGGGATTTTGAAGAATAAGAGAGAGAGGCCTCAAGGGCATAAGATTGTGAAATTGTGAGGTTGAATTAGTTATTTTGAGAAAGGAAGTCAAAGTTTGATTAAAGTTCATTGAAATTTTGATTAAGAAAATAAAAGGAAAATTCAATGGGATTTTTGATCCCAAGGTTTATTAAGAAAAATATTTGAGTGAAGTTTGTTCAAGTTTTTTGGAAAATTGATTTTTCTAAGTGTAAAGCCTAAGCATTCATCTAAACATACAATCCTAAACATACATCTAAACATGCATATCCTAGCCATATACCTAAAGTGATGTGTGTGCATGTGTCGGTGCTTGTGTCGGTGTACATCATTAGAGTCCATTGTCCATAGTACATCATTGGCCTAGATACATTCTATAGCCTCTTTGCCAAGCTACAAACCAATGGTAAAAATATACATCCATTTACCTAGTTATACACCCTAATATTGGGAAATCTAAAATAGTAAATCACTGCCAAAAAAATAAACATGTAGAACATGCGCTTATACTAAACAAAGTAAGATGAAAGAGGCAAATATGCACATGATGAACTTTTTTTGAAAAAAAGAAGTTAAGATGCATGAAATATGGATTAAGTCACTGAATGAACTAGATAAAAGCATGCTTAACGTGGAAAATAATTTTGAACCAAAATGCAAGGGGATGTAACTAAAGTTAAACGAAAAACGTGATAAAAGCAATGCATGATATGATTTTTGGTTAAAAGTCTGTACTAAACCAAAAACATTACAGTGCATGATGTTGATTCCTTCAAAAGCTTATATGAACTAAAAGAAATAGGAACATGCATGAGATAAAAAGTTAACTATTGGATGGACTAAGAAATGGATGACATGAGGAGAAATGATTTTTAAAAAAAGCATGGAATGACTAATCATCCATTAAATTGTAAGCAACTGTATGTAACCTTAAATGTTAATTTTTAGTATGCAATCAAATGATAAAACAAATGCATGGTTAGATTATAACAAGAGAATGAAGAAGTATGAATAAAACCGAAACATAAAGTAAAGGAAAAAAAAATGATTAAACATGATATGCAATCACGAATACAAAATGCAAAGAAATTTTTTAAAGAAAATGAAACAGGGGTGCGCAACAAGCAGAAAGGGGGGGTTCATGCAGCACAAACATAGAGAGAACAAACGGCAAATGCAATGCAACAGAAGCCTGGCAGACTTTGAAAATAGGCTGGGTTGGGTTCATGGATCATGGATGCGGGTTAGGTTAGTAGCATGGGTTATGGGTTAGTTACAAGAATAGATTACCATTGAGAAAGAAGGCACACGTAACTTCTTCTTCTTCATTCTAAGCACAACAACAAGCCTCCTTCTCTACCAGAAAACAAAAAAACAACACCGTCCTCAGCTTTCCCCACCGGCGAGTTTGAATTTTCCGGCGTCGGCATCCTGGAAACAAACTCGCCTCTAGACTAACACACCACCACTACTCAGATTTCTATCCCCTTCTCAAATTCGAAATTAATTTTCATGGATTAAATTTCAAAACACTTAAATCTAACAAACACAAAACTCATAGTCATCGATAGAGAAAAGGAATTCGAAGGATTTTTACCTCTTTGGATGTGATCTGTTCCGGATTTGTTCAAGATTCTGTTTCCTTGCTGTTGCTGCGAATCCAATCTGCTCGCATCTCTCCTCGAATTCACGTACGGTTCTGGTATAGCTGAAGCTTCGTGTTCCACATACAGTTCCGGTATTGCTGTAGCTTCGTATTTCTTCTCTTCTTCTTCAAGCTGATTCGGTTTTGCTTCTCCTGAAAAGCTTCCCGGCGGCGAAGTTGTTGTGGCGAAGGTCGAATCAAATTCGTCGATGTTCTCTTCACAATTTCACCTTCTACACCAATTCGAATCAACGAATTCTTCATCGCCGATATTCGAAAATTCAGCGTTCTACTTCTTGATAACGCCGTGATTTAATGTCGCTGATGCCATTGAACTTCCTTTTGCCGTTGTTGTTATTGATCTTGTGCTTCACATATTCAACACTTGAATCCGATTCTGTTACTGCTGTTTGTAGATCCGATTCAGCTTGAATGTTCGTGTGGTAAAGGAAAACGAAAATGGATGTGTTGGTGATGACGATGATTGTGATTGTGGTGGTTTTGTGGTGGTTTTGGTGGTGGTTTTGGTTATGGAGTTTTTTGTGTGGTGAAGATGGTTGAAGGTGGTTATGGAGGTTGTTGAAGCTTTTGGCTATGGTGGAAGTTAGTTAGAGGAGAGAGAAAGTTGTTAGAAGAGAGGGAAAAATAGAGAGAAAAAAAAAATAAGAGAAAAAAAAGCTTTTGTGAATTTTTGTGGAATTTGTGAAAATAATTAGTGAAAAAAAAATGATTAGTTGTGTATGAACCTTGACCATGACTTTGACCTATTTATAGGTGATGTGGGAATGCTTGGACCAATGATGTGATGTCATGTGGCACTTGACTTGTAACAAACTTTGACTTTGACTCTAACAAACTTAAAAGGGAATTAAAATGCAAATAACAAAAGTACAAGGACCAAAATGAAAATTAAAACTAAAATTGAACTTGAAAATGTAAATTGAAAATTAACGTAAAGCGAGACGATTAAAAGCAACAAAGCAGATTAAAATGAATCAGAAATTTTACGTGAAATGACCAAAATGCCCCTGGGGACTAAAACAACTAAAAATGACTCAGATGCAATTTTAAAATGGATTTTTAACGAGAAATTAAAGCAAGGACTTATGCAGGCAAAATTAAAAGACTCAGAGACAATTTTTAGAATTTAAACGGGGTTTTAACACATGAAAAGACTAAAATGCCCCTAGGGGCTAAACTGACTCAAAAATGACTCAAATGATATTTTTGGAATGGATTTTGACATAGAATTGAAACAAAGACTTACTCAAACTATTTAAAAGGACTCAAACAACTTTTCAAAGATTGAAAGAAATTTTAACATAGGAAATGACTAAAATGCCCTTTTATGTGAATTTTGCAAGTAATATTGAAATAAAATGCAACGAAAGATGCAATTGATCAGAGACAGTTCAAATGACTTAAAATGCAAGAAAAGGAGAATTGAGCTAGTATTTTTAGGTCCAAAATTAGGGTATAACAGCTGCCCCTATTTAAGTTTCTTTGTCCGGAGAGTCAAGAGACGGAGTCTTTGATTTGACGGGACGAAGATACTTAAATATTAACATTTGCACTGTTTTTGGACGTAAAAATACGCTCTCAGATTTTCAAAATATGAATGCCATGCAACATTTTGATTATGAATGCAAGACAAACAACTGGAGTTCATAGAACATGTCATGTCACCAGGGATTCAGGTGGACATTGACAGGGTGGACAGACCAGGGAGTAGAAAACAGGGTACAAGTTGTTCTTTGGGTCGAACTAGCCACTTGACCGAGGAACACAAAACAAGAGATAGGTGCAAGCTGTTCTTGGGATTGAACTTGGCACTTGACCGGAAATACAGACATATAGGCAGATACAAGCTGTTCTTTGGATCGAACTTGACACTTGATTGAAGATACAAACAAATAGGCAAACACAAACTGTTCTTTGGATTGAACTGGCCATTTGGCTGGAGACATAGACAAAAGGGTTGATACAAGCTGTTCTTTGGATCGAACTTGCTTGTTGGATTATCACCACATCATGTGGGAAGGTGCAAACTGTTCTTTTTCAAATCGAACTTGCCATTTGACCAAATAACAAAGCATAAGCTGGGTACAAACTGTTCTCCAGATTGAACTTGCCGTCTGACCGATAACAAAGCATGAGCTGGGTACAAACTGTTCTCTGGATTGAACTTGTCGTTTGTCCGGAAGCATAGGCATATAAGCAGGTACAAGTGGTTCTTTTTGGATCGAACCTGGCACTTGACCAGTTAACAAGATACAAATTGAAAGTCTGGCTTAACAAGATACCAATTGAGGGTAAATTGTCATTGACTTGATTTGAAAATAGACATGACCATTTTTGTTGGCCCAAGAGTAAATTGAGAGTGAATTGACATTGATTTGAATTGGATTTGAAAGTTGACATTGAAAGAGAGATTGAGAATTGAGATTGAGCAGAGACATAGACATTGGATTGGAGAGTTGCAATTGACATTGAGATTGGATTGGAATTGAATTGAAAGTTGAAATTGACATTGACATTGGATATTGGAATTGAATTGAAAATTGACATTGACATTGACATTGGATATTGACATTGACATTGACATTGACATTGGATATTGACATTGACATTGACATTGACATTGGATATTGACATTGACATTGACATTGGATATTGACATTGACATTGACATTGACATTGGAATTGAAATTGGAGATTGACATTGAAATTGGAATTGAAATTGGAGATTGGAAATTGCTTCGAATTTGACATTTGAAATTGGAATTGCTTCGAATTTGACATTTGACATGATTTGGAATTGAGATTGGAAAGTTGAGATTGCATCGAATTTGACAGTTGAAATTGAATTGAATTTGACATTGGAATTGGAATTGAAATTGAAATTGAATTTGACAGTTGACAGTTGGATATGCAACATGTATGCATGGTATAGCAAGATTATTGGATGTATGAACACATAAAATGCATGATTATGCATGTATGAATGCTTGAAATGCATGATTGGTTGGCAATTTGGCAGAGAAATTTCACAAAGGCAGACAAGACATTGGAAGATTGGGCACGTAGTGGCTCGTGGTGCGACATATTCACAGGGGAAAAACCTCTTTGGAGAGACCGTCGTTAGGAGACGTATCGAAACCACGGCTGAGGGCAGTAAAACTTGTAAAGAAAGGACCCTTGGAAGGTTCTTGGATGCAGGTCGCCGTTGCTAGGCGTGTCAGTGCTGGGTAAACATTGAATGTTCGCATCTGTGGTCAATGCTTTTCAATTTTTCATTCTTTCACTTTTCATTTTCAAACCCCACTCTTGCCTGAACCGCCCTTTCGGGTTTTCGATTCACCGGGGAATAAATATTCTTTTCATTGCCCCATTTTTGCCTGAATTGCCTTCATAGGTTGTCAATCAGCGGGGTGCTCATTTTTGCCTAAGCCGCCCTTTCGGGTTTTCAACTTAGCGAGCTTTTCATTTGCATTTTTCATTTTTTTCATTTTCATTCTATTTTTTCATTCTTGCCATTGACCACAGATCATCCTGGGGAGTAACCTGCTTGTAACATGTATTGGAATAGACATTGACACTCATTTATTCATGCATGTTTCATTGAAATGTATCCTGTTGCTCAGGTTTGCTTCCAAAATAGACAGAAAAAGATTTTTCAATTTTCAAAGATGTTTGTTTCAGACATTGATATTATCAAATAGAAAGAAAATGTTTTGTATATAGCATTGAAAGTAGAAAGGAAAGTAGAGTTTCAAACAAAAGCACTGGCTCAAATTGATGTAGAAGAGTGAAAATCAGCCAAAGGCATGACTTCGCGGATTTACAAAGCTTGGAAAATGGTAATTTATTGGTTGGTGATACATTGAACACGATGACCGCTACATTTCATAGAAATTTTGAATTCACAAGTACAGAAGCCTCTGATGAAGATGACCATTGACAGTTGCAGACGCCCCAAGGGGTGATGGTGATTTGCCAGATATAGTTACTTGTCTTTTATTGACCTCATTTTTGCATGAACCGCCCTTTCGGGTTTTCGGCTCATCGAGGCGCTCATTCTTGCCTGAGTTGCGTACAATCTCAGCGAGCTCTTTCATATTCATTTTTTGTCCCTAACTTTTGCCTGGATCGCCCTTTCGGGTTTTCGATCCACCGGGAAGCGCATTCTTGCCTAGGCCGCCCTTTCGGGTTTTCGACCTACCACGCTGTTCTTTTCTTTTTAGACAAAGTATTTCTTGACTATATCGGCATTAACAGGATTTGGGAGTTCAACACCATCCATGTGTGTAAGGATCAAAGCACCACCAGAGAAGGCCTTCTTGACAACATAAGGACCTTCATAGTTAGGTGTCCACTTGCCCCTTGGGTCGGGTTGCTGACTTATCCTTCTTTTCAATACAAGTTCGCCTTCCTTGAATCCTCGAGGTTGGACTTTCTTGTCAAAAGCATTCTTCATTCGCACTTGATACAACTGTCCATGAGTCATAGCATCCATACGTTTCTCTTCAATCAGATTCAATTGATCATACCGACTTTGACACCATTCAGCCTCAGTTAGTTTTGCTTCCATGATCACTCGAAGAGATGGAATCTCCACTTCCAGAGGGAGAACTGCTTCCATACCATATACCAAAGAGAAAGGGGTTGCCCCGGTTGAACTGCGCACTGTAGTACGGTAACCATGCAAAGCAAAAGGGAGCATCTCATGCCAGTCTTTGTAAGTTGTGACCATCTTCTGAACAATCTTCTTGATGTTCTTGTTAGCGGCCTCAACTGCACCATTCATCTGAGGTCTATAAGGAGAAGAGTTGTGATGTTCAATTTTGAATTCTTCACATAAAGCTTGCATCATGCTATTGTTCAGATTGGAACCATTGTCAGTGATGATTTTGTTGGGAACACCATATCGACAGATGATGTTATTCTTGATAAACTTGACAACCACTTGCTTGGTCACATTTGCATAGGAAGCAGCTTCAACCCACTTGGTGAAATAATCAATTGCCACTAGAATGAAACGATGTCCATTGGAAGCCTTTGGTTCAATCCTTCCGATCATGTCAATGCCCCACATAGAGAAAGGCCATGGGGAAGATATAACATTGAGAGCATGTGGAGGCACATGAATCTTATCAGCATAAATTTGACATTTGTGACATCTCTTAGCATGTTTGTGGCAGTCACGCTCCATGGTTATCCAGTAATAGCCGGCTCTTAACAGTTTTCTTGACATGGTGTGACCCGAAGCATGGGTCCCAAAAGTACCGTCATGTACATCATGCATCAATTTCTCAGCTTCTTGCTTATCAACACACCTTAGCAAGACCATGTCATAGTTCCTCTTGTATAGGATTTCTCCGTCCAGAAGGAATTTACTAGCCCATCGTCTCAAGGTCTTCTTATCTCTGTTAGAAGCACCAGGTGGATATTCACGATTCTGTAAGAATTGTTTGATGTTATAATACCAAGGCTTTTTATCATTCACATCTTCATTAGCTTGATCTGGCACATTTTCAACAGTAAACACATGAGCGGGTCTATCGAGACGCTGCACTTTGATTACGGGCACATCATTCCAGTGATTGACACGAAACATGGAAGACAGAGTAGCAAGAGCATCAGCCATCTGATTTTCATCTCGAGGGATGTGGTGCAGTTCTACCTTTGTAAAGTATGTCAACAGACGTCTTGCATAGTCACGGTAAGGGATCAGCTTCTCATGATGAGTCTCCCATTCACCCTTTATCTGATTAATGACAAGTGCAGAATCTCCATAGATGTCAAGGTGTTTGATTCTCAGGTCAAGAGCTTCTTCAATGCCCAAGATGCATGCTTCATATTCAGCTATGTTGTTTGTGCATTCAAAAGTTATTCGAGCAGTAAAAGGAATGTGGTGCCCCTGCGGAGTTACAATGATGGCCCCAATTCCTTTACCATAAGCATTAACTGCACCATCAAACACCAATCCCCACTTGCTATTGGGATCCGCCCCTTCATTAATCAGTGGTTCCTCACAGTCTTTCGCTTTCAAATACATAATCTCTTCATCAGGGAAATCAAACTTAATCGGCTGGTAATCATCGAGAGGCTGACAAGCAAGATGCTCAGCAAGGATACTTCCTTTGATTGCTTTCTGAGCTTTGTACACAATATCGTATTCAGACAACAACATTTGCCAACGCGCAATCTTTCCAGTAACAGCAGGCTTTTCAAAGATGTACTTGATTGGGTCCATTCGGGATATCAACCAAGTTGTATGATTCACCATATAATGACGCAGGCGTTTGGCAGCCCATGCTAAGGCACAACAGGTCTTTTCAAGCATTGTATACCGAGTCTCACAGTCGGTGAACTTCTTGCTCAGATAGTAGATAGCATGCTCTTTCTTACCAGTCTCATCTTGTTGACCGAGAACACAACCAACTGAATCATCTAACACTGACAGATACATAATCAAAGGTCTTCCTTCCACTGGGGGGACAAGGATAGGTGGTTCCAACAGGTATTCTTTAATGCTATCAAAAGCTTCCTGACATTCATCATTCCATACAACATGCTGATTCTTTCTGAGCAATTTGAAGATTGGTCCACAGGTAGTAGTCATGTGAGATATGAATCTCGAAATGTAATTCAGACGTCCGAGGAAACCTCTGCCTTGCTTCTCAGTTTGAGGGGCCGGCATCTCTCTGATGGCTCGGACTTTGTCAGGATCAACTTCAATGCCTCTTTGACTAACAATGAAGCCTAGCAACTTCCCAGATCTTACACCGAATGTGCACTTGTTAGGATTCAACCGCAGCTTGTACTTTCTCAGTCTTTCAAACATCTTTTTCAAATACACAACATGCTGCTCCTCATCACTTGATTTCACAATCATATCATCAACATATACTTCAATCTCTTTGTGAATCATATCATGAAACAGAGTGGTCATACCTCTTTGATAGGTAGCACCAGCATTTATCAAACCAAACGGCATCACTTTATAGCAGAAAGTTCCCCACGGGGTGATGAAGGACGTCTTTTCTCTATCTTCAGGAGACATTCGTATTTGATTATAACCAGAGAAACCATCCATAAAGGAGAACACTTTGGATTGAGCAGTACTGTCAACAAGAACATCAATATGAGGCAATGGGAAGTTATCTTTCGGACTGGCTTTGTTCAAATCTCTGTAATCAACACACATTCGAACTTTCCCATCTTTCTTTGGTACTGGTACGATGTTGGCAATCCACTTAGGATATTCAGCTATCATAAGGAAACTCGCATCAATTTGCTTCTGTACTTCAGCCTTGATCTTAAGAGCCATGTCTGGACGAGACCTTCTCAATTTCTGTTTGACTGGGGGACATTCAGGTCTTGTCGGTATCCGATGTTCCACAATCTTGGGATCTAGACCCGGCATATCTTCATAGGACCATGCAAAGACATCTGGATAATCACGTAGGAGCTGAATAATCTTCCTTTTCACTTCTGGCTCAAGTGCAGCACCGATCTTAATCTCTCGCTTGTTCTCTTCAGTATCCAGGTTGATAAGCTCAATCTCTTCCTGGTGAGGCTGAATGGCTCTTCTTTCTTGTTCAAGCAGTCGAGTGATCTCATACGGTATCTCTTCATCATCATCATCCTCATCTTCAGCTTCATATACATGGAATTCAAAATTTGGAGGAACCATAGGGTCACTGTGTTCAACGGGTTTATTATGGTTCAATCTGCATAATATGATTGGGATGACTTTTAGAAAAAAAGTTTTTCATGCAGATTTTTGAAATTAATAAGAAAATACAAATGTTTTGGTTTTTTCTGCCATTACCATTATTTCCAAGAAAAAGGCACTAAAAAGTAAAAAAAAACAAAGAGTCGTGAGAAAGACGACAACTTTTATTGATAACGGCAATGCCGAAACAAACACGCCCTTACAATGATATCACTTTCGCCTTGGGCAGAGCGAAAGGATTGTTATTTTGAAAACAAAGAAAACATGAGCAACAAGACACATTACATGGAAGCATGCATGACTAAAGGAACATCAATGGCCTCCCAATTTCTCACAGTGCCTCCTGGTATAACAAATGTAGACACGTGACTACTTCCAGCAGCATCTTCAGTAATAACATTGATGAACCCAGCACTGTAGAAGGTTCCCTTTGAAACACCAGAGGTTGGGGAGAATCCAAGGCCCTCTTTACGCTTGTTTTCCAGAATCTGAATCACTTTGCCCCAGCCAGCAGCTTGCCCTTGTTGAACAGTCTTCTGGGCATCTTTCAGTGAAGCCATGCTAGTATCAGCCCTCTGGGGATCTGCACCCTCAACAGTCAAGCCTTGAAATGACGTCCCTTCAGCGGACCCTGCTTCAACACAAGAGAAAGATGACACTTGGCTAACCAGATATGCTTCTTCACCATGCACAGTGACAATCTTACCATTCTTCACAAATTTGAGCTTTTGATGCAAGGTAGAAGTTACTGCTCCAGCGTCGTGAATCCACGGTCTTCCAAGGAGACAACTGTAAGAAGCGTTGATGTCCATGACCTGGAAAGTGATCTGGAACGTCTCAGGACCAATGGTAATTGGCAAGTCCACTTCTCCGAGAACATCTTTGCGGGATCCGTCGAAAGCCTTAACCAGATAGCTACTACCCCTCAGAGAAATTCCATGATGACTCAATTGCCTTAGTGTGGACTCAGGCATTACATTCAACGATGATCCAGTGTCCACCAACACGTTGGATATCATATCAGACTTGCAGTGCACCGAGATATGTAGAGCCAAGTTGTGGTGTTTCCCCGCTTCGGGGAGTTCATCGTCACCGAATCCCAAGCTATTGCAAGCGGTAATGCTACCCACTATTCCATTGAATTGCTCCACAGAGACTTCATGATCAACATAGGCATGTTCCAGTACTTTCATCAGCACTTTCCTCTGAGTTTCTGAGCTCAGGAGCAGAGACAAGATGGATATCTTTGATGGAGTCTGCAGCAGCTGGTCAACAATTTTATAATCGCTCTTCTTGATGAGCCTCAAAATCTCGTCCAGATTAGACTCTTCGATGGGCTGGCCCGAGGGGCTGGCATTCTCTTCCTCAAGGTTAGCCATGTTTCTTCTCTTGTACAATCTTGTCTGATGAACTCTATCTGGTTGGTGAATCTTGCGAGTACGAGCCACCTTTCAGACTGCGGCAGAAGAACCAGGAGACAATGAGCACGGGAAGCCATTTGTGACCGATGAATGATGCATATGATGCATGATATGCAAATGCGAAAAGACTCTTTTTTGTCAGAGGACTTTGTCAAAGTGGTTGTGAACATCACGGAGAAACACGGTTTTATTTGAAAATCTTGAGCAAAACTAAAAGTTTAGTTGAGATGGTATCACTTGGCGTTCACATCCGTGATGTTCAAAAGATGACTTGTCTAAGTCCTCCGATAAATGCATGGGAAAAAGTTTATGCATGTATGCATGTATGCATGATTATGTTCAAGTTCGGAGAAAACATGGTGGGTTCAAAGTCGAGGAGTCATGGGTGGACACGGCGTCCGGTGAAACTAGGGCTTTAGGAAATAGTAACCGGGTTCTAGAAAGGTCCCCAAGCTGCAACCTCTCCGACGTATATCACGGTGTCACGAGACAACACTCGCTCCATGATTATCCGTGGAAGGTCTAACTTGAGTGTAGTATCGCGTGACGACTAAAACTCGAGACAACACTCGGTTTAGCCTCCGCACTACATCCTAGAAAATGGCCATGGATGGGTTTGGTTATCTACGGTTCATAGCGTCATAGAACAATTAGAAGTAAAGTGCCTAAACGCGACAACACGCGCCGACAACATCACCCCCAAAATGCCTCAGCTATGTGGGATTGATCGCATAATCCAAAACACGAGGCAACCCCCGGAATGAATTGTCGATTATATCCCTCCTAAATCCTAAGTTCACTCAGCCCGGGTGCAGGACTTTTGATATTCTCACCCCACACGTTTGCAAGAAATTAAACATTTATTCACATAGGAAAGCAAGTAAAAGAAACAAGTAAAAATGAGCGCAAGCGTGGAAATAAAAACTAGGCGTAACTCTCGAATCTCCCCAATGAAGTCGCCAGCTGTTTTATCTTGGTTTTCGGGTGTCAAACATTGATTACGTTTGAACCTTTTAAAACCGGTGATATCTTATTTTTTCTTGGGAAGGGAAAAAGTAAGCAAAACCCTTGAGAATCGAGGTCCGGGAGTTGTTTTCGCTACGGGAAGGTGTTAGGCACCCATAACGACGATAGTATCCTATAGGAACCGTCTTTAATTTCTACGCGCGCGCTTTATTTTTAAATGCTATTTTGAAATGTTATTTACACCTAAAGTTTGCTAAATGAAGAATTGGAGGAAGAAGAATGTTTTTGGATTTTTATTTTATTTGAATTGAAGGAATTTTGTTCCTTGCCTACGTACCCGTTTAAGGGATCAAATCCACCGTAGTTCTCTTCCAAAAATGTTTTTGTTTTTGTTGGTTGATTTTAAGTTTGAAAATGGGATTTTGAAGAATAAGAGAGAGAGGCCTCAAGGGCATAAGATTGTGAAATTGTGAGGTTGAATTAGTTATTTTGAGAAAGGAAGTCAAAGTTTGATTAAAGTTCATTGAAATTTTGATTAAGAAAATAAAAGGAAAATTCAATGGGATTTTTGATCCCAAGGTTTATTAAGAAAAATATTTGAGTGAAGTTTGTTCAAGTTTTTTGGAAAATTGATTTTTCTAAGTGTAAAGCCTAAGCATTCATCTAAACATACAATCCTAAACATACATCTAAACATGCATATCCTAGCCATATACCTAAAGTGATGTATGTGCATGTGTCGGTGCTTGTGTCGGTGTACATCATTAGAGTCCATTGTCCATAGTACATCATTGGCCTAGATACATTCTATAGCCTCTTTGCCAAGCTACAAACCAATGGTAAAAATATACATCCATTTACCTAGTTATACACCCTAATATTGGGAAATCTAAAATAGTAAATCACTGCCAAAAAAATAAACATGTAGAACATGCGCTTATACTAAACAAAGTAAGATGAAAGAGGCAAATATGCACATGATGAACTTTTTTTGAAAAAAAGAAGTTAAGATGCATGAAATATGGATTAAGTCACTGAATGAACTAGATAAAAGCATGCTTAACGTGGAAAATAATTTTGAACCAAAATGCAAGGGGATGTAACTAAAGTTAAACGAAAAACGTGATAAAAGCAATGCATGATATGATTTTTGGTTAAAAGTCTGTACTAAACCAAAAACATTACAGTGCATGATGTTGATTCCTTCAAAAGCCTATATGAACTAAAAGAAATAGGAACATGCATGAGATAAAAAGTTAACTATTGGATGGACTAAGAAATGGATGACATGAGGAGAAATGATTTTTAAAAAAAGCATGGAATGACTAATCATCCATTAAATTGTAAGCAACTGTATGTAACCTTAAATGTTAATTTTTAGTATGCAATCAAATGATAAAACAAATGCATGGTTAGATTATAACAAGAGAATGAAGAAGTATGAATAAAACCGAAACATAAAGTAAAGGAAAAAAAAATGATTAAACATGATATGCAATCACGAATACAAAATGCAAAGAAATTTTTTAAAGAAAATGAAACAGGGGTGCGCAACAAGCAGAAAGGGGGGGGGGGGGGGGGGGGGGTTCATGCAGCACAAACATAGAGAGAACAAACGGCAAATGCAATGCAACAGAAGCCTGGCAGACTTTGAAAATAGGCTGGGTTGGGTTCATGGATCATGGATGCGGGTTAGGTTAGTAGCATGGGTTATGGGTTAGTTACAAGAATAGATTACCATTGAGAAAGAAGGCACACGTAACTTCTTCTTCTTCATTCTAAGCACAACAACAAGCCTCCTTCTCTACCAGAAAACAAAAAAACAACACCGTCCTCAGCTTTCCCCACCGGCGAGTTTGAATTTTCCGGCGTCGGCATCCTGGAAACAAACTCGCCTCTAGACTAACACACCACCACTACTCAGATTTCTATCCCCTTCTCAAATTCGAAATTAATTTTCATGGATTAAATTTCAAAACACTTAAATCTAACAAACACAAAACTCATAGTCATCGATAGAGAAAAGGAATTCGAAGGATTTTTACCTCTTTGGATGTGATCTGTTCCGGATTTGTTCAAGATTCTGTTTCCTTGCTGTTGCTGCGAATCCAATCTGCTCGCATCTCTCCTCGAATTCACGTACGGTTCTGGTATAGCTGAAGCTTCGTGTTCCACATACAGTTCCGGTATTGCTGTAGCTTCGTATTTCTTCTCTTCTTCTTCAAGCTGATTCGGTTTTGCTTCTCCTGAAAAGCTTCCCGGCGGCGAAGTTGTTGTGGCGAAGGTCGAATCAAATTCGTCGATGTTCTCTTCACAATTTCACCTTCTACACCAATTCGAATCAACGAATTCTTCATCGCCGATATTCGAAAATTCAGCGTTCTACTTCTTGATAACGCCGTGATTTAATGTCGCTGATGCCATTGAACTTCCTTTTGCCGTTGTTGTTATTGATCTTGTGCTTCACATATTCAACACTTGAATCCGATTCTGTTACTGCTGTTTGTAGATCCGATTCAGCTTGAATGTTCGTGTGGTAAAGGAAAACGAAAATGGATGTGTTGGTGATGACGATGATTGTGATTGTGGTGGTTTTGTGGTGGTTTTGGTGGTGGTTTTGGTTATGGAGTTTTTTGTGTGGTGAAGATGGTTGAAGGTGGTTATGGAGGTTGTTGAAGCTTTTGGCTATGGTGGAAGTTAGTTAGAGGAGAGAGAAAGTTGTTAGAAGAGAGGGAAAAATAGAGAGAAAAAAAAATAAGAGAAAAAAAAGCTTTTGTGAATTTTTGTGGAATTTGTGAAAATAATTAGTGAAAAAAAAATGATTAGTTGTGTATGAACCTTGACCATGACTTTGACCTATTTATAGGTGATGTGGGAATGCTTGGACCAATGATGTGATGCCATGTGGCACTTGACTTGTAACAAACTTTGACTTTGACTCTAACAAACTTAAAAGGGGATTAAAATGCAAATAACAAAAGTACAAGGACCAAAATGAAAATTAAAACTAAAATTGAACTTGAAAATGTAAATTGAAAATTAACGTAAAGCGAGACGATTAAAAGCAACAAAGCAGATTAAAATGAATCAGAAATTTTACGTGAAATGACCAAAATGCCCCTGGGGACTAAAACAACTAAAAATGACTCAGATGCAATTTTAAAATGGATTTTTAACGAGAAATTAAAGCAAGGACTTATGCAGGCAAAATTAAAAGACTCAGAGACAATTTTTAGAATTTAAACGGGGTTTTAACACATGAAAAGACTAAAATGCCCCTAGGGGCTAAACTGACTCAAAAATGACTCAAATGATATTTTTGGAATGGATTTTGACATAGAATTGAAACAAAGACTTACTCAAACTATTTAAAAGGACTCAAACAACTTTTCAAAGATTGAAAGAAATTTTAACATAGGAAATGACTAAAATGCCCTTTTATGTGAATTTTGCAAGTAATATTGAAATAAAATGCAACGAAAGATGCAATTGATCAGAGACAGTTCAAATGACTTAAAATGCAAGAAAAGGAGAATTGAGCTAGTATTTTTAGGTCCAAAATTAGGGTATAACACACGTTTTGAAGCAACCCCTTTCTTCTCTGCACTTCCAATTCATTGGCTAGCACCGAGTTTTGGAGGAGCACTGTTCGTGTGGACTTACTAGAGGCTTTGCTGCTTTGCTTAGTTGTGATCGTGATTCAGAACAGAAACTATCGAGGTAACAATCATATCACTGATTCATGTCAAATTCGTAATGACCCAAGGAAAGAAAATCGAAATTCTTCTTCTTCTTCTTCTTCTTCTTCTTCCGCTGTGTATGATATCTTTCGATTTTCCTTCAGTGGTATCAGAGCCAATTACGAAACCATGAATCGGATTGCTTTGTTACTGCTTTATGTTTTAATATGATTAAACATTTTGAATCAGAATTAAATAATAAAGAGAATTAAAATTGGCATCGTATCATGTTTTCTGTGCATGACTTTTCGATTTGTTTGATGTTTCAGAAACCGTTTCTGGTGAAGTATCGACATATCGATTATACATATCGACGGGAACATGATTGGAAACAAATCAAATTAGATTATCTTTTAAAATTGTTTTAAGAGATAATAATATTTTCACAAATATTTGATTTGCTAATATTTTGATATTCTATAAGGAATTAATTTGGAATGCAAATCCGTTAATAAAATAGAATATTAAGTGTTAATATTTTATTATTTAAATTTAAATATTAATTAAAATTGATTGATCAATATCATATATGTGATATATGATTTTAATACAACATCATTATATGTGATATATTGATGATATCATTCGTTCAATAGGTTTTATATAATTGATTGTGAATTTGTAGTCAACTCGTGAAATTGAGCTTCGAATACCGATTCTGGTGAAGCATCAAAGATCCGGTTGTCCATACTGAACAAACAATTGTTAAAACTATTGATGTTTGATTGTTGTATTAGGATACCTAACTATACAAGCGTTGTATTATTATGGTTGTATCATTCGATCAATTGTTTTCAAAGAGATTGTTGTGAATTTGAACAATTCGTGAGAGTGAGCTTCAATATCCGAATCTGGTGAAGCATCATAGATCCGGTTGTTCATGCTAAACAAACAATCCTTGAAAATATTTATGTTTAATTAATTTATTTAATTGGAGAAAGGTAGTAAATTTAAAAGATCATGATTTTGAAAGAGTTTCAATATCAGATATGATTTTTGAATTTGGTAATAAAATATTTGCTTAATTTTAGCCCTGTAATTTGTTTTGGAAACAAATTGATTGCCTAAATAAAGCAGATTTAATTATAATAATTATTGAGTGTCAATATTAATATAATTAAGCAAATAAAAAAATCTACCTTTTGGATTGTTTTTCAAAAGTTGTTTGAAAGGTAATAAACGATCCTAAATTGATAGTTAATTTAAAAAATCATGATTTGAAATAGTTTCAATGTCATATATGATCTTTTGAAATTATTTAATCGATTTGCATGACTTTAACTTGATTTGCTTATAATTTAAAAGAATCATGATTTGAAAGAGTTTCAATATCATATATGATCTTTTGGATTTGATCATAATATTTGCCGAAACGATTTGGGTGTTCATAAATGTGTCAAGTGTTGATGCGAAATACGCAATCTAGAATATTTTGGAACACAATCTGAGATATTTTGGTATGCAATCTAATATATTTTAGTACTTGATCTGAAATATATTTTGGTACATAATATAATATATTTTGGTACTCAATAAAATATATTTTGGTACATAATATGAGATATTTTTGTACTTAACATAATATATTTTTGTACTCAATATAATATATATTTTGGTACTCAATTAAACCCCCAGCTAATCTGCGTAGTGTGATCATATGTCAAATTTTAATTTAATTTATTTAATTATAAGGTATAATTAATAATAATAAAAGTGTGTTTGTTATTATTATCATGTGAATGATTATGGCCCTAGTCCTTTTATTTTATTTCTTTTGGATATTAAAATACGGCCTGCGTGTCGTGCCTCTCTCTTATATCTCTATTGTACATTCTCTTCTCATCCACTCCCTCGTATGTAAAACGAGTTTCTTTCATATATAATGTAAATAGAATGCAAAGAAGTAATAGGGCTCATGACGTTAGGATAGTCCTGGAGGTCAAGCTTGGAGAAGCAAGATCGTTTCTAGGATTAGTTTAGATTCTCTCATTGGCTTAAGAGAGTCATAGCGTTAGGATGGCCATAATCATGTCACTTTTATTATTGTATAATCGTTATGCATGTTATGATTGGAGTGTGAATATATATTATATATAAGCCGTGGTGAGGTGAGATCAAACTTAATAAAAATCCTTCAATTCAAAATATTAAGTTTAATGCTTTCCAAAAGTTTAACACCCTTCAAGACTAATATCGAAATGTGTAGGTTTCGCCTCCGCGAGGTGCACTTTCTATACTAGTAAGTTGCGGTGCGGTAATCCAATTTACCCAAGTGTTATTCTTTTGGGTTTAACTTAACTAAATTAATTTTAATAAGATTAAAATAAATTTAGAAGCAATGTTTGGGAACATCTATATGATAGATTAGAGTAAGGAGTTATTCACTCAAATGATTTGAAAGTTGTATGAGATACAATTGGAAGGAGTTCCTACCTAAATAACTGAGTTTTGAGTACAGCCCCCGTTGACTTAAAGCAAGGTGAAATATGGATTTCAACCCACTAGAAAATCTTCCAACGGGATTTTCCGAATCAAGTGTTTTGAAGGTCATTTGATTTGAGTAAAATAGTGGGAGCGTATTTAATTAAAGACCTATTTAAATATGTTTTAAATCATGATACATTTATTTTATTTATTTTCTGTATTTAGAATTTCTTTAGCATATAAATTTTATTATACTGTTAAAAGTTCTTATGAAGAACAAAATTTTCAGAAAAGAGTTTCTGAATTGGTACAAAATTTAAGAATTGTTCTTAAGAATGAGAAAAACTGTATATTCTCGAGCAGTTATTTCCTAGCAACTTTCTATGTCTATATTTGAAAAACAACGCTTATTAGAAGCATTGGGTCAAATGAGTAGATATAGGATATCTCATAGTGATAACGACGATGGAGAATGATATGATCATTCAACCTCAATGTTATAAGATGAATAGTTTAAGCCTATCAAGTAGATATACATGGATAAGAATAAAATTCAAATTCTGTTTTTCTACCTTTGAAAGGTTAAACACGGTTGCAAAAAGGGGAAGCAATTATTTCAAAAGTTGAAAAACAAAAATTGCTCGTAGTTTTGAAAGGGTCAAAATATAAGAAAGAAGTAAGACTTCTTATTTACCCATATAGTTATAGAAAGTTAAATTTCTACTTCTTCATCATAAGTATTTGATACTTGATGATTAATCTCATATTTGTTGAAATATAGAGAGTTTTAAAGAAGCAGAACATTAACTATAAGTGAAGTTCACCTACGTCTGCAATGGAACAAATTGTTTCATTGACTATAAGAGCTTATGCTTGGACTTAAACTTAACTTGATATGGAACCAAATAATTGTTATTAAATTCCATATAAAATAGAAACATTAAATCTTAAATCTTGTATTGACAAGAGAAGGATTATGTAGTTGAATGATAGACAAATATTGTCCTATTGTCCTAATAATGTTTTCTATACAATGTGCTGATCAAGTAATGGATTTGAGTTCCATGATCTTGATAAGCTAGTCTATAACATATGAGAAAAGGATCAAATGAGATTTGAACCTTTTGTATATCATTGGCATCACTGTTTAGTACAAACAAGTGTGATTCACATTTCCAAAATCCATGGATATGGACTATTGGACTCATTTGGTTTTATATCATTTGAAGGATGTGAGTTCCACCTTTCAAAATAGATTAGTATACCGGTAAAGGTGAAAAGGACACATAATCTATTTGAGTTGATATACATATGAGATGTATATGGAGCACTAAACATATTTGCTGGATATTTTATTTCTCTTACTTCATCTAACATTACTAATTAATAGTATATGAGAAAAGTGTATTTGACACAATTCAAGAAATCTTTGAAATTGTTCAAAGAGTTTAACAATGAAGTAAAAGAAATAGGTTTGAAAAGTATAAAGACCATATGAGTAAGTCGTGATGGTAAATGCTTGATTAATGAGTATAATTATTATTTATATCGCTTCATGTTTGACATGAATCGATCTAAAATAGTTTGGTTATAACTCATTGACTCTTGATGTTAAATTAAATTACAGTTATTCTTCACCCACTACAAGTTCCAATAGAGTAATCATAAAGACACCATATTAGATATGGAGGTAAGAGTACCTAGTTTTTGGCTTTATGATAATTTGAGGTTATATGGTTTATTAGATAAACTAAACTACAAATTAAATGAATGTACATTTGTGGAGGTACCCTAAGGAAACTAAGGGATACTGATTATACATCACCTTTCATGACAATAGTCGTTTGTCTCTAGATCTGGAGTATTCCTATTAAAGGAGTATGTCTCTGCAGGAGCCAGTGGGAGTGTTGTAGAACTTGAATTAAGTCAAGTACCACAAAATACATGTATCTTTAAGAATGGAACATGAACTAATTCAACAAAGGGTTGTTGTTAAATCACCAGTTCGAGTAGCACAAGATCTAGATGAGTTTGATATGTCATATCACTACAATGAGTAACATGATTTTGTCATGGCTCAACAAGGTGTTATGATTTTCATGGTAGATGAGCCCCAAACTTACTAGAAGGTCGTAAATGGCCTGAACTTTGAGAAATGGCTAAATGCCATGGGATCTTATAAAGAATCCATGTACACAAACCATATATGGATATTGGTTAAATCATCCAAATGAGTATGACTCATGAGATGAATGTGAGTTTTCTTGTAGAAAGCTGACATGGATGGTATTATGAATACATTTAAGATGTGATTGATTGTAGAAGGTTTCATGCAACTCGTGATGCAAATCATGACGAAACTATTACATCATCATAATGCTTAAATCTAACGATCCCACTTGTCATTATTGTATAATGCAAATTCTAGGAGATGGACAACGATGTTGCATTCTTTAATTAGAATGACCTTGTATATGTTTTTGACATATATGTAGGGTTTCGTTAATCCAAAGGATGCTCGAAAGGTATATATATTACAAAATTCATGTATGAATTGGAGCAAGCTTCTTGAAGTTGAATTATTTGTTTTATTAGTGAAGTTTTATGAAAAACTTTGATTAATAAAAATCTTGTGCACACAAGGAGAATAGTGGGAGCATTGATATTAGTTTGGTGGAGTATGTGGATGACATACTAGTCACCAAAACAATTTATCTACACATGTGAGACATGGTTAAAAAATTATTTTCAATATATACCAAAATTGATTGTAGTGTTCGACACTAGAATACTTTCAAGAATATCCATGGATGTCTTAAAGGACTAAGGATTGTTTCTTGAACACGGATTAAAGGAACATTGTAAAGAAGTTACAATGATGTTGACTTTAATATCGGTGTACAGTATATCCAAATCGCAATTTGGAATAAATGCTATGCTTGGATATCAACTATGAAATTTGTAAAAGTACAAGCTTCAAATAGTTATTGTTTCTATTACAGATGTCAAATATATATGATTTGGATTGTTTAGCTCATAACTGAGCGAAACCATGTGTCTCTTGCGTTGCGGATTCCATTGATCCCGTCTGAGGTGAAATTGTTTTAATCTTGCGAGCAATGAATACTTGATCTCACCAATAATCCAAATGTATACTTTGACACTTCAATTTCTTTTCGATGGAAGATCGAAAGTGGAAATTGAAAGAAGTGTAACCTACCAACATAGGAAAGAGTTCCTTATCTACTAGAATAGTATCATGCCCAAGGTGTGCTTGATGCTAACACTTGATCAATATATATTGAGTTAATATTTGATTGGCTTTTAGTGCTAGTGGGAGATTGTTGGAGTAAGCCCTAATATCCAATCAATATTGATTGGGTTTGGCTTTGTATCATGATATTGATATAAATATATATTGTGAATATATATAATAATAAGGCATTTCTTTATTGATTTTGTTATGTTTCAAAATAATAAAGTCCCTAGAATAGATAGTTCATGTAATAGAATATTAAGTGTGACTTAATCATGAGATTACATTACGTAAAGAACGCTATTCTTAAACATATCCATAGTCAAGCTTTAATATGAATTGGGATAATAATAAAGCATAAAGACTATTATGTATGTAGACTGATGACCGCATCTCATGGGTCATTGATATTGAGATATTAAGTCTATACATAAGTATAAATATTAGGGGTAATATTTATACTGGATTGACCCACCGTGAGAATACTACATAGTATGTTATGAAAATGTCATAAGATATTCTCACAATGATAATAATGTATATCGCTCTTAGACCTGAAACCACTATGATCCCTAGATGTGGACTCAAGTGCTTTGTTGCCATTCTAACGTTGTCTATAAAAGGATAACCATAACGTTGGTTGATAGGTACTTGATGAATCATGCTGAGGGACATGAGTGTCCTAGATGGGATTTGTCCCTCTTCATAAACAGGAGATATATCTTTAGGCCTCTTGATGAAATATGACTGTAAAATTGCATGGCCATGCCGAACTAAGTCAATATAAGATATTGGACTTATTCGTTATTCAGTATATTTCGGAATCAAGGCTATACAAGGGTGACAATATCTATGCCTTGGGATCAATAAAGATATCGAGACAAAGGAGTAAGTGTACACATGAGTATTATCATGGAAAGGTTTCGTCAGATCACTTGACATTCTTGTCACTTGGGTAGCAATGATGTGTTGCTAGATACCACTCATTGTTTATAATATTAAATATTAGATTTAATATTATTGCCAACGTGACTAGAACCTATAGGGTCACACACAAAGAACAGTCAAAAGAGAAATATATAAGTATGACTTATATAAGGGGTGCGTTTAGTAAATAACGCTAATTAGTTAGCAAAATTACTAAACTCGTTGTTGGGCTTACTGAAGCCCAATGGTGACTTATGACTTGCAGAGCACACTAGAAGTTCTATAAATAGAACTCTGGTGCTGAAGTTTTTGGTTACACGTTTTAAAGCAACCCCTTTCTTCTCTGCACTTCCAATTCATTGGCTAGCACCGAGTTTTGGAGGAGCACTGTTCGTGTGGACTTACTAGAGGCTTTGCTGCTGTGCTTAGCTGTGATCGTGATTCAGAACAGAAACTATCGAGGTAACAATCATATCACTGATTCATGTCAAATTCGTAATGATCCAAGGAAAGAAAATCGAAATTCTTCTTCTTCTTCTTCTTCTTCTTCTTCTTCTTCTTCTTCCGCTGTCTATGATATCTTTCGATTTTCCTTCAACATATACATTCATGATCATTTTCGCTTTTCTCTTTTTTTGGTGAGGTGGTTCTCCCTTTTCCTTCCTTTCTTTTTATTTTTGTTCTTGGTATCTTTGTAATCTAAGTTTGCATAGTTCTTATGCAAGTATTGTGCATATGTGACACCTCTAAAAAGCTTTCTCACACTATTAACAACTTGACTCTATATCTTAAATTCTTAGTCCATTGATATCCATATTGTTGTTGTTCAACTTCGTAACAACCCCACCATACTAATTATTGTTATCAAAATTAACTATTTAATTTTTCATATCATCAATATTATAATATAAATCATTTTGGTTTTCTCATATTTTTCTAAGTCATCAGGCAAAATATGAAAGATTACTCATGAATATCTATAGAAATATACTTATGTGTGTGTCAAAATAACAACGCATCTCTTATATGCAATATACTTGGATTTCATGAGAATGATAGAAACAAAATCTAAGTCAGACATAAAGATTTTGAAGTTGTCATATAAAAAGAATATTGATGTAACAAAATCTAAACATGGTTTGTAACATCTCAGTCTGCTTTTTAGGATTGCCGACTAACCCCACAAACCAACACGAGTCTTTTCAGCGTGTTTTGTCCTCACTCGCACGCTTACCGGGAAACTTCCTGGTAGGTCACCCATCCTAGTACTACTCCAAGCCAAGCACGCTTAACTGTGGAGTTCTTATGGAATGGGCTACCGAAAAGAAGATGCATCTTGTTGATATGGGTAGTACCTAACAATTCTTATAAGCCTTCCTTCAACCATGTAGTCCCATACCTACACGGCCTCCGGATCCCTCTCATTCCGATGTGATTCGGTTCCTCCTATTATCGTGGGGTCATCCTTACGGATAGTTCCCGTTCCAACTGGCGGGAACCTTTCGTATCCAACTGGCGGGATATCGAAAGCCACGACGTGGGTGTTACATGCCCACCAGCTTCCGCCTGGTTCGTCCCCGAACCACACCGTACTGGGAGAGGTCTGCTCTGATACCAAATAATTGTAACGCCCATTCTAAACTTATCTAGAATATTTAGAATGTGTGTTAGATTTAGTACTGGATACATTAAAATTACAATAATAAAAATTTTCAACTGAATAAATATATACATCACTGCAGGATCGTACATTTGCTATCTGAATACATGTTTGGAACCGTAATAAATAATCTGAACTAGTACGACACGAGCATGTGAAAATATATCATTCAGCCTCCTGTATTGTCTCCTTGCCATGTACAACCTGCTGATCTGAAAAAAAATAAAAGGGATTGGGGTGAGACGGGATGTCTCCGTGAGTTCCACCTATCCTAGGCTGTAGGCAATCACAGGGAACCTAGGATCGCCATCTGTCTCTAAACTTAACCCATTCCGGGTTTATACTGTTTTATCATGCATAACTGAGCGATCAGGGAATAACTAGGATCGCTATCTGAATTACTAATTCAACTTTGATACTAATGCTGAAATCATAATCATAGTTATATTCATAATGTCTGTCATATTATGTCAGAAATGTTAGCGTTGAACAAACAATATTATCTGAGTTGATTTTACGAATAAACCCAGGTGGAGTAACCCCGGAATTTATTCCTCTGATAACCGGTATATATAAATATTTCCAACTGGCGGGAACCCAACTGACGGGGATACCGGACTCCTCTGATTATTGTGGGGTCGTCCTCACGGATAGTGTCCGTTCCAACTGGCGGGAACCTTTCGTATCCAACTGGCGGGATAGCGAAAGCCACAGTTTAAACATGTTTTAATATTATAACTTGAATTGATTATCTGAGAACTGAGTTAATCCTCAACTCCACTACAGACGGGGAGATAGAGAGGAATAACTTATCTTAACTGATTTTCTTTAATGAAAACATCCTGAAACTGATAATAAAGACGTAGTGATTCCGTCTTTATTCTGAAATTATTTCTGATACAAACCTATTCAAGTTCTAGGCATATCGTTGTCATATGCCGTTCCTAAAAGGTTATAAAAATTTTCCCCATATCCTGATAACTTAAATTCGACTAATTAAGCCGAACTTCCATACTTAGAATTCTCTACTTTCCAATGACTGGAAATTTACCCATGAATAATTTGTTTCAATGGCTATTTTACTCTAAACATTCCTTTACACAAATAAATATACACTATGGTAGTGTATGATTAGAGGATATGCATAATACAATTTCGGATACATATTCGGCAATAATGAGAATTGGAGTCTTAGCCAAGTCAAACCATTATATTACCTTAAAAGTATAATTTATATTAGGTAAGAGTCGAAATAAAATAATAAAATCCAACAATTCTCACTTTCCGGAATGTTAGCCGAAATTGCATATTTGTTCATATTCACGTAAAACTTGTCATAATATTTTTCCTCTAACTCCTACATTACCATAAGCATATTTATCAGCATAAAAACTATTTTTAGAGTACACTAGCAAGGGTATAAATCTCATATCATATTGTATCTAAATTTGGTCCTAATGTACCAAAACATATTCTATTATTCTAAAGGCATAATTTAACTACCCAAAGGGAAGTTTTCTAACTAAAAGGAACTCACCTTATCCTATTCCAAGCTCTTGAACAATATAAACATCAATTGAGCACCAGTCACTGCTCTTCACCTCTGCCTCTAGTCGGTCCTCCAACAACAGCCCAAAACCGCAATAGTTTAATTCATCAACACTTGAATCTCGGTTCAGCACAAAACATACATCATCCCTCATACTTCAAAACCATCTCCAGACTTCAAAACTGGACCATAATTCGTGAAACTGGTATCAAAATGTCCGTAATTTCGTTAGCTTTCCATAGCATTAAAAATCACTTGATTCCAAGTTACAGAGAGAAAGTTCTTACCGTTTTCGTGGAGCTCTGTCCCAAAACCCGTAACCAAAAATCCAGCAGAATTTACTCAACTTCAAACGCACTTTTCGAATTCATCACTAATCCAAAACACATGAAATTTATATTCAAACTGAAGGGAATTAAATGTAGAATCCAAAAATCCAATAATTACTCGATTATGGGTTACACAGCAGTATGTACAAGCCAGTGAAGATTATACGAATTTCGTCTCAAAATCATGAATTTCAAGTATTACCTCTTATAACAATATCAACTACCACTAAAAATTCATCAACATCAATCATCAATGTTGGTATACGCCTCTTTCCATAATAATTCCTTAAATCCAAAGTTTATACTTTTCAACCCTTTCTCCAAAAAATTCAACTTAGTAGAGTAACTCACCATGAATGTGATTCCAAAGCTCCTTACACATCAAATAAGTCACTACCATAATCACCCACAACATAATTGCATTCCTAAAACAATTCAACAAAAAAACAATAGAGGTAAAGGTGGGTGGATTGAATTCCATGGGAAAGGAAGAGAAGGAAGAGTTTTGATACTTACTTAGTGATTAAACCATCATGGGTGCTCCAAAAACAACTTACTTAATGATTTCCATGAGATTGGGAGGAAAATTGGAGAATTTGAGAAGAGAGAGAGGGGCGGTTATGAGGAAAATGGAGGGAGTATGAATTTTTGAACCATGATTCTTGCTTAACTCACTTCTATGAACTCATATTCCATGGTGATTTTGGTAAAGAATTGAGAGATTATGGTGGTGGTGATGTGAACCGAGTTTGAGAGAGGGAGGAAAAGAGGTTTATGTTTTTTTTTTTTTTAAATGGAAAGATGTAGAAGAATGAAGAAGAAATGGTGGTTTTCTACTTAAAAATCTCAAATGGCAAGATTACCAAAATGCCCTTAAAATGAAAAGTCACAATTACCCTCCGTTAATTCTTAACAATTTAATTTCTCAAGTCCGTAGGGTTGATATATGCCCTTCAAATGAAAAGTCACAATTACCCTCCGTTAATTCTTAACAATTTAATTTCTCAAGTCCGTAGGGTTGATATGCGAGATACCAAATTGTAACATCCCAGACTGCTTTTTAGGATTGCCGACTAACCCCACAAACCAACACGAGTCTTTTCAGCGTGTTTTGTCCTCACTCGCACGCTTACCGGAAAACTTCCCGGTAGGTCACCCATCCTAGTACTACTCCAAGCCAAACACGCTTAACTGTGGAGTTCTTATGGAATGGGCTACCGAAAAGAAGATGCATCTTGTTGATATGGGCAGTACCTAACAATTCTTATAAGTCTTCCTTCAACCATGTAGTCCCATACCTACACGGCCTCCGGATCCCTCTCATTCTGATGTGATTCGGTTCCTCCTATTATCGTGGGGTCATCCTTACGGATAGTGCCCGTTCCAACTGGCGGGAACCTTTCGTATCCAATTGGCGGGATATCGACAGCCACGACGTGGGTGTTACATGGTTGGTATAGTAAAGTTTATATACCGGCATCAATGATTGTCGAACAATTTTATCTAATATAAAATACTACTTACACATAACAAAGTTCATTCAAAAAGCTCTTTGAACATTTAATCTATTTTGCTTATTGAAAAAGTTTGGATGTTGATGTCATATATTTACTTTTACATTTTACTTATTTGAAACTTTAATTTTAACTAACTCTTTTATTTGACAATGACAAAAGTTTAAAAATGTTTCAATTGTAATTTTATTTAAAATAAAAATGATTCATTGGAGCTACCGAAATGGTCATTTCCATTAAATTTATAAAAAAAAATCCATTGAAACCCGTGCAACGCACAGGTTAAATACCTAGTTTCATTTATTATATCAAAATTGCAAACTAGTCATCAAATGTCTTTTTATTTAACCATTTTGATCCTTGAAGTGTCTTTTGATAATTACTTTAATACTCAAATGAGTTTTTTTGTTTGTATATTTTATCCATAAAATTACAAGTAAAAAGACACTTATGAATTATGTCCAATTTTGATACAACGCCTCCCACGTTAAGAGACAAAATGGTTGTTTACTCATGCCGTACCTATACCATCAATGATTTGAAGTGAGTTGATTACTTTTTGTTTCCATGTGATGTGAAGCTTTTTATTACTTCATGATCCCTTAATTCAATTTAACGATTCCTACTTAAGGGATAAGGAAAGGATGATATTATGCTTATGACGAAGGGTGTATGTTTTACTCATCACATATGATGGCTGTTATTTTTTAATAAAACTATGTTTCAATTTTTACGAAGTCGTTGTGCATTGACTGTGATGACATTTTGCATGATAATAATAATAATAATAATAATAATAATAATAATAATAATAATAATAATAATAATAATAATAATAATAATAATAATAATAATAATAATAAGGGTTAAATATGTTTTTAGTTCTTATAAATATATCAACTTTTTCGTTTGTCCGTTTTAATCGAACCGTTTTAGTCTTTCTAAAAAATTTCTTCAACTTTTTTCGTTTTAGTCTTTCTAAAAAATTTCTTCAATTTTTAGTCCCTATCGACGAACTGTCCTAATATTATTATTTATGCAGGGATAATTATGTAGAATTTGGTGTTTACTTTTTTAGGATTAATAATTTATTAACATTCTTTTTCATGAGATTTATGTGGAAAACTTGTAAGCCGAATTAGGACGTACATGTTCATGATAATAGTTGTGCTCCCATGATATACTTCAACCAAGTCGCTCTTTCTTTAGGCATGTGACTACTGACTAAATGGGAATTGAGGAGGAGGGAGGAGAGCTGGTGTGGGAAGTGGAGGGAAATGGTCCTGCTTCCTCCTAGGCAAGGACGAATCTGGACTTTCAATACTAGTGTGACAATTTTTTTTTGTCAAATAATTAAATATTATTAAATTTAATAAAAAGTTATATTAAAAATAGTTGTAGAAATTCTTAAAAAAAAAGTAATAGCAACCAAAATTATAAAGAAAATAATATATTTTTCACTTATTGAAAATGAACTAAAATTATATCATTACTAATTATCCTAAGAACATCTCTTTCTATTCTTTCCATATAGGTTATAAGAGATGTCAAATGTTCTAGCAGGATACCCGTGCATACGAACGGGTGAGCGCATTGAGCTCTTTTTTTGGAAGCAAGTCGCAATTGCATAGAAATTATAAGAAAAAAGCCTATGTATTGATATATGAATAAAAATATAGACATATGTACAAATTGTACAAAAAATTATTTTCGTATTAACTATGAATAAAAATATAGACATGTGGTCCCGTGAGCATATCTCAGTTGGTAGGACAATGCATTATTATATGCAGGGGCCGGGATTCGAACCCCGGACACCCCACTTATTCACCTTATAAGGTGAATTCTAGTCACTAGGCTACCTGACCAAAATAAATAAATAAATATAAGGGTTAATTAAGTTTTTAGGCCCTATAAATATTCACAGTTTTGTTTTTAATCCCTACAAAATAAAATCACACTTTTTAGTCCCTGTGACATTTTTCTTCAGCATTTAAGGGACTAAAAATGCTGATGGAAAAATTTATAGGGACTAAAAATGTTGTTTGAAAATTTTATAGGGACTAAAAATGTTGATGAAAAATTTTATAGGGACTAAAAAGTGTGATTTTATTTTGTAGGGACTAAAAACAAAATTCTGAATATTTATAGGGACCATTTACTTAATTAACCCAAAATATAAATATGTGTATAAATTAAAAAAAATTCGCTCCCTGTATTAATATACAAGTTAAAATATAAACACATATTAATATAGACACGTGTATAAATTACAAAAACAATATGTCCTCGTATTAATATATGAGTAAAAATATAGATAAATGTATAAACATAAAAAAAATTTTAAACATCTATATTAATATATGAGTAAAAATATACAGTGAATCGATAAAAAAATATTATAAAAAAAAAAAATAAATTGGACCTGAACTGGCGTGGCACTTGCCACACCATGCCTTCTTCAGGTCCGTCCCTGCTCCTAGGTCATAACTAGTATAAATATAGGAGTCAGGCTCCTCCAAAATATCTTCACACTCACAAATGAGAAAACACTCCGACCCTTGTTAAGCAAATTGTTGGTTGGGTAGATTCTATTGTGCTTACCACTAGTACAATTGAATGGATATTAAACAAGGATGATGATGGAAAATGTGACCGAAATCATAGGAGATGAGTATGCTTTCGAACAAAAGAAAAATATAAATAGGAATTAAGAAATTTCGATTATAACACACTCTACATTTATGTCAGAAAATCAATGATAGGGATTTGTTTGACTGTTGGTGGTTAATGTTCATGATTCCATCAGCCAAAAGGGAAGTTGGAATTCGATCAGGACCGTTAGATCCCCACTTTGAAAGGGTCGTTGATTAATGGACCATTTGATGTACCACGTTACAATATGGTACATAGGAGCATTTTAATGAAAGCCCTCGAGCGTGACGAGACATATCGCCACGACGACCGAATCAAAAGAGAGCAGACTGGCCGCATGTATAAGGCTTATGGTGAAATTAGTTTCCAAAATAGACTTGGCTCATTGAGGACAAGCCCGAAAAAAGAAAGAAAAAAGAAAGAGAGTCTTGTTTGGACTTGAGGTGGAGTTGAAAATTAAGAAATCGATCTCACATACGAGGGAACAAGAAAACCTTTAATTAATGGAAAGTTTGAGTCCATTTGTTGAAGCTTTAAAATTTGTGCCTCCAACACCCTAACACAAACTAACTCTCATTATATTTCTACACTCCAATTGAACTTGTGCGATAATGATAATCCAACAGTTAATCTCCAAAAATTTAAAAGAAAATAAATCAAGTCGTTAAGCACACAAAAATTAGGAGAAGCATAAAAATAACCTAAGTACCGAAGAACATGTTCAATAGTCCACATGCCTGATTTTGGCAGCAGTATTATCCTAGATTTATCCATAGAAAATATTACAACCCTAGATTATGAAAGAAAGCAATATTTTCGATATTATGAAAGAAAGCAATATTTTCGACATCCATAGAAAATCATATAACCCTAGATTTATCCTTCCAAGAAGTTTCTTGATAAGAATGATTGAGAAAAAGATCAAGTTAGCTTTGAAATTTTTGAGCTTGCAAACTATCTGAGATGCCATAAGAATACAATTGTTCCTGAGTTCTCTAAACCGATAAAGCTGCATCCACTTGCATGTGAACATCTCCACGAAAAATCTTTTATTCCAAGTCTCACATTTTACTTAAGATACAATTACATAGGAAACCCAAACCCAATATTAGGCACACTTCGATAATATCCGGAGTTCTGGATGATTAAACAACATTTTAAAATAAAATTAGTCAGTTTCAATGCCTTCTTATAAAGCACTTTGTATTAGTTGAAGAAAAATTCTTTGACAAAGAACTTGTAAAAACATTTTAGCTGAACCTTTAGCTTTAAAATGATTTCAAGTCTTTTCTTAGAACTTTTATTAGTGATCTTTGTTAAAGTGAATATATGTGTAATTTTGTTGGTGTGGTACTAGGATTACATGCATTCTTATATGCCTTATTTTTAATTCCATATGCAAAGAGTTTCATAGAGTTACCGTGTAGGTATTTGATTGCAAGTATGCAACCGATGCCAATGCTTACCACACATGTAGCAGAAGTCATAACCACACCTGAAAAAGAAAAAGCATCGAGTCGTTATAAATAATTTTTCATACATAATAGAATTAATTAAACCTAAAATTAGTGAAATTAATTATTAGGGATAAGCTAGAGAAAGTATGATATCATATAACAATACAATACAACCTGCAGCGCACACTCATACATCCACCAGCTTTCTGGACATGCATAGAGCATGTTGGACATCTCTGCCACCTTTTTCTTTTAGCCAACTCCAAAAAATTCTTATCCAACTTGTTTTCACGCTTGGACTTCTGAAATTGCCGACAATTCATATCTGCGTGCCATGGAACTTTACATTGTGCACAAAATAACCTATGACAAGAAGGGCATTCATAACTTGTAACAGCGCATGCCGTGTCATTCACCATCAAAAGAGAACAATTCTCATAAGGACAGTAAATTTTTTCCTTCAAAGCAATAGAAGACTCACAGTTTGCAGATTCCCAATCAACAATGATTTTTTTAGGTAAAATGGATTGCAAATGTTCTGGTTTCAGTTCAACAGAACATTCTGGATCAGGACAATTCAATTTCACCGCTTTTTCTTTTATTTGATTCTTCACATACTTGGATATGCATTTAACACAAAAGGGATGATTGCATGAACCATTTGAAAACATATTAGAGTCTGTTACAGAATCAAAACATATACCACAAAATACTTTCGAGAATTGACCTTGTTCGATAACTGTCTTTGTTTTCCTCTTCATAAAAAAAAGTGTCTTTATTTTGTTTTTATTTTTTTCTGGTTTAATCTGTATCTTTTTGTTGTTCCTTCCAGTTGCTTTCTTATTCTCCTTGTCTTCATCGTCAAGGTATTGGGAAAGAGAGTTTCTCTTCACTGTGTTTTGAGATCCATTTGCTGAAAGAGGTTGACGTTGACGATTAGTGGTTGCTTTCATAGGCTTCTTCTTTTCATCAACATGGTCTTCTGCAAGAGATTGTCTCTTCACTGGAATCTTCTTTCCATTTGTTGTAAGGGAAATCGAAGGAAACACGTGAGGACTGCGTTTGATTTTCAACATGAATTTGTGTGGAGGCTTCTTCTTTATATCAGCATAGTCTTCTGCAAGAGATTCTCTCTTCATTGAGATATGTGTTCCATTTGCTGAAAGAGAAATAGTTGACATGGTGGGAGGTCACGTTAGGGTTTTTTCTTCAGGAACTGCGTTAGGTTTTCAGTTGTGCTGGGTATTGTTGTTTCTTTTATAGGGTTACTAGGTAAACTAACATTATTTTATATTAAAGTTATAAATATAATTATAAATTTCCCTAAAAAAAATATATAAATTGAATTTAACATAAAAAAGGTTATCATAGTAATTTTGTTTAGTTGTTGAAATAACTATATATTGTATATAAGGATTAAAATATTTGGGTTTGAAAGTATAAAGTATATACGTAGCATAAAATATTCTTATTGTTAAACTTTTTTTTGTTTTTTTTTACAAGTCTTATTGTTAAACTTATTGTGTTTAATTTAACAATAAAATTCTGTCAACCTGTGGTATATTAATATTTGCAACAAAAATATATTATACTATCATAAAAAACTAAAATATTTGTAATTTTTTTATAAATTAGTTGTATGTTGTTTAAACAGTATTTGGAGAAGGTATCCCGCGAACGACAACCGATGTTAGCATTTTATTGGGTGTATGTGCTACTGTTTTTTTTTTTTTGGGTGTATGCGCTACTTGACTGCTGATTGTTTTATATTTTTTTAAAAATTTAGTGGTCTAATGTAACTATATTTTAAGGGTAATAGTGGACTATTCTAACTATTTTTAAATGATCTACTAAATTTATTAATTATGAGTCATCATCAATTTGTTTTTTGAAGAAAGTCATCGTCAATTTATAAGCAACCAAATAATAAAGAATTTAAACCCAATATTTTATTTTCTTTTAGAAAAACAATTATTCATTTATAAAATATATCCAATAATAACAAAGATTTTTGTCAAAAAAAAGTTACAAATATTCGTTTATTTTTTTATAAATCATATATAATAACAAATATTAATTTATAAAATAGATCTAATAGAAACAAAGATTCATTTACAAAATATGTATCTATATCTGTATTATATATAAAGAAAATTACCTCTTTCAGCATTTTTAGGTTGACTTTTTCCTTTCAAAAAATACCCTCAATTTTCAATACAAATAACACATGTATCAAATATATAAGAATAAATTTAAATATTAAAACAAATGTAACAAACACGAAATGAATCTATGTATATGTTTGGTTTTTTTCCTTTACAAAAAGTGTAACAAAATAGATGATTATATTTATACTTACTTTTTCATTATTTCAATTATACCCTTAAACAACATTTTCTATAATATAGATTGTTGTTGGTGTCATTAAGAAAAAGAATTTAGATTATATTTTTTTGTTTTTTTTAAGGAAGATTATATATTTTTTTTGTTATAGTGTTGATGTCATTGAAATAAATAATAATGGTTAGTTTGATTTGTTATAACTTTTATTTTGACAAATGATTTGTTATAACTTGAAAGCAACAAACATTTATGTTTTTAGTTTTAATTAAAATCAAAATTTCATTAAAAAAACAACGTTCATAATTTTTAAACGTTAACACAATAAAAAGAGCAGAAAGACAGACACATTTTTGCGCTAGTAACTAAATAAAATAAAATAAAACTAAATAATAATCAGATTTCCTTTGCAAAAAGCCACAAAAAAATTATAAATTTAACAAAACCAACTATTCATTTATAAATTATATCTAATAGCTGAATTAAAAGCAATGAAAGACATCATAAGACGTCAAAACATCCCAACTAGGTTGACACCCCAAGACCACCTCCATCCTCTGCCTCAACGCTCATAAAATTTTATTAATAAAAAAAAAATTGTACAAGAAGGGGACCAAACATGAACCCGCAAAATATATCTAATAGTAACAACAATTTTTTATTTTCAAAAAAAAAGTAACAACAATTTTTTTTTTAAAAAAAGTCACAAAGATTCATTTATTTTTTATGAATCATGTCTAATATGTCAAAACGAATATTCAATTATAAAATATCTAAGAAAAACAAAGATTCATTTGTAAAATAAGTACAACTAAATAAATTTTTTAAATAATAATCAGATTTCTTATGGAAAAAGCCAAAAATAATAATAATAAATCTAATAAAACCAATAGGTAATAATATTTGAAGCTACATGTTGGAATCTCCCATAAATATTTTAATTTTTTATTTTAGTCCTACTAAGAAATCTCTTCAACTTTTAGTCCTTTAATATTTTTTTTCGTCCACACTTTTGTTATCTGTTTTCAAGTCAGATCATGTATTCCATTCAAATATTATAAAAGTCTCTCTTTGTAAAAATTAGAATTTTTTAGCAAAAACATAAATTAAATATTGTTCTGGACCGGTCAAAAGGACTCTTGGCCCATTAACTTAGGCCCAACATCTTTCAAAGCCCAAACTTCACGTTTGGCATTATTGCTCGCAACATACCCCCTCTCCTGGAGGGGGGTGGACGAAGCAAAGAGACCGGTTCAAACGAACCCCAACGTCTCTTTGCACATTCTTCACGTTCCCACAATAAACTCTCTGGCGGTTACACTTCCTACGATTTCGTAACCGCTGGAGCCAGGTGTGCCTCCTCAACGGCTTTGCAGCCCTCCACCTCTATAAATAGGGGACTCACTGCAGTCCACAAGGTAGAACTCTTCTTCCCTCTAAAGCCCTCACTCTCTGATCTCTACTGACTTGAGCGTCGGAGTGCCTGCAGGTACACACCTCCCATCCGCTCCAAGAAGCATTCTGACGTATTCCACCACCGTCACAACCATCTCATTCAAAGCACCGACAGTCACCTTCTGATCAGGTACGATCAGTGGCGCCGTCTGTGGGAAAATATAAGCTCCCCCGTTTTTATAATCCTAAAAACCAAAGCTTTCCATAAAATACCATGGCTGCCAACGGTGCCAAATCCCAGTTACGAAGTGAAGTGCGCATTCCTCAACGGGATGGCATGACATCTTCTCCGTCACCTGTGGATACACCCAGGGAGGAACCAACTCAAATAGTTCCTCTCCAGCAAAGGCCTTTGTAATAAATTAGAGATAATCAGTCCTACATATCCTTCATACTCAATCAGAAATTTAGGGATTGTAATAAATTAGGTCAGGTGCCTTACAGAGACAAACTGACCCCACCTCTGAATTTCTGATCTTGCCCGCGTCTCTTTTACACTTTGGCCTTGAATATGTGCCACTGCTACTTGATTAACCTCTGTCATGTGAGCAGTGTCGCCAATGGAACCTGCAACACAACTATGCAGTTCAAGTGGAAAAAATTTAACATCCCCAGTTTTGTTGTCGCTGGGTGTGACAATCCCCTCAGTGGAAAACCAAATTCTGGTGGCGTATGTCCCTTCCAGACCGTTTCTGGTTCTTCCATTTTTGAAGCCTTCAACAACACCATCCACATGACACCCATTGACACTTCAGTTGTCTCCTAGAAAAGGGGTTCCCCTACCCCTTCACCCTGACATCATGAACTATGGTAAACACTTATGTTCCTCGCTCTGCTTCTCTGATTTCATTTTCTCTTGGTTTCTCCTCATTTACGGGTTAATCAACATCTTTCTCCTTCATTTTGTTATCCATTTTACTTTCTTCCCTAATGTCATGTACCAAGTCTTCAATCTTCATTGTTCTTCCAAATTTCATGATTCCACATATACTAAAAAAACCTCTTCGCTCTCGTGCTTTGAGACTGCTAGTTCTGATTTCTTGCTCTCGTCTTGAAATGGCCCATATTCTTGAAGTGGATAAAATAGTCACAAGAAAGGGGGGGTTTGAATTGTGACCCTTTAAAAATTAACCTGCACCTTTAAAAGTGATTCTCAAGTAGTTTACTTGGAATGGTTAAGTTAGTGACAGACTTCAGAACGTTCTGATGTCTGAGTGCAGAAACAGATTAACAAGTTAAATGTGTATGTGTGTGTTTGTGTTTGCAGTAAATAAAGAGTATAAGGAAGAGAGAATAAACACACATAGATTTATAGTAGTTCACCCAATGTGGGCTAGTCTACTCCTCACAGTTTACGTGAGATTTTTCCACTATGATGCTTGAGATAACCTCTCAAATCCTGCACCTTACAATCTGTGTTCACCTGAACACTTTCAGCTCTGTATTCTCTAAGCCTCAGCAGGCTTGCACCTTGTTGCTAAGTTAACCACTTAGACTTTTACAACCTTTGCTCAAACTAACACTTTAGTACCCCTAAAGCTAGATGAGACTTTGTTACAATTTGTATGAAGTTTTAAATGTTTGTGAATCAAACAGACAAGAAGAAAAGAGGAAGGAAAAAAAGTTATCTGTGAAGAAGATAACAGAGAGGGAGAAAGAAAATTGATTTACACTATAAAGAAGGTAAGAAGAAAGCCTTCAGTGATGATCAATTGAAGTTTGCAAAAGCTTCAAACAAACTTTTTTGTTTTCTTGTATGCTTTGCAATTTGTGTGGAGTTTGAATGTTTGAGAATCAAACAGAGGAGGGGGAAGAGAAAGTTATCCTGGCACGAGATAACAGAGAGTATTGATGTGCACTAAGGAAACAAAAGCCTTAGAGATGATCAATTTCAGATTGCAGAAGTTTCAAACAAAACCAAGGTTTTTTCTTGTATGCTTTGCAATGGTGCAAGTTTTGCTGAGCCTTAGATCTGTATTTATAGATCTGTATTTATAGAGCCGTTGGCTCAAATAGCTTCTCCATATGCATCAAAAGTTGCTGGAAAAGTAGGATAAAGCTTGATTCAAATCTGCCTTGGATATTGTGCTGGAGAGAGAGGGTAGTGGATCTGCAATTTCAGGCCCATGCTTCCAGGAAATCTTCTTGATTCAGTTCAGAGAATATGTTATCTCTGATGCAAGATCTCCTTTTGCTACCTTTTTCTTCTTTCCACCAACTACACTGTTCATGGCTGGAAGCATGTGCAGGAGTGAACATTATGACCATCAGAATGTTTCATTTGTTCTTACTTTAGGATGATTTGTAAGACTACTTTTGATGTAATCAATCCTAATAGTAGATACACGACTGAAGTGCAGTGAATGCAACATCTAGGATAATATTCTCATTGGAATAATCCTAGTACTTTAATGTTTATAGTCTTAGATGAACATTAAAGACCTTTTTGACATAGTTCCTTGTCCATGCCTTTATTGTTGATAGATCCATGCAGAAGTACTTTTTTGGACCTTTTATTCATGTCAAGTGTGCTTGCATGTTCTTCACGTTCTTGATGATTCTGGGTTTGGTTATGAACAACCTTCTAAACTATCATCAGAATGTTCTGATCAACTCGCTGATCAACATTCTGAACAACATTCTGAACTAACTTTCTGAACTCAGAGTTAGTTCATGAATGCAAATGTTCTTTGATTTCTTGTATCTAGGTATGTTTTAACTTTGTTTGTGTCTTGGTTAATTACTCAAGAACGCACAAATACCAAGAACTATCAAATTCCATTAATCCTTTAATCACCATAGATGTCTTTAATGATTTTTTGATCCAAAGTCAAAATCATTGTCTGCATAAGATATGTTCATGTCACATCTGTTCTTGCATGTTCTTGGTGTGGACATTGATTTATGGTTTTGCTCTAATGAACCTTCTGAGAAACCTTCTGAACAACCTTCTGAACTCCTTCTGGGTTCAAACATATGAACTTCAGAATGTTTCTTCTGGGTTCCTTCCTTTTTGATGGTTGTACTCTGTGCTGAACATTCTGATGTTCTTCAACACTTTGAACCTTAAGAAGGTTGTTTATTTATTTCCTTCAAGAACTACTTGAAGCATATAAATGAGAGATCATTTGTTTTGACAAACAAGATGATTCTTTCTTTGAAGTCCAAAAGAATATTTCTTTGCATCTAGTTCATCATTGCATGCAACTGATGACTTTAAATATTCTTGTTTATCCATGAAGTAATCCTTTATTATTTCTGGATATATTCAGGGTTAATGTTCATGATGATTATGAACTCCATTCATATGAACATTCTGATCTCTGTTCAAATGAACATTCTGAACTCAGAACTTCTTATCTTCAGAAGCTTTGGAAGTGTGATACTTTGAGGAGGTTCTGAGAATCTTCCTAACCTGTATGCATATTTCCTTTTATCTTCTTTACCCATGATGGATCTTCAAATCATATAACATAAAACTCAATGTGATTTTTGTCACATAACTTCAAGCACATTCTTGTGCAGCTTGTGATGTAAGTTCTTCCAGCATGATTCAAGTTCTTCCATTATGATACTTGAGCTATGAATCTTCATGGAGATATGATCTTGTTGTTTCAACTGATGGTATACTCATTCTTTCATTGTTGAGTAGATTATGATGCACTTATCAATGTGGGTGGCTTCTAGCTTATCCACTTATGTGATTCCTGTTCTTTTAACAAAAACTCAAGTGCAACCATCAGTAGATCACCATTCATAAAACTTATTATTTATTCCACGAGGTTTGTTATCATTAAAACATTCATCAAAAAGATTTTTGCTTCAACAATTCTAATTCTATATCATTTTTTGCCTTTGCCTCCACTTTTTCTTTGGCTTCTGTTCTTGATTACTCTTATGGCTCATCAACGAATAATGTTCTTCCACATCTCTAATGTAACCAGCATCTGAGGCTTTGCTTCTCCTCAAATTTCAAAGTTGTCTGCTCTAGGCCGATCGTTGCAGACTCGCAGCACCCCAATTCATCCTTCCACAACACTTCAAACTGTATCAAAAATTTTTGCACCATATACTCTCTCTATCTCTCTCTCTCACCCTCCCTCTCTCTCTCTCTCTCTCTCTCTCTCTCTCTCTCTCCCTCTCCCTCTCCCTCCCCCCCTCTCTCTCAAATGACAAGATACTTCTCATTCTCGACCCTCTTTTTATATATAGGTAACATACCTTATTTATTTAATCATCCAAGCCCCCAACTACGAACTAAGTAGTTTGAACTCCCTCAACTATCAAACCTTTCAAAACCTTACTAAAAGACAAACTAGGAATCTACTAAAGCATAAGTATATAAGCAACAAAGTTTCTATTGAAAGAGATCTACCTCTTCAGGACTACCCTCACGTAATCCTAATCCTAAAGCTGATGCCAAAGCAAAGTGCGGTGACTTTTCTCCATTTGTACAGTTTTTGACATTGAAATTTTCATGGAACTGCATGTGTTACACACAAGGAATCAAACAAGATATAACAAGTGATACAACTTGAATTGAAGCCATCCAAGACTGCCCAGTAAATGAAACAACATATAATAGTTAAATTATCATTTGGAAAGCCCAAATTTATCAAACGATTTCAGAAACAATATGAAAGAAAGAAGATTAAAAATTGAGCTATTGATTATCACAAAAATACGGATGTTAGGAAAACAGCGGAATGATGAAAACATGATATGACACATAAAAGTAAGGCAATGCTGATTTTTTTTTATTTTAGTCACACTAAAAATTTTCTTCAACTTTTGATCTTTTAAAATGTTTTTCGTTCACACCTTTGTTGTCTGCTTTTAAGAGTCTGCTCATGTATATCATTCAAATATTATAAAAGTTTTTTCAGTAAAATTTAGAATTTTTAACAAAACATGAATTCCTGAGCCATTTAACAAAAGATGAATTAAAATCTAATTCAAATATTATAAAAGTCTCTAATTGATGACATTTATTAAAATGTTAAGGCTTTTCAAAAGTGATGATGTGGTTTTGCCGGATGAGATGATGATGTAGGGGCCTCATTCGCCACTTTCGGCTGATTTGAGGTTTTGGTACTTTTAATTAGGGGGGACTTAAAATCTAAATGATGATATGTATGTAATCTAATTCTAATGATTCAATAATTTACCATTAGGATTACTTGTTGAATTTGATGTTATACCGAAAATGCTTGATAGAGAGAAGACCGCCAACAAACCTGTAGCACCACAGCAGGAAAAAACCGCCTGCAACTGAATAGAGAGAAGACCTGCCGCACCACAACTCAGCAGGAACACAACATCCACTGTTGTTTTTGGATTTCCAAACTGTTGAATTTGGATTTCCAAATTCTATTATCTACCGAAGTTGTTACTAGGTTGAGTCACGACCAGGTCGCTCTCTTTAAGACGTTTCGTGGCACTACCCAAAATTGTGCAAGGTAGACTATCAACCACGCCGCCTCCAGGATAAAATAAGCCCAGCTACAACTGTGCGGTTAACTACTGCACCGTAGAAAACCGTTCGAGAATTACACCTTCAAATATGGTACTAAGACCACTCTTTAATACTGAAACCACTTTAATATGGTATTATTACCATTCTATTATGGTGCTAAGACCACTCAAATATGGTGTTTCCACCATTCTAACTTTTAAGTTCTCTAAACTATCAATATGGTACTATGACCACTCAAATATGGTGTTACCACCATTTCTCCTCAAATAGAAAAATATTTAAATAATTTATATACTGTTAAGATCATTCATAATTCCGACGGGACATTATTATTACGAAAGGGACTATGATCTTAATAGTACTCTTTATTCCGAATGGACATATATTATCGAAAGGGACTATGAACTTAAGACCACTCTTAATTCCGAACGAACATTAAACCGAAAAAGGGACTATGGTCTTAAGAACATTCTTAAAATATGGTTCAATCGATTGATCAAAGCCACTCGATACGGTACATAACCGCTCTATTTGAAACCGAAAGGGACAGAAAGGAGTAGAAGCAGAAGAAACTTGTTAACACAAGTCGGAGGGAGAAGAGAAGAAAAGAATTCCCGACAACTCAATGAAATTCTTTTCGGTGTGTGGAATGCACTATGTGAGTTCTCTATTTATAGGGAAAATTCACAACTAATAAGTGAGAAACTTTGGGAACAAGTAATATGAGAAACTTTGGGAACAAGTAACATATTACTTTGCGATTAAGTAATTCACATATTAGATCTAGTACAAAAATATCTTAATTGAGTACTAAAATATATTAAATTTAGTACAAAAATATATCATATTATGTACCAAAATATTTTAGCAAAACTTGGGGACTAAGAAAGCACTTTCTAATAATGATTAAATTAATTATTTAATTTATCATTTCCAAATAATAAAATATATATCAATATATATTTTTTTCTCTAGTGCTTATGTACCCCCATTAATTAGAGGTACACCCCCACTATATAAACACTACTAATGTGTGTGTTCTATCCGATGTGGGACTTCCACTTTTTTCAGTTCACACAACACTAGTTCTACCCAACATGGGAATTTGTGTTTAGTCTTTTTAACTCAATTTCCACACATGTTCCAACAGCCACCACTGCTTGCAACCGAAGAAAACAAGGGCAGCACCTCCACTCCTCTTATCTTCTACACAAACAACTTTTTGGATTCCAAATCCACTCATAGAGCAAACAAGTCGACATCTTTGATCTCGCTAAACTCCACCTCCAGGATAGAACTTTTATCTCCTCAACTATATCATCCATTCTAATCTCAACATTATTAAAAATGGCGTTATTTCTTGCTTTCCAAATCGCCCAAATGGATGTGTGCCAAATTAATCTCATTCCCCTTCTAACCTCTTTCTGATGAGTTGCCACTCCATTCCAACATTCCCAAAGTGAAACACAAAGAAGATGATTTGTCGACTTCCAAGTCATTGTTGTAGATGTAGCCAAATCTTCAAGTCTTCCGACAATGCACAAGAAGATGATTTGTCGACTCAACCATCTCATTGCAAAAAACACAAAGCAAGTCTATGTTATTTGGAATAGCATTCCGCCGAACTAAATTCAATCTCGTTGGAATCCGATTAAGCAAAGCTTTCCAAAGAGAGCCACCACTTTTGACGGCGCCGCACACTTCCACACTTGAGTAAACACCCGCGTCTCTTCTCCCGACACCTCATCAAGAGCCGTTAGAGCCTCTAATTTCTTATAAATTGATCTTACCGAAAACATCCCGTTCTCCTCTATCTTCCAACACCACTCATCCACCCCTTGGGACAACTCCACACTGTGTTTAATTATTGTTGTATAATAACAATCGGATTTTATTTTGGAATAAGTGTGCATCTCTCTTAAAGTCATGATTATATATTCAATTCATTATTGGACCCAAATGTGGTATGGCTAAACAACGTTCAATACCCCTTAAGGTGTGAGATAATATATCTATCTATATATCTATATATCTTTGAATTTGAAACTTGAACTATTCTTATGCAAGAGTTTTGATGATGTGGCATGTCTAAATGAGCTCTAATTTTTCATTTTCTATTGATACTTTGTCACCCTCTTTTAACTATTACTCTAATAATTCATTCATTATTTAACCCCACTAAATCAATTTAATGTTTAGTGAATAGGCCTATTATGAGAGATTGTATATGCAGGATGATACCCTCCACTAATTCAATGATTTTCTATTCATTTTACAACAGTTTCAAACTACCCAGTAGCTGAAATATTTTTCTTGAAATCAATCGGTTACATTGTCATTCTATTAATTTTTCCTAAAAAAACAAAAAAACTCTATGCAACATTTCTTACGGGAGCAATTTATTTGTATATTTATGACACTATATTATCATGCTATCAAAGAGAGAATTCCCTCTCCAAGTTATGCATCTTCTCCCTCACATTCTTTTTTTATTTTCAGTTATGAAAATTCTATTGAACCATAACTATTCTTGCATAGTGAATTGCTTTAGTTGCGGATATTGAATCATCACTCTCAAAAACTATCCCTGATTTTTTCATCATCATTTTCTCTAAGAAACTATGATACCTCTTCAATTTTATCTTATGGTTCACCCCATCCACCATCACCACTTTTGTTACTCTTCAATCTCTTGATTATTCATTGATTTCTAATCTATGATCATTTTCGCTTTTCTCTTTTTTTGGTGAGGTGGTTCTCCCTTTTCCTTCCTTTCTTTTTATTTTTGTTCTTGGTATCTTTGTAATCTAAGTTTGCATAGTTCTTATGCAAGTATTGTGCATATGTGACACCTCTAAAAAGCTTTCTCATACTATTAACAACTTGACACTATATCTTAAATTCTTAGTCCATTAATATCCATATTGTTGTTGTTCAACTTCGTAACAACCCCACCATACTAATTATTGTTATCAAAATTAACTATTTAATTTTTCATATCATCAATATTATAATATAAATCATTTTGGTTTTCTCATATTTGTCTAAGTCATCAGGCAAAATATGACAGATTACTCATGAATATCTATAGAAATATACTTATGTGTGTGTCAAAATAACAACGCATCTCTAATATGCAATATACTTGGATTTCATGAGAATGATAGAAACAAAATCTAAGTCAGACATAAAGATTTTGAAGTTGTCATATAAAAAGAATATTGATGTAACAAAATCTAAACATGGTTGGTATAGTAGAGTTTATATACCGGCATCAATGATTGTCGAACAATTTTATCTAATATAAAATACTACTTACACATAACAAAGTTCATTCAAAAAGCTCTTTGAACATTTAATCTATTTTGCTTATTGAAAAAGTTTGGATGTTGATGTCATATATTTACTTTTACATTTTACTTATTTGAAACTTTAATTTTAACTAACTCTTTTATTTGACAATGACAAAAGTTTAAAAATGTTTCAATTGTAATTTTATTTAAAATAAAATGATTCATTGGAGCTACCGAAATGGTCATTTCCATTAAATTTATAAAAAAATCCATTGAAACCCGTGCAACGCACGGGTTAAATACCTAGTTTCATTTATTATATCAAAATTGCAAACTAGTCATCAAATGTCTTTTTATTTAACCATTTTGATCCTTGAAGTGTCTTTTGATAATTACTTTAATACTCAAATGAGTTTTTTTGTTTGTATATTTTATCCATAAAGTTACAAGTAAAAAGACACTTATGAATTATGTCCAATTTTGATACAACGCCTCCCACGTTAAGAGACAAAATGGTTGTTTACTCATGCCGTACCTATACCATCAATGATTTGAAGTGAGTTGATTACTTTTTGTTTCCATGTGATGTGAAGCTTTTTATTACTTCATGATCCGTTAATTCAATTTAACGATCCCTACTTAAGTGATAAGGAGAGGATGATATTATGCTTATGACGAAGGGTGTATGTTTTACTCATCACATATGATGGCTGTTATTTTTTAATAAAACTATGTTTCAATTTTTACGAAGTCGTTGTGCATTGACTGTGATGACATTTTGCATGATAATAATGATGATAATAATAATAATAATAATAATAATAATAATAATAATAATAATAATAATAATAATAATAATAATAAGGGTTAAATATGTTTTTAGTTCTTATAAATATATCAACTTTTTCGTTTGTCCGTTTTAATCGAACTGTTTTAGTCTTTCTAAAAAATTTCTTCAACTTTTTTCGTTTTAGTCTTTCTAAAAAATTACTTCAATTTTTAGTCCCTATCGACGAACTATGTCCTAATATTATTATTTATGCAGGGATAATTATGTAGAATTTGGTGTTTACTTTTTTAGGATTAATAATTTATTAACATTCTTTTTCATGAGATTTATGTGGAAAACTTGTAAGCCAAATTAGGACGTACATGTTCATGATAATAGTTGTGCTCCCATGATATACTTCAACCAAGTCGCTCTTTCTTTAGGCATGTGACTACTGACTAAATGGGAATTGAGGAGGAGGGAGGAGAGCTGGTGTGGGAAGTGGAGGGAAATGGTCCTGCTTCCTTCTAGGCAAGGACGAATCTGTGTGACAATTTTTTTTTGTCAAATAATTAAATAATATTAAATTTAATAAAAAGTTATATTAAAAATAGTTGTAGAAATTCTTAAAAAAAAAGTTGTAGCAACCAAAATTATAAAGAAAATAATATATTTTTCACTTATTGAAAATGAACTAAAATTATATCATTACTAATTATCCTAAGAACATCTCTTTCTATTCTTTCCATATAGGTTATAAGAGATGTCAAATGTTCTAGCAGGATACCCGTGCATACGAACGGGTGAGCGCATTGAGCTCTTTTTTTGGAAGCAAGTCGCAATTGCATAGAAATTATAAGAAAAAAGCCTATGTATTGATATATGAATAAAAATATAGACATATGTACAAATTGTACAAAAAATTATTTTCGTATTAACTATGAATAAAAATATAGACATGTGGTCCCGTGAGCATATCTCAGTTGGTAGGACAATGCATTATTATATGCAGGGGCCGGGATTCGAACCCCGGACACCCCACTTATTCACCTTATAAGGTGAATTCTAGTCACTAGGCTACCTGACCAAAATAAATAAATAAATATAAGGGTTAATTAAGTTTTTAGGCCCTATAAATATTCACAGTTTTGTTTTTAACCCCTACAAAATAAAATCACACTTTTTAGTCCCTGTGACATTTTTCTTAAGCATTTAAGGGACTAAAAATGCTGATGGAAAAATTTATAGGGACTAAAAATGTTGTTTGAAAATTTTATAGGGACTAAAAATGTTGATGAAAAATTTTATAGGGACTAAAAAGTGTGATTTTATTTTGTAGGGACTAAAAACAAAATTCTGAATATTTATAGGGACCATTTACTTAATTAACCCAAAATATAAATATGTGTATAAATTAAAAAAAAATTCGCTCCCTGTATTAATATACAAGTTAAAATATAAACACATATTAATATAGACACGTGTATAAATTACAAAAACAATATGTCCTCGTATTAATATATGAGTAAAAATATAGATAAATGTATAAACAAAAAAAAATTTAACATCTATATTAATATATGAGTAAAAATATACAGTGAATCGATAAAAAAATATTATAAAAAAAAAGGGTTAATTAAGTAAATGGTCCCTATAAATATCCAGAATTTTGTTTTTAGTCCCTACAAAATAAAATCACACTTTTTAGTCCCTATAAAATTTTTCATCAACATTTTTAGTCCCTATAAAATTTTCCAACAGCATTTTTAGTCCCTATAAAATTTTTCCATCAGCATTTTTAGTCCCTAAAATGCTTAAGGAAAATGTCACAGGGACTAAAAAGTGTGATTTTATTTTGTAGGGACTAAAAACAAAACTGTGAATATTTATAGGGACTAAAAACTTAATTAACCCAAAAAAAAATAAATTGGACCTGAACTGGCGTGGCACTTGCCACACCTGCCTTCTTCAGGTCCGTCCCTGCTCCTAGGTCATAACTAGTATAAATATAGGAGTCAGGCTCCTCCAAAATATCTTCACACTCACAAATGAGAAAACACTCCGACCCTTGTTAAGCAAATTGTTGGTTGGGTAGATTCTATTGTGCTTACCACTAGTACAATTGAATGGATATTAAACAAGGATGATGATGGAAAATGTGACCGAAATCATAGGAGATGAGTATGCTTTCGAACAAAAGAAAAATATAAATAGGAATTAAGAAATTTCGATTATAACACACTCTACATTTATGTCAGAAAATCAATGATAGGGATTTGTTTGACTGTTGGTGGTTAATGTTCATGATTCCATCAGCCAAAAGGGAAGTTGGAATTCGATCAGGACCGTTAGATCCCCACTTTGAAAGGGTCGTTGATTAATGGACCATTTGATGTACCACGTTACAATATGGTACATAGGAGCATTTTAATGAAAGCCCTCGAGCGTGACGAGACATATCGCCACGACGACCGAATCAAAAGAGAGCAGACTGGCCGCATGTATAAGGCTTATGGTGAAATTAGTTTCCAAAATAGACTTGGCTCATTGAGGACAAGCCCGAAAAAAGAAAGAAAAAAGAAAGAGAGTCTTGTTTGGACTTGAGGTGGAGTTGAAAATTAAGAAATCGATCTCACATACGAGGGAACAAGAAAACCTTTAATTAATGGAAAGTTTGAGTCCATTTGTTGAAGCTTTAAAATTTGTGCCTCCAACACCCTAACACAAACTAACTCTCATTATATTTCTACACTCCAATTGAACTTGTGCGATAATGATAATCCAACAGTTAATCTCCAAAAATTTAAAAGAAAATAAATCAAGTCGTTAAGCACACAAAAATTAGGAGAAGCATAAAAATAACCTAAGTACCGAAGAACATGTTCAATAGTCCACATGCCTGATTTTGGCAGCAGTATTATCCTAGATTTATCCATAGAAAATATTACAACCCTAGATTATGAAAGAAAGCAATATTTTCGATATTATGAAAGAAAGCAATATTTTCGACATCCATAGAAAATCATATAACCCTAGATTTATCCTTCCAAGAAGTTTCTTGATAAGAATGATTGAGAAAAAGATCAAGTTAGCTTTGAAATTTTTGAGCTTGCAAACTATCTGAGATGCCATAAGAATACAATTGTTCCTGAGTTCTCTAAACCGATAAAGCTGCATCCACTTGCATGTGAACATCTCCACGAAAAATCTTTTATTCCAAGTCTCACATTTTACTTAAGATACAATTACATAGGAAACCCAAACCCAATATTAGGCACACTTCGATAATATCCGGAGTTCTGGATGATTAAACAACATTTTAAAATAAAATTAGTCAGTTTCAATGCCTTCTTATAAAGCACTTTGTATTAGTTGAAGAAAAATTCTTTGACAAAGAACTTGTAAAAACATTTTAGCTGAACCTTTAGCTTTAAAATGATTTCAAGTCTTTTCTTAGAACTTTTATTAGTGATCTTTGTTAAAGTGAATATATGTGTAATTTTGTTGGTGTGGTACTAGGATTACATGCATTCTTATATGCCTTATTTTTAATTCCATATGCAAAGAGTTTCATAGAGTTACCGTGTAGGTATTTGATTGCAAGTATGCAACCGATGCCAATGCTTACCACACATGTAGCAGAAGTCATAACCACACCTGAAAAAGAAAAAGCATCGAGTCGTTATAAATAATTTTTCATACATAATAGAATTAATTAAACCTAAAATTAGTGAAATTAATTATTAGGGATAAGCTAGAGAAAGTATGATATCATATAACAATACAATACAACCTGCAGCGCACACTCATACATCCACCAGCTTTCTGGACATGCATAGAGCATGTTGGACATCTCTGCCACCTTTTTCTTTTAGCCAACTCCAAAAAATTCTTATCCAACTTGTTTTCACGCTTGGACTTCTGAAATTGCCGACAATTCATATCTGCGTGCCATGGAACTTTACATTGTGCACAAAATAACCTATGACAAGAAGGGCATTCATAACTTGTAACAGCGCATGCCGTGTCATTCACCATCAAAAGAGAACAATTCTCATAAGGACAGTAAATTTTTTCCTTCAAAGCAATAGAAGACTCACAGTTTGCAGATTCCCAATCAACAATGATTTTTTTAGGTAAAATGGATTGCAAATGTTCTGGTTTCAGTTCAACAGAACATTCTGGATCAGGACAATTCAATTTCACCGCTTTTTCTTTTATTTGATTCTTCACATACTTGGATATGCATTTAACACAAAAGGGATGATTGCATGAACCATTTGAAAACATATTAGAGTCTGTTACAGAATCAAAACATATACCACAAAATACTTTCGAGAATTGACCTTGTTCGATAACTGTCTTTGTTTTCCTCTTCATAAAAAAAAGTGTCTTTATTTTGTTTTTATTTTTTTCTGGTTTAATCTGTATCTTTTTGTTGTTCCTTCCAGTTGCTTTCTTATTCTCCTTGTCTTCATCGTCAAGGTATTGGGAAAGAGAGTTTCTCTTCACTGTGTTTTGAGATCCATTTGCTGAAAGAGGTTGACGTTGACGATTAGTGGTTGCTTTCATAGGCTTCTTCTTTTCATCAACATGGTCTTCTGCAAGAGATTGTCTCTTCACTGGAATCTTCTTTCCATTTGTTGTAAGGGAAATCGAAGGAAACACGTGAGGACTGCGTTTGATTTTCAACATGAATTTGTGTGGAGGCTTCTTCTTTATATCAGCATAGTCTTCTGCAAGAGATTCTCTCTTCATTGAGATATGTGTTCCATTTGCTGAAAGAGAAATAGTTGACATGGTGGGAGGTCACGTTAGGGTTTTTTCTTCAGGAACTGCGTTAGGTTTTCAGTTGTGCTGGGTATTGTTGTTTCTTTTATAGGGTTACTAGGTAAACTAACATTATTTTATATTAAAGTTATAAATATAATTATAAATTTCCCTAAAAAAAATATATAAATTGAATTTAACATAAAAAAGGTTATCATAGTAATTTTGTTTAGTTGTTGAAATAACTATATATTGTATATAAGGATTAAAATATTTGGGTTTGAAAGTATAAAGTATATACGTAGCATAAAATATTCTTATTGTTAAACTTTTTTTTGTTTTTTTTTACAAGTCTTATTGTTAAACTTATTGTGTTTAATTTAACAATAAAATTCTGTCAACCTGTGGTATATTAATATTTGCAACAAAAATATATTATACTATCATAAAAAACTAAAATATTTGTAATTTTTTTATAAATTAGTTGTATGTTGTTTAAACAGTATTTGGAGAAGGTATCCCGCGAACGACAACCGATGTTAGCATTTTATTGGGTGTATGTGCTACTGTTTTTTTTTTTTTTTGGGTGTATGCGCTACTTGACTGCTGATTGTTTTATATTTTTTTAAAAATTTAGTGGTCTAATGTAACTATATTTTAAGGGTAATGGTGGACTATTCTAACTATTTTTAAATGATCTACTAAATTTATTAATTATGAGTCATCATCAATTTGTTTTTTGAAGAAAGTCATCGTCAATTTATAAGCAACCAAATAATAAAGAATTTAAACCCAATATTTTATTTTCTTTTAGAAAAACAATTATTCATTTATAAAATATATCCAATAATAACAAAGATTTTTGTCAAAAAAAAGTTACAAATATTCGTTTATTTTTTTATAAATCATATATAATAACAAATATTAATTTATAAAATAGATCTAATAGAAACAAAGATTCATTTACAAAATATGTATCTGTATCTGTATTATATATAAAGAAAATTACCTCTTTCAGCATTTTTAGGTTGACTTTTTCCTTTCAAAAAATACCCTCAATTTTCAATACAAATAACACATGTATCAAATATATAAGAATAAATTTAAATATTAAAACAAATGTAACAAACACGAAATGAATCTATGTATATGTTTGGTTTTTTTTTCCTTTACAAAAAGTGTAACAAAATAGATGATTATATTTATACTTACTTTTTCATTATTTCAATTATACCCTTAAACAACATTTTCTATAATATAGATTGTTGTTGGTGTCATTAAAAAAAAGAATTTAGATTATATTTTTTTGTTTTTTTTTAAGGAAGATTATATATTTTTTTTGTTATAGTGTTGATGTCATTGAAATAAATAATAATGGTTAGTTTGATTTGTTATAACTTTTATTTTGACAAATGATTTGTTATAACTTGAAAGCAACAAACATTTATGTTTTTAGTTTTAATTAAAATCAAAATTTCATTAAAAAAACAACGTTCATAATTTTTAAACGTTAACACAATAAAAAGAGCAGAAAGACAGACACATTTTTGCGCTAGTAACTAAATAAAATAAAATAAAACTAAATAATAATCAGATTTCCTTTGCAAAAAGCCACAAAAAAATTATAAATTTAACAAAACCAACTATTCATTTATAAATTATATCTAATAGCTGAATTAAAAGCAATGAAAGACATCATAAGACGTCAAAACATCCCAACTAGGTTGACACCCCAAGACCACCTCCATCCTCTGCCTCAACGCTCATAAAATTTTATTAATAAAAAAAAAATTGTACAAGAAGGGGACCAAACATGAACCCGCAAAATATATCTAATAGTAACAACAATTTTTTATTTTCAAAAAAAAAGTAACAACAATTTTTTTTTTTAAAAAAGTCACAAAGATTCATTTATTTTTTATGAATCATGTCTAATATGTCAAAACGAATATTCAATTATAAAATATCTAAGAAAAACAAAGATTCATTTGTAAAATAAGTACAACTAAATAAATTTTTTAAATAATAATCAGATTTCTTATGGAAAAAGCCAAAAATAATAATAATAAATCTAATAAAACCAATAGGTAATAATATTTGAAGCTACATGTTGGAATCTCCCATAAATATTTTAATTTTTTATTTTAGTCCTACTAAGAAATCTCTTCAACTTTTAGTCCTTTAATATTTTTTTTCGTCCACACTTTTGTTATCTGTTTTCAAGTCAGATCATGTATTCCATTCAAATATTATAAAAGTCTCTCTTTGTAAAAATTAGAATTTTTTAGCAAAAACATAAATTAAATATTGTTCTGGACCGGTCAAAAGGACTCTTGGCCCATTAACTTAGGCCCAACATCTTTCAAAGCCCAAACTTCACGTTTGGCATTATTGCTCGCAACATACCCCCTCTCCTGGAGGGGGGTGGACGAAGCAAAGAGACCGGTTCAAACGAACCCCAACGTCTCTTTGCACATTCTTCACGTTCCCGCAATAAACTCTCTGGCGGTTACACTTCCTACGATTTCGTAACCGCTGGAGCCAGGTGTGCCTCCTCAACGGCTTTCCAGCCCTCCACCTCTATAAATAGGGGACTCACTGCAGTCCACAAGGTAGAACTCTTCTTCCCTCTAAAACCCTCACTCTCTGATCTCTACTGACTTGAGCGTCGGAGTGCCTGCAGGTACACACCCCCATCCGCTCCAAGAAGCATTCTGACGTATTCCACCACCGTCACAACCATCTCATTCAAAGCACCGACAGTCACCTTCTGATCAGGTACGATCAGTGGCGCCGTCTGTGGGAAAATATAAGCTCCCCCGTTTTTATAATCCTAAAAACCAAAGCTTTCCATAAAATACCATGGCTGCCAACGGTGCCAAATCCCAGTTACGAAGTGAAGTGCGCATTCCTCAACGGGATGGCATGACATCTTCTCCGTCACCTGTGGATACACCCAGGGAGGAACCAACTCAAATAGTTCCTCTCCAGCAAAGGCCTTTGTAATAAATTAGAGATAATCAGTCCTACATATCCTTCATACTCAATCAGAAATTTAGGGATTGTAATAAATTAGGTCAGGTGCCTTACAGAGACAAACTGACCCCACCTCTGAATTTCTGATCTTGCCCGCGTCTCTTTTACACTTTGGCCTTGAATATGTGCCACTGCTACTTGATTAACCTCTGTCATGTGAGCAGTGTCGCCAATGGAACCTGCAACACAACTATGCAGTTCAAGTGGAAAAAATTTAACATCCCCAGTTTTGTTGTCGCTGGGTGTGACAATCCCCTCAGTGGAAAACCAAATTCTGGTGGCGTATGTCCCTTCCAGACCGTTTCTGGTTCTTCCATTTTTGAAGCCTTCAACAACATCATCCACATGACGCCCATTGACACTTCAGTTGTCTCCTAGAAAAGGGGTTCCCCTACCCCTTCACCCTGACATCATGAACTATGGTAAACACTTATGTTCCTCGCTCTGCTTCTCTGATTTCATTTTCTCTTGGTTTCTCCTCATTTACGGGTTAATCAACATCTTTCTCCTTCATTTTGTTATCCATTTTACTTTCTTCCCTAATGTCATGTACCAAGTCTTCAATCTTCATTGTTCTTCCAAATTTCATGATTCCACATATACTAAAAAAACCTCTTCGCTCTCGTGCTTTGAGACTGCTAGTTCTGATTTCTTGCTCTCGTCTTGAAATGGCCCATATTCTTGAAGTGGATAAAATAGTCACAAGAAAGGGGGGGTTTGAATTGTGACCCTTTAAAAATTAACCTGCACCTTTAAAAGTGATTCTCAAGTAGTTTACTTGGAATGGTTAAGTTAGTGACAGACTTCAGAACGTTCTGATGTCTGAGTGCAGAAACAGATTAACAAGTTAAATGTGTATGTGTGTGTTTGTGTTTGCAGTAAATAAAGAGTATAAGGAAGAGAGAATAAACACACAGAGATTTATAGTAGTTCACCCAATGTGGGCTAGTCTACTCCTCACAGTTTACGTGAGATTTTTCCACTATGATGCTTGAGATAACCTCTCAAATCCTGCACCTTACAATCTGTGTTCACCTGAACACTTTCAGCTCTGTATTCTCTAAGCCTCAGCAGGCTTGCACCTTGTTGCTAAGTTAACCACTTAGACTTTTACAACCTTTGCTCAAACTAACACTTTAGTACCCCTAAAGCTAGATGAGACTTTGTTACAATTTGTATGAAGTTTTGAATGTTTGTGAATCAAACAGACAAGAAGAAAAGAGGAAGGAAAAAAAGTTATCTGTGAAGAAGATAACAGAGAGGGAGAAAGAAAATTGATTTACACTATAAAGAAGGTAAGAAGAAAGCCTTCAGTGATGATCAATTGAAGTTTGCAAAAGCTTCAAACAAACTTTTTTGTTTTCTTGTATGCTTTGCAATTTGTGTGGAGTTTGAATGTTTGAGAATCAAACAGAGGAGGGGGAAGAGAAAGTTATCTTGGCACGAGATAACAGAGAGTATTGATGTGCACTAAGGAAACAAAAGCCTTAGAGATGATCAATTTCAGATTGCAGAAGCTTCAAACAAAACCAAGTTGTTTTCTTGTATGCTTTGCAATGGTGCAAGTTTTGCTGAGCCTTAGATCTGTATTTATAGATCTGTATTTATAGAGCCGTTGGCTCAAATAGCTTCTCCATATGCATCAAAAGTTGCTGGAAAAGTAGGATAAAGCTTGATTCAAATCTGCCTTGGATATTGTGCTGGAGAGAGGGGGTAGTGGATCTGCAATTTCAGGCCCATGCTTCCAGGAAATCTTCTTGATTCAGTTCAGAGAATATGTTATCTCTGATGCAAGATCTCCTTTTGCTACCTTTTTCTTCTTTCCACCAACTACACTGTTCATGGCTGGAAGCATGTGCAGGAGTGAACATTCTGACCATCAGAATGTTTCATTTGTTCTTACTTTAGGATGATTTGTAAGACTACTTTTGATGTAATCAATCCTAATAGTAGATACACGACTGAAGTGAAGTGAATGCAACATCTAGGATAATATTCTCATTGGAATAATCCTAGTACTTTAATGTTCATAGTCTTAGATGAACATTAAAGACCTTTTTGACATAGTTCCTTGTCCATGCCTTTATTGTTGATAGATCCATGCAGATGTACTTTTTTGGACCTTTTATTCATGTCAAGTGTGCTTGCATGTTCTTCACGTTCTTGATGATTCTGGGTTTGGTTATGAACAACCTTCTAAACTATCATCAGAATGTTCTGATCAACTCGCTGATCAACATTCTGAACAACATTCTGAACTAACTTTCTGAACTCAGAGTTAGTTCATGAATGCAAATGTTCTTTGATTTCTTGTATCTAGGTATGTTTTAACTTTGTTTGTGTCTTGGTTAATTACTCAAGAACGCACAAATACCAAGAACTATCAAATTCCATTAATCCTTTAATCACCATAGATGTCTTTAATGATTTTTTGATCCAAAGTCAAAATCATTGTCTGCATAAGATATGTTCATGTCACATCTGTTCTTGCATGTTCTTGGTGTGGACATTGATTTATGGTTTTGCTCTAATGAACCTTCTGAGAAACCTTCTGAACAACCTTCTGAACTCCTTCTGGGTTCAAACATATGAACTTCAGAATGTTTCTTCTGGGTTCCTTCCTTTTTGATGGTTGTACTCTGTGCTGAACATTCTGATGTTCTTCAACACTTTGAACCTTAAGAAGGTTGTTTATTTATTTCCTTCAAGAACTACTTGAAGCATATAAATGAGAGATCATTTGTTTTGACAAACAAGATGATTCTTTCTTTGAAGTCCAAAAGAATATTTCTTTGCATCTAGTTCATCATTGCATGCAACTGATGACTTTAAATATTCTTGTTTATCCATGAAGTAATCCTTTATTATTTCTGGATATATTCAGGGTTAATGTTCATGATGATTATGAACTCCATTCATATGAACATTCTGATCTCTGTTCAAATGAACATTCTGAACTCAGAACTTCTTATCTTCAGAAGCTTTGGAAGTGTGATACTTTGAGGAGGTTCTGAGAATCTTCCTAACTTGTATGCATATTTCCTTTTATCTTCTTTACCCATGATGGATCTTCAAATCATATAACATAAAACTCAATGTGATTTTTGTCACATAACTTCAAGCACATTCTTGTGCAGCTTGTGATGTAAGTTCTTCCAGCATGATTCAAGTTCTTCCATTATGATACTTGAGCTATGAATCTTCATGGAGATATGATCTTGTTGTTTCAACTGATGGTATACTCATTCTTTCATTGTTGAGTAGATTATGATGCCACTTATGTGATTCCTGTTCCTTTAACAAAAACTCAAGTGCAACCATCAGTAGATCACCATTCATAAAACTTATTATTTATTCCACGAGGTTTGTTATCATTAAAACATTCATCAAAAAGATTTTTGCTTCAACAATTCTAATTCTATATCATTTTTTGCCTTTGCCTCCACTTTTTCTTTGGCTTCTGTTCTTGATTACTCTTATGGCTCATCAACGAATAATGTTCTTCCACATCTCTAATGTAACCAGCATCTGAGACTTTGCTTCTCCTCAAATTTCAAAGTTGTCTGCTCTAGGCCAATCGTTGCAGACTCGCAGCACCCCAATTCATCCTTCCACAACACTTCAAACTGTATCAGAAATTTTTGCACCATATACTCTCTCTATCTCTCTCTCTCTCTCTCTCTCACCCTCCCTCTCTCTCTCTCTCTCTCTCTCTCTCTCTCTCTCTCCTCTCCCTCCCCCCCCCTCTCAAATGACAAGATACTTCTCATTCTCGACCCTCTTTTTATATATAGGTAACATACCTTATTTATTTAATCATCCAAGCCCCCAACTACGAACTAAGTAGTTTGAACTCCCTCAACTATCAAACCTTTCAAAACCTTACTAAAAGACAAACTAGGAATCTACTAAAGCATAAGTATATAAGCAACAAAGTTTCTATTGAAAGAGATCCACCTCTTCAGGACTACCCTCACGTAATCCTAATCCTAAAGCTGATGCCAAAGCAAAGTGCGGTGACTTTTCTCCATTTGTACAGTTTTTGACATTGAAATTTTCATGGAACTGCATGTGTTACACACAAGGAATCAAACAAGATATAACAAGTGATACAACTTGAATTGAAGCCATCCAAGACTGCCCAGTAAATGAAACAACATATAATAGTTAAATTATCATTTGGAAAGCCCAAATTTATCAAACGATTTCAGAAACAATATGAAAGAAAGAAGATTAAAAATTGAGCTATTGATTATCACAAAAATACGGATGTTAGGAAAACAGCGGAATGATGAAAACATGATATGACACATAAAAGTAAGGCAATGCTGATTTTTTTTATTTTAGTCACACTAAAAATTTTCTTCAACTTTTGATCTTTTAAAATGTTTTTCGTTCACACCTTTGTTGTCTGCTTTTAAGAGTCTGCTCATGTATATCATTCAAATATTATAAAAGTTTTTTCAGTAAAATTTAGAATTTTTAACAAATCATGAATTCCTGAGCCATTTAACAAAAGATGAATTAAAATCTAATTCAAATATTATAAAAGTCTCTAATTGATGACATTTATTAAAATGTTAAGGCTTTTCAAAAGTGATGATGTGGTTTTGCCGGATGAGATGATGATGTAGGGGCCTCATTCGCCACTTTCGGCTGATTTGAGGTTTTGGTACTTTTAATTAGGGGGGACTTAAAATCTAAATGATGATATGTATGTAATCTAATTCTAATGATTCAATAATTTACCATTAGGATTACTTGTTGAATTTGATGTTATACCGAAAATGCTTGATAGCATATGAACGTGTTTAATTTTTATTTTTATTTTTGAATCGGCAAATATTATTAAGCTCGGAAAGCGCAAGACACACAAAACCGGCAAGAGGAGGAAAAAGAGTACAAAGGCCAAAAAACAAGGGGCCCCTCAACACCAATAGACTCAATAAAAAAACCCCTACAAGTCCTACTTCCGAAAAAGAAGAGGAAAAAACAGCAAAAGCAACCAAAATGCACAAAAGAGACATGCGCAACCAAACACCAATCACGAAGCCAGGAAGCAAAACCCCACCGCACACTAAGCTGCACCAGCCAACAAACCTGTAGCCCCACAGCAGGAAAAAACTGTCTGCAACTGAATAGAGAGAAGACCTGCCGCACCACAACTCAGCAGGAACACAACAGCCACTGTTGTTTTTGGATTTCCAAACTGTTGAATTTGGATTTCCAAATTCTATTATCTACCGAAGTTGTTACTAGGTTGAGTCACGACCAGGTCGCTCTCTTTAAGACGTTTCGTGGCACTACCCAAAATTGTGCAAGGTAGACTATCAACCACGCCGCCTCCAGGATAAAACAAGCCCAGCTACAACTGTGCGGTTAACTACTGCACCGTAGAAAACCGTTCGAGAATTACACCTTCAAATATGGTACTAAGACCACTCTTTAATACTGAAACCACTTTAATATGGTATTATTACCATTCTATTATGGTGCTAAGACCACTCAAATATGGTGTTTCCACCATTCTAACTTTTAAGTTCTCTAAACTATCAATATGGTACTATGACCACTCAAATATGGTGTTACCACCATTTCTCCTCAAATAGAAAAATATTTAAATAATTTATATACTGTTAAGATCATTCATAATTCCGACGGGACATTATTATTACGAAAGGGACTATGATCTTAATAGTACTCTTTATTCCGAATGGACATATATTATCGAAAGGGACTATGAACTTAAGACCACTCTTAATTCCGAAGGAACATTAAACCGAAAAAGGGACTATGGTCTTAAGAACATTCTTAAAATATGGTTCAATCGATTGATCAAAGCCACTCGATACGGTACATAACCGCTCTATTTGAAACCGAAAGGGACAGAAAGGAGTAGAAGCGGAAGAAACTTGTTAACACAAGTCGGAGGGAGAAGAGAAGAAAAGAATTCCCGACAACTCAATGAAATTCTTTTCGGTGTGTGGAATGCACTATGTGAGTTCTCTATTTATAGGGAAAATTCACAACTAATAAGTGAGAAACTTTGGGAACAAGTAATATGAGAAACTTTGGGAACAAGTAACATATTACTTTGCGATTAAGTAATTCACATATTAGATCTAGTACAAAAATATATTAATTGAGTACTAAAATATATTAAATTTAGTACAAAAATATATCATATTATGTACCAAAATATTTTAGCAAAACTTGGGGACTAAGAAAGCATTTTCTAATAATGATTAAATTAATTATTTAATTTATCATTTCCAAATAATAAAATATATATCAATATATATTTTTTTCTCTAGTGCTTATGTACCCCCATTAATTAGAGGTACACCCCCACTATATAAACACTACTAATGTGTGTGTTCTATCCGATGTGGGACTTCCACTTTTTTCAATTCACACAACACTAGTTCTACCCAACATGGGAATTTGTGTTTAGTCTTTTTAACTCAATTTCCACACATGTTCCAACAGCCACCACTGCTTGCAACCGAAGAAAACAAGGGCAGCACCTCCACTCCTCTTATCTTCTACACAAACAACTTTTTGGATTCCAAATCCACTCATAGAGCAAACAAGTCGACATCTTTGATCTCGCTAAACTCCACCTCCAGGATATAACTTTTATCTCCTCAACTATATCATCCATTCTAATCTCAACATTATTAAAAATGGTGTTATTTCTTGCTTTCCAAATCGCCCAAATGGATGTGTGCCAAATTAATCTCATTCCCCTTCTAACCTCTTTCTGATGAGTTGCCACTCCATTCCAACATTCCCAAAGTGAAACACAAAGAAGATGATTTGTCGACTTCCAAGTCATTGTTGTAGATGTAGCCAAATCTTCAAGTCTTCCGGCAATGCACAAGAAGATGATTTGTCGACTCAACCATCTCATTGCAAAAAACACAAAGCAAGTCTATGTTATTTGGAATAGCATTCCGCCGAACTAAATTCAATCTCGTTGGAATCCGATTAAGCAAAGCTTTCCAGAGAGAGCCACCATTTTTGACGGCGCCGCACACTTCCACACTTGAGTAAACACCCGCGTCTCTTCTCCCGACACCTCATCAAGAGCCGTTAGAGCCTCTAATTTCTTATAAATTGATCTTACCGAAAACATCCCGTTCTCCTCTATCTTCCAACACCACTCATCCACCCCTTGGGACAACTCCACACTGTGTTTAATTATTGTTGTATAATAACAATCGGATTTTATTTTGGAATAAGTGTGCATCTCTCTTAAAGTCATGATTATATATTCAATTCATTATTGGACCCAAATGTGGTATGGCTAAACAACGTTGAATACCCCTTAAGGTGTGAGATAATCTATCTATCTATCTATATATCTATATATCTTTGAATTTGAAACTTGAACTATTCTTATGCAAGAGTTTTGATGATGTGGCATGTCTAAATGAGCTCTAATTTTTCATTTTCTATTGATACTTTGTCACCCTCTTTTAACTATTACTCTAATAATTCATTCATTATTTAACCCCACTAAATCAATTTAATGTTTAGTGAATAGGCCTATTATGAGAGATTGTATATGCAGGATGATACCCTCCACTAATTCAATGTTTTTCTATTCATTTTACAACAGTTTCAAACTACCCAGTAGCTGAAATATTTTTCTTGAAATCAATCGGTTACATTGTCATTCTATTAATTTTTCCTAAAAAAACAAAAAAAACTCTATGCAACATTTCTTACGGGAGCAATTTATTTGTATATTTATGACACTATATTATCATGCTATCAAAGAGAGAATTCCCTCTCCAAGTTATGCATCTTCTCCCTCACATTCTTTTTTTATTTTCAGTTATGAAAATTCTATTGAACCATAACTGTTCTTGCATAGTGAATTGCTTTAGTTGCGGATATTGAATCATCACTCTCAAAAACTATCCCTGATTTTTTCATCATCATTTTCTCTAAGAAACTATGATACCTCTTCAATTTTATCTTATGGTTCACCCCATCCACCATCACCACTTTTGTTACTCTTCAATCTCTTGATTATTCATTGATTTCTAATCTATGATCATTTTCGCTTTTCTCTTTTTTTGGTGAGGTGGTTCTCCCTTTTCCTTCCTTTCTTTTTATTTTTGTTCTTGGTATCTTTGTAATCTAAGTTTGCATAGTTCTTATGCAAGTATTGTGCATATGTGACACCTCTAAAAAGCTTTCTCACACTATTAACAACTTGACACTATATCTTAAATTCTTAGTCCATTAATATCCATATTGTTGTTGTTCAACTTCGTAACAACCCCACCATACTAATTATTGTTATCAAAATTAACTATTTAATTTTTCATATCATCAATATTATAATATAAATCATTTTGGTTTTCTCATATTTGTCTAAGTCATCAGGTAAAATATGACAGATTACTCATGAATATCTATAGAAATATACTTATGTGTGTGTCAAAATAACAACGCATCTCTAATATGCAATATACTTGGATTTCATGAGAATGGTAGAAACAAAATCTAAGTCAGACATAAAGATTTTGAAGTTGTCATATAAAAAGAATATTGATGTAACAAAATCTAAACATGGTTGGTATAGTAGAGTTTATATACCGGCATCAATGATTGTCGAACAATTTTATCTAATATAAAATACTACTTACACATAACAAAGTTCATTCAAAAAGCTCTTTGAACATTTAATCTATTTTGCTTATTGAAAAAGTTTGGATGTTGATGTCATATATTTACTTTTACATTTTACTTATTTCAAACTTTAATTTTAACTAACTCTTTTATTTGACAATGACAAAAGTTTAAAAATGTTTCAATTGTAATTTTATTTAAAATAAAATGATTCATTGGAGCTACCGAAATGGTCATTTCCATTAAATTTATAAAAAAATCCATTGAAACCCGTGCAACGCACGGGTTAAATACCTAGTTTCATTTATTATATCAAAATTGCAAACTAGTCATCAAATGTCTTTTTATTTAACCATTTTGATCCTTGAAGTGTCTTTTGATAATTACTTTAATACTCAAATGAGTTTTTTTGTTTGTATATTTTATCCATAAAATTACAAGTAAAAAGACACTTATGAATTATGTCCAATTTTGATACAACGCCTCCCACGTTAAGAGACAAAATGGTTGTTTACTCATGCCGTACCTATACCATCAATGATTTGAAGTGAGTTGATTACTTTTTGTTTCCATGTGATGTGAAGCTTTTTATTACTTCATGATCCGTTAATTCAATTTAACGATCCCTACTTAAGTGATAAGGAGAGGATGATATTATGCTTATGACGAAGGGTGTATGTTTTACTCATCACATATGATGGCTGTTATTTTTTAATAAAACTATGTTTCAATTTTTACGAAGTTGTTGTGCATTGACTGTGATGACATTTTGCATGATAATAATGATAATAATAATAATAATAATAATAATAATAATAATAATAATAATAATAATAATAATAAGGGTTAAATATGTTTTTAGTTCTTATAAATATATCAACTTTTTCGTTTGTCCGTTTTAATCGAACTGTTTTAGTCTTTCTAAAAAATTTCTTCAACTTTTTTCGTTTTAGTCTTTCTAAAAAATTTCTTCAATTTTTAGTCCCTATCGACGAACTATGTCCTAATATTATTATTTATGCAGGGATAATTATGTAGAATTTGGTGTTTACTTTTTTAGGATTAATAATTTATTAACATTCTTTTTCATGAGATTTATGTGGAAAACTTGTAAGCCGAATTAGGACGTACATGTTCATGATAATAGTTGTGCTCCCATGATATACTTCAACCAAGTCGCTCTTTCTTTAGGCATGTGACTACTGACTAAATGGGAATTGAGGAGGAGGGAGGAGAGCTGGTGTGGGAAGTGGAGGGAAATGGTCCTGCTTCCTCCTAGGCAAGGACGAATCTGGACTTTCAATACTAGTGTGACAATTTTTTTTTGTCAAATAATTAAATAATATTAAATTTAATAAAAAGTTATATTAAAAATAGTTGTAGAAATTCTTAAAAAAAAAGTTGTAGCAACCAAAATTATAAAGAAAATAATATATTTTTCACTTATTGAAAATGAACTAAAATTATATCATTACTAATTATCCTAAGAACATCTCTTTCTATTCTTTCCATATAGGTTATAAGAGATGTCAAATGTTCTAGCAGGATACCCGTGCATACGAACGGGTGAGCGCATTGAGCTCTTTTTTTGGAAGCAAGTCGCAATTGCATAGAAATTATAAGAAAAAAGCCTATGTATTGATATATGAATAAAAATATAGACATATGTACAAATTGTACAAAAAATTATTTTCGTATTAACTATGAATAAAAATATAGACATGTGGTCCCGTGAGCATATCTCAGTTGGTAGGACAATGCATTATTATATGCAGGGGCCGGGATTCGAACCCCGGACACCCCACTTATTCACCTTATAAGGTGAATTCTAGTCACTAGGCTACCTGACCAAAATAAATAAATAAATATAAGGGTTAATTAAGTTTTTAGGCCCTATAAATATTCACAGTTTTGTTTTTAATCCCTACAAAATAAAATCACACTTTTTAGTCCCTGTGACATTTTTCTTAAGCATTTAAGGGACTAAAAATGCTGATGGAAAAATTTATAGGGACTAAAAATGTTGTTTGAAAATTTTATAGGGACTAAAAATGTTGATGAAAAATTTTATAGGGACTAAAAAGTGTGATTTTATTTTGTAGGGACTAAAAACAAAATTCTGAATATTTATAGGGACCATTTACTTAATTAACCCAAAATATAAATATGTGTATAAATTAAAAAAAATTCGCTCCCTGTATTAATATACAAGTTAAAATATAAACACATATTAATATAGACACGTGTATAAATTACAAAAACAATATGTCCTCGTATTAATATATGAGTAAAAATATAGATAAATGTATAAACATAAAAAAAAAATTTAACATCTATATTAATATATGAGTAAAAATATACAGTGAATCGATAAAAAAATATTATAAAAAAAAAAAATAAATTGGACCTGAACTGGCGTGGCACTTGCCACACCATATGCCTTCTTCAGGTCCGTCCCTGCTCCTAGGTCATAACTAGTATAAATATAGGAGTCAGGCTCCTCCAAAATATCTTCACACTCACAAATGAGAAAACACTCCGACCCTTGTTAAGCAAATTGTTGGTTGGGTAGATTCTATTGTGCTTACCACTAGTACAATTGAATGGATATTAAACAAGGATGATGATGGAAAATGTGACCGAAATCATAGGAGATGAGTATGCTTTCGAACAAAAGAAAAATATAAATAGGAATTAAGAAATTTCGATTATAACACACTCTACATTTATGTCAGAAAATCAATGATAGGGATTTGTTTGACTGTTGGTGGTTAATGTTCATGATTCCATCAGCCAAAAGGGAAGTTGGAATTCGATCAGGACCGTTAGATCCCCACTTTGAAAGGGTCGTTGATTAATGGACCATTTGATGTACCACGTTACAATATGGTACATAGGAGCATTTTAATGAAAGCCCTCGAGCGTGACGAGACATATCGCCACGACGACCGAATCAAAAGAGAGCAGACTGGCCGCATGTATAAGGCTTATGGTGAAATTAGTTTCCAAAATAGACTTGGCTCATTGAGGACAAGCCCGAAAAAAGAAAGAAAAAAGAAAGAGAGTCTTGTTTGGACTTGAGGTGGAGTTGAAAATTAAGAAATCGATCTCACATACGAGGGAACAAGAAAACCTTTAATTAATGGAAAGTTTGAGTCCATTTGTTGAAGCTTTAAAATTTGTGCCTCCAACACCCTAACACAAACTAACTCTCATTATATTTCTACACTCCAATTGAACTTGTGCGATAATGATAATCCAACAGTTAATCTCCAAAAATTTAAAAGAAAATAAATCAAGTCGTTAAGCACACAAAAATTAGGAGAAGCATAAAAATAACCTAAGTACCGAAGAACATGTTCAATAGTCCACATGCCTGATTTTGGCAGCAGTATTATCCTAGATTTATCCATAGAAAATATTACAACCCTAGATTATGAAAGAAAGCAATATTTTCGATATTATGAAAGAAAGCAATATTTTCGACATCCATAGAAAATCATATAACCCTAGATTTATCCTTCCAAGAAGTTTCTTGATAAGAATGATTGAGAAAAAGATCAAGTTAGCTTTGAAATTTTTGAGCTTGCAAACTATCTGAGATGCCATAAGAATACAATTGTTCCTGAGTTCTCTAAACCGATAAAGCTGCATCCACTTGCATGTGAACATCTCCACGAAAAATCTTTTATTCCAAGTCTCACATTTTACTTAAGATACAATTACATAGGAAACCCAAACCCAATATTAGGCACACTTCGATAATATCCGGAGTTCTGGATGATTAAACAACATTTTAAAATAAAATTAGTCAGTTTCAATGCCTTCTTATAAAGCACTTTGTATTAGTTGAAGAAAAATTCTTTGACAAAGAACTTGTAAAAACATTTTAGCTGAACCTTTAGCTTTAAAATGATTTCAAGTCTTTTCTTAGAACTTTTATTAGTGATCTTTGTTAAAGTGAATATATGTGTAATTTTGTTGGTGTGGTACTAGGATTACATGCATTCTTATATGCCTTATTTTTAATTCCATATGCAAAGAGTTTCATAGAGTTACCGTGTAGGTATTTGATTGCAAGTATGCAACCGATGCCAATGCCTACCACACATGTAGCAGAAGTCATAACCACACCTGAAAAAGAAAAAGCATCGAGTCGTTATAAATAATTTTTCATACATAATAGAATTAATTAAACCTAAAATTAGTGAAATTAATTATTAGGGATAAGCTAGAGAAAGTATGATATCATATAACAATACAATACAACCTGCAGCGCACACTCATACATCCACCAGCTTTCTGGACATGCATAGAGCATGTTGGACATCTCTGCCACCTTTTTCTTTTAGCCAACTCCAAAAAATTCTTATCCAACTTGTTTTCACGCTTGGACTTCTGAAATTGCCGACAATTCATATCTGCGTGCCATGGAACTTTACATTGTGCACAAAATAACCTATGACAAGAAGGGCATTCATAACTTGTAACAGCGCATGCCGTGTCATTCACCATCAAAAGAGAACAATTCTCATAAGGACAGTAAATTTTTTCCTTCAAAGCAATAGAAGACTCACAGTTTGCAGATTCCCAATCAACAATTATTTTTTTAGGTAAAATGGATTGCAAATGTTCTGGTTTCAGTTCAACAGAACATTCTGGATCAGGACAATTCAATTTCACCGCTTTTTCTTTTATTTGATTCTTCACATACTTGGATATGCATTTAACACAAAAGGGATGATTGCATGAACCATTTGAAAACATATTAGAGTCTGTTACAGAATCAAAACATATACCACAAAATACTTTCGAGAATTGACCTTGTTCGATAACTGTCTTTGTTTTCCTCTTCATAAAAAAAAGTGTCTTTATTTTGTTTTTATTTTTTTCTGGTTTAATCTGTATCTTTTTGTTGTTCCTTCCAGTTGCTTTCTTATTCTCCTTGTCTTCATCGTCAAGGTATTGGGAAAGAGAGTTTCTCTTCACTGTGTTTTGAGATCCATTTGCTGAAAGAGGTTGACGTTGACGATTAGTGGTTGCTTTCATAGGCTTCTTCTTTTCATCAACATGGTCTTCTGCAAGAGATTGTCTCTTCACTGGAATCTTCTTTCCATTTGTTGTAAGGGAAATCGAAGGAAACACGTGAGGACTGCGTTTGATTTTCAACATGAATTTGTGTGGAGGCTTCTTCTTTATATCAGCATAGTCTTCTGCAAGAGATTCTCTCTTCATTGAGATATGTGTTCCATTTGCTGAAAGAGAAATAGTTGACATGGTGGGAGGTCACGTTAGGGTTTTTTCTTCAGGAACTGCGTTAGGTTTTCAGTTGTGCTGGGTATTGTTGTTTCTTTTATAGGGTTACTAGGTAAACTAACATTATTTTATATTAAAGTTATAAATATAATTATAAATTTCCCTAAAAAAAATATATAAATTGAATTTAACATAAAAAAGGTTATCATAGTAATTTTGTTTAGTTGTTGAAATAACTATATATTGTATATAAGGATTAAAATATTTGGGTTTGAAAGTATAAAGTATATACGTAGCATAAAATATTCTTATTGTTAAACTTTTTTTTGTTTTTTTTACAAGTCTTATTGTTAAACTTATTGTGTTTAATTTAACAATAAAATTCTGTCAACCTGTGGTATATTAATATTTGCAACAAAAATATATTATACTATCATAAAAAACTAAAATATTTGTAATTTTTTTATAAATTAGTTGTATGTTGTTTAAACAGTATTTGGAGAAGGTATCCCGCGAACGACAACCGATGTTAGCATTTTATTGGGTGTATGTGCTACTGTTTTTTTTTTTTGGGTGTATGCGCTACTTGACTGCTGATTGTTTTATATTTTTTTAAAAATTTAGTGGTCTAATGTAACTATATTTTAAGGGTAATAGTGGACTATTCTAACTATTTTTAAATGATCTACTAAATTTATTAATTATGAGTCATCATCAATTTGTTTTTTGAAGAAAGTCATCGTCAATTTATAAGCAACCAAATAATAAAGAATTTAAACCCAATATTTTATTTTCTTTTAGAAAAACAATTATTCATTTATAAAATATATCCAATAATAACAAAGATTTTTGTCAAAAAAAAGTTACAAATATTCGTTTATTTTTTTATAAATCATATATAATAACAAATATTAATTTATAAAATAGATCTAATAGAAACAAAGATTCATTTACAAAATATGTATCTGTATCTGTATTATATATAAAGAAAATTACCTCTTTCAGCATTTTTAGGTTGACTTTTTCCTTTCAAAAAATACCCTCAATTTTCAATACAAATAACACATGTATCAAATATATAAGAATAAATTTAAATATTAAAACAAATGTAACAAACACGAAATGAATCTATGTATATGTTTGGTTTTTTTTTCCTTTACAAAAAGTGTAACAAAATAGATGATTATATTTATACTTACTTTTTCATTATTTCAATTATACCCTTAAACAACATTTTCTATAATATAGATTGTTGTTGGTGTCATTAAAAAAAAGAATTTAGATTATATTTTTTTGTTTTTTTTTAAGGAAGATTATATATTTTTTTTGTTATAGTGTTGATGTCATTGAAATAAATAATAATGGTTAGTTTGATTTGTTATAACTTTTATTTTGACAAATGATTTGTTATAACTTGAAAGCAACAAACATTTATGTTTTTAGTTTTAATTAAAATCAAAATTTCATTAAAAAAACAACGTTCATAATTTTTAAACGTTAACACAATAAAAAGAGCAGAAAGACAGACACATTTTTGCGCTAGTAACTAAATAAAATAAAATAAAACTAAATAATAATCAGATTTCCTTTGCAAAAAGCCACAAAAAAATTACAAATTTAACAAAACCAACTATTCATTTATAAATTATATCTAATAGCTGAATTAAAAGCAATGAAAGACATCATAAGACGTCAAAACATCCCAACTAGGTTGACACCCCAAGACCACCTCCATCCTCTGCCTCAACGCTCATAAAATTTTATTAATAAAAAAAAAATTGTACAAGAAGGGGACCAAACATGAACCCGCAAAATATATCTAATAGTAACAACAATTTTTTATTTTCAAAAAAAAAGTAACAACAATTTTTTTTTTTTTAAAAAGTCACAAAGATTCATTTATTTTTTATGAATCATGTCTAATATGTCAAAACGAATATTCAATTATAAAATATCTAAGAAAAACAAAGATTCATTTGTAAAATAAGTACAACTAAATAAATTTTTTAAATAATAATCAGATTTCTTATGGAAAAAGCCAAAAATAATAATAATAAATCTAATAAAACCAATAGGTAATAATATTTGAAGCTACATGTTGGAATCTCCCATAAATATTTTAATTTTTTATTTTAGTCCTACTAAGAAATCTCTTCAACTTTTAGTCCTTTAATATTTTTTTTCGTCCACACTTTTGTTATCTGTTTTCAAGTCAGATCATGTATTCCATTCAAATATTATAAAAGTCTCTCTTTGTAAAAATTAGAATTTTTTAGCAAAAACATAAATTAAATATTGTTCTGGACCGGTCAAAAGGACTCTTGGCCCATTAACTTAGGCCCAACATCTTTCAAAGCCCAAACTTCACGTTTGGCATTATTGCTCGCAACATACCCCCTCTCCTGGAGGGGGGTGGACGAAGCAAAGAGACCGGTTCAAACGAACCCCAACGTCTCTTTGCACATTCTTCACGTTCCCGCAATAAACTCTCTGGCGGTTACACTTCCTACGATTTCGTAACCGCTGGAGCCAGGTGTGCCTCCTCAACGGCTTTGCAGCCCTCCACCTCTATAAATAGGGGACTCACTGCAGTCCACAAGGTAGAACTCTTCTTCCCTCTAAAACCCTCACTCTCTGATCTCTACTGACTTGAGCGTCGGAGTGCCTGCAGGTACACACCCCCCATCCGCTCCAAGAAGCATTCTGACGTATTCCACCACCGTCACAACCATCTCATTCAAAGCACCGACAGTCACCTTCTGATCAGGTACGATCAGTGGCGCCGTCTGTGGGAAAATATAAGCTCCCCCGTTTTTATAATCCTAAAAACCAAAGCTTTCCATAAAATACCATGGCTGCCAACGGTGCCAAATCCCAGTTACGAAGTGAAGTGCGCATTCCTCAACGGGATGGCATGACATCTTCTCCGTCATCTGTGGATACACCCAGGGAGGAACCAACTCAAATAGTTCCTCTCCAGCAAAGGCCTTTGTAATAAATTAGAGATAATCAGTCCTACATATCCTTCATACTCAATCAGAAATTTAGGGATTGTAATAAATTAGGTCAGGTGCCTTACAGAGACAAACTGACCCCACCTCTGAATTTCTGATCTTGCCCGCGTCTCTTTTAGACTTTGGCCTTGAATATGTGCCACTGCTACTTGTTTAACCTCTGTCATGTGAGCAGTGTCGCCAATGGAACCTGCAACACAACTATGCAGTTCAAGTGGAAAAAATTTAACATCCCCAATTTTGTTGTCGCTGGGTGTGACAATCCCCTCAGTGGAAAACCAAATTCTGGTAGCGTATGTCCCTTCCAGACCGTTTCTGGTTCTTCCATTTTTGAAGCCTTCAACAATATCATCCACATGATGCCCATTGACACTTCAGTTGTCTCCTAGAAAAGGGGTTCCCCTACCCCTTCACCCTGACATCATGAACTATGGTAAACACTTATGTTCCTCGCTCTACTTCTCTGATTTCATTTTCTCTTGGTTTCTCCTCATTTACGGGTTAATCAACATCTTTCTCCTTCATTTTGTTATCCATTTTACTTTCTTCCCTAATGTCATGTACCAAGTCTTCAATCTTCATTGTTCTTCCAAATTTCATGATTCCACATATACTAAAAAAACCTCTTCGCTCTCGTGCTTTGAGACTGCTAGTTCTGATTTCTTGCTCTCGTCTTGAAATGGCCCATATTCTTGAAGTGGATAAAATAGTCACAAGAAAGGGGGGGTTTGAATTGTGACCCTTTAAAAATTAACCTGCACCTGTAAAAGTGATTCTCAAGTAGTTTACTTGGAATGGTTAAGTTAGTGACAGACTTCAGAACGTTCTGATGTCTGAGTGCAGAAACAGATTAACAAGTTAAATGCGTATGTGTGTGTTTGTGTTTGCAATAAATAAAGAGTATAAGGAAGAGAGAATAAACACACAGAGATTTATAGTAGTTCACCCAATGTGGGCTAGTCTACTCCTCACAGTTTACGTGAGATTTTTCCACTATGATGCTTGAGATAACCTCTCAAATCCTGCACCTTACAATCTGTGTTCACCTGAACACTTTCAGCTCTGTATTCTCTAAGCCTCAGCAGGCTTGCACCTTGTTGCTAAGTTAACCACTTAGACTTTTACAACCTTTGCTCAAACTAACACTTTAGTACCCCTAAAGCTAGATGAGACTTTGTTACAATTTGTATGAAGTTTTGAATGTTTGTGAATCAAACAGACAAGAAGAAAAGAGGAAGGAAAAAAAGTTATCTGTGAAGAAGATAACAGAGAGGGAGAAAGAAAATTGATTTACACTATAAAGAAGGTAAGAAGAAAGCCTTCAGTGATGATCAATTGAAGTTTGCAAAAGCTTCAAACAAACTTTTTTGTTTTCTTGTATGCTTTGCAATTTGTGTGGAGTTTGAATGTTTGAGAATCAAACAGAGGAGGGGGAAGAGAAAGTTATCTTGGCACGAGATAACAGAGAGTATTGATGTGCACTAAGGAAACAAAATCCTTAGAGATGATCAATTTCAGATTGCAGAAGCTTCAAACAAAACCAAGTTGTTTTCTTGTATGCTTTGCAATGGTGCAAGTTTTGCTGAGCCTTAGATCTGTATTTATAGATCTGTATTTATAGAGCCGTTGGCTCAAATAGCTTCTCCATATGCATCAAAAGTTGCTGGAAAAGTAGGATAAAGCTTGATTCAAATCTGCCTTAGATATTGTGCTGGAGAGAGAGGGTAGTGGATCTGCAATTTCAGGCCCATGCTTCCAGGAAATCTTCTTGATTCAGTTCAGAGAATATGTTATCTCTGATGCAAGATCTCCTTTTGCTACCTTTTTCTTCTTTCCACCAACTACACTGTTCATGGCTGGAAGCATGTGCAGGAGTGAACATTCTGACCATCAGAATGTTTCATTTGTTCTTACTTTAGGATGATTTGTAAGACTAGGATACACGACTGAAGTGCAGTGAATGCAACATCTAGTAGTAGATACACGACTGAAGTAGATACACGACTGAAGTGCAGTGAATGCAACATCTAGGATAATATTCTCATTGGAATAATCCTAGTACTTTAATGTTCATAGTCTTAGATGAACATTAAAGACCTTTTTGACATAGTTCCTTGTCCATGCCTTTATTGTTGATAGATCCATGCAGATGTACTTTTTTGGACCTTTTATTCATGTCAAGTGTGCTTGCATGTTCTTCACGTTCTTGATGATTCTGGGTTTGGTTATGAACAACCTTCTAAACTATCATCAGAATGTTCTGATCAACTCGCTGATCAACATTCTGAACAACATTCTGAACTAACTTTCTGAACTCAGAGTTAGTTCATGAATGCAAATGTTCTTTGATTTCTTGTATCTAGGTATGTTTTAACTTTGTTTGTGTCTTGGTTAATTACACAAGAACGCACAAATACCAAGAACTATCAAATTCCATTAATCCTTTAATCACCATAGATGTCTTTAATGATTTTTTGATCCAAAGTCAAAATCATTGTCTGCATAAGATATGTTCATGTCACATCTGTTCTTGCATGTTCTTGGTGTGGACATTGATTTATGGTTTTGCTCTAATGAACCTTCTGAGAAACCTTCTGAACAACCTTCTGAACTCCTTCTGGATTCAAACATATGAACTTCAGAATGTTTCTTCTGGGTTCCTTCCTTTTTGATGGTTGTACTCTGTGCTGAACATTCTGATGTTCTTCAACACTTTGAACCTTAAGAAGGTTGTTTATTTATTTCCTTCAAGAACTACTTGAAGCATATAAATGAGAGATCATTTGTTTTGACAAACAAGATGATTCTTTCTTTGAAGTCCAAAAGAATATTTCTTTGCATCTAGTTCATCATTGCATGCAACTGATGACTTTAAATATTCTTGTTTATCCATGAAGTAATCCTTTATTATTTCTGGATATATTCAGGGTTAATGTTCATGATGATTATGAACTCCATTCATATGAACATTCTGATCTCTGTTCAAATGAACATTCTGAACTCAGAACTTCTTATCTTCAGAAGCTTTGGAAGTGTGATACTTTGAGGAGGTTCTGAGAATCTTCCTAACTTGTATGCATATTTCCTTTTATCTTCTTTACCCATGATGGATCTTCAAATCATATAACATAAAACTCAATGTGATTTTTGTCACATAACTTCAAGCACATTCTTGTGCAGCTTGTGATGTAAGTTCTTCCAACATGATTCAAGTTCTTCCATTATGATACTTGAGCTATGAATCTTCATGGAGATATGATCTTGTTGTTTCAACTGATGGTATACTCATTCTTTCATTGTTGAGTAGATTATGATGCACTTATCAATGTGGGTGGCTTCTAGCTTATCCACTTATGTGATTCCTGTTCTTTTAACAAAAACTCAAGTGCAACCATCAGTAGATCACCATTCATAAAACTTATTATTTATTCCACGAGGTTTGTTATCATTAAAACACTCATCAAAAAGATTTTTGCTTCAACAATTCTAATTCTATATCATTTTTTGCCTTTGCCTCCACTTTTTCTTTGGCTTCTGTTCTTGATTACTCTTATGGCTCATCAACGAATAATGTTCTTCCACATCTCTAATGTAACCAGCATCTGAGGCTTTGCTTCTCCTCAAATTTCAAAGTTGTCTGCTCTAGGCCAATCGTTGCAGACTCGCAGCACCCCAATTCATCCTTCCACAACACTTCAAACTGTATCAGAAATTTTTGCACCATATACTCTCTCTATCTCTCTCTCTCACTCTCCCTCTCTCTCTCTCTCTCTCTCTCTCTCTCTCTCTCTCCCTCTCCCTCCCCCCCCTCTCAAATGACAAGATACTTCTCATTCTCGACCCTCTTTTTATATATAGGTAACATACCTTATTTATTTAATCATCCAAGCCCCCAACTACGAACTAAGTAGTTTGAACTCCCTCAACTATCAAACCTTTCAAAACCTTACTAAAAGACAAACTAGGAATCTACTAAAGCATAAGTATATAAGCAACAAAGTTTCTATTGAAAGAGATCCACCTCTTCAGGACTACCCTCACGTAATCCTAATCCTAAAGCTGATGCCAAAGCAAAGTGCGGTGACTTTTCTCCATTTGTACAGTTTTTGACATTGAAATTTTCATGGAACTGCATGTGTTACACACAAGGAATCAAACAAGATATAACAAGTGATACAACTTGAATTGAAGCCATCCAAGACTGCCCAGTAAATGAAACAACATATAATAGTTAAATTATCATTTGGAAAGCCCAAATTTATCAAACGATTTCAGAAACAATATGAAAGAAAGAAGATTAAAAATTGAGCTATTGATTATCACAAAAATACGGATGTTAGGAAAACAGCGGAATGATGAAAACATGATATGACACATAAAAGTAAGGCAATGCTGATTTTTTTTATTTTAGTCACACTAAAAATTTTCTTCAACTTTTGATCTTTTAAAATGTTTTTCGTTCACACCTTTGTTGTCTGCTTTTAAGAGTCTGCTCATGTATATCATTCAAATATTATAAAAGTTTTTTCAGTAAAATTTAGAATTTTTAACAAAACATGAATTCCTGAGCCATTTAACAAAAGATGAATTAAAATCTAATTCAAATATTATAAAAGTCTCTAATTGATGACATTTATTAAAATGTTAAGGCTTTTCAAAAGTGATGATGTGGTTTTGCCGGATGAGATGATGATGTAGGGGCCTCATTCGCCACTTTCGGCTGATTTGAGGTTTTGGTACTTTTAATTAGGGGGGACTTAAAATCTAAATGATGATATGTATGTAATCTAATTCTAATGATTCAATAATTTACCATTAGGATTACTTGTTGAATTTGATGTTATACCGAAAATGCTTGATAGCATATGAACGTGTTTAATTTTTATTTTTATTTTTGAATCGGCAAATATTATTAAGCTCGGAAAGCGCAAGACATACAAAACCGGCAAGAGGAGGAAAAAGAGTACAAAGGCCAAAAAACAAGGGGCCCCTCAACACCAATAGACTCAATAAAAAAACCCTACAAGTCCTACTTCCGAAAAAAGAAGAGGAAAAAACAGCAAAAGCAACCAAAATGCACAAAAGAGACATGCGCAACCAAACACCAATCACGAAGCCAGGAAGCAAAACCCCACCGCACACTAAGCTGCACCAGCCAACAAACCTGTAGCCCCACAGCAGGAAAAAACCGCCTGCAACTAAATAGAGAGAAGACCTGCCGCACCACAACTCAGCAGGAACACAACAGCCACTGTTGTTTTTGGATTTCCAAACTGTTGAATTTGGATTTCCAAATTCTATTATCTACCGAAGTTGTTACTAGGTTGAGTCACGACCAGGTCACTCTCTTTAAGACGTTTCGTGGCACTACCCAAAATTGTGCAAGGTAGACTATCAACCACGCCGCCTCCAGGATAAAACAAGCCCAGCTACAACTGTGCGGTTAACTACTGCACCGTAGAAAACCGTTCGAGAATTACACCTTCAAATATGGTACTAAGACCACTCTTTAATACTGAAACCACTTTAATATGGTATTATTACCATTCTATTATGGTGCTAAGACCACTCAAATATGGTGTTTCCACCATTCTAACTTTTAAGTTCTCTAAACTATCAATATGGTACTATGACCACTCAAATATGGTGTTACCACCATTTCTCCTCAAATAGAAAAATATTTAAATAATTTATATACTGTTAAGATCATTCATAATTCCGACGGGACATTATTATTACGAAAGGGACTATGATCTTAATAGTACTCTTTATTCCGAATGGACATATATTATCGAAAGGGACTATGAACTTAAGACCACTCTTAATTCCGAAGGAACATTAAACCGAAAAAGGGACTATGGTCTTAAGAACATTCTTAAAATATGGTTCAATCGATTGATCAAAGCCACTCGATACGGTACATAACCGCTCTATTTGAAACCGAAAGGGACAGAAAGGAGTAGAAGCAGAAGAAACTTGTTAACACAAGTCGGAGGGAGAAGAGAAGAAAAGAATTCCCGACAACTCAATGAAATTCTTTTCGGTGTGTGGAATGCACTATGTGAGTTCTCTATTTATAGGGAAAATTCACAACTAATAAGTGAGAAACTTTGGGAACAAGTAATATGAGAAACTTTGGGAACAAGTAACATATTACTTTGCGATTAAGTAATTCACATATTAGATCTAGTACAAAAATATCTTAATTATGTACTAAAATATATTAAATTTTGTACAAAAATATATCATATTATGTACCAAAATATTTTAGCAAAACTTGGGGACTAAGAAAGCACTTTCTAATAATGATTAAATTAATTATTTAATTTATCATTTCCAAATAATAAAATATATATCAATATATATTTTTTTCTCTAGTGCTTATGTACCCCCATTAATTAGAGGTACACCCCCACTATATAAACACTACTAATGTGTGTGTTCTATCCGATGTGGGACTTCCACTTTTTTCAATTCACACAACACTAGTTCTACCCAACATGGGAATTTGTGTTTAGTCTTTTTAACTCAATTTCCACACATGTTCCAACAATCCCCCACTTGAATTAAAAAAATGGTTTCAGAAATAACGTAAAAAACGTCTCCATAAGATTTGCTAGTAAACAAAGGTGTCGCTTACAACTTGAACCTTTGCATAGCGAGTAAAATTCTGATTAACAAGAGTTGCTTACAGCATTGAACTCTATCTCAGACATAGAACCCACACACAAACCTTTTCATAAGGTGTATTTTAAAAGCCAGTGCGTTTATGGCCTTGCACGTGTATCCCGATTTTAACGAACTCTCTAGGTATTCTGCCCCGAATCCCATAGGAACCGGCCCTTAGTTCCACATTCGTATAGGTGAGTCTATCAAGAGTACTCCTGTAGCTATGTACTCCGCTCCAAATAGAGTATAGATCTCATTAAGAGTTTCTATTATCTCATCCTTCTATCGCTGCAGGAATCATGCTTTCTTACTTTTATCATAGCATGTTCTATCACTTGTGACTTGTTATTACCCATTGAACCTATTTCTTGGGATCTCCAGTCATGTAGGTCGGGTTACCATCACTTGTGACCTTTGGGCATAAGTCCCATCCTATTGGATGTGTTTAGGACTTTCTTTGTAGTAATTCCTTTCGTCAAAGGATTGACTAATTCTTTATCAGTACGTACATGATCTACTTTAACCATTCCTTTTGGGAGTAGCTAGCTCTCTATTTCTCTATGTGTTCGTGCCTTAATAATCGCCTCTTACCATTGTGGTAACGATTCTCAAATTTGTAATAGCTGCAGACTATCACAATAAATTAACACTTCTGGAAACGGTTTTATCCACTAAGGGATTTCAACTAGCAAGCATCTTGTCAACTTGCTTCTCCACTAGTTTTCTCTAGTGTTCTCATCTCAGATTCATTCCATAGTGGACTGAGTCAATATTATTTGTTTTAACAAACAACTCCTCTAGTGATGCTCAATGTGCAAACACTAGTCGCTAAATATTCATCTGAAAGATGTTCTATTTTATATCTTGTACCATTTAATATGATACTTATCATTTGTATCTTGTACTATTCAAGTACAATAGGATACTTCTCATAATGTAATCCTCGAGTAATAGTCTTCTTAAGGCACCTCATGACTCTTTCTATAGCATGGCAATGCTTCTCATCCGTCTACAAGTAAACTTGCACAACAATTTCACGACATCGGCAATGTCGAGTCTAATACATTCAGTGGCATACCTAAGTACTGCCAATGATGCTCACATATTCTGTTTGTCTAACTCCATCTCAAGTGTTCTTACACTTGATCATAATATATGATTGCAAGTTTACGGTGAAATAATTACATTTCCTTAAGATCTTCTCAACTTTGTGAGATTTATCAAAAAAGTTCTCTTTTCTGATCTAGTAATCTTGAAACCAAGAATTACTTCAACTTTGTCTAGGTCTTTCTTATCAATGTTGTTGATAAACAATGATTTCACATAATTCATAACATGAATCTTTAAATCAAATATGAGCAAGTTGTCTTCATAGAGACATATGATCGTGCAAATATTATTTGTCACTTTCATTCACTTTATACTCATTCGATAGCATTAGAATGCCAAATTTTTCATGTCATTCTCCTTAGGAGTTTATTATAGACCTCAGAAAGAATTATCTAACTTACAGACTTTGTTTTCTTGTCCATGAATCACAAAACTTTTAGGTTGTTTAATATAGATTTATTCTTCTAGTTCACCATAAAAAGAGGCAACTTTCACATCCATTTCGAGTACTATCGAGTTATGAACGGCGGCTAAAGGGACTAGTACTCTTATGGATATGATTTTCGTGACTTGTGAATGAATGTCGAATAAGTCTATATTTTTCTCTTTGTCTAAAACCTTTGACTACAAGGAGAGCCTTGTATTCATCAATCGTACCATCAGGTTTTAGTTCCTTTTTTCCAAAATCCAAATATAACCGATTGGTTTTGCAACTATGAGACAAGTCAACCAAGTGTCATGTTTTGTTAGACTCTAGAAAATTCATTTCATCGTTTATTGCTTTTGCCATAATTCAGCATCCAAAGAGGATATAACTTCTTTAAGGCTTAATGAATCTTCTTCCAATGTATAAACCATAAGGTCCATACTCTTTAGCTATTTTAGCTTTCTTACCTCCTTGAGGTTCTATAACATCTCGTATGATGTTTTCATAACTATTTCTAATTACATGAATGTGATTAGATATAGTGCCCCCACTAGTTCTTAATTTTTAAAGGGAATTTATTTTGCCCCCACTAATGTCGTGCTCCCATTAGAGCCCCCACTAGTGCCCCCACTATTCTTTAGTTAAAGGGGTAAACATTTACATAGAAATCGACATCTTTTAAATTCTATGATCACTTTAACATTTAGGTCATAAAACCTATATGTTTCGTTATTTATCGCATACCCGATGAATACACATTCATAGGCTCTACTAGTGAGTTCAACTCTCTTGGGTGCGAAATCTGAACTTATGTCAGATATTCCCAAGTTCAAAGATAAGACAAGTTGGATTGTCTTTTCTTCAAAAAATTCTTAATTAGAATTTTTCTTCATAGACTTGGGTACTCCATTCAATATAAATTTCAATTTTTGTTATAAAAATTGAACATATCAAGCGTATCAATTTTATTTTTCCAACATTGACAGTCATCAATAAATATGATAAAAACATCATTTTATCATTTCTAATTTATGTGTCATCAAATTCACACATATCATAATTTATTATGTTTAGAGATTCATGTTCTCTAAATTCTAATTTATATGAACTTTTGGTTCATATATCTTGACTGCAATAAATAAAATTGTCTAATTATATAACGTTGGAATTAAGTCCAAGTTACTCGAGTTTAATATTAAACGCTTGTTCACATGTCAAATATTAAAATCACACAACTAACAAAATAGAAGGAGAATTTTAATTTTTAACATACCATCAAAGTGCAGTCTTTTCCCACAAGAATGCATGGTACACAAGTCTCTTTTAAGTCTGAGTCAACTCAGTCTTATTCAATAGAAATCTGAAATTCAGATTCTTTCTTATTTTTATACAAAATATTTGGAATAAATTTCTCAAATAATTTGTTTCAAAAGAAAATTGATCCCTTCTTTGATTTATCAATGTTATCATTATCAATTTTGGTTACTTTTTGTAACAAATAGAACCAAATTATTTTCTTTTCAACTCCAAACATTTCTTATGTTTCGTAACAAACTAAACTTGTTTGGTTCTGTAACAAATAATTAGTTTTGTAACAAATTATTGTTTCACTATATGGCTCTGATTTCGAAACCATATTTCAAACAAATTCAACGTATTTGAATTTTTAGTGTTGCTATTTAAAACAACAATCACTTCATCGTTTCACTCAAAAGATGTATTTCTATAGCTTGATTTACCCTGAATATATTTAGAGACAACTTAACCTTAATAAGTAACTACTTCGGTAAACATAGTAGATCGAAACGTTTTAAAAGTGTTGTTTTTGGATTTCCAAACTGTTGAATTTGGATTTCCAAATTCTATTATCTACCGAAGTTGTTACTAGGTTGAGTCACGACCAGGTCGCTCTCTTTAAGACGTTTCGTGGCACTACCCAAAATTGTGCAAGGTAGACTATCAACCACGCCGCCTCCAGGATAAAACAAGCCCAGCTACAACTGTGTGGTTAACTACTGCACCGTAGAAAACCGTTTGAGAATTACACCTTCAAATATGGTACTAAGACCACTCTTTAATACTGAAACCACTTTAATATGGTATTATTACCATTCTATTATGGTGCTAAGACCACTCAAATATGGTGTTTCCACCATTCTAACTTTTAAGTTCTCTAAACTATCAATATGGTACTATGACCACTCAAATATGGTGTTACCACCATTTCTCCTCAAATAGAAAAATATTTAAATAATTTATATACTGTTAAGATCATTCATAATTCCGACGGGACATTATTATTACGAAAGGGACTATGATCTTAATAGTACTCTTTATTCTGAATGGACATATATTATCGAAAGGGACTATGAACTTAAGACCACTCTTAATTCCGAAGGAACATTAAACCGAAAAAGGGACTATGGTCTTAAGAACATTCTTAAAATATGGTTCAATCGATTGATCAAAGCCACTCGATACGGTACATAACCGCTCTATTTGAAACCGAAAGGGACAGAAAGGAGTAGAAGCAGAAGAAACTTGTTAACACAAGTCGGAGGGAGAAGAGAAGAAAAGAATTCCCGACAACTCAATGAAATTCTTTTCGGTGTGTGGAATGCACTATGTGAGTTCTCTATTTATAGGGAAAATTCACAACTAATAAGTGAGAAACTTTGGGAACAAGTAATATGAGAAACTTTGGGAACAAGTAACATATTACTTTGCGATTAAGTAATTCACATATTAGATCTAGTACAAAAATATCTTAATTGAGTACTAAAATATATTAAATTTAGTACAAAAATATATCATATTATGTACCAAAATATTTTAGCAAAACTTGGGGACTAAGAAAGCACTTTCTAATAATGATTAAATTAATTATTTAATTTATCATTTCCAAATAATAAAATATATATCAATATATATTTTTTTCTCTAGTGCTTATGTACCCCCATTAATTAGAGGTACACCCCCACTATATAAACACTACTAATGTGTGTGTTCTATCCGATGTGGGACTTCCACTTTTTTCAATTCACACAACACTAGTTCTACCCAACATGGGAATTTGTGTTTAGTCTTTTTAACTCAATTTCCACACATGTTCCAACAGCCACCACTGCTTGCAACCGAAGAAAACAAGGGCAGCACCTCCACTCCTCTTATCTTCTACACAAACAACTTTTTGGATTCCAAATCCACTCATAGAGCAAACAAGTCGACATCTTTGATCTCGCTAAACTCCACCTCCAGGATAGAACTTTTATCTCCTCAACTATATCATCCATTCTAATCTCAACATTATTAAAAATGGTGTTATTTCTTGCTTTCCAAATCGCCCAAATGGATGTGTGCCAAATTAATCTCATTCCCCTTCTAACCTCTTTCTGATGAGTTGCCACTCCATTCCAACATTCCCAAAGTGAAACACAAAGAAGATGATTTGTCGACTTCCAAGTCATTGTTGTAGATGTAGCCAAATCTTCAAGTCTTCCGGCAATGCACAAGAAGATGATTTGTCGACTCAACCATCTCATTGCAAAAAACACAAATCAAGTCTATGTTATTTGGAATAGCATTCCGCCGAACTAAATTCAATCTTGTTGGAATCCGATTAAGCAAAGCTTTCCAGAGAGAGCCACCACTTTTGACGGCGCCGCACACTTCCACACTTGAGTAAACACCCGCGTCTCTTCTCCCGACACCTCATCAAGAGCCGTTAGAGCCTCTAATTTCTTATAAATTGATCTTACCAAAAACATCCTGTTCTCCTCTATCTTCCAACACCACTCATCCACCCCTTGGGACAACTCCACACTGTGTTTAATTATTGTTGTATAATAACAATCGGATTTTATTTTGGAATAATTGTGCATCTCTCTTAAAGTCATGATTATATATTCAATTCATTATTGGACCCAAATGTGGTATGGCTAAACAACGTTCAATACCCCTTAAGGTGTGAGATAATCTATCTATCTATATATCTATATATCTTTGAATTTGAAACTTGAACTATTCTTATGCAAGAGTTTTGATGATGTGGCATGTCTAAATGAGCTCTAATTTTTCATTTTCTATTGATACTTTGTCACCCTCTTTTAACTATTACTCTAATAATTCATTCATTATTTAACCCCACTAAATCAATTTAATGTTTAGTGAATAGGCCTATTATGAGAGATTGTATATGCAGGATGATACCCTCCACTAATTCAATGTTTTTCTATTCATTTTACAACAGTTTCAAACTACCCAGTAGCTGAAATATTTTTCTTGAAATCAATCGGTTACATTGTCATTCTATTAATTTTTCCTAAAAAAACAAAAAAACTCTATGCAACATTTCTTACGGGAACAATTTATTTGTATATTTATGACACTATATTATCATGCTATCAAAGAGAGAATTCCCTCTCCAAGTTATGCATCTTCTCCCTCACATTCTTTTTTTATTTTCAGTTATGAAAATTCTATTGAACCATAACTGTTCTTGCATAGTGAATTGCTTTAGTTGCGGATATTGAATCATCACTCTAAAAAACTATCCCTGATTTTTTCATCATCATTTTCTCTAAGAAACTATGATACCTCTTCAATTTTATCTTATGGTTCACCCCATCCACCATCACCACTTTTGTTACTCTTCAATCTCTTGATTATTCATTGATTTCTAATCTATGATCATTTTCGCTTTTCTCTTTTTTTGGTGAGGTGGTTCTCCCTTTTCCTTCCTTTCTTTTTATTTTTGTTCTTGGTATCTTTGTAATCTAAGTTTGCATAGTTCTTATGCAAGTATTGTGCATATGTGACACCTCTAAAAAGCTTTCTCACACTATTAACAACTTGACTCTATATCTTAAATTCTTAGTCCATTAATATCCATATTGTTGTTGTTCAACTTCGTAACAACCCCACCATACTAATTATTGTTATCAAAATTAACTATTTAATTTTTCATATCATCAATATTATAATATAAATCATTTTGGTTTTCTCATATTTGTCTAAGTCATCAGGCAAAATATGACAGATTACTCATGAATATCTATAGAAATATACTTATGTGTGTGTCAAAATAACAACGCATCTCTAATATGCAATATACTTGGATTTCATGAGAATGATAGAAACAAAATCTAAGTCAGACATAAAGATTTTGAAGTTGTCATATAAAAAGAATATTGATGTAACAAAATCTAAACATGGTTGGTATAGTAGAGTTTATATACCGGCATCAATGATTGTCGAACAATTTTATCTAATATAAAATACTACTTACACATAACAAAGTTCATTCAAAAAGCTCTTTGAACATTTAATCTATTTTGCTTATTGAAAAAGTTTGGATGTTGATGTCATATATTTACTTTTACATTTTACTTATTTGAAACTTTAATTTTAACTAACTCTTTTATTTGACAATGACAAAAGTTTAAAAATGTTTCAATTTTAATTTTATTTAAAATAAAATGATTCATTGGAGCTACCGAAATGGTCATTTCCATTAAATTTATAAAAAAATCCATTGAAACCCGTGCAACGCACGGGTTAAATACCTAGTTTCATTTATTATATCAAAATTGCAAACTAGTCATCAAATGTGTAACATCCCAGACTGCTTTTAGGATTGCCGACTAACCCCACAAACCAACACGAGTCTTTTCAGCATGCTTTGTCCTCACTCACATGCTTACCGGGAAACTTCCCGGTAGGTCACCCATCCTAGTACTACTCCAAGCCAAGCACGCTTAACTGTGAAGTTCTTATGGAATGGGCTACCGAAAAGAAGATGCATCTTGTTGATATGGGTAGTACCTAACAATTCTTATAAGCCTTCCTTTAACCATGTAGTCCCATACCTACACGGCCTCCGAATCCCTCTCATTCCGATGTGATTCGGTTCCTCTTATTAACGTGGGGTCATCCTTACGGATAGTGCCCGTTCCAACTGGCGGGAACCTTTCGTATCCAAATGGCGGGATATCGAAAGCCACGTTGTGGGTGTTACATGCCCACCAGCTTCCGCCTGGTTCGTCCCCGAACCACACCGTACTGGGAGAGGTCTGCTCTGATACCATTTTATAACATCCCAGACTGCTTTTAGGATTGCCGACTAACCCCACAAACCAACACGAGTCTTTTCAGCATGCTTTGTCTTCACTCACATGCTTACCGGGAAACTTCCCGGTAGGTCACCCATCCTAGTACTACTCCAAGCCAAGCACGCTTAACTGTGGAGTTCTTATGGAATGGGCTACCGAAAAGAAGATGCATCTTGTTGATATGGGTAGTACCTAACAATTCTTATAAGCCTTCCTTTAACCATGTAGTCCCATACCTACACGGCCTCCGGATCCATCTCATTCCGATGTGATTCGGTTCCTCTTATTAACGTGGGGTCATTCTTACGGATAGTGCCCGTTCCAACTGGCGGGAACCTTTCGTATCCAACTGACGGGATATCGAAAGCCACGTTGTGGGTGTTACAAAATGTCTTTTTATTTAACCATTTTGATCCTTGAAGTGTCTTTTGATAATTACTTTAATACTCAAATGAGTTTTTTTGTTTGTATATTTTATCCATAAAATTACAAGTAAAAAGACACTTATGAATTATGTCCAATTTTGATACAACGCCTCCCACGTTAAGAGACAAAATGGTTGTTTACTCATGCCGTACCTATACCATCAATGATTTGAAGTGAGTTGATTACTTTTTGTTTCCATGTGATGTGAAGCTTTTTATTACTTCATGATCCGTTAATTCAATTTAACGATCCCTACTTAAGTGATAAGGAGAGGATGATATTATGCTTATGACGAAGGGTGTATGTTTTACTCATCACATATGATGGCTGTTATTTTTTAATAAAACTATGTTTCAATTTTTACGAAGTCGTTGTGCATTGACTGTGATGACATTTTGCATGATAATAATGATAATAATAATAATAATAATAATAATAATAATAATAATAATAATAATAATAATAATAATAATAATAATAATAATAATAATAATAATAATAATAAGGGTTAAATATGTTTTTAGTTCTTATAAATATATCAACTTTTTCGTTTGTCCGTTTTAATCGAACTGTTTTAGTCTTTCTAAAAAATTTCTTCAACTTTTTTCATTTTAGTCTTTCTAAAAAATTTCTTCAATTTTTAGTCCCTATCGACGAACTATGTCCTAATATTATTATTTATGCAGGGATAATTATGTAGAATTTGGTGTTTACTTTTTTAGGATTAATAATTTATTAACATTCTTTTTCATGAGATTTATGTGGAAAACTTGTAAGCCGAATTAGGACGTACATGTTCATGATAATAGTTGTGCTACCATGATATACTTCAACCAAGTCGCTCTTTCTTTAGGCATGTGACTACTGACTAAATGGGAATTGAGGAGGAGGGAGGAGAGCTGGTGTGGGAAGTGGAGGGAAATGGTCCTGCTTCCTCCTAGGCAAGGACGAATCTGGACTTTCAATACTAGTGTGAAAATTTTTTTTTGTCAAATAATTAAATAATATTAAATTTAATAAAAAGTTATATTAAAAATAGTTGTAGAAATTCTTAAAAAAAAAGTTGTAGCAACCAAAATTATAAAGAAAATAATATATTTTTCACTTATTGAAAATGAACTAAAATTATATCATTACTAATTATCCTAAGAACATCTCTTTCTATTCTTTCCATATAGGTTATAAGAGATGTCAAATGTTCTAGCAGGATACCCGTGCATACGAACGGGTGAGCGCATTGAGCTCTTTTTTTGGAAGCAAGTCGCAATTGCATAGAAATTATAAGAAAAAAATCTATGTATTGATATATGAATAAAAATATAGACATATGTACAAATTGTACAAAAAATTATTTTCGTATTAACTATGAATAAAAATAGACATGTGGTCCCGTGAGCATAGCTCAGTTGATAGGACAATGCATTATTATATGCAGGGGCCGGGGTTCGAACCCCGGACACCCCACTTATTCACCTTATAAGGTGAATTCTAGTCACTAGGCTACCTGACCAAAGATTAATTAAGTTTTTAGGCCCTATAAATATTCACAGTTTTGTTTTTAGTCCCTACAAAATAAAATCAAACTTTTTAGTCCCTGTGACATTTTTCTTAAGCATTTAAGGGACTAAAAATGCTGATGGAAAAATTTATAGGGACTAAAAATGTTGTTTGAAAATTTTATAGGGACTAAAAATGTTGATGAAAAATTTTATAGGGACTAAAAAGTGTGATTTTATTTTGTAGGGACTAAAAACAAAATTCTGAATATTTATAGGGAACATTTACTTAATTAACCCTAAATATAAATTTGTGTATAAATTAAAAAAAATTCGCTCCCTGTATTAATATACAAGTTAAAATATAAACACATATTAATATAGACACGTGTATAAATTACAAAAACAATATGTCCTCGTATTAATATATGAGTAAAAATATAGATAAATGTATAAACATAAAAAAAAATTTAAACATCTATATTAATATATGAGTAAAAATATACAGTGAATCGATAAAAAAATATTATAAAAAAAAAATAAATTGGACCTGAACTGGCGTGGCACTTGCCACACCATGCCTTCTTCAGGTCCGTCCCTGCTCCTAGGTCATAACTAGTATAAATATAGGAGTCAGGCTCCTCCAAAATATCTTCACACTCACAAATGAGAAAACACTCCGACCCTTGTTAAGCAAATTGTTGGTTGGGTAGATTCTATTGTGCTTACCACTAGTACAATTGAATGGATATTAAACAAGGATGATGATGGAAAATGTGACCGAAATCATAGGAGATGAGTATGCTTTCGAACAAAAGAAAAATATAAATAGGAATTAAGAAATTTCGATTATAACACACTCTACATTTATGTCAGAAAATCAATGATAGGGATTTGTTTGACTGTTGGTGGTTAATGTTCATGATTCCATCAGCCAAAAGGGAAGTTGGAATTCAATCAGGACCGTTAGATCCCCACTTTGAAAGGGTCGTTGATTAATGGACCATTTGATGTACCACGTTACAATATGGTACATAGGAGCATTTTAATGAAAGCCCTCGAGCGTGACGAGACATATCGCCACGACGACCGAATCAAAAGAGAGCAGACTGGCCGCATGTATAAGGCTTATGGTGAAATTAGTTTCCAAAATAGACTTGGCTCATTGAGGACAAGCCCGAAAAAAGAAAGAAAAAAGAAAGAGAGTCATGTTTGGACTTGAGGTGGAGTTGAAAATTAAGAAATCGATCTCACATACGAGGGAACAAGAAAACCTTTAATTAATGGAAAGTTTGAGTCCATTTGTTGAAGCTTTAAAATTTGTGCCTCCAACACCCTAACACAAACTAACTCTCATTATATTTCTACACTCCAATTGAACTTGTGCGATAATGATAATCCAACAGTTAATCTCCAAAATTTAAAAGAAAATAAATCAAGTCGTTAAGCACACAAAAATTAGGAGAAGCATAAAAATAACCTAAGTACCGAAGAACATGTTCAATAGTCCACATGCCTGATTTTGGCAGCAGTATTATCCTAGATTTATCCATAGAAAATATTACAACCCTAGATTATGAAAGAAAGCAATATTTTCGATATTATGAAAGAAAGCAATATTTTCGACATCCATAGAAAATCATATAACCCTAGATTTATCCTTCCAAGAAGTTTCTTGATAAGAATGATTGAGAAAAAGATCAAGTTAGCTTTGAAATTTTTGAGCTTGCAAACTATCTGAGATGCCATAAGAATACAATTGTTCCTGAGTTCTCTAAACCGATAAAGCTGCATCCACTTGCATGTGAACATCTCCACGAAAAATCTTTTATTCCAAGTCTCACATTTTACTTAAGATACAATTACATAGGAAACCCAAACCCAATATTAGGCACACTTCGATAATATCCGGAGTTCTGGATGATTAAACAACATTTTAAAATAAAATTAGTCAGTTTCAATGCCTTCTTATAAAGCACTTTGTATTAGTTGAAGAAAAATTCTTTGACAAAGAACTTGTAAAAACATTTTAGCTGAACCTTTAGCTTTAAAATGATTTCAAGTCTTTTCTTAGAACTTTTATTAGTGATCTTTGTTAAAGTGAATATATGTGTAATTTTGTTGGTGTGGTACTAGGATTACATGCATTCTTATATGCCTTATTTTTAATTCCATATGCAAAGAGTTTCATAGAGTTACCGTGTAGGTATTTGATTGCAAGTATGCAACCGATGCCAATGCCTACCACACATGTAGCAGAAGTCATAACCACACCTGAAGAAGAAAAAGCATCGAGTCGTTATAAATAATTTTTCATACATAATAGAATTAATTAAACCTAAAATTAGTGAAATTAATTATTAGGGATAAGCTAGAGAAAGTATGATATCATATAACAATACAATACAACCTGCAGCGCACACTCATACATCCACCAGCTTTCTGGACATGCATAGAGCATGTTGGACATCTCTGCCACCTTTTTCTTTTAGCCAACTCCAAAAAATTCTTATCCAACTTGTTTTCACGCTTGGACTTCTGAAATTGCCGACAATTCATATCTGCGTGCCATGGAACTTTACATTGTGCACAAAATAACCTATGACAAGAAGGGCATTCATAACTTGTAACAGTGCATGCCGTGTCATTCACCATCAAAAGAGAACAATTCTCATAAGGACAGTAAATTTTTTCCTTCAAAGCAATAGAAGACTCACAGTTTGCAGATTCCCAATCAACAATGATTTTTTTAGGTAAAATGGATTGCAAATGTTCTGGTTTCAGTTCAACAGAACATTCTGGATCAGGACAATTCAATTTCACCGCTTTTTCTTTTATTTGATTCTTCACATACTTGGATATGCATTTAACACAAAAGGGATGATTGCATGAACCATTTGAAAACATATTAGAGTCTGTTACAGAATCAAAACATATACCACAAAATACTTTCGAGAATTGACCTTGTTCGATAACTGTCTTTGTTTTCCTCTTCATAAAAAAAAGTGTCTTTATTTTGTTTTTATTTTTTTCTGGTTTAATCTGTATCTTTTTGTTGTTCCTTCCAGTTGCTTTCTTATTCTCCTTGTCTTCATCGTCAAGGTATTGGGAAAGAGAGTTTCTCTTCACTGTGTTTTGAGATCCATTTGCTGAAAGAGGTTGACGTTGACGATTAGTGGTTGCTTTCATAGGCTTCTTCTTTTCATCAACATGGTCTTCTGCAAGAGATTGTCTCTTCACTGGAATCTTCTTTCCATTTGTTGTAAGGGAAATCGAAGGAAACACGTGAGGACTGCGTTTGATTTTCAACATGAATTTGTGTGGAGGCTTCTTCTTTATATCAGCATAGTCTTCTGCAAGAGATTCTCTCTTCATTGAGATATGTGTTCCATTTGCTGAAAGAGAAATAGTTGACATGGTGGGAGGTCACGTTAGGGTTTTTTCTTCAGGAACTGCGTTAGGTTTTCAGTTGTGCTGGGTATTGTTGTTTCTTTTATAGGGTTACTAGGTAAACTAACATTATTTTATATTAAAGTTATAAATATAATTATAAATTTCCCTAAAAAAAATATATAAATTGAATTTAACATAAAAAAGGTTATCATAGTAATTTTGTTTAGTTGTTGAAATAACTATATATTGTATATAAGGATTAAAATATTTGGGTTTGAAAGTATAAAGTATATACGTAGCATAAAATATTCTTATTGTTAAACTTTTTTTTGTTTTTTTTTACAAGTCTTATTGTTAAACTTATTGTGTTTAATTTAACAATAAAATTCTGTCAACCTGTGGTATATTAATATTTGCAACAAAAATATATTATACTATCATAAAAAACTAAAATATTTGTAATTTTTTTATAAATTAGTTGTATGTTGTTTAAACAGTATTTGGAGAAGGTATCCCGCGAACGACAACCGATGTTAGCATTTTATTGGGTGTATGTGCTACTGTTTTTTTTTTTGGGTGTATGCGCTACTTGACTGCTGATTGTTTTATATTTTTTTAAAAATTTAGTGGTCTAATGTAACTATATTTTAAGGGTAATAGTGGACTATTCTAACTATTTTTAAATGATCTACTAAATTTATTAATTATGAGTCATCATCAATTTGTTTTTTGAAGAAAGTCATCGTCAATTTATAAGCAACCAAATAATAAAGAATTTAAACCCAATATTTTATTTTCTTTTAGAAAAACAATTATTCATTTATAAAATATATCCAATAATAACAAAGATTTTTGTCAAAAAAAAGTTACAAATATTCGTTTATTTTTTTATAAATCGTATATAATAAAAACAAATATTAATTTATAAAATAGATCTAATAGAAACAAAGATTCATTTACAAAATATGTATCTGTATCTGTATTATATATAAAGAAAATTACCCCTTTCAGCATTTTTAGGTTGACTTTTTCCTTTCAAAAAATACCCTCAATTTTCAATACAAATAACACATGTATCAAATATATAAGAATAAATTTAAATATTAAAAAAAATGTAACAAACACGAAATGAATCTATGTATATGTTTGGTTTTTTCCTTTACAAAAAGTGTAACAAAATAGATGATTATATTTATACTTACTTTTTCATTATTTCAATTATACCCTTAAACAACATTTTCTATAATATAGATTGTTGTTGGTGTCATTAAAAAAAAGAATTTAGATTATATTTTTTTGTTTTTTTTAAGGAAGATTATATATTTTTTTTGTTATAGTGTTGATGTCATTGAAATAAATAATAATGGTTAGTTTGATTTGTTATAACTTTTATTTTGACAAATGATTTGTTATAACTTGAAAGCAACAAACATTTATGTTTTTAGTTTTAATTAAAATCAAAATTTCATTAAAAAAACAACGTTCATAATTTTTAAACGTTAACACAATAAAAAGAGCAGAAAGACAGACACATTTTTGCACTAGTAACTAAATAAAATAAAATAAAACTAAATAATAATCAGATTTCCTTTGCAAAAAGCCACAAAAAAATTATAAATTTAATAAAACCAACTATTCATTTATAAATTATATCTAATAGCTGAATTAAAAGCAATGAAAGACATCATAAGACGTCAAAACATCCCAACTAGGTTGACACCCCAAGACCACCTCCATCCTCTGCCTCAACGCTCATAAAATTTTATTAATAAAAAAAAATTTGTACAAGAAGGGGACCAAACATGAACCCGCAAAATATATCTAATAGTAACAACAATTTTTTATTTTCAAAAAAAAAAAGTAACAACAATATTTTTTTTTTTTTAAAAAGTCACAAAGATTCATTTATTTTTTATGAATCATGTCTAATATGTCAAAACGAATATTCAATTATAAAATATCTAACAAAAACAAAGATTCATTTGTAAAATAAGTACAACTAAATAAAATTTTTAAATAATAATCAGATTTCTTATGGAAAAAGCCAAAAATAATAATAATAAATCTAATAAAACCAATAGGTAATAATATTTGAAGCTACATGTTGGAACCTCCCATAAATATTTTATTTTTTTATTTTAGTCCTACTAAGAAATCTCTTCAACTTTTAGTCCTTTAATATTTTTTTTCGTCCACACTTTTGTTATCTGTTTTCAAGTCAGATCATGTATTCCATTCAAATATTATAAAAGTCTCTCTTTGTAAAAATTAGAATTTTTTAGCAAAAACATGAATTAAATATTGTTCTGGACCGGTCAAAAGGACTCTTGGCCCATTAGCTTAGGCCCAACATCTTTCAAAGCCCAAACTCCACGTTTGGCATTATTGCTCGCAACATACCCCCTCTCCTGGAGGGGGGTGCACGAAGCAAAGAGACCGGTTCAAACGAACCCCAACGTCTCTTTGCACATTCTTCACGTTCCCGCAATAAACTCTCTGGCGGTTACACTTCCTACGATTTCGTAACCGCTGGAGCCAGGAGTGCCTCCTCAACGGCTTTGCAGCCTTCCACCTCTATAAATAGGGGACTCATTGCAATCCCCAAGGTAGAACTCTTCTTTCCTCTAAAACCCTCACTCTCTGATCTCTACTGACTTGAGCGTCGGAGTGCCTGCAGGTACACACCCCCCATCCGCTCCAAGAAGCATTCTGACGTATTCCACCACCGTCACAACCACCTCATTCAAAGCACCGACAGTCACCTTCTGATCAGGTACGATCAGTGGCGCCGTCTATGGGAAAATATAAGCTCCCCCATTTTTATAATCCTAAAAACCAAAGCTTTCCATAAAATACCATGGCTGCCAACGGTGCCAAATCCCAGTTACGAAGTGAAGTGCGCATTCCTCAACGGGATGGCATGACATCTTCTCCGTCACCTGTGGATACACCCAGGGAGGAACCAACTAAAATAGTTCCTCTCCAGCAAAGGCCTTTGTAATAAATTAGAGATAATCAGTCCTACATATCCTTCATACTCAATCAGAAATTTAGGGACTGTAATAAATTAGGTCAGGTGCCTTATAGAGACAAACTGACCCCAGCTCTGAATTTCTGATCTTGCCCGCGTCTCTTTTACACTTTGGCCTTGAATATGTGACACTGCTACTTGTTTAACCTCTGTCATGTGAGCAGTGTCGCCAATGGAACCTGCAACACAACTATGCAGTTCAAGTGGAAAAAATTTAACATCCCCAGTTTTGTTGTCGCTGGGTGTGACAATCCCCTCAGTGGAAAACCAAATTATGGTGGCGTATGTCCCTTCCAGACCGTTTCTGGTTCTTCCATTTTTGAAGCCTTCAAGAACATCATCCACATGTTGCCCATTGACACTTCAGTTGTCTCCTAGAAAAGGGGTTCCCCTACCCCTTCACCCTGACATCATGAACTATGGTAAACACTTATGTTCCTCGCTCTGCTTCTCTGATTTCTTTTTCTCTTGGTTTCTCCTCATTTACGGGTTAATCAACATCTTTCTCCTTCATTTTGTTATCCATTTGACTTTCTTCCCTAATGTCATGTACCAAGTCTTCAATCTTCATTGTTCTTCCAAATTTCATGATTCCACATATACTAAAAAAACCTCTTCGCTCTCGTGCTTTGAGACTGCTAGTTCTGATTTCTTGCTCTCGTCTTGAAATGGCCCATATTCTAATTCTATATCATTTTTTGCCTGTGCCTCCACTTTTTCTTTGGCTTCTGTTCTTGATTACTCTTATGGCTCATCAACGAATAATGTTCTTCCACATCTCTAATGTAACCAGCATCTGAGGCTTTGCTTCTCCTCAAATTTCAAAGCTGACTGCTCTAGGCCGATCGTTGCAGACTCGCAGCACCCCAATTCATCCTTCCACAACACTTCAAACTGTATTAGAAATTTTTGCACCATATACTCTCTCTATCTCTCTCTCTCTCTCACCCTCCCTCTCTCTCTCTCTCTCTCCCCCTCTCCCTCTCCCTCCCCCCCCCCCTCTCTCTCAAATGACAAGATACTTCTCATTATCGACCCTCTTTTTATATATAGGTAACATACCTTATTTGTTTGACAACCAAACAAGAATCAATCATGTATTGAAGGATTATGAAGCAGAGGTTGAGTTTTGTTTTGATCATGAGATGATACATAAATTAGTATCAGCATCAAGGTTCCACATCTAGGGAGTAAAGTGTGTCTAATTAAGTTATGGAAGATTTTAGGGACATCTTTAAGATTTGTGGAATCATGATCAGGTTTGGTGTATTCTAGGATAGGTTGTGGTTCATGTTTAGGTGATGACAAATGATAGCTTCTTAGAGGTGTGCAAGTAAATGAAGTTTTGGTTTTTTTTTTTTTTTGACTTGAACTCATTTTAAATTGTTCCATTGTTCTAGAACAACTCAGCACCATCTTGAGAAGTTTCAGAATCTCCACATATTTCTTGAACATAATTTGTAAATGAATCAAGTTTTTCCTAGAAATTTAGAAGACATTCCTGCATCACAAATTGGTAAAGCTCTTGGTACCCGTATTACTTTGGGTCCTTGGAGGTTAGTGTTTCTCTTCTTGAGAGATTCTTTCTTATGACCACATTCGGAATTAAGATGATCAGATTTGTTGAAACAAGAAAACTATATTTTACCAATCTCAACCTTTTGAGCTCATTCTAATTTAGGATAAAATGTCTTTTTGAAATGAGGATTTTTCTCAAAAAAAAAAAACATGCAGGTTCATAATGTTGAATTCTTTTTCAAAATGAACATTTTTCATTTACCTTCTCACTTTTGTTTGTGATAGGTTATGAATCCTAAACCAGCTTTTTGAAAGGTCTTAACAGACTTTAGAAAGTTGAATATGTCATTTTTCAAAGTTTTACTTTCCTTTTCAAATAACATCTTGTTTCAAAAATTCAGACTTTTCTAAATCTTACAAATTTTTGATCATTGAGAATCTTATGTTTCTCAAATATTTAAAAATGATAGTACTACAATTTTTGAATGGTTTTAAGATATATATCATTCAGGATTAGTAGTTTCACATTTTCTTTCTTTATACAAGAAAAGTTATTATTTTAAAAGTTCATACTTTTAAGATAAAATGCATGAGTCAAATGAGATATTATTAAACACTTTATATAAAAGATAAGGATTAGAATTTCTTACCTCTTCACTTCTTGAGTTTGTCTTTACTCATGTGTTGACTTCAAAATCATCTCTGGTTGCCATCTTTGCATCTTCTTCTTCAGAGGGCATTTAGTTTTGAAGTATCCCACATTGTTGCATATGTGACATGCACTTTGATTTGCAGGCTTTGACATCACTTCCTTCTGGATCTTTTCCTCATACACTGTTAAGTGCTCAAACCATAGAGTCGGGCTCTGATGCCAATTGAAGTGGATAAAATAGTCACAAGAAAGGGGGGGTTTGAATTGTGACCCTTTAAAAATTAACCTACACCTTTAAAAGTGATTCTCAAGTAGTTTACTTGGAATGGTTAAGTTAGTGACAGACTTCAGAACGTTCTGATGTCTGAGTGCAGAAACAGATTAACAAGTTAAATGTGTATGTGTGTGTTTGTGTTTGCAGTAAATAAAGAGTATAAGGAAGAGAGAATAAACACACAGAGATTTATAGTAGTTCACCCAATGCGGGCTAGTCTACTCCTCACAGTTTTCGTGAGATTTTTCAACTATGATGCTTGAGATAACCTCTCAAATCCTGCACCTTACAATCTGTGTTCACCTGAACACTTTCAGCTCTGTATTCTCTAAGCCTCAGCAGGCTTGCACCTTGTTGCTAAGTTAACCACTTAGACTTTTACAACCTTTGCTCAAACCAACACTTTAGTACCCCTAAAGCTAGATGAGACTTTGTTACAATTTGTATAAAGTTTTGAATGTTTGTGAATCATAATATATAGAGAAGGAAATCATTGTGCTGACAAGTTAGCAAACATGAACTGCATGATCACTCATATATATAGAGAAGGAAATCATTGTGCTGACAAGTTAGCAAACATGGGGTTAACTATTGATAGTTTTACATGGTGGTCTTCTACTCCTCATAATATTAGAGCTGACCTTGGCAGGAATAGGCTAGGTCTCCCCTTTTATAGGTTCTCTTAATTTGTATTGAGGGTTTGGTTTGGTCCCCCCTCACTTTTGTATTCCACTCTTTTTTCAATGAATTTGGGTGATGCCTTGTTAGGCTCATCAGTTTAAAAAAAAAAAAAGAATGTTTGTGAATCAAACAGACAAGAAGAAAAGAGGAAGGAAAAAAAGTTATCTGTGAAGAAGATAACAGAGAGGGAGAAAGAAAATTGATTTACACTATAAAGAAGGTAAGAAGAAAGCCTTCAGTGATGATCAATTGAAGTTTGCAAAAGCTTCAAACAAACTTTGTTGTTTTCTTGTATGCTTTGCAATTTGTATGGAGTTTGAATGTTTGAGAATCAAACAGAGGAGGGGGAAGAGAAAGTTATCTTGGCACGAGATAACAGAGAGTATTGATGTGCACTAAGGAAACAAAAGCCTTAGAGATTGATCAATTTCAGATTGCAAAAGCTTCAAACAAAACCAAGTTGTTTTCTTGTATGCTTTGCAATGGTGCAAGTTTTGCTGAGCCTTAGATATGTATTTATAGAGTCTTTGGGCTCAAATAGCCGTTGTAGGGTGTCCAATGGTGTTATGCCATGTGTTCTGGGCCCCACAAGCTTTTACTTGAAAATCTGGGTGAACATTCTGACCATCAGAATGTTGTTGCGTTCCCAGGATGAACATCAGAATGTTGATGTGTTCTTCATCAGAATGTTGGAAATTCATGATGTTCTTCATCTAGGTTCATCATGGATGAATGTTGGATGAATTTATGGGCTTGCCCAGCACGTGATGTGAGATTTGTTTGAGTTTTATCCTCCAAAAAGTAGCTTCTCCATATGCATCAAAAGTTGCTGGAAAAGTAGGATAAAGCTTGATTCAAATATGTTGGAACAAAATATGTTTAACAATGAACCTTAAGGAGTTTTGATGATAACAAGGTATTAAAAATTGTAAATTGGACTAGCTAATATTTGTTCGAGTGTACAGGACCACAGTTAAAAAGTTACATCATTAATTGGTTCTGAATGAGCAAATAAAGAGCAAAGGAAAATGAAGTTTAGGTGATTCTGAAGGCTATACGCTCCTGAAGTCAAGCTGCTCCTGAAGAAATAGCGCTTCTGAAGAATAGTGCTCCTGAAGACAAAAGGTCCAGAAGCCACATTATCAGAAGCTACATCATCAGAAGCTGCACCATCAGAAGCTGCAGTAGTTGCTTCATCAGAAGCTGCATCATCAGAAGCTGCCTCATCAGAAGTCATTTCACCAGAAGCTGAAGATCAACTAGATTTGCAAAAGATTCAAAGATTGAAGAATCTACATTGCAAAAGCTGTCTATTGGATTCGAAAACACAGCAGAAAATTAGTGGAACATTGCAACGGTCATTTCAAAGGTGTTTGAAGGCATGTGCTTGCAATTTGGACGAAAGCGTTGACATTGTACTTTGTACGAATTGTACAACCACGTTCTCCACTACTCTGTTTTGTGTCCACGCTACAAGACAAGAAAACAGCTCCAGAATACAGCTTCGCCTGCATAGATGTTCCTTTGGATAAGGAATGGATTTCAAATTGGTTCTTCATAGGACAACAACCAAATCAGGCAAAATATCATTGGTGAAAGATCAAGCTTCAACAACGACTCTTTGGTGCGCTGGCAATTTCACAATGTCTCTTTCACACCTCTATATAAAGGAGTGAAGACTTAGAGTTTTGGTAATGCAAGAACGCTGAACGAAAGACTCACAACTTTTTTACAAGTGCCAAACCTCTGCTGAAATTGTTCTGCATTCACTTAGAATTTTTGTGTCTTAAAGTCATATCTTAGAAATTCTTAAGTCCATTGAGTCTGTATCTGATTTGTATTGTGAGCACCTCTGATTGTATATCAAGTGTTCAACCTTAAACAATTTTCTGTGTAATTTTGTTTAGTTAGGAAGTCTCTTGCAATTGTGCTTGAGCAGGAAGTCTCTTGATTGTGTTCTTGAGCAAAGGAAGTCTCTAGCTTGTGTGCTTGAGCAAAGGAAGTCTCTTGCTTGTGTGCTTGAGCAATTGTAATCAGATATTACTCTTAGTGAAATCTCCTTGGAAGTGCAAGGGGGACTGGACTACTTCCGGATTGTGGAAGGAACCAGTATAATTGCTTTGTGTCGTTCTTCTTCTCTCTCTCTGTCTTATTCCGCTGCATTTAGATTCTGATCATCACTTCAGAAGCTGTCTCACTTAGCTTCTGATCAGTGTATTCATTTGTTTAGGAGAAACGAAGAATTTTTCAAAACACAATTCAACCCCCCTTCTTGTGTTTTTCTCACCTTCAATTGGTATCAGAGCCTGGGTCTGTTGTGTAACACTTAACCGTGCAACAGTCAAAGATCTGAGAAAAACATGTCTACTCCTCCTCCTAATGGTTCTGGTGATACTAGCTATAAAAATGTCTCACATGATTATAGTGATAGTAAGAAAACCAGTGTTGGAAAAGTTCCAAAGTTCAATGGAGATGCTGAAGAGTTCTCTTGGTGGAAGACCAATTTTTACAGTTACATCATGAGCCTAGATGAAGAATTATGGGATATTCTGGAAGATGGTGTTGGTGATTTAGTCCTTGATGAAGAAGGAGCTGCTGTGGATAGAAAGAAACATACTCCAGAACTGAGGAAACTCTACAAGAAGCATCATATTATCAGAGCAGCTCTTGTCACTGCCATACCCAAAGCAGAGTACATGAAGATGAGTGACAAATCCACTGCTAAAGTTATGTTTGCTTCTCTCTGTTCAAATTATGAAGGGAGCAAGAAGGTCAAAGAAGCAAAGGCTCTCCTGCTTGTACATCAGTATGAGTTATTTAAGATGAAGGATGATGAAACTATTGAGGAGATGTACTCAAGGTTTCAAACCTTAGTTTCTGGGCTACAGATTCTAAAGAAGAGCTATGTTGCTTCTGATCATGTAAGCAAGATACTCAGAAGCTTACCTGCCAGATGGAGACCAAAGGTGACTGCCATTGAGGAAGCTAAAGATTTAAACACTTTAAGTGTCGAAGATCTTGTTAGTTCTCTCAAAGTTCATGAGTTAAGTCTTAATGAACATGAGTCTACTAAGAAGAGTAAATCAATAGCTCTTCCATCCAAAGGCAAGTCATCAAAAGCTCTCAAAGTGGTTGAATCTGAAGAGGAAGAACAGTCAAGTTCAGATTCTGAACCAGATGCTGCTGAAATGGCCATGCTCTCAAACAGACTTCAATATCTGGCCAAGAAGAACAGAAAGTTTCTCTCCAGAAGGGGTAACTCAAGAAGCTCAAAGAAAGAAGATCAGAAGGGATGCTTCAACTGTAAGAAGTCGGGACACTTCATTGTTGAATGCCCTGATCTTCAAAGAGAAAAGTCAAAGGACAAGTCAAAGAGGTCTACATTCAAACCAAGCAAATTCAAGAAGCAGATTAAGCAGAGTTTAATGGCAACCTGGGATGATTTGGGTAGTGAATCTGGATCTGATAAAGAGGAAGCTGATGAAGATGCAAAGGTAGTTGTTGGGTTGGTAGCAACAGCAACTTCAGAAGCTGGATCAGATTCAGACTCAGAAGATGAAAACGAGGTATATTCCAAAATTCCCAGAGATGAACTTGTTGAGTCACTTAAAGAACTTCTTACACATTTTGAAGTAAGAACCCATGAGTTGAAGGATTTAAAAGAAAAATATGCTGATTTGGTACAACAGCAAAAATCAACTTTATTGGATCTTAAAGCTTCTGAACAAGGACTTAGGGGCTTTGACTTCATGTGTAAAACATATGAAGATCAGCTCAGGTTCTTATGTCAGAAGCTACAAGAAAAGTGTGATGAAAAACCTTTAAGTAATCATGAAATTGCTCTTGAAGATTTCATTATATCTGGCATTGACAGAAGCAAAGTAGCTTCTATGATTTATAGCATTTACAAGAACAATGGCAGAGGAATTGGTTTTCCAGAAGTGAAACTTGATAAAACCAATCTAAAGTCTTGTTGTGAATGCATCAAGGAAGGTCTGAAAACATTCTTTGTACCAGAAGGGGCTGAGTTGGAAACTGTTGTTCAATCAGAACCTGAAGCTTCTAGTTCTAAGGCTAAGATTACTTCAAAGCCAAAGAACTCTAAGTCAAAGGCTATGATCAAATCTGATTCCAAGGCTGCAAAGGTTAGGATCCTGAAAAGATCAGAACCTATTCCTCAGAGTCTGGTGAAACCAAAATCTGGGGTTCTGAAGTCTAAGTTTCAGAAGAAGACAGTTATTGCTTCTGAAGTACCAAAACCTAAGGTGATGGTTAATCAGAAGCAACCCAACTCACAGCACAAGGTACAAGAAGTGAAGAGTAAAGCCTTAAGTACTAACCTTCCAGGACCCATAGAACAATGGGTACCTAAATCTAAAAATGTCAATGATGCAGGTATGTCTAAGAGCAGTGCCAAAGCAAAGATCATGGTACCTAGACAGCGGTTGCTCAAGACACATGACAGGAGACAAGTCCATGTTCCTCAGCCTAACAATGAAAGAGGGAGGAAATGTGAAATTTGGAGGCAACCAGTCAGGCAAGATCATAGGTACAGGAACTATTGGTAATTCCTCTACCTCAATTAATAATGTATGGTTGGTAGATGGTCTTGAACATAACCTTTTGAGCATTAGTCAATTTTGTGATAATGGTTATGATGTGCTTTTTGAAAAACCCAAGTGTACAGTAATCAACAAGGAAGACAAATCCATTGTGTTCAAGGGAAAGAGAGTTGACAATGTCTATAAAATCAATTTTTCTGAACTGGCTGATCAGAAGGTGATTTGCCTACTATCAGTGAATGATAAGAAATGGATGTGGCACAGAAGGTTGGGACATGCTAACTGGAGGTTAATCTCTAAGCTTAGTAAGTTACAACTTGTGAAAGGGTTACCAGACATTGACTATCATTCAGATGCACTTTGTGGTGCATGTCAGAGAGGGAAAATTGTGAAATCATCTTTTAAATTGAGGAATCTTTTTAGGTTACTCTGAAAGGTCAAAGGCATACAGAGTGTATAATTCAGAAACACTCTGTGTTGAAGAATCTATGCACGTTAAATTTGATGACAATGAGCTTGAAGATAAAACTTAAAATCAAGATGAAAGTTTTGCAGAGATACAGGTTCCTGAAGCTATTCCAGAACCTAATCAGATAGCTGAGTCTGAAGATAGTCCAGAAGCTGAACCCACATCAGAAGCGCAAGATAAAGCTGGTTCTGATGAAGCACAAGATGGCTCACATCAAGCAGATCCTCCCAGAAACACATTCAAACACAAGTCTTCACATCCTGAGGAGCTAATCATTGGAAACAAAGATAGTCCAAGAAGAACAAGATCACATTTCAGACAAGAAGAGTCAATGATTGGACTAATCTCAATGATTGAACCTACAACAGTTGATGAAGCACTTTCAGATGATGGATGGATCCTAGCTATGCAAGAAGAGTTGAATCAATTTCAAAGAAATGATGTGTGGGATCTGGTACCCAAACCTCAGCACAAGAACATTATTGGAACAAAATGGGTATTCAAAAACAAGCTGAATGAGCAAGGTGAAGTAACAAGAAACAAAGCCAGGCTTGTTGCACAAGGGTATAGTCAACAAGAAGGCATTGATTACACTGAAACGTTTGCTCCAGTTGCAAGATTGGAAGCAATCAGGTTTCTTCTTTCCTATGCAGTTAATCATGGCATAATATTATATCAGATGGATGTCAAGAGTGCATTTCTCAATGGTGTCATAGAAGAAGAAGTGTATGTCAAGCAACCTCCTGGATTTGAGGATATTAAATATCCTGACCATGTTTTTAAACTGAAGAAATCACTATATGGCTTGAAACAAGCTCCCAGAGCTTGGTATGATAGACTGAGTAATTTCTTAATCAAGAATGATTTTAAAAGAGGACAGGTTGACACTACACTCTTCAGAAGGACCCTTGGGAAAGATATTCTTGTTGTGCAAATATATGTTGATGATATAATATTTGGTTCTACTAATGCATCTCTTTGCAAGGAATTTTCTGAGTTAATGCAGGATGAATTTGAAATGAGCATGATGGGAGAGCTGAAGTTCTTCCTGGGCATTCAAATCAATCAATGCAAAGATGGAGTCTATGTTCATCAATCAAAGTACACAAAGGAGCTTCTGAAGAAGTTCAAACTTGAAGATTGTAAAGTGATGAACACTCCAATGCATCCTACGTGCAACCTGAGCAAAGAAGATGAAGGAGCTAAAGTAGATCAGAAGCTGTATAGAGGTATGATTGGTTCTTTGTTATACCTCACTGCATCTAGGCCAGATATTTTATTCAGTGTATGCTTGTGTGCAAGATTCCAATCAGATCCTAGAGAATCTCATATGACTGCTGTCAAGAGAATCTTCAGGTATTTGAAGGGAACAACTAATCTTGGACTCCTTTATAGGAAATCCTTAGATTATAAGCTAATTGGATTCTGTGATGCTGACTATGCTGGTGATAGGATTGAAAGAAAATCAACCAGTGGCAATTGTCAATTTCTGGGTGATAATCTTATATCCTGGGCTAGCAAAAGACAAACAACTATTGCTATGTCTACAGCAGAAGCAGAATACATTTCAGCTGCAAGTTGTTGTACACAACTACTTTGGATGAAACATCAGTTGGAAGATTATCAGATAACTGCTAACAGTATTCCCATTTATTGTGATAATACTGCTGCTATTTGTTTGTCTAAAAATCCAATTTTGCATTCAAGAGCTAAGCACATTGAAATCAAACACCATTTTATCAGAGATTATGTTCAAAAAGGAATTTTAGATATACAATTCATTGATACTGAAAATCAATGGGCTGATATATTTACTAAGCCTTTAACTGTTGAAAGATTTGATTTTATAAAGAAAAATTTGAACATGCATTACGTGTCTGATTAGATGTTTGCTTGCTCCTGAATAGGATTTTAGGTTCTGAAGTTAGTTCAGAAGCAGTAGTCCATCAGAAGCTCTTTATTGAGGTTCTGAGGAAAACTCGCTTCTGATGATGACGTCAGCATCTGAAGTCCAGAAGCTGGATTTATTGCTTTCGAATAGTTGAATTAGTGGAAACGTTGGGAGTTACTTTTTAAAAGTAACTTCTGGCCCACTAACTTGGTAGTTACTCTGTGAACTTCTTACGTGGCCTGTATGTGTTGGTGTATAACTAAAAGGGCAATGATGATTTAATAGCTTTGAAAGTACTTTTCACGCGCCCCCAATTTTGTCATTAATGCTATGTTTGTTTGTCTCTTTTGAATTGCAATCGTTTTACTTTTAACACTTTGTCAATTCACACACTACTCACTCACAACAAACACATTTTGCTCTCAAACCTCTTGCGAAGTAAGCGCAAAAACCTTAGAACCCTAACTTCTCTAAATCTTCTTCAATCATCATCAAATGGCGTCATCAAGCTCGCAACGAGAAGTTTCAGTATCTTCTTCACGGATGGTCCCTGAATATGAATACAAAGGAAGAAGCATGAAATTGGAAGTATGGGAACTACAAGTTCAGATAGAGAATCCAGTGGATTTCAGTTCTCTGACTTTTCATAAGTGTTGGATTAGGGATTTCTATGAAGAGCAAGGACTCATGCATTACTTCAAAATGTTGAATGGACCAACATATGAAGCATTGGTCAGGCACTTCTGGGTTAGAGCAAAAATTTATAACAAAGCTGCATCCATAGCTGAAGAAAGTCATATGGTTCTGCTCTATCCAGAACTGGAAGGAAAATCAAGAGAAGAAATGGGTCTTGCGCCGTTTGTTGAAGATGAAATCAGATCAAGCATCTGCGGTATTCCAGTGAGAATTGCACAATGGCACATTGAGTCTGTTCTTAAGGCTGAAGCTTCTGGATATTACTCTAGAATTGATCTTTCAAGTGCTGCTGAAAAACACATTTGGAAAAAGCAAGCCAACTTGGTGATATACAATTCTGAGAAGGAGAAGAAATATGCTGAATTGAGCATGGAAACTAAGATGCTTCTGAAGATTCAGAATGAGAACCTGTTATCAGAGATTTTCTATCAAGGAGGTATCTTGGATTGTTTGAACAGAACTCAAGGCTACACAGATCAGCTGCTGGATACAAAGACTGGAGCATTCATAAATGCTCAAACTCTCAAGAATATGAAGCTGATCACCAAGGTCACCAAGCTTAAAACTGATCTAAGTGAATCTCTTGTTGTATCTGATCTTATGAAAGATTTTCCACCCATCTGCAAACAGGATCCTATTGAAGTGCAGATGAGGTACATCAAGGAACACTATGAGGCAACCAACAAGATAATCAGGTTGGATGAAGTACCTGAAGAAATGTTTGGTGGTGCAGTGCCTCTAGCAAAAGGCAGAAGGACTAAAAGGAAAATAACTGCAGAAGAATATCTGGAGGTTGAAAGGACTGTTAAGAAGGCAAGAGTTGCTTCTGACAAGCTCAAGATTGGTGGATCATCAGTACCATCAATTGAAGAAGCTATTGAAGACATGGATTCCAGGATGATCATGGATGTTGGCGTTACTCTTGATAAACCTGCAATACCAAAGAAGAAAAGGAAGCAAGCAGTAAGGAGGACCAAGAACTTTCCTCATGTTTCTAAGAAGACTGAAGCTGCTACTAATGTGTCAGAAGTTATTGAAAAAGCTATGGAGATTGCTTCTGAGCTTCAAGAGAGGGTAATAACAGAAGCATCACAACTTCTTAATATTCCTGACAAAGCTGAAGATGATCAAATGAAGTCAGCTGATTGTTCAGAACCCTCTACTACAGGTAATATTTTCACACACTCAGAACCTGTAGTACATGAGATATCCAGTGACTCTCCTTCACATTCTTCAAAATCCTCATCATCATCTTCAGATTCTGATGATGATATACCCTTAGCTCAACTTGTAAGAAAACCAGTAAAACGCCAGTCAACATCAGCCAATACCAACACAAAGCCATCTCAGTCAAACACTTATGAACCAGTTGGTCATATAATCAATGAGAAGTTGACTAAAATGGCTGTGCAGAGAGATAGAGTCATCAACAATATCTTTCGCCTTAACCCTCAACCTCTTAACATTCAACCCCTCAACATGATTATACCAGAAAATGTTGAGACAACCTCAGAGAAAGCCTCTGAGACAACTCCAGAAGCAGCTGCTTCTGATAATGTTGTTTCAGAAAACCCCCCTCAACAAAAACCTTCACCAGTAAAAGCCTTTTCACCCCCTCAATCCTCACCCCCTACAACTTCATCAACCCCACAACAACAACCAACTATTCCTGAACTATCTGTTCCTGAACAAGTCACTCCTCAAAAGACCGTTCCTGAACATTATGTTCCTGAACAACCAGTTACTAAACCCACTCCTGAACCTGAACCTGAAACTGCCGCTCCTGAACACATTGTTCCTGAGCTAACCTCTGAGGATGATCAAAATGATCATGCCTCTGATATGGTAGTTGACCCCACTCCTGACCAACCATCAACCAGCCAATCCGTAACTACAAATGACCAATCATCACCAAACCTACCAATTATTCACCTAGCCCCTCCAAAACCCTCTAAACAACCTTCACCTCCCACCATATACCTGGATTCTCAAGTTCTAAAGGATGTGTGGGAAGATATTGCTTCTGAAGTTCTCAGACTGATAGCAAGCAGAAATGATCTGGGTCATACAATAAGCTATCAGAAGCAATGGAGAAGGATCAAGGAAAGGGTCGTCAACCTAATTTCAGCGCTGCATGACTCCTGTATTGAGGCTCAAGAGCAAGCCAAGCAGAAGCTGGAAGATTGGTTGAATGGCATAGAAGAGAATACTGGAGATGTTGAAGTTCTTGGTACTTGGGTGAAGACTCCACTCAGTATCAGAGGCAAAGCACCTGATGAATTCCTGCCTAATGAACTGCATCTGAGTATTCCTTCTGAGATCCTAGAGAAGATTAATGCACCTAACCTGGCTCTAGCTCAGGGGAACAAAGTGCTGAAAGAAGAAATAGAGAGGCTGGAAACAGAGCTAATAGAGCAGAAGCTGAAGATATCAAAGTTAGAAGCTGACATGCAAGAAGCCAAGATCAGAGAAGACAACTACAGAAGAGATATGGACAAGAAGTATGCTGATGTTCAAGAGCTTCTGAAGAAGATTTTAGAGAAATAAGCCAAACCCTTAGTTGCACACCTTTAGCTTATTTTTTCTGTCTTTTTAGGTTTTTGACATTCTTTGTTCAATTCTGCTTCTAATTTAATTCTTTTTGCTTCTGATATTATAAGCTTCTGATATTTCCGTTCTTCCTGCTTCTGATTATCATTAACTGTTTATACCTTGTGTGTTATTATTTGCTTTGATAATAATGCTTGCTATGCTTGTTCATTTAATCTTTGAAGATGGTTGATATGCTTTAAAATGATTTAAATTATGCTCTGAACCTTTAATCTTATGTTTTTCTCATCTCTTCTTTTTGTTTATGTCTTTTTGCTAATGACAAAAGGGGGAGTATATGTGATAGTATTTAAAGGGTCTGAGCCCCATTAATTAATGTTTGAAAATTTTGAAAACTTCTATCTCTTTTTATCGGTGTATCAAAAAGAGGGAGTATCAAATTTCAAATAACAATTAATTGAACCATTCTTCTTATCTATAAGTCAATTCTTTCAATTATTTTTTAAGCTCTGATATTATTGTGCGAAAAATGAATTTAATTAACCTGGATAGAACTTAGGGGGAGCTTACAAACCTCACCTTAAAGACTATCAGACTCAGGGGGAGTTAGAGCTTACAAACCTCAGACTCTGAGCTTACAAACCTCAGAACCCCAAGGTCAACTTGTTAATTAGATTAACAACAATTGATCAATTTTTAAATACTATTGTTTGTCATCATCAAAAAGGGGGAGATTGTTGGAACAAAATATGTTTAACAATGAACCTTAAGGAGTTTTGATGATAACAAGGTATTAAAAATTGTAAATTGGACTAGCTAATATTTGTTCGAGTGTACAGGACCACAGTTAAAAAGTTACATCATTAATTGGTTCTGAATGAGCAAATAAAGAGCAAAGGAAAATGAAGCTTAGGTGATTCTGAAGGCTATACGCTCCTGAAGTCAAGCTGCTCCTGAAGAAATAGCGCTTCTGAAGAATAGTGCTCCTGAAGACAAAAGGTCCAGAAGCCACATTATCAGAAGCTACATCATCAGAAGCTGAAGAAGCTGCACCATCAGAAGCTGCAGTAGTTGCTTCATCAGAAGCTGCATCATCAGAAGCTGCCTCATCAGAAGTCATTTCACCAGAAGCTGAAGATCAACTAGATTTGCAAAAGATTCAAAGATTGAAGAATCTACATTGCAAAAGCTGTCTATTGGATTCGAAAACACAGCAGAAAATTAGTGGAACATTGCAACGGTCATTTCAAAGGTGTTTGAAGGCATGTGCTTGCAATTTGGACGAAAGCGTTGACATTGTACTTTGTACGAATTGTACAACCACGTTCTCCACTACTCTGTTTTGTGTCCACGCTACAAGACAAGAAAACAGCTCCAGAATACAGCTTCGCCTGCATAGATGTTCCTTTGGATAAGGAATGGATTTCAAATTGGTTCTTCATAGGACAACAACCAAATCAGGCAAAATATCATTGGTGAAAGATCAAGCTTCAACAACGACCATTTGGTGCGCTGGCAATTTCACAACGTCTCTTTCACACCTCTATATAAAGGAGTGAAGACTTAGAGTTTTGGTAATGCAAGAACGCTGAACGAAAGACTCACAACTTTTTTACAAGTGCCAAACCTCTGCTGAAATTGTTCTGCATTCACTTAGAATTTCTGTGTCTTAAAGTCATATCTTAGAAATTCTTAAGTCCATTGAGTCTGTATCTGATTTGTATTGTGAGCACCTCTGATTGTATATCAAGTGTTCAACCTTAAACAATTTTCTGTGTAATTTTGTTTAGTTAGGAAGTCTCTTGCAATTGTGCTTGAGCAGGAAGTCTCTTGATTGTGTTCTTGAGCAAAGGAAGTCTCTAGCTTGTGTGCTTGAGCAAAGGAAGTCTCTTGCTTGTGTGCTTGAGCAATTGTAATCAGATATTACTCTTAGTGAAATCTCCTTGGAAGTGCAAGGGGGACTGGACTACTTCCGGATTGTGGAAGGAACCAGTATAATTGCTTTGTGTCGTTCTTCTTCTCTCTCTCTGTCTTATTCCGCTGCATTTAGATTCTGATCATCACTTCAGAAGCTGTCTCACTTAGCTTCTGATCAGTGTATTCAGTTGTTTAGGAGAAACGAAGAATTTTTCAAAACACAATTCAACCCCCCTTCTTGTGTTTTTCTCACCTTCAAAATATGCCTTGGATATTGTGCAGGAGAGAGAGGGTAGTGGATCTACAACTTCAGGCCCATGCTTCCAGGAAATCTTCTTGATTCAGTTCAGAGAATATGTTATCTCTGATGCAAGATCTCCTTTTGCTACCTTTTTCTTCTTTCCACCAACTATACTGTTCATGGCTGGAAGCATGTGCAGGAGTGAACATTCTGACCATCAGAATGTTTCATTTGTTCTTACTTTAGGATGATTTGTAAGACTACTTTTGATGTAATCAATCCTAATAGTAGATACACGACTGAAGTGCAGTGAATGCAACATCTAGGATAATATTCTCATTGGAATAATCCTAGTACTTTAATGTTCATAGTCTTAGATGAACATTAAAGACCTTTTTGACATAGTTCCTTGTCCATGCCTTTATTGTTGATAGATCCATGCCTTTATTCATGTCAAGTGTGCTTGCATGTTCTTCACGTTCTTGATGATTATGGGTTTGGTTATGAACAACCTTCTGACCTATCATCAGAATGTTCTGATCAACTCGCTGATCAACATTCTGAACTAACTTTCTGAACTCAGAGTTAGTTCATGAATGCAAATGTTCTTTGATTTCTTGTATCTTGGTATGTTTTAACTTTGTTTGTGTCTTGGTTAATTACTCAAGAACGCACAAATACCAAGAACTATCAAATTCCATTAATCCTTTAATCACCATAGATGTCTTTAATGATTTTTTGATCCAAAGTCAAAATCATTGTCTGCATAAGATATGTTCATGTCACATCTGTTCTTGCATGTTCTTGGTGTGGACATTGATTTATGGTTTTGCTCTAATGAACCTTCTGAGAAACCTTCTGAACAACCTTCTGAACTCCTTCTGGGTTCAAACATATGAACTTCAGAATGTTTCTTCTGGGTTCCTTCCTTTTTGATGGTTGTACTCTGTGCTGAACATTCTGATGTTCTTCAACACTTTGAACCTTAAGAAGGTTGTTTATTTATTTCCTTCAAGAACTACTTGAAGCATATAAATGAGAGATCATTTGTTTTGACAAACAAGATGATTCTTTCTTTGAAGTCCAAAAGAATATTTCTTTGCATCTAGTTCATCATTGCATGCAACTGATGACTTTAAATATTCTTGTTTATCCATGAAGTAATCCTTTATTATTTCTGGATATATTCAGGGTTAATGTTCATGATGATTATGAACTCCATTCATATGAACATTCTGATCTCTGTTCAAATGAACATTCTGAACTCAGAACTTCTTATCTTCAGAAGCTTTGGAAGTGTGATACTTTGAGGAGGTTCTGAGAATCTTCCTAACTTGTATGCATATTTCCTTTTATCTTCTTTACCAATGATGGATCTTCAAATCATATAACATAAAACTCAATGTGATTTTTGTCACATAACTTCAAGCACATTCTTGTGCAGCTTGTGATGTAAGTTCTTCCAGCATGATTCAAGTTCTTCCATTATGATTCTTGAGCTATGAATCTTCATGGAGATATGATCTTGTTGTTTCAACTGATGGTATACTCATTCTTTCATTGTTGAGTAGATTATGATGCACTTATCAATGTGGGTGGCTTCTAGCTTATCCACTTATGTGATTCCTGTTCTTTTAACAAAAACTCAAGTGCAACCATCAGTAGATCACCATTCATAAAACTTATTATTTATTCCACGAGGTTTGTTATCATTAAAACATTGATCAAAAAGATTTTTGCTTCAACAATTCTAATTCTATATCATTTTTTGCCTTTGCCTCCACTTTTTCTTTGGCTTCTGTTCTTGATTACTCTTATGGCTCATCAACGAATAATGTTCTTCCACATCTCTAATGTAACCAGCATCTGAGGCTTTGCTTCTCCTCAAATTTCAAAGTTGTCTGCTCTAGGCCGATCGTTGCAGACTCGCAGCACCCCAATTCATCCTTCCACAACACTTCAAACTGTATCAGAAATTTTTGCACCATATACTCTCTCTATCTCTCTCTCTCTCTCTCTCACCCTCTCTCTCTCTCTCTCTCTCTCCCTCTCCCTCTCCCTCCCCCCCTCTCTCTCAAATGAAAAGATACTTCTCATTCTCGACCCTCTTTTTATATATAGGTAACATACCTTATTTATTTAATCATCCAAGCCCCCAACTACGAACTAAGTAGTTTGAACTCCCTCAACTATCAAACCTTTCAAAACCTTACTAAAAGACAAACTAGGAATCTACTAAAGCATAAGTATATAAGCAACAAAGTTTCTATTGAAAGAGATCTACCTCTTCAGGACTACCCTCACGTAATCCTAATCCTAAAGCTGACGCCAAAGCAAAGTGCGGTGACTTTTCTCCATTTGTACAGTTTTTGACATTGAAATTTTCATGGAACTGCATGTGTTACACACAAGGAATCAAACAAGATATAACAAGTGATACAACTTGAATTGAAGCCATCCAAGACTGCCCAGTAAATGAAACAACATATAATAGTTAAATTATCATTTGGAAAGCCCAAATTTATCAAACGATTTCAGAAACAATATGAAAGAAAGAAGATTAAAAATTGAGCTATTGATTATCACAAAAATAGGGATGTTAGGAAAACAGCGGAATGATGAAAACATGATATGACACATAAAAGTAAAGCAATGGTGATTTTTTTTTATTTTAGTCACACTAAAAATTTTCTTCAACTTTTGATCTTTTAAAATGTTTTTTGTTCACACCTTTGTTGTCTGCTTTTAAGAGTCTGGTCATGTATATCATTCAAATATTATAAAAGTTTTTACAGTAAAATTTAGAATTTTTAACAAAACATGAATTCCTGAGCCATTTAACAAAAGATGAATTAAAATCTAATTCAAATATTATAAAAGTCTCTAATTGATGACATTTATTAAAATGTTAAGGCTTTTCAAAAGTGATGATGTGGTTTTGCCGGATGAGATGATGATGTAGGGGCCTCATTCGCCACTTTCGGCTAAGAGTGCGGCTGATTTGAGGTTTTGGTACTTTTAATTAGGGGGGACTTAAAATCTAAATGATGATATGTATGTAATCTAATTCTAATGATTCAATAATTTACCATTAGGATTACTTGTTGAATTTGATGTTATACCGAAAATGCTTGATAGCATATGAACAATGTGTTTAATTTTTTTTTTTTGAATCGGCAAATATTATTAAGCTCGGAAAGCGCAAGACACACAAAACCGGCAAGAGGAGGAAAAAGAGTACAAAGGCCAAAAAACAAGGGGCCCCTCAACACCAATAGACTCAATAAAAAAAACCCCTACAAGTCCTACTTCCGAAAAAGAAGAGGAAAAAACAGCAAAAGCAACCAGAATGCACAAAAGAGAGATGCGCAACCAAACACCAATCACGAAGCCAGGAAGCAAAACCCCACCGCACACTAAGCTGCACCAGCCAACAAACCTGTAGCCCCACAGCAGGAAAAAATCGCCTGCAACTGAATAGAGAGAAGACCTGCTGCACCACAACTCAGCAGGAACACAACAGCCACCACAGCTTGCAACCGAAGAAAACAAGGGCAGCACCTCCACTCCTCTTATCTTCTACACAAACAGCTTTTTGGATTCCAAATCCACTCATAGAGCAAACGAGTCGACATCTTTGATCTCGCTAAACTCCACCTCCAGGACAGAACTTTTATCTCCTCAACTATATCATCTATTCTAATCTCAACATTATTAAAAATGGCGTTATTTCTTGCTTTCCAAATCGCCCAAATGGATGTGTGCCAAATTAATCTCATTCCCCTTCTAACCTCTTTCCGATGAGTTGCCACTCCATTCCAACATTCCCAAAGTGAAACACAAAGAAGATGATTTGTCGACTTCCAAGTCATTGTTGTAGATGTAGCCAAATCTTCAAGTCTTCCGGCAATGCACAAGAAGATGATTTGTCGACTCAACCATCTCATTGCAAAAAACACAAAGCAAGTCTATGTTATTTGGAATAGCATTCCGCCGAACTAAATTCAATCTCGTTGGAATCCGATTAAGCAAAGCTTTCCAGAGAGAGCCACCACTTTTGACGGCGCCGCACACTTCCACACTTGAGTAAACACCCGCGTCTCTTCTCCCGGCACCTCATCAAGAGCCGTTAGAGCCTCTAATTTCTTATAAATTGATCTTACCGAAAACATCCCGTTCTCCTCTATCTTCCAACACCACTCATCCACCCCTTGGGACAACTCCACACTGTGTTTAATTATTGTTGTATAATAACAATCGGATTTTATTTTGGAATAAGTGTGCATCTCTCTTAAAGTCATGATTATATATGCAATTCATTATTGGACCCAAATGTGGTATGGCTAAACAACGTTCAATACCCCTTAAGGTGTGAGATAATCTATCTATCTATATATCTATATATCTTTGAATTTGAAGCTTGAACTATTCTTATGCAAGAGTTTTGATGATGTGGCATGTCTAAATGAGCTCTAATTTTTCATTTTCTATTGATACTTTGTCACCCTCTTTTAACTATTACTAATAATTCATTCATTATTTAACCCCACTAAATCAATTTAATGTTTAGTGAATAGGCCTATTATGAGAGATTGTATATGCAGGATGATACCCTCCACTAATTCAATGTTTTTCTATTCATTTTACAACAGTTTCAAACTACCCAGTAGCTGAAATATTTTTCTTGAAATCAATCGGTTACATTGTCATTCTATTAATTTTTCCTAAAAAAACAAAAAACTCTATGCAACATTTCTTACGGGAGCAATTAATTTGTATATTTATGACACTATATTATCATTCTATCAAAGAGAGAATTCCCTCTCCAAGTTATGCATCTTCTCCCTCACATTCTTTTTTTATTTTCAGTTATGAAAATTCTATTGAACCATAACTGTTCTTGCATAGTGAATTGCTTTAGTTGCGGATATTGAATCATCACTCTCAAAAACTATCCCTGATTTTTTCATCATCATTTTCTCTAAGAAACTATTATACCTCTTCAATTTTATCTTATGGTTCACCCCATCCACCATCACCACTTTTGTTACTCTTCAATCTCTTGATTATTCATTGATTTATAATCTATGACATAATAGGGACTCAAATTACTATTAGATTAGAAAAATATTTTAGCTCAACTTTTCTTTATTGATTTTGTTTTGAAGGATACTTTGTTTATTGATATAATGTTTATTAGTTTAATTTTCTAATTTTTTTAGTTTATTTCTTAAGGTGGATGTGGCAATTTTTTCATGTCAATTAGAAGAAGAGATTGCTTCAAATAAAAAAAAATTTGGGAGAACAGGATAAAGCAGGCTTTTATTTTCACTTTTGATGCATCCAGCTCGAGAAGCCTATGAAAAACGACAGCTCATGTAGGTATATTTTTATAGCCCTAACTATTATTTGCATAAACATTTAAATTTATTGAATTTATTTTGAAGTTGTTTTATACAGTAAATTGTTTAGAGTTTAAGTAAATTATTTTTAATTAGTTTATATGAATGTAGTGCTAATTGTTATCATCTATTATATATTTATTTTCTCACTTATATTTTTGGTACAATTTATCTGTTTATCAAATTTATATAGGTTAAAGAAATATATAGGTTAAGACAATATTAGTAGAAAAATATTACAAATGACAAAATAAAATAAACAATATAATTATTTATAATGATAATATTTTATATGTAGTCAAGAAAATATTTTTATCTCTAAAAATAGTAAAAAAAAAAATGATTAAAGGTTAATGAAACTATTGGATGATACCTCTTCAATTACTCGCTCATTGTATTAGTGCAAATTTTAAGTAACTGTTTCATATTTCTTAACTATGGTCATTTAGTCACTCATTGTATTCCTTAAACAAATGAAAAGGATACAAGTGATGATAATTTTGTTCATCCTCACTTTCTTCAAGCAATTGAATGATACTTTTCAATTTTGTATTATAGTTTTTCTCTCCTCTTTTTTACTCTTCATTTATTGACTATTCATTGGTTTCTATGATATCACTCAATTTACTCAAAACATTCCTCAAAATTAACCTATAAAATGAAAAGGCTTGATATCTATCTATCTATCTATCTATCTATCTATCTACTATCTATCTATCTTTGTATAATAAACTTGAGTCACTCTAATGCTAGAATTGTACACCTCTAAAAAAAACTTGATTTCTACTCTCTTATTCTATCTATCTAAATAAATAAATAATAATGTGCAGTTAAGTTGAAGTTACATAAAGATAACTTCTCACATTATATCTAGAAAATGTAACTTCTCACCACATGATAAATATGTATAACAGAAAGTTATTTTAACCGTTGACTCTATATATGCTCCAATTTAAAGATGTTTTTTATATGCTATATTAATTCTGCATGTTCACATATAAAGCTTATAGACTAATCAAATTCTTTTTTTGTTTGGTTCTATACGTTAATCAAATTCTACATATACACTGCAACATGAAATGTCTTAGCAAAAAATAAAAATTTGAAAAGTCAGTCCTAACATTTTAAGAATATTAAAAATGATTATTATGCTACAAAAATAAATTTCATTTATAAGACCAAAAACTCTAAAAATTGACGTTTTAGTTTTTCTAATAAAGTCTTGCCTCATGTTATATATACATGATTGAAACATATACATTCATGATCATTTTCGCTTTTCTCTTTTTTTGGTGAGGTGGTTCTCCCTTTTTCTTCCTTTCTTTTTATTTTTGTTCTTGGTATCTTTGTAATCTAAGTTTGCATAGTTCTTATGCAAGTATTGTGCATATGTGACACCTCTAAAAAGCTTTCTCACACTATTAACAACTTGACTCTATATCTTAAATTCTTAGTCCATTGATATCCATATTGTTGTTGTTCAACTTCATAACAACCTCACCATACTAATTATTGTTATCAAAATTAACTATTTAATTTTTCATATCATCAATATTATAATATAAATCATTTTGGTTTTCTCATATTTGTCTAAGTCATCAGGCAAAATATGAAAGATTACTCATGAATATCTATAGCAATATACTTATGTGTGTGTCAAAATAACAACGCATCTCTTATATGCAATATACTTGGATTTCATGAGAATGATAGAAACAAAATCTAAGTCAGACATAAAGATTTTGAAGTTGTCATATAAAAAGAATATTGATGTAACAAAATCTAAACATGGTTGGTATAGTAGAGTTTATATACCGGCATCAATGATTGTCGAACAATTTTATCTAATATAAAATACTACTTACACATAACAAAGTTCATTCAAAAAGCTCTTTGAACATTTAATCTATTTTGCTTATTGAAAAAGTTTGGATGTTGTTGTCATATATTTACTTTTACATTTTACTTATTTGAAACTTTAATTTTAACTAACTCTTTTATTTGACAATGACAAAAGTTTAAAAATGTTTCAATTGTAATTTTATTTAAAATAAAAATGATTCATTGGAGCTACCGAAATGGTCATATCCATTAAATTTATAAAAAAAATCCATTGAAACCCGTGCAACGCACAGGTTAAATACCTAGTTTCATTTATTATATCAAAATTGCAAACTAGTCATCAAATGTCTTTTTATTTAACCATTTTGATCCTTGAAGTGTCTTTTGATAATTACTTTAATACTCAAATGAGTTTTTTTGTTTGTATATTTTATCCATAAAATTACAAGTAAAAAGACACTTATGAATTATGTCCAATTTTGATACAACGCCTCCCACGTTAAGAGACAAAATGGTTGTTTACTCATGCCGTACCTATACCATCAATGATTTGAAGTGAGTTGATTACTTTTTGTTTCCATGTGATGTGAAGCTTTTTATTACTTCATGATCCGTTAATTCAATTTAACGATCCCTACTTAAGTGATAAGGAGAGGATGATATTATGCTTATGACGAAAGGTGTATGTTTTACTCATCACATATGATGGCTGTTATTTTTTAATAAAACTATGTTTCAATTTTTACGAAGTCGTTGTGCATTGACTGTGATGACATTTTGCATGATAATCTATACCTATTAAATAAAGGCAAAACATGAGTTTGGTGTAGCCTTTTTTTCCATTCCCAAATTACCCTTTAACTTCCAAAATTGTGTAACTTCCGAAAGTAAAAAAAAAGTATTCCAAAGCACCAGATTTTATTTTATTTTATAAATGAATAGAAAAGGCAGCAGTTTTTTTTTTGTTTGACCGTTTTATATCATGCAAGTAAATTGTAAACCAACTATTTTCTATCCCCTGAATTAAGAAAGGAAAAGCAGTTCCTAAGGTCGGAACAATATACATGTTATTTTCTTTTGTGGAAGATGGATGGGAGACCTCTCTTTTGTTTTCTCTAATCATCTATTCTACTTTTTTTTTTTTGAAAGGATCTACTATTTTTACATGTTATTCATAAGGATCCTGTTTCTACATGTTATTCATATAAATCATCATAAATCTTTTTTAATGACGGTGTTTTTGTTTCTTTATATTTTTTAATGACGATGTTTTTGTTGGTGTAGATAGATCATACTTGCTTCAACAAAAAGAATAAGAAAGAAGAATGGTGTGGTTCATGATGGTTGAACATAATCGTATCACAATTCACAATGGAGTTGATTGAAAGACACAGTAGAGAACCCCCTAATAAAGGTTGATTGTGTTACTTTATTTAGTAAAAAAAAAAAATTATGTTAGTTTATTCACTTTGCTCTTCCCATTTACACTCCAGTTTCTTTTTTATCGAATTAAATTTATGAAATTTTTGTCATGAAAAATGCTGATAGAAAACCCAGGAAATTGGTCAAAAAATTGCTTAAATATTCAACTTCGTCATAGTCACTTAATATCTATATTAAGAGACAAATTAGCAAGTAGTTATCTAAGTATTTCTCATAAATTGAGACACGTAATGCCAGTACTTAGAAAACCTTTTAGTCCAATTCTATCTATAAATGTTCTTAATAGGGTGTGTGTGTCAAGTCCTTATAATGTGTATCGTTGGATGTAACTCTTTTCTTGCGTTTCCTTAATTCAATTTTTTCCCCATTGTGTTTGATTGCAATTAACATTCTTTTAATTATTTTGTTCACAACTTCAGTAGACATAGATTAAAAAAAATGAAGATCATGAAGACTCTAGGTGTCACCATTCTTTGTTCAAGACACACTGAAGCATAACTGGGACAAATATAGAGAATGTACAATAATAATTTAAGTTATAGAAGTCAATATATTATTGATGTGTCTATGATAGTTATTAATTAAGGGTACATATATTATTGATGCTTATTATATGTGTTATAGTCTCATTTAGTTTTCTATTATCATATGTTCAATGTGAAAAGAAAGAGAATGTATCATCGACTCCAAAAGAGTGATAGAGAGGAAGAAGAGAGAGAGTAATGGAGTAATAAAAAGAGAAGGAAAATAAGGAGACATGGTGGTTATGCTTGGGGTGCAAGATTCGTCACTAGAGAGAGGTTTGATAATTGTATTTAGACTACGCTCTTATTATGTTTTTACAATTAATTTTATTCTCCCATTTCTTCCGCAATCTAATAATTGATTCACTCCATTCTTATGTTGAATATGTCTAATATTTTGATTTCAAAGGATGTGATTTAAAAAGAAAAATTCTTACAATTGAAATGAGGATGCGTTAATTGAGTACCGATATCGTAGTTTTTTTTGCTAATGAAGAACGTCAATTATGTCATTTTTGACCAACCAAGTGCATGTTAGCATCAAAAAGAAAACTAATGAAGTGCATCAATTATGCAATTTTTAACTAATTGTTAGTGCACGAATCATTTGATACGGGAGTTTTGCATACGAATATTCACAGACGCGTGAATTGTTGCTGTTTTCACGCGCTTCAGTTTCTTTGTCACGAAAAAACAAAATAAATTATGCTGTTTTCACGCGCTTCAGTTTCTTTGTCACGAAAAAACAAAATAAATTAAATTAATAATAAAATCACTTAATAGAAATGACGCTATGAAACCCACCGTTCACAGAGATCAACGTAGTTCCGTCTTGTGGAGGTTCCAGAGTGGGGATAATTTCAAGCGGTTTTCAGTTTCAGCTTGCAGAAAATTCAATATACGGCCTTCATAACCACCCCTACTGCTGCTGGGTTTTCAATCTATGACTATTAATAAGATACTTCCCGATTATGTATTCCATGTTAACAGATGAAAATAAGAGTGAAGTGAGGATTTCATACATCAAACACAATGAGTTTCATATAGTCCACTGTCATATCTCTTTGAGCAACTAAAAGAATGTTCAAAAAACGAAGCAGATAACAATAGCTTGAGAGGATGACACTGTTTGGTTTGCATTTCTATGAAGGCTGTATTTTATTTTTGATAAAATGTTGAAGCTGCACGTGTAATCCGAATTCGTCAAAATTCGCACCGAAAAATCCCGTACCATATAGCAGTTCTCTTCATCTTTATTTGTCTTGCTTGGATTTACTAAACAATTTTGATTTATGCATTGAGAAATTGTAAGTTTCTTGAATCAAAGAAGGAAATAAGAGTATAACCAAGCTTTATAAAAGAGACACAATATAGTTTAAGTTAACCAATAGAATGTACAATGAACATGAAAATGTAGCAGATAATGGCTTAAAAATGCCAAGCAATATGGAATGGATATATGTTAGTTCAAGTATTATGACACACAATATAGAATAATGTCAAAGTACGATTAATATTTTTACACACTAAATATATTTTCATTTTTGCAGCTACTACATATTTTAAGGGTGTCTATTTGTCTATAACCCACTTTACACTTAATTTTATTTCTATAATTTGTTTAATACCTAAATAGTTAATAAACTTTATTCAAATTATACAAAAGAAACAGTCAAAAATATAGTTAAATTAGCGCAACAGCAAAGAACAAAAAGAGCAGACAGTAAAACATATTATATTTTTGTATGACACCCACACATATATTTATACATAGAAACATAGTCAATTATAAACATGCGTTAGCGCAGTAGAAAAAGCTGACAGACGGGCACGAGAGTGCCCGTCTGGACGCTAGTTGTATTATTATTATTATTATTATTATTATTATTATTATTATTATTATTATTATTATTATTATTATTATTATTATTATTACTAGCGTCCAGACGGGCACTCTCGTGCCCGTCTGTCAGCTTTTTCTACTGCGCTAACGCATGTTTATAATTGACTATGTTTCTATGTATAAATATATGTGTGGGTGTCATACAAAAATATAATATGTTTTACTGTCTGCTCTTTTTGTTCTTTGCTGTTGCGCTAATTTAACTATATTTTTGACTGTTTCTTTTGTATAATTTGAATAAAGTTTATTAACTATTTAGGTATTAAACAAATTATAGAAATAAAATTAAGTGTAAAGTGGGTTATAGACAAATAGACACCCTTAAAATATGTAGTAGCTGCAAAAATGAAAATATATTTAGTGTGTAAAAATATTAATCGTACTTTGACATTATTCTATATTGTGTGTCATAATACTTGAACTAACATATATCCATTCCATATTGCTTGGCATTTTTAAGCCATTATCTGCTACATTTTCATGTTCATTGTACATTCTATTGGTTAACTTAAACTATATTGTGTCTCTTTTATAAAGCTTGGTTATACTCTTATTTCCTTCTTTGATTCAAGAAACTTACAATTTCTCAATGCATAAATCAAAATTGTTTAGTAAATCCAAGCAAGACAAATAAAGATGAAGAGAACTGCTATATGGTACGGGATTTTTCGGTGCGAATTTTGACGAATTCGGATTACACGTGCAGCTTCAACATTTTATCAAAAATAAAATACAGCCTTCATAGAAATGCAAACCAAACAGTGTCATCCTCTCAAGCTATTGTTATCTGCTTCGTTTTTTGAACATTCTTTTAGTTGCTCAAAGAGATATGACAGTGGACTATATGAAACTCATTGTGTTTGATGTATGAAATCCTCACTTCACTCTTATTTTCATCTGTTAACATGGAATACATAATCGGGAAGTATCTTATTAATAGTCATAGATTGAAAACCCAGCAGCAGTAGGGGTGGTTATGAAGGCCGTATATTGAATTTTCTGCAAGCTGAAACTGAAAACCGCTTGAAATTATCCCCACTCTGGAACCTCCACAAGACGGAACTACGTTGATCTCTGTGAACGGTGGGTTTCATAGCGTCATTTCTATTAAGTGATTTTATTATTAATTTAATTTATTTTGTTTTTTCGTGACAAAGAAACTGAAGCGCGTGAAAACAGCATAATTTATTTTGTTTTTTTGTGACAAAGAAACTGAAGCGCGTGAAAACAGCAACAATTCACGCGTCTGTGAATATTCGTATGCAAAACTCCCGTATCAAATGATTCGTGCACTAACAATTAGTTAAAAATTGCATAATTGATGCACTTCATTAGTTTTCTTTTTGATGCTAACATGCACTTGGTTGGTCAAAAATGACATAATTGACGTTCTTCATTAGCAAAAAAAACTACGATATCGGTACTCAATTAACGCATCCTCATTTCAATTGTAAGAATTTTTCTTTTTAAATCACATCCTTTGAAATCAAAATATTAGACATATTCAACATAAGAATGGAGTGAATCAATTATTAGATTGCGGAAGAAATGGGAGAATAAAATTAATTGTAAAAACATAATAAGAGCGTAGTCTAAATACAATTATCAAACCTCTCTCTAGTGACGAATCTTGCACCCCAAGCATAACCACCATGTCTCCTTATTTTCCTTCTCTTTTTATTACTCCATTACTCTCTCTCTTCTTCCTCTCTATCACTCTTTTGGAGTCGATGATACATTCTCTTTCTTTTCACATTGAACATATGATAATAGAAAACTAAATGAGACTATAACACATATAATAAGCATCAATAATATATGTACCCTTAATTAATAACTATCATAGACACATCAATAATATATTGACTTCTATAACTTAAATTATTATTGTACATTCTCTATATTTGTCCCAGTTATGCTTCAGTGTGTCTTGAACAAAGAATGGTGACACCTAGAGTCTTCATGATCTTATTTTTTTTAATCTATGTCTACTGAAGTTGTGAACAAAATAATTAAAAGAATGTTAATTGCAATCAAACACAATGGGGAAAAAATTGAATTAAGGAAAAACGCAAGAAAAGAGTTACATCCAACGATACACATTATAAGGACTTGACACACACACCCTATTAAGAACATTTATAGATAGAATTGGACTAAAAGGTTTTCTAAGTACTGGCATTACGTGTCTCAATTTATGAGAAATACTTAGATAACTACTTGCTAATTTGTCTCTTAATATAGATATTAAGTGACTATGACGAAGTTGAATATTTAAGCAATTTTTTGACCAATTTCCTGGGTTTTCTATCAGCATTTTTCATGACAAAAATTTCATAAATTTAATTCGATAAAAAAGAAACTGGAGTGTAAATGGGAAGAGCAAAGTGAATAAACTAACATAATTTTTTTTTTTTACTAAATAAAGTAACACAATCAACCTTTATTAGGGGGTTCTCTACTGTGTCTTTCAATCAACTCCATTGTGAATTGTGATACGATTATGTTCAACCATCATGAACCACACCATTCTTCTTTCTTATTCTTTTTGTTGAAGCAAGTATGATCTATCTACACCAACAAAAACATCGTCATTAAAAAATATAAAGAAACAAAAACACCGTCATTAAAAAAGATTTATGATGATTTATATGAATAACATGTAGAAACAGGATCCTTATGAATAACATGTAAAAATAGTAGATCCTTTCAAAAAAAAAAAAGTAGAATAGATGATTAGAGAAAACAAAAGAGAGGTCTCCCATCCATCTTCCACAAAAGAAAATAACATGTATATTGTTCCGACCTTAGGAACTGCTTTTCCTTTCTTAATTCAGGGGATAGAAAATAGTTGGTTTACAATTTACTTGCATGATATAAAACGGTCAAACAAAAAAAAAACTGCTGCCTTTTCTATTCATTTATAAAATAAAATAAAATCTGGTGCTTTGGAATACTTTTTTTTTACTTTCGGAAGTTACACAATTTTGGAAGTTAAAGGGTAATTTGGGAATGGAAAAAAAGGCTACACCAAACTCATGTTTTGCCTTTATTTAATAGGTATAGATAATAAGGGTTAAATATGTTTTTAGTTCTTATAAATATATCAACTTTTTTGTTTGTCCGTTTTAATCGAACCGTTTTAGTCTTTCTAAAAAATTTCTTCAACTTTTTTCGTTTTAGTCTTTCTAAAAAATTTCTTCAATTTTTAGTCCCTATCGACGAACTATGTCCTAATATTATTATTTATGCAGGGATAATTATGTAGAATTTGGTGTTTACTTTTTTAGGATTAATAATTTATTAACATTCTTTTTCATGAGATTTATGTGGAAAACTTGTAAGCCGAATTAGGACGTACATGTTCATGATAATAGTTGTGCTCCCATGATATATTTCAACCAAGTCGCCCTTTCTTTAGGCATGTGACTACTGACTAAATGCGAATTGAGGAGGAGGGAGGAGAGCTGGTGTGGGAAGTGGAGGGAAATGGTCCTGCTTCCTCCTAGGCAAGGACGAATCTGGACTTTCAATATTAGTGTGACAATTTTTTTTTGTCAAATAATTAAATAATATTAAATTTAATAAAAAAGTTATATTAAAAATAGTTGTAGAAATTCTTAAAAAAAAAAGTTGTAGCAACCAAAATTGTAAAGAAAATAATATATTTTTCACTTATTGAAAATGAACTAAAATTATATCATTACTAATTATCCTAAGAACATCTCTTTCTATTCTTTCTATATAGGTTATAAGAGATGTCAAATGTTCTAGCAGGATACCCGTGCATACGAACGGGTGAGCGCATTGCGCTCTCTTTTTGGAAGCAAGTCGCAATAGCATAGAAATTATAAGAAAAAAAATCTATGTATTGATATATGAATAAAAATATAGACATATGTACAAATTGTACAAAAAATTATTTTCGTATTAACTATGAATAAAAATATAGACATGTGGTCCCGTGAGCATAGCTCAGTTGGTAGGACAATGCATTATTATATGCAGGGGCCGGGGTTCGAACCCCGGACACCCCACTTATTCACCTTATAAGGTGAATTATAGTCACTAGGCTACCTGACCAAAATAAATAAATAAATAAATTAAATATGTGTATAAATTAAAAAAAAATCGCTCCCTGTATTAATATACAAGTTAAAATATAAACACATATTAATATAGACACGTGTATAAATTACAAAAACAATATGTCTTCGTATTAATATATGAGTAAAAATATAGATAAATGTATAAACATAAAAAAAAAATTTAAACATCTATATTAATATATGAGTAAAAATATACAGTGAATCGATAAAAAAATATTACAAAAAAAAAATAAATTGGACCTAAACTGGCGTGGCACTTGCCACACCATGCCTTCTTCAGGTCCGTCCCTGCTCCTACGTCATAGCTAGTATAAATATAGGAGTCAGGCTCCTCCAAAATATCTTCATACTCACAAATGAGAAAACACTCCGACCCTTGTTAAGCAAATTGTTGGTTGGGTAGATACTATTGTGCTTACCACTAGTACAATTGAATGGATATTAAACAAGGATGATGATGGAAAATGTGACCGAAATCATAGGAGATGAGTATGCTTTCGAACAAAAGAAAAATATAAATAGGAATTAAGAAATTTCGATTATAACACACTCTACATTTATGTCAGAAAATCAATGATAGGGATTTGTTTGACTGTTGGTGGTTAATGTTCATGATTCCATCAGCCAAAAGGGAAGTTGGAATTCGATCAGGACCGTTAGATCCCCACTTTGAAAGGGTCGTTGATTAATGGACCATTTGATGTACCACGTTACAATATGGTACATAGGAGCATTTTAATGAAAGCCCTCGAGCGTGACGAGACATATCGCCACGACGACCGAATCAAAAGAGAGCAGACTGGCCGCATGTATAAGGCTTATGGTGAAATTAGTTTCCAAAATAGACTTGGCTCATTGAGGACAAGCCCGAAAAAAGAAAGAAAAAAGAAAGAGAGTCTTGTTTGGACTTGAGGTGGAGTTGAAAATTAAGAAATCGATCTCACATACGAGGGAACAAGAAAACCTTTAATTAATGGAAAGTTTGAGTCCATTTGTTGAAGCTTTAAAATTTGTGCCTCCAACACCCTAACACAAACTAACTCTCATTATATTTCTACACTCCAATTGAACTTGTGCGATAATGATAATCCAACAGTTAATCTCCAAAAATTTAAAAGAAGGGATCACAAAATAAATCAAGTCGTTAAGCACACAAAAAATTAGGAGAAGCATAAAAATAACCTAAGTACCGAAGAACATGTTCAATAGTCCACATGCCTGATTTTGGCAGCAGTATTATCCTAGATTTATCCATTGAAAATATTACAACCCTAGATTATGAAAGAAAGCAATATTTTCGACATCCATAGAAAATCATATAACCCTAGATTTATCCTTCCAAAAAGTTTCTTGATAAGAATGATTGAGAAAAAGATCAAGTTAGCTTTGAAATTCTTGAGCTTGCAAACTATCTGAGATGCCATAAGAATACAATTGTTCCTGAGTTCTCTAAACCGATAAAGCTGCATCCACTTGCATGTGAACATCTCCACAAAAAATCTTTTATTCCAAGTCTTGAGTTCACATTTTACTTAAGATACAATTACATAGGAAACCCAAACCCAATATTAGGCACACTTCGATAATATCCGGAGTTCTGGATGATCAAACAACATTTTAAAATAAAATTAGTCAGTTTCAATGCCTTCTTATAAAGCACTTTGTATTAGTTGAAGAAAAATTCTTTGACAAAGAACTTGTAAAAACATTTTAACTGAACCTTTAGCTTTAAAATGATTTCAAGTCTTTTCTTAGAACTTTTATTAGTGATCTTTGTTAGAGTGAATATATGTGTAATTTTGTTGGTGTGGTACTAGGATTACATGCATTCTTATATGCCTTATTTTTAATTCCATATGCAAAGAGTTTCATAGAGTTGCCGTGTAGGTATTTGATTGCAAGTATGCAACCGATGCCAATGCCTACCACACATGTAGCAGAAGTCATAACCACACCTGAAAAATAAAAAGCATTGAGTAGTTATAAATAATTTTTCATACATAATAGAATTAATTAAACCTAAAATTAGTGAAATTAATTATTAGGGATAAGCTAGAGAAACTATGATATCATATAACAATACAATACAACCTGCAGCGCACACTCATACATCCACCAGTTTTCTGGACATGCATAGAGCATGTTGAACATCTCTGCCACCTTTTTCTTTTAGCCAACTCCAAAAAATTCTTATCCAACTTGTTTTTACGCTTGGACTTCTGAAATTGCCGACAATTCATATCTGTGTGCCATGGAACTTTACATTGTGCACAAAATAACCTATGACAAGAAGGGCATTCATTTTGTAACAGCGCATGCCGCGTCATTCACCATCAAAAGAGAACAATTCTCATAAGGACAGTAAATTTTTTCCTTCAAAGCAATAGAAGACTCACAGTTTGCAGATTCCCAATCAACAATGATTTTTTTAGGTAAAATGGATTGCAAATGTTCTGGTTTCAGTTCAGCAGAACATTCTGGATCAGGACAATTCAATTTCTCCACTTTTTCTTTTATTTGATTCTTCACATACTTGGATATGCATTTAGCACAAAAGAGATGATTGCATGAACCATTTGAAAACATATTAGAGTCTGTTACAGAATCAAAACATATACCACAAAATACTTTCGAGAATTGACCTTGTTCGATAACTGTCTTTGTTTCCTCTTCATAAAAAAAAGTGTCTTTACTTTGTTTTTATTTTTTTCTGGTTTGATCTGTATCTTTTTGTTGTTCCTTCCAGTTGCTTTCTTATTCTCCTTGTCTTCATCGTCAAGGTATTGGGAAAGAGAGTTTCTCTTCACTGTGTTTTGAGATCCATTTGCTGAAAGAGGTTGACGTTGACGATTAGTGGTTGCTTTCATAGGCTTCTTCTTTTCATCAACATGGTCTTCTGCAAGAGATTGTCTCTTCACTGGAATCTTCTTTCCATTTGTTGTAAGGGAAATCGAAGGAAACACGTGAGGACTGCGTTTGATTTTCAACATGAATTTGTGTCGATGTAACACCTATACTAGACGTATCTAGAAAGTCTAGCACGTGCGTTAAGTTTAGTACTGGATACATTAAAAATTTACAACATAAAAACTTCGAATGAATTTATATACAACAAAACGCGTTCGTACATTATCATTACATCATATCTTAACTAATTTAAAATAAATACATCCTTGAGATCCATATCCTTCATGCTTCGGGTACGAACGAACTTTTGCTGAAAATCCAGCCGGCTACTACCTGGTCGTGCAACCTGATATCTGAAACAAATAAGGATTGGGATGAGACATAATGTCTCAGTGAGTTTCCCTAAATCCTAGGCTATAGGTAACCTCAGGGGAAACCTACGGTCACCACGTGTCTACAATACAACCTGACGGTTGATTATACGTGTGTGGTCATACTTTCCTAGACGGTAGTGCATGCTAAACCCGTCATAGGCTTATCTCACTTGTTATAAGCTTCTCTTCCTATACGTGTCATGGATATGAAATCGATTCACATCTTGCCATACTCGTATGGCTCTTGCTTCTTTAAGTAGATAATACTCTTGATCATATGCGAAGAGCTTAAACTTCGCGTCTTATCATTCTAGGGATCTTGCTAACTTGCTAGTTCTCGGCAACTATGTCGAGACTCTATTTCTTTCCCTTGCTTAATAATTAACTTGCTACCCGATTCATGACTTGATTCTCTCATATGCCATGCCTTAATAACATGCTTTATACTTGCTTCTTTGCCATAGAAATCTTGCTTACAATGATCATCATTTAGGACCTTGGTTTGAGGGGTTTATTTTATAAAAAGACTACTTGAAGAAACTTGAGCCGGGACATGCCAACAATACGCAAAACGAACAAACAGAGCATTGTGCCCTGTTCACTCGCTTCGCGAGTAAGCTTGCTCGCCGTGGCGAGTAGCTGCTCGCAGCTGCGAGTTGGGGGCGAGTGGTACCCCCTGTTCGGCCTTCTAGCTCGCCGTGGCGAGTAATAGCTCGTCGTGGCGAGTAATGACAGTCGAAAACATGTAAAAATGGTATTTTAAGCCTAAAAACCTCAAACCAAATGTCTCTAAGTGTTTTAGAACATATTTGTTCATAGGAAACTTATAAAACATTCATTTGGCAAGTATAAACATGTTTTGTATGCATGGCAAGAAAAGGGGCAACTAACATATTACAAAACGCTAAACTTTCATGTTATTCATATTAATCTATCATGGCATAAACATAATCCCAAAGGGGTGGGAAAACTATCTATGGAACTCACCTAAACCAAGTTCTTGAGACAACTCCAAGTTCCAAACTCAACAAGCCAAAACTCTAGCTCTTGTCCCACTTGCAATCCTTTGATCAAAACATCCCATCTTGTTATCCTTTCTTGCAAACTAAGATACCTTGCTCCACTTCCATGAAGAAATCTTCACTTGAACCATCTTTGAACTTACTAACCAACAAACCTTAACTCTTGCTTCTTGCTTTTCCACTAAACCAACCCAACTTTCTTGTACTTATTATCTCATGAGAAAGCATTGCTTTACTTGAATCAAACTTGAAACCATAACATAAACAACCCAAGCTTCCACTTTACCAAAACCCTAGTTTAATGGAAGCGAGGAGAAGTTGAGAAATCAAACAAAATACAAACTTCCATTGACTTAGAAGATCATGAGGTAACACATCTAGAAGCTTGCCATGGGAGGAGAAAGATTTGGAAGACTTGGTGGTGAGAAAGGAAGAAGAGGGCGTGGGAGAAGAGGAGAGAAGGAAGAGGAAAATGTTTTCCAACAATTGGAGAGAGAGAGAGAGAGAGAGAGAGAGAGAGAGAGAGAGAGAGAGAGAAGGATAAGGGAAATGAAATATTTTCCTTTCAAAAACATATAAATATCCTTTTGTGAGCAATTACCATTATGCCCTTGCCTCAAGCGTGTTTAAAACGACTATGAAATTTTCCTGTATAAATCTGACATGTCATAAAATATTTTCCATTAACATACTTTTCATGAAATTAATTCTTCTGACACGATCAACGGGTAATATACCGATGCTGACAGGCGGGATATTACAGTGGAGGCTTCTTCTTTATATCAGCATAGTCTTCTGCAAGAGATTCTCTCTTCATTGAGATATGTGTTCCATTTGCTGAAAGAGAAATAGTTGACATGGTGGGAGGTCACGTTAAGGTTTTTTTCTTCAGGAACTGCGTTAGGTTTTCAGTTGTGGTGGGTATTGTTGTTTCTTTTATAGGGTTATACTAGGTAAACTAACATTATTTTATATTAAAGTTATAAATATAATTATAAATTCCCCTAAAAAAAATATAAATTGAATTTAACATAAAAAGGTTATCAAAGTAATTTTGTTTAGTTGTTGAAATAACTATATATTGTATATAAGGATTAAAATATTTGGGTTTGAAAGTATAAAGTATATACGTAGCATAAAATATTCTTATTGTTAAATTAATTTTTTTTTACAAGTCTTATTGTTAAACTTATTATGTTTAATTTAACAATAAAATTCTGTCAACCTATGGTATATTAATATTTGCAACAAAAATATATTATACTATCATAAAAAACTAAAATATTTGTAATTTTTTTATAAATTAGTTGTATGTTGTTTAAACAGTATTTGGAGAAGGTATCCCGCGAACGACAACCGATGTTAGCAATTTTATTGGGTGTATGTGCTACTGTTTTTTTTTTGGTGTATGTGCTACTTGACTGCTGATTATTTTTTTATTTTTTTAAAAATTTAGTGGTCTAATGTAACTATATTTTAATGGTAATAGTGGACTATTCTAACTATTTTTAAATGATCTACTAAATTTATTAATTATGAGTCATCATCAATTTGTTTTTTGAAGAAAGTCATCGTCAATTTATAAGCAACCAAATAATAAAGAATTTAAACCCAATATTTTATTTTCTTTTAGAAAAACAATTATTCATTTATAAAATATATCCAATAATAACAAAGATTTTTGTCAAAAAAAAGTTACAAATATTCGTTTATTTTTTATAAATCATATATAATAAAAACAAATATTAATTTATATAATAGATCTAATAGAAACAAAGATTCATTTACAAAATATGTATCTGTATCTGTATTATATATAAAGAAAACTACCCCTTTCAGCATTTTTAGGTTGACTTTTTCCTTTCAAAAAATACTCTCAATTTTCAATACAAATAACACATGTAACAAATATATAAGAATAAATTTAAATATTAAAATAAATGTCACAAACACGATATGAATCTATGTATCCTATTCTGTACACGGCTTCACACCGAGCCACAACATTACTCCACCGCCAAATCTCATCGCAGCAACAATTGCAACAACACCGTTTTTTCAAGGCATCAACTTTCATCTACGTTCATTAGACAAAATCCAAATTTGAAATTTGTTTTGGAAGTTATATTATCAAACAAAAGCATTGATCAATCTCCAAAATATTATAGCCTCCCTCCCTAGTTTTCTAGATTTCTTTCTAGGCCTAAATACCATACCTAAACCAAAACAATGAATGTTAATGTCACGTGATACAACCTACAACAGTGTGCATGAAATTCCAACCAACGACAATCATTTGGAGGATGAGAGAAGTAACCGACCAGAGAAAAAAGGAGTTTAAGTAGAGTCTTCATCAATGATTCTGATGGTGGCGGTATGCTGCTAGTAGAAGGAGGGTTGCGAGATGACGGAAAACTATATAGTTTCACGGCGTTTAATTTTTTTAGTTTAAGGGGAGAAAATAATACAGGTGTCATATTCTGATTTGAGAACAGCAAAAACAGGAGGTAAGGAACTGTGTCTAAGTTTTGTAACTTATATACGGTTACATATATGCTGTTTTTACTGTTCTCAAATCAAAACATGACACCTGGATTATTAGACTAAACACGTTATGTTTCCTTTGCCTCCGTTTGACACTGCCTATTCTGTACACGGCTTCACACCGAGCCACAACATTACTCCACCGCCAAATCTCATCGCAGCAACAATTGCAACAACACCGTTTTTTCAAGGCATCAACTTTCATCTACGTTCATTAGACAAAATCCAAATTTGAAATTTGTTTTGGAAGTTATATTATCAAACAAAAGCATTGATCAATCTCCAAAATATTATAGCCTCCCTCCCTAGTTTTCTAGATTTCTTTCTAGGCCTAAATACCATACCTAAACCAAATCAATGAATGTTAATGTCACGTGATACAACCTACAACAGTGTGCATGAAATTCCAACCAACGACAATCATTTGGAGGATGAGAGAAGTAACCGACCAGAGAAAAAAAGGAGTTTAAGTAGAGTCTTCATCAATGGTTCTGATGGTGGCGGTATGCTGCTAGTAGAAGGAGGGTTGCGAGATGACGGAAAACTATATAGTTTCACGGCGTTTAATTTTTTTAGTTTAAGGGGAGAAAATAATACAGGTGTCATATTCTGATTTGAGAACAGCAAAAACAGGATGTAAGGAACTGTGTCTAAGTTTTGTCCAATTACAAAAAGTGTAACAAAATAGATGATTATATTTATACTTACTTTTTCATTATTCCAATTATACTCTTAAACAACATTTTCTATAATATAGATTGTTGTTGGTGTCATTAAAAAAAAGAATTTAGATTATATTTTTTTGTTTTTTTTTTAAGGAAGATTATATATTTTTTTTGTTATAGTGTTGATGTCATTGAAATAAATAATAATGGTTTTTCAGCCGATGCTGCTGCATTCTGATTGAGGTTTTTCAGCTGCCAGCTCCCCCATCGCTTTCGAACTCACCTTTCACTACAACTCACCAACCAAGCCACCGCACCTTCTTCCCCATTCTGATTGAGGTTTTTCAGCTGCCAGCTCCCCCATCGCTTTCGAACTCACCTTTCACTACAACTCACCAACCAAGCCACCGCACCTTCTTCCCCAAAACCCAAGCCCTAAAGCTTCCGATGTAGCCCTTTGAATGGTGGTGCGACGAGATCCCTTCTCCGCACCACCTCTCCACCCCTTTGGGGTCGGTTAAACCCCATCTCCTTCCGGCTCCGATTCTCCGCCTAGATCGTCGTCGTTTTTCGTCGCCGGTCACATGGTGGTGTTGGATCCAGTTGCGTTCACGGTATTGGATCATGGTTACTGTTGTTTCCGGATACAATATTATATATGTTGGTGGGGTTATTTTGCTTAGATACGGCGTTAGTTCTTGTTCGTTGACGTTCGTATGGGTTTCTTGCTGCAGCGGTTGTGTGGTTTGGTTCAGTGAACAACATCGTTTTCGTTGTTGTTGCGTATGCCTACTATGGTTTGTTTCCACCATGTTGACGCTGTTATGATCTTTTGAAGGTGTGTCGTCAATTCGTGGTAGGCGTTCCAATGCTTTGACTATCTGATTATTGTCCAGATCTGTTGAGATCTGCAGGTGTCAAAGTTAAGGTTTGCCTCCTCCGAACTGCTGCCGCCTTAATATCCGTATCAATTTTCGTGATTGATTTCGGACTGATTTGAAATCCTCATCATTCTATATGTCTGATGTTGGACTCATGGTCTCGAAAGAGACATGTAGAGCTTGTTGTTATTTTTGCAGGGAGTTGATCGATCTTGAATTGCCTCTGTGTTGGCAGACAATTCATACGCCAGCTTAAGATTCGCCATTCATTTCTGTTTGATTTGGACTGAGAGGCTCGAAAGGGTCGTTTAGCTTGCTGCCATTGTTGCAGGGAGTTGATGGTACATGAGCCGCCTCAGCATTGACCGAGGGTTCAATCACCGCATCGAAGAACTTGAATTAGTTTTAGGATTAATTCGAGGTTGATAATCTTATACACTTGTGTGTTGTTTTAATCTTTGTACCACCCGTTTGGGTCGACCTACACTCTTGTGTGGTTTTACTGGGTTAGGTCTATGTCCCCTCAGTTTTTATGTAATTTTTTCCCCTTTTTTTAATAATATTTATGAGCATTTGACAAAAGATTAGAGTAGGGTACCAACTTAGTTGGGAACCTCTCTATTTGATGTCATTTTGCTCTTGCCTTATCAAAAAAAAAAAAAAATAGTAATGGTTAGTTTGATTTGTTATAACTTTTTTTTTTGACAAATGATTTGTTATAACTTGAAAGCAACAAACATTTGTGTTTTTAGTTTTAATCAAAATCAAAATTTCATTAAAAAAACAACGTTCATAATTTTTAAACGTTAACACAATAAAAAGAGTGGAAAGACAAACACATTTTTGCGCTAGTAACTAAATAAAATAAAATAAAATAAAATAAAACTAAATAATAATCAGATTTCCTTTGCAAAAAGCCACAAAAAAATTATAAATTTAATAAAACCAACTATTCATTTATAAATTATATCTAATAGCTGAATTAAAAGCAATGAAAGACATCATAAGACATCAAAACATCCCAACTAGGTTGACACCTCAAGACCACCTCCATCCTCTGCCTCAACGCTCATAAAATTTTATTAATAAAAAAAAATTGTACAAGAAGGGGACCAAACATGAACCCGCAAAATATATCTAATAGTCCTATCAACGGTAATAGATATCAAAAAATTATATTATATATTTTTATTGATTTTAATTAAGTCATAGAAAAAATCGTATTACTGTTTTATCTTGGTTTTCGGGTGTCAAACATTGATTACGTTTGAACCTTTTTAACCGGTGATATCTCATTTTTTCTTGGGAAGGGAAAAAAATAAGCAAAACCCTTGAGAATCGAGATCCGGGAGTTGTTTTCGCTACGGGAAGGTGTTAGGCACCCATAACGACTATAGTATCCTATAGGAACCGTCTTTACTTTCTACGCGCGCGCTTTATTTTTAAATGCTATTTGAAAAAGTGGTATTAAGTCTAAGAGTTTTCTAAGTGAAGAATTGGAGGGAGAAGAAGATGTTTGAATTTTAATTTTATTTGAATTGAAGGAATATTGTTTCCTTGCCTACGTACCCTTTTAAGGGATCAAATCCACCGTAGTTCTCTTCCAAAAATGTTTTTGTTTTTGTTGATTGCTTTTAAGTTTGAAAATGGGGTTTTGAAGAATGAGGAAAAGAGGCCTCAAGGGCATAGGATTAGAAAAAAAGTGGGGTGGAATTAGTTATTTTGCAAAAAAGGTCTAAGTATGATTAAAGTTCATTAAAATTTTGTTTAAGAAAATAAAGGGAAAATCAATGGGATTTTGATCCCGAAGTTTATTAGGAAAAAGATTTGAGTGATGTTGTTCATGTTTATTTGAAAAATGATTTTTTTCTAAGTATAAATCCTAGGCATTCATCTAAACATACAATCCTAAACATACATCTAAACATGCATATCCTAGCCATACATCTAAAAATATCTATGTGATGTGTGTGCATGTGTCGGTGCTTGTGTCGGTGTACATCATTAGAGTCAATTGTCCTTTACATCATTGGCCTAGATACATTCTATGGTCTTGCAAGAAACTAAAAAATTGTAGGAAGTAAAATACACCACCCTAAGTTTTTTCACATGCTACATCCTGGCAAGAATTAAATTACAAGAAAAATAGAGGTGAATATGAGATGAGAGGAGCTTATGGGATGCATGAAACATGAAATGAAAGTGGTTAGTGGCATAAGATGTAATAGCATGAAAATTATAAGCAAAAGAAATACTAAAAAAAATCTTGACAAAAAGTAATGAACTCTTAACCTAAAAGTGGCAAAATACACTTACAATTTACCATGACATCTAGACAAATATATGACCTATTATCCTCATATCATGACAATTTTCTAAATGTTTTACTACAATTAATGATATGAGAATTATAAAAACACATTCAAGTCAAGATCCATGATATATCTAGGCATACTTGCATCATTTATTCACAAACATAACTTGCAAACCAAGCAATTAAACAAAATTCATACACATGCAGCAAAAGCACCTACAATCAGTAGCTAAAACTTCACAAAATCATATGGTATAGGTCACAACCTTTCATCAAGAAATTGGAACTAGAACCAAGCAATTTTCACAAATTTTTAATACAAAACATCACAAAATAACAAGAAAATTGTCACATTATTTTTTATCAATTTTAATATGCAAAATCATCACAAAAATACCACAAAATTATCAAGAAATGTGTATGAAAATTTTTTAGAATTTTTTAAGGGTTTTTAGACACAAAAACACATAAAAATTCACAAATTTTAACAAATATAATGAACAATTAACTAGAAAATACCGCATATTTTTTAATCAAGATTTAACACATAACAACATCACAAAAATGTCAAGAAAATGATCAAGAACACATAGGAATTTTTTTAGGAATTTTTAAAGGATTTTTAATGAGACAGGGGTGTAAAAAGCATCAAGCAGTGTGGAAAATAGCAAGAAATTCAAAACAAAACGAAGGAAATAGGCCCAACCCAAACCTGCATGGATCCTGGATCATCCAAACTCATCAGGGACGTTGGATTGATCCAGGATCCTAAACCCTAGATCAGACGGCCAAGACACATGGTTCAGGGGCGAACCAGACTGGCTCAACTGAACCGGTCTGGTTCACTCCCCTTTATAAACAAGAGGAGGCCGGTTCAATTCATTTTCAACCCTAACTTCTCGCTCTTCACTCATTCTTCTCTCATCTTCTCTCTAAAACTCAGCCTTGCCGTAAACTGGGGAGGACGGCGGAGGACGGCGGAGAGGGATGAAGATTCATCGGAATCTTCATCTTCTCCGACGATCTAACGCTATTTCTTGAAACTAAATACCCAAAACTCTTCGTCTTCCTCCCCTCTTTACGAATCTGAGACTATTTTCATGAAATTGTGGCTGAAACGTAGCAGATCGAAGCTTAAACCTTCGGTTTCTAGGGTTTCAAATATTTTTCTAAACTTCTTGAAACTAAACCCTAATCTACTTTATTTTCTATGCTGATCATGGATTTGTATTCTGATTTGAAAAATAAACGGTGAATCTTCATGATTTTACGTTTTAGGGTTTCGGTTTCGATTTTCTTCAAATCTTTTCAAGGTTTTCACTTCGATTCACCGTTTATTTTCCATTACGAACCTTCGATGATGATTATAAGCAAAGACGAGAAGGTTTTTTATGTGTTTACCTGAATTTGTTTGGAGATTCGAACGAATAGATCCTGCGAAAGCTTCTGGTAAGTTGAACCGAAAATAAATCGGTGTTCTTCGTCTTCTCCTTCACTGATGTGATTTTGCTTCGATCCCCTTTTCTTCTCACTCCTCTCAAACCCTCTGTGATCGTACCAGATGAATTGGTGTTGGAATTGCAGAGGTCGTAGTTCAATGATGAAGATTCATCTTCGAATCTCTGAGAACTGCGAAGAAATTGCTTCAATCTTGACTTAACTCTGATTCTCGAAAAACTAGGGTTTCGTTGAGTTCTTCATTGTTCTTGATGATTTCTGATTTTTGATCTAACTGCCAAGAGAGAGAAAATTTGGATTCTGTTTCTGTGATTTGATGAGTTGGCGTGTGATTATTGATTCTGGGTCTGTGCAATCAGTGATGTGGCCTTTATATAGGTGACATGTGTGATTTTGGACCAATGTGTTGTTGACACCTGTACTGGACTTGTGTGAATTCGGCCTTGCTGGATTTTGACAAAAGGACCTTTCTGCAAAATTGAAAACTACAAGGACATGTCTGCAAAATAAATAAATAAACTAAAAAATAAAAAATAAAAAAAAAACTGGACAAAAATTAGGACTATTTTGCAATATTTGAAACTTTGGGGACTAAAATGCAATTGACCAAAAAAAGACTTAAAAAAGAAAGTTTGACTTGGAGGACCAAAATGCAATTTGGAAAAGATTTTAAAGGAAAAAAGAAATAAAACAAAGAAAAAGGACTGAAGTGCAAAAAGAATTAATAAAATTGAATTAAAAAATGTAATTTGGAATAAACGTAAAGTGAAACCAATAAAAAACACAAAATGGACTAAAACGACCCAACTACTTAAATGAGGTACTTTAAAGTAACCTCTCTCTGCCAAAATTTCGTGTGAAATGACCAAAATGCCCCTGGGGACCAAAACGACTAAAAATGACTCGGATGCAATTTTAAAATGATTTTTGACATGGAATTAAAGCAAGAGTTTATACAAGCAAAATTAAAAGACTCAGAGACAATTTTTTTGGAAATTAAACAGAGTTTTAACACATGAAAAGACTAAAATGCCCCTAGGGGCTAAACTGACTCAAAATGACTTCAAATGCAATTTTTAAAATGGATTTTGACATAGAATTGAAATGAAGACTTATTCAAACCAATTGAAAAGACTCAAACAATTTTTTAAAGGACTAAAATGAGTTGGGATACAGGAAATGACTAAAATACCCTTTTTCATGAATTTTGCAAATAACATTGAAATAAAATGCAGGGAAATATGCAATTGATCGGAGACAAATTCAAATGACTTGAAATGTAAGAAAGATGTTTTGGATGACTTGAAATGCAAGAAAACATGGACAAATACACAGCTGAAGAGATTTTTAAAGCTAAGTTGAGAGATAAAGCAGAGCAAAATGTCAGTGTAAATAATAGCAAATTGGCAATTCTTCAAGAGTAATAGACATATATCAGAGATGAAAGAAAATTTTGAACTAGTATTTTTAGGTCCAAAATTAGGGTATAACAGCTGCCCCTATTTAAGTTTCTTTGTCCGGAGAGTCAAGAGACGAAGTCTTTGATTTGACGGGACGAAGATACTTAAATATTAACATTTGCACTGTTTTTGGACATAAAAATACGCTTCTCACATTTTTAAAAACATGATTGCCATGCAACATTTTATTATGAATACATGACAAACGAACTGGAGTCTACAGAGCATGTCATATCACTGGGGATTTAGGTAGACATTGTCAGGGTAGACAAAACAGGGGAAAAAAGATAGGTACAAGCTATTCTTTGGATCGAACTCGCCACTTGACGTGGAATACAAACAAGAGATGGATACAAACTGTTCTTTGGATCGAACTTGCTGCTTGACTGGGAATAGAAATACAAGATAGGTACAAGCTGTCCTTTGGATCAAACTTGGCACTTGACCGGAAACAATAGACATATAGAGAGATACAAGCTGTTCTTCGGATCGAACTTGTCGCTTGATTGAAGATACAAACATATAGGAAGATACAAGCTGTTCTTCGGATCGAACTTGTCGCTTGATTGAAGATACAAACATATAGGAAGATACAAGCTGTTCTTCGGATCGAACTTGTCGCTTGATTGAGAATGTAAACAGATAGGCAGGTACAAACGATTCTTTAAATCGAACTTGCCATTTGACCTGGAGGCAAAGACAAAAGGATGACACAAGCTGTTCTTTGGATCGAACTTGCGACTTGATTAATATTACGACATACAGGTTGGTACAAACTATTCTTTGGATCGAACTTGTCGTTTGACCGGCAATGTAGGCATATAAGCGGGTACAAGCTATTTTTTGGATCGAACTAGCCACTAGACCAATAACAAGATACAAATTGGAAGTTGGATTTAGAAAGATACAAATTGAGAGTAAGTTGATATTGACTTGATTTGAAAATGGACATGACCATTTTTGTTGGCCCAAGAGCAAATTGAGAGTGGGTTAACATTGACACAGACATTGAATTGAAAGTTTGAGATTGAAAGAGAGATTGAAAATTGAGATTGATCAGAGACATAGACATAGACATTGAATTGAGAGTTTGAAATTGAATTGAATTGGAGATTGAAATTGAATTGAATTGGGAATTGAAATTGGATTGAAAATTGAGATTGAATTGAATTTGACAGTTGAATTGAAATTGAGATTGGATTGAAATTGAAGATTGAGTTGAATTTGACATTTGAAATTGAATTGAATTGAAATTGGGATTGATGATTGAGTTGAGTTGGAAATCGAAATTGGGTTGAATTGAAAGGGGAGATTGGACTGAATTGAAGGTGGAAACTGAGTTGGATTGAAAGTTGAAATTGGAAATGCAGCATGTATGTATGGTATAACAAGATTTTTAAATGTATGAGCACATAAAATGCATGATTATGCATGTATGAATGCTTGAAATGCATGATTGGTTCGTAGTTTGACAGAGAAATTTCACAGAGATAGACAAAACATTGGAAGATTGGGCACGTAGTGGCTCGTGCTGCAACATATTCACATGGAAATCCTCTTTGGAGAGACCGTCGTTGGGAGACGTATCAAAACCATGGTTGAGGGCAATAAAACTTGTAGAGGAGGGACCCTTGGAAGATTCTTTGATACAGGTCGCCGTTGTTAGGCGTGTCGGTGCTGGGTAAACATTGGATGTTCGTATCCTTGGTCAATGCTTTTCAATATTTCATTCTTTCATTCTTTCACTTTTCAATCCCACTTTTACCTGAACCGCCCTTTCGGGTTTTCGATTCACCGGGGAATAAAATTCTTTTCATTGCCCCATTTTTGCCTGAATTGCCTTCATAGGTTGTCAATCAGCGGGGTGCTCATTTTTGCCTAAGCCGCCCTTTCGGGTTTTCAACTTAGCGAGCTTTTTATTTGCATTTTTTTCGATTTTTCCATTCTGTTTTTTCATTCTTGCCATTGACCACAGATCATCCTGGGGAGTAACCTGCTTGTAACACATATTGAAATAGACATTGACACTTATTTATTCATGCATGTTTCGTTGAAATGTACCCTATTGCTCAAGTTTGCTTTTAAAATAGACATGAAAGGATTTTCAATTTTCAAAAATGTTTGCTTCAGACATTGACATTATCAAAACGGAAAGAAAATATTTTGTATATAGCATTGAAAATATAAAGAAAAATAGAATTTCAAACAATAGTACAGGCTCAAATTGATGTAGAAGGGTGAAAGTCAGCCAAAGGCATAACCCCACGGATCTACAAGGCTTGGAAAATGGTAATTTTATTGGTTGGTGATACATTGAACACGATGACCGCTACATTTCATAGAAATTTTGAATTCACAAGTACAGAAGCTTCTGATGAAGAAGATCATTGACAGTTGCAGATGCCCCAAGGGGTGATGGTGGTTTGCCAGATATAGTTACTTGTCTTTTATTATCAACCTCATTTTTGCATGAACCGCCCTTTCGGGTTTTCGGCTCATCGAGGCGCTCATTCTTGCCTGAGTTGCGTACAATCTCATCGAGCTTTTTCACATATTTTTTTTTGTCCCTAACTTTTGCCTGGATCTCCCTTTCAGGTTTTCGATCCACCGGGAAGCGCATTTTTGCCTAGGCCGCCCTTTCGGGTTTTCGACCTACCACGCTGTTCTTTTCTTTTTAGACAAAGTATTTCTTGACTATATCGGCATTAACCGGATTTGGGAGTTCAACCCCATCCATGTGTGTAAGAATCAAAGCACCACCAGAGAAAGCCTTCTTGACAACATAAGGACCTTCATAGTTAGGTGTCCACTTGCCCCTTGGGTCGGGTTGCTGACTTATCCTTCTTTTCAATACAAGTTCGCCTTCCTTGAATTCTCGAGGTCGGACTTTCTTGTCAAAAGCATTTTTCATTCGTACTTGATACAATTGTCCATGAGCCATAGCATCCATACGTTTCTTTTCAATCAAATTCAATTGATCATACCGACTTTGACACCATTCAGCCTCAGTTAATTTTGCTTCCATGATTACTCGAAGAGATGGAATCTCCACTTCCAGAGGGAGAACTGCTTCCATACCATATACAAGAGAGAAAGGAGTTGCCCTGGTTGAACTGCGCACTGTAGTACGGTAACCATGCAAGGCAAACGGTAGCATCTCATGCCAATCTTTGTAAGTAGAGACCATCTTCTGAACAATCTTCTTGATGTTCTTGTTAGCGGCCTCAACTGCACCATTCATCTGAGGTCTATAAGGAGAAGAGTTGTGATGTTCGATTTTGAATTCTTCACATAAAGCTTGCACCATGCTATTGTTCAGATTGGAACCATTGTCTGTGATGATCTTATTAGGAACACCATATCGACAGATGATGTTATTCTTGATAAACTTTACTACCACTTGCTTGGTCACATTTGCATAGGAAGCAGCTTCAACCCATTTGGTGAAATAGTCAATTGCCACTAGAATGAAACGATGTCCATTGGAAGCCTTTGGTTCAATTCTTCCGTTCATGTCAATGCCCCACATAGAGAAAGGCCATGGGGAAGATATAACATTGAGAGCGTGCGGAGGCACGTGAATCTTATCAGCATAAATTTGACATTTGTGGCATCTCTTAGCATGTTTGTGGCAGTCACGCTCCATAGTCATCCAGTAATAACCGGCTCTTAACAGCTTTCTTGACATGGTGTGGTCCGAAGAATGGGTCCTAAAGGTACCGTCATGTACATCATGCATCAATTTCTCAGCTTCTTGCTTATCAACACACCTCAACAAGACCATGTCATAGTTCCTCTTGTATAGGATTTCTCCGTCTAGAAGGAATCTGCTAGCCCATCTTCTCAAGGTCTTTTTATCCCTGTTGGAAGCACCAGGTGGATATTCATGATTCTGCAAGAACTGTTTGATATTATAATACCAAGGCTTTCCATTATTCACATCTTTATCAGCTTGATCTGGCATATTTTCAATAGTAAACACATGAGTGGGTCTATCAAGACGCTGTACTTTGATTACGGGCACGTCATTCCAATGGTTCACACGAAACATGGAAGACAGAGTAGCAAGAGCATCAGCCATCTGATTTTCATCCCGAGGAATATGGTGCAGCTCAACCTTGGTAAAATATGTCAACAGACGTCTTGCATAGTCACGGTAAGGGATCAGCTTCTCATGATGAGTCTCCCATTCACCCTTTATCTGATTAATAACAAGTGCAGAATCTCTATAGATGTCAAGGTGCTTAATTCTCAGGTCAATGGCTTCTTCAATGCCCAAGATGCATGCTTCATATTCAGCTATGTTGTTCGTGCATTCAAAGGTTATTCGAGCAGTGAAAGGAATGTGGTGCCCCTGCGGAGTTACAATAATGGCCCCAATTCCTTTACCATAAGCATTAACAGCACCATCAAACACCAATCCCCATTTGATATTGGGATCTGGTCCTTCATTGATCAGTGGCTCTTCACAGTCTTTTGCTTTCAGATACATAATCTCTTCATCAGGGAAATCAAACTTAATCGGCTGGTAATCATCAAGAGGTTGACAAGCAAGATGCTCAGCAATGATACTTCCTTTGATTGCTTTCTGAGCTTTGTACACAATATCATATTCAGACAACAACATTTGCCAACGTGCGATCTTTCCAGTGACAGCAGGCTTCTCAAAGATGTACTTGATTGGATCCATTCGGGATATCAACCAAGTTGTATGATTCACCATATAATGACGTAGGCGTTTGGCAGCCCAGGCTAAAGCACAACAAGTCTTTTCTAGCATTGTATACCGAGTCTCACAGTCGGTGAACTTCTTGCTCAGATAGTAGATAGCATGTTCTTTCTTACCAGTCTCGTCTTGCTGACCGAGAACACAACCCACAGAATCGTCTAACACTGACAGATACATAATCAAAGGCCTTCCTTCCACTGGTGGGACAAGGATAGGTGGTTCCAACATATATTCTTTAATGCTATCAAAAGCTTCCTGACACTCGTCATTCCATACAACGGGCTGATTCTTTCTGAGCAATTTGAAAATTGGTCCACAGGTAGTAGTCATGTGAGATATAAATCTTGAAATATAATTCAGACGTCCAAGGAAACCTCTAACTTGCTTTTCAGTTTGAGGAGCCGGCATCTCTCTGATGGCTCGGACTTTGTCGGGATCAACTTCAATGCCTCTTTGGCTGACAATGAAGTCTAGCAACTTTCCAGATCTTACACCGAATGTACACTTGTTAGGATTCAAACGCAGCTTGTACTTTCTCAATCTTTCAAACATCTTTTTCAAATACACAACATGCTGCTCTTCATCACTTGACTTCACAATCATGTCATCAACATATACTTCAATCTCTTTGTGAATCATATCATGGAATAGAGTAGTCATACCTCTTTGATAGGTTGCACCAGCATTTATCAAGCCGAACGGCATCACTTTATAACAGAATGTCCCCCATGGAGTGATGAAGGACGCCTTTTCTCTATCTTCAGGTGACATCCGTATCTGATTGTAGCCAGAGAAACCATCCATAAAGGAGAACACTTTGGATTGAGCAGTACTGTCAACAAGCACATCAATATGAGGCAATGGGAAATTATCTTTCGAACTGGCTTTGTTCAGGTCTATGTAATCAACACACATTCGAACTTTCCCATCTTTCTTTGGTACTGGTACAATGTTGGCAATCCACTCAGAGTATTCAGCTGTCATGAGGAAGCCCGCATCAATTTGCTTCTGCACCTCAGCCTTGATCTTTAGAGCCATGTCTGGACGAGACCTTCTCAATTTTTGTTTGACAGGAGGACATTCAGGTCTTGTCGGTATCCGATGTTCCACAATCTTGGGATCTAGACCCGGCATATCTTCATAGGACCATGCAAAGACATCTGGATAATCATGGAGAAGCTGAGTGATCTTCTTTTTCACCTCTGGCTCAAGTGCAGCACCAATCTTGATCTCTCGCTTGTTCTCTTCAGTACCCAGGTTGATAAGCTCAATCTCTTCCTGGTGAGGCTGAATGACTCTTCTTTCTTGCTCAAGCAGTCGAGTGATCTCATACGGTACCTCTTCGTCATCTTCCTCATCTTCAGCTTCATATACCGGGAATTCAAAATTTGGAGGAACCATAGGGTTACTGTGTTCAACGGGTTCATACGGTACCTCTTCAGTACCCAACTACGAACTAAGTAGTTTGAACTCCCTCAACTATCAAACCTTTCAAAACCTTACTAAAAGACAAACTAGGAATCTACTAAAGCATAAGTATATAAGCAACAAAGTTTTTATTGAAAGAGATCTACCTCTTCAGGACTACCCTCACGTAATCCTAATCCTAAAGCTGATGCCAAAGCAAAGTGCGGTGACTTTTCTCCATTTGTACAGTTTTTGACATTGAAATTTTCATGGAACTGCATGTGTTACACACAAGGAATCAAACAAGATATAATAAGTGATACAACTTGAAGCCATCCAAGACTGCCCAGTAAATGAAACAACATATACTAGTTAAATTATCATTTGGAAAGCCCAAATTTATCAAACGATTTCAGAAGCAATATGAAAGAAAGAAGATTAAAAATTGAGCTATTGATTATCACAAAAATAGGGATGTTAGGAAAACAACGGAATGATGAAAACATGATATGACACATAAAAGTAAAGCAATGCTTTTTTTTATTTTATTTTAGTCACACTAAAAATTTTCTTCAACTTTTGATCTTTTAAAATGTTTTTCGTTCACACCTTTGTTGTCTGCTTTTAAGAGTCTGGTCATGTATATCATTCAAATATTATAAAAGTTTTTTTCAGTAAAATTTAGAATTTTTTAACAAAACATGAATTCCTGAGCCATTTAACAAAAGATGAATTAAAATCTAATTCAAATATTATAAAAGTCTCTAATTGATGACATTTATTAAAATGTTAAGGCTTTTCAAAAGTGATGATGTGGTTTTGCCGAATGAGATGCTGATGTCGGGGCCTCATTCGCCACTTTCGGCTAAGAGTGCGGCTGATTTGAGGTTTTGGTACTTTTAATTAGGGGGGACTTAAAATCTAATTGATGATATGTATGTAATCTAATTCTAATGATTCAATAATTTACCATTAGGATTACTTGTTGAATTTGATGTTATACCGAAAATGCTTGATAGCATATGAACAATGTGTTTAATTTTTTTTTTGAATCGACAAATATTATTAAGCTCGGAAAGCGCAAGACGCACAAAACCGGCAAGAGGAGGAAAAAGAGTACAAAGGCCAAAAAACAAGGGGCCCCTCAACACCAATAGACTCAATAAAAAAAACCCCCTACAAGTCCTACTTCCGAAAAAGAAGAGGAAAAAACAACAAAAGCAACCAGAATGCACAAAAGAGACATGCGCAACCAAACACCAATCACGAAGCCAGGAAGCAAAACCCCACCGCACACTAAGCTGCACCAGCCAACAAACCTGTAGCCCCACAGCAGGAAAAAACCGCCTGCAACTGAATAGAGAGAAGACCTGCCGCACCACAACTCAACAGGAACACAACAACCACCACAGCTTGCAACCGAAGAAAATAAGGGCAACACCTCCACTCCTCATATCTTCTACACAAACAGCTTTTTGGATTCCAAATCCACTCATAGAGCAAACAAGTCAACTCGCTAAATTCCACCTCCAGGATAGAACTTTTATCTCCTCAACTATATCATCTATTCTAATCTCAACATTATTGAAAATGGCGTTATTTCTTGCTTTCCAAATCGCCCAAATGGATGTGTGCCAAATTAATCTCATTCCCCTTCTAACCTCTTTCCGATGAGTTGCCACTCCATTCCAACATTCCCAAAGTGAAACACAAAGAAGATGATTTGTCGACTTCCAAGTCATTGTTGTAGATGTAGCCAAATCTTCAAGTCTTCAAACAATGCACAAGAAGATGATTTTTCGACTCAACCATCTCATTGCAAAAAACACAAAGCAAGTCTATGTTGTTTGGAATAGCATTCCGCCGAACTAAATTCAATCTCGTTGGAATCCGATTAAGCAAAGCTTTCCAGAGAGAGCCACCACTTTTGATGGCGCCGCACACTTCCGCACTTGAGTAAACACTCGCGTCTGTTCTCCCGGCACCTCATCAAGAGCCGTTAGAGCCTCTAATTTCTTATAAATTGATCTTACCGAAAACATCCCGTTCTCCTCTATCTTCCAACACCAATCATCCGCCCCTTGGGATAACTCCACATTGTGTTTAATTATTGTTGTATAGTAACAATCGGATTTTATTTTGGAATAAGTGTGCATGTCTCTTAAAGTCATGATTATATATGCAATTCATTATTGGACCCAAATGTGGTATGGCTAAACAACGTTCAATACCCCTTAAGGTGTGAGATAATCTATCTATCTATATATATCTTTGAATTTGAAACTTGAACTATTCTTATGCAAGAGTTTTGATGATGTGGCATGTCTAAATGAGCTCTAATTTTTCATTTTCTATTGATACTTTGAAGGTGAGAAAAACACAAGAAGGGGGGTTGAATTGTGTTTTGAAAAATTCTTCGTTTCTCTAAACAACTGAATACACTGATCAGAAGCTAAGTGAGACAGCTTCTGAAGTGATGATCAGAATCTAAATGCAGCGGAATAAAACAGAGAGGGAGAAGAAGAACGACACAAAGCAATTATACTGGTTCCTTCCACAATCCGGAAGTAGTCCAGTCCCCCTTGCACTTCCAAGGAGATTTCACTATGAGTAATATCTGATTACAAATGCTCAAGCACACAAGCAAGAGACTTCCAATGCTCAAGCACACAAGCAAGAGACTTCCTTTGCTCAAGAACACAATCAAGAGACTTCCTGCTCAAGCACAACTGCAAGAGACTTCCTAACTAAACAAAATTACACAGAAAATTGTTTAAGTTTGAACACTTGATATACAATCAGAGGTGCTCACAATACAAATCAGATACAGACTCAATGGACTTAAGAATTTCTAAGATATGACTTTGAGACACAGAAATTCTAAGTGAATGCAGAACAATTTCAGCAGAGGTTTGGTACTTGTGAAAATCTTTGTGAGTCTTTCGTTCAGCGTTCTTGCATTACCAATTCTCTAGGTCTTCACTCCTTTATATAGAGGTGTGAAAGAGACGTTGTGAAATTGCCAGCACACCAAAGAGTCGTTGTTGAAGCTTGATCTTTCACCAATGATCTTTTGCCTGATTTGGTTGTTGTCCTATGAAGAACAAATTTGAAATCCATTCCTTATCCAAAGGAACATCTATGCAGGCGAGACCGTATTCTGGAGCTGTTTTCTTGTCTTGAAGCGCAGACACAAAACAGAGTAGTGGAGAACGTGGTTGTACAATTCGTACAAAGTACAATGTCAACGCTTTCGTCCAAATTGCAAACACACGCCTTCAAACACCTTTGAAATGACCGTTGCAAATTCCACTAATCCTTTGTTTGTGTTTTCGAATCCAATAGACAGCTTTTGCATTGATGATTCTTCAATTCTTGATTCTTTGCAAATCCAGTTGATATTCAGCTTCTGGTGAAATGGCTTCTGATGAGGCAGCTTCTGATGATGCAGCTTCTGATGAGATGACTTCTGCAGCTTCTGATGATGCGGCTTCTGATAATGTGGCTTCTGGACCTCTTGTCTTCAGAAACACTATTCTTCAGGAGCAGCTTACTTCAGGAGCAGCTAGACTTCAGGAGCGCTTTTTCTTCAGGAGCAAGTTGCCTTCAGGAGCGTCCAAGCTTCAAATTTATGTTGTTTCCATAGCTCTTTATTTGCTCATTTAGAACCAATGATGATGTAACTTTATAATTATGGTCCTGTACACTTGAACAAATATTAGCTAGTCCAATTTACAATTTTTAATACCTTGTTATCATCAAAACTCTTTAAGGTTCATTGTCAAACACATTTTGTTCCAACAATCTCCCCCTTTTTGATGATGACAAACAAAAGTATTTAAAATTGATCAATTGTTGTTAATCTAATTAACAAGTTGACTTTGGGGTTCTGAGGTTTGTAAGCTCAGAATCTGAGGTTTGTAAGCTCAAACTCCCCCTGAGTCTGATAGTCTTTAAGGTGAGGTTTGTAAGCTCCCCCTAAGTTCTATCCAGGTTAATTAAATTCATTCTGCGCGCAATAATATTATCAGAGCTTAAAAGCAAAATTGAATCATTGAAAGAATTAACTTATAGATAAGAAGAATGGTTCAATTAACTTTACTTGAATTTTGATACTCCTTCGTTCATTCATAGCTTATACCAATAAGGTAAAAAGATAGAAGTTTTTCAAAAATTTCAAATGCCATTAATGGGGCTCAGAGCCTTTAAATACTTGTCACATATACTCCCCCTTTTGTCATTATAAAAAAAAATTGAAATAAATCTAAGCACAAAAGACAAAAAGATATGAGAAAAACTCAAACATGAGAGAGTATACTAAGCCATGAACTAAATAAATCAGAGCAAAAATCATATATATTCAATTGTCAGAAGCAGCTAAATAGTCAGAATCAGTAAGCATTCAGAAGCAAAAGAAATAAAACAAGATGATTTCAGAAGCAAGGACTAAGAAATTTTAAAAACAAACAACAAACAAGGAAAACACAAGTGTGTGCAACTAAGGGTTGGTGTGTTGTTGTTTCTTCATCTCTTCCATTTCTTCAATCTTCTTCTTCAACAATTCTTCAAGTTGTTGTTGCCTCTGAAGAAGAGCTTGTTCCCTTTCTTTAGCTTCTTGCTGCTGCTGTGCCATCTGTTTCTTCAGAAGCTTACACAACCTTGCTTCTCTGGTCAAGTAATCTGTTTCAAAGAAGAAAGGCTGGTTTGCCAGGAGCAGTGTAGAGCTTCTTACTCTCAGACTCTGATTCACATGCTCCATTACCCTTCTGACTGAAGCTTGCTTGACTCTGATGCATTTGGCCCTTATGCTTTCAATTAGCTCAGTTGCCCGGTTCTGAAGAGATGCCCAGGAGTCTTCATATGCACCTGTGAGATCAATTGTCCTTCTTTGATCCACCAGATTGTGCATCTGACTCAAGATTGTCAGAAGCTCAGAATCAATATATCCAGATTCCAGGATGTTTGTGGGTGGATGTTCAAGGATTTCAAGATCAGAATCACTGATTTCTAAATCTTGAATAAGGTTAGGAACTGGAATGGTAAGGTGTGTTTGTGTGTTTGAAGATGAGGGCTGGTCAGAATCAATGTGTGTGGTGGAGGTTGAGGCTTGAACATTGACTAGAGAGATGTCAACATCCATGGGAGTTGGTTCAGGAGAGTGTTCAGGTAAAGGTTGAAATTCAGTTTCAGATGGTGGTTGTTGTGGTGAAGTTGTTGTTTGATTGTTGAGTTGGGGGTCAATGATAGCTATTGGTGATTGAGGGGGTGTTGTGGGTTTATGTGGTTCAGGTGTTTGTTGATGGGGGTTTTCTGAAACAACATTTTCAGAAGCAGCTGCTTCTGGAGTTGTTTCAGAGGCCTTTTCTGAGGTTTTGTCTTTGGGTAAGTCACCTGAATAGTGTAGAATGAGATTATCTAAGACAGAAGTGTCTTCTATTGGTTCAGGCACTGATGGTGAAGAAGGTGAAATGGGGAGAGAGGTGATTGGAATCTGGATTACCTGATCTGCAGGGCCAGCTTCAGAAGTAGCTTGAGGAACTACTTCTGAAGTTCTCTCTTCTGGAGCATTTTCAAAAATGAGCATCATATCGTCTTCCTCATTGTCTTCAGTAGGCTTACCAGCAATGGCTCTTACTTCAGCCAATTTATCTTTGTAGAACCTATCACAGTCTTCCAATCCCAAAGCCTTGAGCTTTTCATCTCTTTGATGAATGTATTGTGCTTTTTGATCCTTTCTTTCTGATATAAGATCAGCAGCACGTTCATCTGCCATCCTTTTCATTCTTGGAGTCATTTCAACCATAGAACTCACAAGTTGAAGGGGAGCCTTCTTCTTCTTCAGCTTGGGATCAGCCTCTTCTTTCTCCATTTGTTCAAGAGCTTCCTCCAGCTGCTCTTGAGTGATTACCAAGTCTGTCTTACCTTTTCTTCTCTTTTGAGGAATAGAAGCAGCACCAATCTTCTGCATCTTTCCTTTATCCTTGATAGAAACAGGTTTAGCTTCAGACTTAGCAACTTTAGCAATAACAGCTTCTGACTCAGTACTGGTTCTGGCCTTCTTTCCGTTAGTAGGAGCAGCATCAGATTCTGCATTAGTTCTGGCTCTCTTCCCTGTAGGAGCATCAGAAACAGCAGCTTCTGACACAGCAACTGCCTTGGCCTTCTTGCCTTTCCCTTTAGCACGAGCAGCCTCCTCCAAGATGTACTCAGCTACTAATCTAGCTAAGTGATCAGGATCACTTTCCTTAATAATGGAAGGAAAGTCCCTGATAATCTCAGATTCTTCTGTGGTCATCTCCAACCACTTTTCATCTTTAGGAGCTGTCTTGAATAAGTGCATAGAATGCAAGGTCTTGCTACTGATAGTCTTCTCCGCAGTAGAGACTTCGAAGCATTTATCAGAAGCATCCCTTGTTCTTCTCAAAAGATCCAGCACTTTCCCTTGATAAAAGATCTCAGAAAGCAATCTTCCATAGGGCACTTGTTTCCTTCCTTTGACTGTGGCTTCATTAATAGCCCAGCAGAGATGATCCAATACATATCTTGGAAAGTTGACCTTTTCCAGATTGGTCATGAAGTAGATTGCTAGCTTCTGTTGGTTGTTGGGCTGATCAGACCCACCTGCTCTTTGAAAGAAGCAATCGTTGCTGAATTTCACCAACATTCTGTTGTGAATCTCCATTTCAGAAGGCTTAGCATCTTTGTTGCCACCCAGAAGAGTGTTGTAGTAGTTTTGCAGCAGGACATCATCCTTCTTAACAATTTCTTGAAACCTTCCTTCTGCATCCATTCTACAAGCTTTAGCAACTATCTCCTCTGTGATGACTATGGGAATACCCATCACTTCAGACCTTATCTCAAGGCTCCTGAAGGAAGTGGGATTCAAGTCAATTTCCTTCTTTCCTTTCTTCGACCCAGCTTGTTTACCTGCTACCTTCACATGCTTTTCATTGACAATTTCAGCCCTTAACCAGAAATCTTTGACCAAGTTTACATATGTTGGCCCATTTAGCATTCTGAAATACTCAGACAGCTCCTGTGTCTCTATTAAACCTTCCATGTTTACTTCGTACTTCTTGAGTGAAGTGAAGTCTACTGGCGATTCAACTTGAACTATTAGGGATTCCCATGGAATATCCATAGTCTTCTCTTTGTAGATGAACCCAGATTCTGATACGCTTTGCTTGTTTGATGTAGATTCTGAAACTTTTGAGCTTGATGATGCCATTTGATGATTGACGAAGATTTGAAGAAGATGAAGATTTTAGGGTTCTAAGTTTGAGAGAATGCGCTTACTTCGCACAAGGTTTGAGAGCAAATGTGTTTGTTGTGAGTGAGTAGTGTGTGAATTGACAAAGTGTTAAAAGTAAAACGATTGCAATTCAAAAGAGACAAACAAACATAACATTAATGACAAAATTGGGGGCGCGTGAAAAGTACTTTCAAAGCTATTAAATCATCATTGCCCTTTTAGTTATACACCAACACATACAGGCCACGTAAGAAGTTCACAGAGTAACTACCAAGTTAGTGGGCCAGAAGTTACGTTAAAAAGTAACTCCCAACGTTTCCACTAATTCAACTATTCAGAAGCAACAAATCCAGCTTCTGGACTTCAGATGCTGATGTCATCATCAGAAGCGAGTTTTCCTCAGAACCTCAATAAAGAGCTTCTGATGGACTACCGCTTCTGAACTAACTTCAGAACCTAAAATCCTATTCAGGAGCAAGCAAACATTTAATCAGACACGAAGTGCATGTTCAAATTTTTCTTTATAAAATCAAATCTTTCAACGGTTAAAGGCTTAGTAAATATATCAGCCCATTGATTTTCAGTATCAATGAATTGTATATCTAAAATTCCTTTTTGAACATAATCTCTGATAAAATGGTGTTTGATTTCAATGTGCTTAGCTCTTGAATGCAAAATTGGATTTTTAGACAAACAAATAGCAGCAGTATTATCACAATAAATGGGAATACTGTTAGCAGTTATCTGATAATCTTCCAACTGATGTTTCATCCAAAGTAGTTGTGTACAACAACTTGCAGCTGAAATGTATTCTGCTTCTGCTGTAGACATAGCAATAGTTGTTTGTCTTTTGCTAGCCCAGGATATAAGATTATCACCCAGAAATTGACAATTGCCACTGGTTGATTTTCTTTCAATCCTATCACCAGCATAGTCAGCATCACAGAATCCAATTAGCTTATAATCTAAGGATTTCCTATAAAGGAGTCCAAGATTAGTTGTTCCCTTCAAATACCTGAAGATTCTCTTGACAGCAGTCATATGAGATTCTCTAGGATCTGATTGGAATCTTGCACACAAGCATACACTGAATAAAATATCTGGCCTAGATGCAGTGAGGTATAACAAAGAACCAATCATACCTCTATACAGCTTCTGATCTACTTTAGCTCCTTCATCTTCTTTGCTCAGGTTGCACGTAGGATGCATTGGAGTGTTCATCACTTTACAATCTTCAAGTTTGAACTTCTTCAGAAGCTCCTTTGTGTACTTTGATTGATGAACATAGACTCCATCTTTGCATTGATTGATTTGAATGCCCAGGAAGAACTTCAGCTCTCCCATCATGCTCATTTCAAATTCATCCTGCATTAACTTAGAAAATTCCTTGCAAAGAGATGCATTAGTAGAACCAAATATTATATCATCAACATATATTTGCACAACAAGAATATCTTTCCCAAGGGTCCTTCTGAAGAGTGTAGTGTCAACCTGTCCTCTCTTAAAATCATTTTTGATTAAGAAATTACTTAGTCTATCATACCAAGCTCTGGGAGCTTGTTTCAAGCCATATAGTGATTTCTTCAGTTTAAAAACATGGTCAGGATACTTAATATCCTCAAATCCAGGAGGTTGCTTAACATACACTTCTTCTTCTATGACACCATTGAGAAATGCACTCTTGACATCCATCTGATATAATATTATGCCATGATTAACTGCATAGGAAAGAAGTAACCTGATTGCTTCCAATCTTGCAACTGGAGCAAACGTTTCAGTGTAATCAATGCCTTCTTGTTGACTATACCCTTGTGCAACAAGTCTGGCTTTGTTTCTAGTTACTTCACCTTGCTCATTCAGCTTGTTTCTGAATACCCATTTTGTTCCAATAATGTTCTTGTGCTGAGGTTTGGGTACCAGATCCCACACATCATTTCTTTGAAATTGATTCAACTCTTCTTGCATAGCTAGGATCCATCCATCATCTGAAAGTGCTTCATCAACTGTTGTAGGTTCAATCATTGAGATTAGTCCAATCATTGACTCTTCTTGTCTGAAATGTGATCTTGTTCTTCTTGGACTATCTTTGTTTCCAATGATTAGCTCCTCAGGATGTGAAGACTTGTGTTTGAATGTGTTTCTGGGAGGATCTTCTTGATGTGAGCCATCTTGTGCTTCATCAGAAGCAGTTTCCTCTTGCGCTTCTGATGTGGGTTCAGCTTCTGGACTATCTTCAGACTCAGCTATCTGATCAGGTTCTGGAGTAGCTTCAGGAACCTGTATCTCTGCAAAACTTTCACCTTGCTTTGAAGTTTTATCTTCAAGCTCCTTGTCATCAAATTTAACGTGCATAGATTCTTCAACACAGAGTGTTTCTGAATTATACACTCTGTATGCCTTTGACCTTTCAGAGTAACCTAAAAAGATTCCTCTTTGGGCCTTGGCATCAAATTTCTTTAGGTAGAGCTTGTTGTTCAGAATGTAACAAGTACATCCAAATTGATGAAAGTAAGAGATATTGGGTTTTCTTCCTTTAAAGAGTTCATATGCTGTTTTCTCCAAAATAGGTCTAATATAGATCCTGTTTTGAACATAGCATGCTGTATTCACTGCTTCTGCCCAAAAAAGTTTTGGTAAATTGTTTTCATGAATCATGGTTCTGGCCATTTCTTGTAAAGTTCTATTCTTTCTCTCTACAACCCCATTTTGTTGTGGTGTTCTAGGAGAAGAGAATTCATGGAAAATTCCATGTTTTTCACAAAAAGCTTCAAATGGCTCATTTTCAAATTCTCCACCATGATCACTTCTGACTTTCAAAATTTTTGATTCTTTTTCAGATTGAATTTGAGTGCAGAAGCTACTGAATACATCACACGCAACATCTTTACTCTTTATGAATTTCACCCAAGTCCATCTGCTGTAATCATCAACAATGACTAATCCATATCTACTTCCATATAAGGATGCAGTACTCACTGGTCCAAATAAATCAATATGGAGTAATTCTAAAGGTCTTGAGGTTGAGACAATGTCTTTGGTTTTAAAAGATGATTTCACAATTTTCCCTCTCTGACATGCACCACAAAGTGCATCTGAATGATAGTCAATGTCTGGTAACCCTTTCACAAGTTGTAACTTACTAAGCTTAGAGATTAACCTCCAGTTAGCATGTCCCAACCTTCTGTGCCACATCCATTTCTTATCATTCACTGATAGTAGGCAAATCACCTTCTGATCAGCCAGTTCAGAAAAATTGATTTTATAGACATTGTCAACTCTCTTTCCTTTGAACACAATGGATTTGTCTTCCTTGTTGATTACTGTACAGTTGGGTTTTTCAAAAAGCACGTCATAACCATTATCACAAAATTGACTAATGCTCAAAAGGTTATGTTCAAGACCATCTACCAACCATACATTATTAATTGAGGTAGAGGAATTACCAATAGTTCCTGTACCTATGATCCTGCCTGACTGGTTGCCTCCAAATTTCACATTTCCTCCCTCTTTCATTGTTAGGCTGAGGAACATGGACTTGTCTCCTGTCATGTGTCTTGAGCAACCGCTGTCTAGGTACCATGATCTTTGCTTTGGCACTGCTCTTAGACATACCTGCATCATTGACATTTTTAGATTTAGGTACCCATTGTTCTATGGGTCCTGGAAGGTTAGTACTTAAGGCTTTACTCTTCACTTCTTGTACCTTGTGCTGTGAGTTGGGTTGCTTCTGATTAACCATCACCTTAGGTTTTGGTACTTCAGAAGCAGTAACTGTCTTCTTCTGAAACTTAGACTTCAGAACCCCAGATTTTGGTTTCACCAGACTCTGAGGAATAGGTTCTGATCTTTTCAGGATCCTAACCTTTGAAGTCTTGGAATCAGATTTGATCATATCCTTTGACTTAGAGTTCTTTGGCTTTGAAGTAATCTTAGCCTTAGAACTAGAAGCTTTAGGTTCTGATTGAACAACAGTTTCCAACTCAGCACCTTCTGGTACAAAGAATGTTTTCAGACCTTCCTTGATGCATTCACAACAAGACTTTAGATTGGTTTTATCAAGTTTCACTTCTGGAAAACCAATTCCTCTGCCATTGTTCTTGTAAATGCTATAAATCATAGAAGCTACTCTGCTTCTGTCAATGCCAGATATAATGAAATCTTCAAGAGCAATTTCATGATTACTTAAAGGTTTTTCATTACACTTTTCTTGTAGCTTCTGACATAAGAACCTGAGCTGGTCTTCATATGTTTTACACATGAAGTCAAAGCCCCTAAGTCCTTGTTCAGAAGCTTTCAGATCCAATAGAGTTGATTTTTGCTGTTGTACCAAATCAGCATATTTTTCTTTTAAATCCTTCAACTCATTGGTTCTTACTTCAAAATGTGTAAGAAGTTCTTTAAGTGACTCAACAAGTTCATCTCTGGGAATTTTGGAATATACCTCATTTTCATCTTCTGAGTCTGAATCTGATCCAGCTTCTGAAGTTGTTGTTGCTACCAACCCAACAGCTACCTTTGCATCTTCATCAGCTTCCTCTTTATCAGATCCAGATTCACTACCCAAATCATCCCAGGTTGCCATTAAACTCTGCTTAATCTGCTTCTTGAATTTGCTTGGTTTGAATGAAGACCTCTTTGACTTGTCCTTTGACTTTTCTCTTTGAAGATCAGGGCATTTAGCAATGAAGTGACCTGGCTTCTTACAGTTGAAGCATCCCTTCTGATCTTCTTTCCTTGAGCTTCTGGAGTTACCCCTTCTGGAGAGAAACTTTCTGTTCTTCTTGGCCAGATATTGAAGTCTGTTTGAGAGCATGGCCATTTCAGCAGCATCTGGTTCAGAGTCTGAACTTGACTGTTCTTCCTCTTCAGATTCAACCACTTTGAGAGCTTTTGATGACTTGCCTTTGGATGGAAGAGCTATTGATTTACTCTTCTTAGTAGACTCATGTTCATTAAGACTTAACTCATGAACTTTGAGAGAACTAACAAGATCTTCGACACTTAAAGTGTTTAAATCTTTAGCTTCCTCAATGGCAGTCACTTTTGGTCTCCATCTGGCAGGTAAGCTTCTGAGTATCTTGCTTACATGATCAGAAGCAACATAGCTCTTCTTTAGAATCTGTAGACCAGAAACTAAGGTTTGAAACCTTGAGTACATCTCCTCAATAGTTTCATCATCCTTCATCTTGAATAACTCATACTGATGTACAAGCAGGAGAGCCTTTGCTTCTTTGACCTTCTTGCTCCCTTCATAATTTGAACAGAGAGAAGCAAACATAGCTTTAGCAGTGGATTTGTCACTCATCTTCATGTATTCTGCTTTGGGTATGGCAGTGACAAGAGCTCCTCTGATAATATGATGCTTCTTGTAAAGTTTCCTCAGTTCTGGAGTATGTTTCTTTCTATCCACAGCAGCTCCTTCTTCATCAAGGACTAAACCACCAACACCATCTTCCAGAATATCCCATAATTCTTCATCCAGGCTCATGATGTAACTGTAAAAGTTGGTCTTCCACCAAGAGAACTCTTCAGCATCTCCATTGAACTTTGGAACTTTTCCAATACTGGTTTTCTTACTATCACTATAATCATGTGAGACATGTTTATAGCTAGTATCACCAGAACCAGTAGGAGTAGGAGTAGACATGTTTTTCTCAGATCTTTGACTGTTGCACGGTTAACTGAATACACTGATCAGAAGCTAAGTGAGACAGCTTCTGAAGTGATGATCAGAATCTAAATGCAGCGGAATAAAACAGAGAGAGAGAAGAAGAACGACACAAAGCAATTATACTGGTTCCTTCCACAATCCGGAAGTAGTCCAGTCCCCCTTGCACTTCCAAGGAGATTTCACTATGAGTAATATCTGATTACAAATGCTCAAGCACACAAGCAAGAGACTTCCAATGCTCAAGCACACAAGCAAGAGACTTCCTTTCCTCAAGAACACAATCAAGAGACTTCCTGCTCAAGCACAACTGCAAGAGACTTCCTAACTAAACAAAATTACACAGAAAATTGTTTAAGTTTGAACACTTGATATACAATCAGAGGTGCTCACAATACAAATCAGATACAGACTCAATGGACTTAAGAATTTCTAAGATATGACTTTGAGACACAGAAATTCTAAGTGAATGCAGAACAATTTCAGCAGAGGTTTGGTACTTGTGAAAATCTTTGTGAGTCTTTCGTTCAGCGTTCTTGCATTACCAATTCTCTAGGTCTTCACTCCTTTATATAGAGGTGTGAAAGAGACGTTGTGAAATTGCCAGCACACCAAAGAGTCGTTGTTGAAGCTTGATCTTTCACCAATGATCTTTTGCCTGATTTGGTTGTTGTCCTATGAAGAACAAATTTGAAATCCATTCCTTATCCAAAGGAACATCTATGCAGGCGAGACCGTATTCTGGAGCTGTTTTCTTGTCTTGAAGCGCAGACACAAAACAGAGTAGTGGAGAACGTGGTTGTACAATTCGTACAAAGTACAATGTCAACGCTTTCGTCCAAATTGCAAACACACGCCTTCAAACACCTTTGAAATGACCGTTGCAAATTCCACTAATCCTTTGTTTGTGTTTTCGAATCCAATAGACAGCTTTTGCATTGATGATTCTTCAATTCTTGATTCTTTGCAAATCCAGTTGATATTCAGCTTCTGGTGAAATGGCTTCTGATGAGGCAGCTTCTGATGATGCAGCTTCTGATGAGATGACTTCTGCAGCTTCTGATGATGCGGCTTCTGATAATGTGGCTTCTGGACCTCTTGTCTTCAGAAACACTATTCTTCAGGAGCAGCTTACTTCAGGAGCAGCTAGACTTCAGGAGCGCTTTTTCTTCAGGAGCAAGTTGCCTTCAGGAGCGTCCAAGCTTCAAATTTATGTTGTTTCCATAGCTCTTTATTTGCTCATTTAGAACCAATGATGATGTAACTTTATAATTATGGTCCTGTACACTTGAACAAATATTAGCTAGTCCAATTTACAATTTTTAATACCTTGTTATCATCAAAACTCTTTAAGGTTCATTGTCAAACACATTTTGTTCCAACATACTTTGTCACCCTCTTTTAACTATTACTCTAATAATTCATTCATTATTTAACCCTACTAAATCAATTTAATGTTTAGTGAATAGGCCTATTATGAGAGATTGTATATGCATGATGATACCCTCCACTAATTCAATGTTTTTCTATTCATTTTCCAACAGTTTCAAACTACCCAGTAGCTGAAATATTTTTCTTGAAATCAATCGGTTACATTGTCATTCTATTAATTTTTCCTAAAAAAACAAAAAAACTCTACGCAACATTTCTTACGGGAGCAATTTATTTGTATATTTATGACACTATATTATCATGCTATCAAAGAGAGAATTCCCTCTCCAAGTTATGCATCTTCTCCCTCACATTCTTTTTTTATTTTCAGTTATGAAAATTCTATTGAACCATAACTGTTCTTGCATAGTGAATTGCTTTAGTTGCGGATATTGAATCATCACTCTCAAAAACTATCCCTTATTTTTTCATCATCATTTTCTCTAAGAAACTATGATACCTCTTCAATTTTATCTTATGGTTCACCCCATCCACCATCACCACTTTTGTTACTCTTCAATCTCTTGATTATTCATTGATTTCTAATCTATGACATAATAGGGACTCAAATTACTATTAGATTAGAAAAATATTTTAGCTCAACTTTTCTTTATTGATTTTGTTTTGAAGGATACTTTGTTTATTCATATAATGTTTATTAGTTTAATTTTCTAACTTTTTTAGTTTATTTCTTAAGGTGGATGTGGCAATTTTTTCATGTCAATTAGAAGAAGAGATTGCTTCAATTAAAAAAAAATTTGGGAGAAGAGGATAAAGGAGGCTTTTATTTTCACTTTTGATGCATCCAGCTCGAGAAGCCTATGAAAAACGCCAGCTCATGTAGGTATATTTTTATAGCCCTAACTATTATTTGCATAAACATTTAAATTTATTGAATTTATTTTGAAGTTGTTTTATACAGTAAATTGTTTAGAGTTTAAGTAAATTATTTTTAATTAGTTTATATGAATGTAGTGCTAATTGTTATCATCTATTATATATTTATTTTCTCACTTATATTTTCGGTACAATTTATCTGTTTATCAAATTTATATAGGTTAAAGAAATATATAGGTTAAGACAATATTAGTAGAAAAATATTACAAATGACAAAATAAAATAAACAATATAATTATTTATAATGATAATATTTTATATGTAGTCAAGAAAATATTTTTATCTCTAAAAATAGTAAAAAAAAAATGACTAAAGGTTAATGAAACTATTGGATGATACCTCTTCAATTACTCGCTCATTGTATTAGTGCAAATTTTAAGTAACTGTTTCCTATTTCTTAACTATGGTCATTTAGTCACTCATTGTATTCCTTAAACAAATGAAAAGGATACAAGTGATGATAATTTTGTTCATCCTCACTTTCTTCAAGCAATTGAATGATACTTTTCAATTTTTGTATTATAGTTTTTCTCTCCTCTTTTTTACTCTTCATTTATTGACTATTCATTGGTTTCTATGATATCACTCAATTTACTCAAAACATTCCTCAAAATTAATCTATAAAATGAAAAGGCTTGATTTATCTATCTATCTATCTACTATCTATCTATCTTTGTATAATAAACTTGAGTCACTCTAATGCTAGAATTGTACACCTCTAAAAAAACTTGATTTCTACTCTCTTATTCTATCTATCTAAATAAATAAATAAATAATAATGTGCAGTTAAGTTGAAGTTACATAAAGATAACTTCTCACATTATATCTAGAAAATGTAACTTCTCACCACATGATAAATATGTATAACAGAAAGTTATTTTAACCGTTGACTCTATATATGCTCCAATTTAAAGATGTTTTTTATATGCTATATTAATTCTGCATGTTCACATATAAAGCTTATAGACTAATCAAATTCTTTTTTTGTTTGGTTCTATACGTTAATCAAATTCTACATATACACTGCAACATGAAATGTCTTAGCAAAAAATAAAAATTTGAAAAGTCAGTCCTAACATTTTAAGAATATTAAAAATGATTATTATGCTACAAAAATAAATTTCATTTATAAGACCAAAAACTCTAAAAATTGACGTTTTAGTTTTTCTAATAAAGTCTTGCCTCATGTTATATATACATCATTGAAACATATGTTGGAGTAAGCCCTAATATCCAATCAATATTGATTGGGTTTGGCTTTGTATCATGATATTGATATAAATATATATTGTGAATATATATAATAATAAGGCATTTCTTTATTGATTTTGTTATGTTTCAAAATAATAAAGTCCCTAGAATAGATAGTTCATGTAATGGAATATTAAGTGTGACTTAATCATGAGATTACATTACGTAAAGAACGCTATTCTTAAACATATCCATAGTCAAGCTTTAATATGAATTGGGATAATAATAAAGCATAAAGACTATTACGTATGTATACTGATGACCGCATCTCATGGGTCATTGATATTGAGATATTAAGTCTATACATAAGTATAAATATTAGGGGTAATATTTATACTGGATTGACCCACCGTGAGAATACTACATAGTATGTTATGAAAATGTCATAAGATATTCTCACAATGATAATAATGTATATCGCTCTTAGACCTGAAACCACTATGATCCCTAGATGTGGACTCAAGTGCTTTGTTGCCATTCTAACGTTGTCTATAAAAGGATAACCATAACGTTGGTTGATGGGTACTTGATGAATCATGCTGAGGGACATGAGTGTCCTAGATGGGATTTGTCCCTCCTCATAAACAGGAGATATATCTTTAGGCCTCTTGATGAAATATGACTGTAAAATTGCATGGCCATGCCGAACTAAGTCAATATAAGATATTGGACTTATTCGTTATTCAGTATATTTCGGAATCAAGGCTATACAAGGGTGACAATATCTATGCCTTGGGATCAATAAAGATATCGAGACAAAGGAGTAAGTGTACACATGAGTATTATCATGGAAAGGTTTCGTCAGATCACTTGACATTCTTGTCACTTGGGTAGCAATGATGTGTTGCTAGATACCACTCATTGTTTATAATATTAAATATTAGATTTAATATTATTGCAAACGTGACTAGAACATATAGGGTCACACACAAAGAACAATCAAAAGAGAAATATATAAGTATGACTTATATAAGGGGTGCGTTTAGTAAATAACGCTAATTAGTTAGCAAAATTACTAAACTCGTTGTTGGGCTTACTGAAGCCCAATAGTGACTTATGACTTGCAGAGCACACTAGAAGTTCTATAAATAGAACTCTGGTGCTGAAGTTTTTGGTTACACGTTGTTTTATCTTGGTTTTCGGGTGTCAAACATTGATTACGTTTGAACCTTTTAAAACCGGTGATATCTTATTTTTTCTTGGGAAGGGAAAAAGTAAGCAAAACCCTTGAGAATCGAGGTCCGGGAGTTGTTTTCGCTACGGGAAGGTGTTAGGCACCCATAACGACGATAGTATCCTATAGGAACCGTCTTTAATTTCTACGCGCGCGCTTTATTTTTAAATGCTATTTTGAAATGTTATTTACACCTAAAGTTTGCTAAATGAAGAATTGGAGGAAGAAGAATGTTTTTGGATTTTTATTTTATTTGAATTGAAGGAATTTTGTTCCTTGCCTACGTACCCGTTTAAGGGATCAAATCCACCGTAGTTCTCTTCCAAAAATGTTTTTGTTTTTGTTGGTTGATTTTAAGTTTGAAAATGGGATTTTGAAGAATAAGAGAGAGAGGCCTCAAGGGCATAAGATTGTGAAATTGTGAGGTTGAATTAGTTATTTTGAGAAAGGAAGTCAAAGTTTGATTAAAGTTCATTGAAATTTTGATTAAGAAAATAAAAGGAAAATTCAATGGGATTTTTGATCCCAAGGTTTATTAAGAAAAATATTTGAGTGAAGTTTGTTCAAGTTTTTTGGAAAATTGATTTTTCTAAGTGTAAAGCCTAAGCATTCATCTAAACATACAATCCTAAACATACATCTAAACATGCATATCCTAGCCATATACCTAAAGTGATGTGTGTGCATGTGTCGGTGCTTGTGTCGGTGTACATCATTAGAGTCCATTGTCCATAGTACATCATTGGCCTAGATACATTCTATAGCCTCTTTGCCAAGCTACAAACCAATGGTAAAAATATACATCCATTTACCTAGTTATACACCCTAATATTGGGAAATCTAAAATAGTAAATCACTGCCAAAAAAATAAACATGTAGAACATGCGCTTATACTAAACAAAGTAAGATGAAAGAGGCAAATATGCACATGATGAACTTTTTTTGAAAAAAAGAAGTTAAGATGCATGAAATATGGATTAAGTCACTGAATGAACTAGATAAAAGCATGCTTAACGTGGAAAATAATTTTGAACCAAAATGCAAGGGGATGTAACTAAAGTTAAACGAAAAACGTGATAAAAGCAATGCATGATATGATTTTTGGTTAAAAGTCTGTACTAAACCAAAAACATTACAGTGCATGATGTTGATTCCTTCAAAAGCTTATATGAACTAAAAGAAATAGGAACATGCATGAGATAAAAAGTTAACTATTGGATGGACTAAGAAATGGATGACATGAGGAGAAATGATTTTTAAAAAAAGCATGGAATGACTAATCATCCATTAAATTGTAAGCAACTGTATGTAACCTTAAATGTTAATTTTTAGTATGCAATCAAATGATAAAACAAATGCATGGTTAGATTATAGCAAGAGAATGAAGAAGTATGAATAAAACCGAAACATAAAGTAAAGGAAAAAAAAAATGATTAAACATGATATGCAATCACGAATACAAAATGCAAAGAAATTTTTTAAAGAAAATGAAACAGGGGTGCGCAACAAGCAGAAAGGGGGGGGTTCATGCAGCACAAACATAGAGAGAACAAACGGCAAATGCAATGCAACAGAAGCCTGGCAGACTTTGAAAATAGGCTGGGTTGGGTTCATGGATCATGGATGCGGGTTAGGTTAGTAGCATGGGTTATGGGTTAGTTACAAGAATAGATTACCATTGAGAAAGAAGGCACACGTAACTTCTTCTTCTTCATTCTAAGCACAACAACAAGCCTCCTTCTCTACCAGAAAACAAAAAAACAACACCGTCCTCAGCTTTCCCCACCGGCGAGTTTGAATTTTCCGGCGTCGGCATCCTGGAAACAAACTCGCCTCTAGACTAACACACCACCACTACTCAGATTTCTATCCCCTTCTCAAATTCGAAATTAATTTTCATGGATTAAATTTCAAAACACTTAAATCTAACAAACACAAAACTCATAGTCATCGATAGAGAAAAGGAATTCGAAGGATTTTTACCTCTTTGGATGTGATCTGTTCCGGATTTGTTCAAGATTCTGTTTCCTTGCTGTTGCTGCGAATCCAATCTGCTCGCATCTCTCCTCGAATTCACGTACGGTTCTGGTATAGCTGAAGCTTCGTGTTCCACATACAGTTCCGGTATTGCTGTAGCTTCGTATTTCTTCTCTTCTTCTTCAAGCTGATTCGGTTTTGCTTCTCCTGAAAAGCTTCCCGGCGGCGAAGTTGTTGTGGCGAAGGTCGAATCAAATTCGTCGATGTTCTCTTCACAATTTCACCTTCTACACCAATTCGAATCAACGAATTCTTCATCGCCGATATTCGAAAATTCAGCGTTCTACTTCTTGATAACGCCGTGATTTAATGTCGCTGATGCCATTGAACTTCCTTTTGCCGTTGTTGTTATTGATCTTGTGCTTCACATATTCAACACTTGAATCCGATTCTGTTACTGCTGTTTGTAGATCCGATTCAGCTTGAATGTTCGTGTGGTAAAGGAAAACGAAAATGGATGTGTTGGTGATGACGATGATTGTGATTGTGGTGGTTTTGTGGTGGTTTTGGTGGTGGTTTTGGTTATGGAGTTTTTTGTGTGGTGAAGATGGTTGAAGGTGGTTATGGAGGTTGTTGAAGCTTTTGGCTATGGTGGAAGTTAGTTAGAGGAGAGAGAAAGTTGTTAGAAGAGAGGGAAAAATAGAGAGAAAAAAAAATAAGAGAAAAAAAAGCTTTTGTGAATTTTTGTGGAATTTGTGAAAATAATTAGTGAAAAAAAAATGATTAGTTGTGTATGAACCTTGACCATGACTTTGACCTATTTATAGGTGATGTGGGAATGCTTGGACCAATGATGTGATGCCATGTGGCACTTGACTTGTAACAAACTTTGACTTTGACTCTAACAAACTTAAAAGGGGATTAAAATGCAAATAACAAAAGTACAAGGACCAAAATGAAAATTAAAACTAAAATTGAACTTGAAAATGTAAATTGAAAATTAACGTAAAGCGAGACGATTAAAAGCAACAAAGCAGATTAAAATGAATCAGAAATTTTACGTGAAATGACCAAAATGCCCCTGGGGACTAAAACAACTAAAAATGACTCAGATGCAATTTTAAAATGGATTTTTAACGAGAAATTAAAGCAAGGACTTATGCAGGCAAAATTAAAAGACTCAGAGACAATTTTTAGAATTTAAACGGGGTTTTAACACATGAAAAGACTAAAATGCCCCTAGGGGCTAAACTGACTCAAAAATGACTCAAATGATATTTTTGGAATGGATTTTGACATAGAATTGAAACAAAGACTTACTCAAACTATTTAAAAGGACTCAAACAACTTTTCAAAGATTGAAAGAAATTTTAACATAGGAAATGACTAAAATGCCCTTTTATGTGAATTTTGCAAGTAATATTGAAATAAAATGCAACGAAAGATGCAATTGATCAGAGACAGTTCAAATGACTTAAAATGCAAGAAAAGGAGAATTGAGCTAGTATTTTTAGGTCCAAAATTAGGGTATAACAGCTGCCCCTATTTAAGTTTCTTTGTCCGGAGAGTCAAGAGACGGAGTCTTTGATTTGACGGGACGAAGATACTTAAATATTAACATTTGCACTGTTTTTGGACGTAAAAATACGCTCTCAGATTTTCAAAATATGAATGCCATGCAACATTTTGATTATGAATGCAAGACAAACAACTGGAGTTCATAGAACATGTCATGTCACCAGGGATTCAGGTGGACATTGACAGGGTGGACAGACCAGGGAGTAGAAAACAGGGTACAAGTTGTTCTTTGGGTCGAACTAGCCACTTGACCGAGGAACACAAAACAAGAGATAGGTGCAAGCTGTTCTTGGGATTGAACTTGGCACTTGACCGGAAATACAGACATATAGGCAGATACAAGCTGTTCTTTGGATCGAACTTGACACTTGATTGAAGATACAAACAAATAGGCAAACACAAACTGTTCTTTGGATTGAACTGGCCATTTGGCTGGAGACATAGACAAAAGGGTTGATACAAGCTGTTCTTTGGATCGAACTTGCTTGTTGGATTATCACCACATCATGTGGGAAGGTGCAAACTGTTCTTTTTCAAATCGAACTTGCCATTTGACCAAATAACAAAGCATAAGCTGGGTACAAACTGTTCTCCAGATTGAACTTGCCGTCTGACCGATAACAAAGCATGAGCTGGGTACAAACTGTTCTCTGGATTGAACTTGTCGTTTGTCCGGAAGCATAGGCATATAAGCAGGTACAAGTGGTTCTTTTTGGATCGAACCTGGCACTTGACCAGTTAACAAGATACAAATTGAAAGTCTGGCTTAACAAGATACCAATTGAGGGTAAATTGTCATTGACTTGATTTGAAAATAGACATGACCATTTTTGTTGGCCCAAGAGTAAATTGAGAGTGAATTGACATTGATTTGAATTGGATTTGAAAGTTGACATTGAAAGAGAGATTGAGAATTGAGATTGAGCAGAGACATAGACATTGGATTGGAGAGTTGCAATTGACATTGAGATTGGATTGGAATTGAATTGAAAGTTGAAATTGACATTGACATTGGATATTGGAATTGAATTGAAAATTGACATTGACATTGACATTGGATATTGACATTGACATTGACATTGACATTGGATATTGACATTGACATTGACATTGACATTGGATATTGACATTGACATTGACATTGGATATTGACATTGACATTGACATTGACATTGGAATTGAAATTGGAGATTGACATTGAAATTGGAATTGAAATTGGAGATTGGAAATTGCTTCGAATTTGACATTTGAAATTGGAATTGCTTCGAATTTGACATTTGACATGATTTGGAATTGAGATTGGAAAGTTGAGATTGCATCGAATTTGACAGTTGAAATTGAATTGAATTTGACATTGGAATTGGAATTGAAATTGAAATTGAATTTGACAGTTGACAGTTGGATATGCAACATGTATGCATGGTATAGCAAGATTATTGGATGTATGAACACATAAAATGCATGATTATGCATGTATGAATGCTTGAAATGCATGATTGGTTGGCAATTTGGCAGAGAAATTTCACAAAGGCAGACAAGACATTGGAAGATTGGGCACGTAGTGGCTCGTGGTGCGACATATTCACAGGGGAAAAACCTCTTTGGAGAGACCGTCGTTAGGAGACGTATCGAAACCACGGCTGAGGGCAGTAAAACTTGTAAAGAAAGGACCCTTGGAAGGTTCTTGGATGCAGGTCGCCGTTGCTAGGCGTGTCAGTGCTGGGTAAACATTGAATGTTCGCATCTGTGGTCAATGCTTTTCAATTTTTCATTCTTTCACTTTTCATTTTCAAACCCCACTCTTGCCTGAACCGCCCTTTCGGGTTTTCGATTCACCGGGGAATAAATATTCTTTTCATTGCCCCATTTTTGCCTGAATTGCCTTCATAGGTTGTCAATCAGCGGGGTGCTCATTTTTGCCTAAGCCGCCCTTTCGGGTTTTCAACTTAGCGAGCTTTTCATTTGCATTTTTCATTTTTTTCATTTTCATTCTGTTTTTTCATTCTTGCCATTGACCACAGATCATCCTGGGGAGTAACCTGCTTGTAACATGTATTGGAATAGACATTGACACTCATTTATTCATGCATGTTTCATTGAAATGTATCCTGTTGCTCAGGTTTGCTTCCAAAATAGACAGAAAAAGATTTTTCAATTTTCAAAGATGTTTGTTTCAGACATTGATATTATCAAATAGAAAGAAAATGTTTTGTATATAGCATTGAAAGTAGAAAGGAAAGTAGAGTTTCAAACAAAAGCACTGGCTCAAATTGATGTAGAAGAGTGAAAATCAGCCAAAGGCATGACTTCGCGGATTTACAAAGCTTGGAAAATGGTAATTTATTGGTTGGTGATACATTGAACACGATGACCGCTACATTTCATAGAAATTTTGAATTCACAAGTACAGAAGCCTCTGATGAAGATGACCATTGACAGTTGCAGACGCCCCAAGGGGTGATGGTGATTTGCCAGATATAGTTACTTGTCTTTTATTGACCTCATTTTTGCATGAACCGCCCTTTCGGGTTTTCGGCTCATCGAGGCGCTCATTCTTGCCTGAGTTGCGTACAATCTCAGCGAGCTCTTTCATATTCATTTTTTGTCCCTAACTTTTGCCTGGATCGCCCTTTCGGGTTTTCGATCCACCGGGAAGCGCATTCTTGCCTAGGCCGCCCTTTCGGGTTTTCGACCTACCACGCTGTTCTTTTCTTTTTAGACAAAGTATTTCTTGACTATATCGGCATTAACAGGATTTGGGAGTTCAACACCATCCATGTGTGTAAGGATCAAAGCACCACCAGAGAAGGCCTTCTTGACAACATAAGGACCTTCATAGTTAGGTGTCCACTTGCCCCTTGGGTCGGGTTGCTGACTTATCCTTCTTTTCAATACAAGTTCGCCTTCCTTGAATCCTCGAGGTTGGACTTTCTTGTCAAAAGCATTCTTCATTCGCACTTGATACAACTGTCCATGAGTCATAGCATCCATACGTTTCTCTTCAATCAGATTCAATTGATCATACCGACTTTGACACCATTCAGCCTCAGTTAGTTTTGCTTCCATGATCACTCGAAGAGATGGAATCTCCACTTCCAGAGGGAGAACTGCTTCCATACCATATACCAAAGAGAAAGGGTTGCCCCGGTTGAACTGCGCACTGTAGTACGGTAACCATGCAAAGCAAAAGGGAGCATCTCATGCCAGTCTTTGTAAGTTGTGACCATCTTCTGAACAATCTTCTTGATGTTCTTGTTAGCGGCCTCAACTGCACCATTCATCTGAGGTCTATAAGGAGAAGAGTTGTGATGTTCAATTTTGAATTCTTCACATAAAGCTTGCATCATGCTATTGTTCAGATTGGAACCATTGTCAGTGATGATTTTGTTGGGAACACCATATCGACAGATGATGTTATTCTTGATAAACTTGACAACCACTTGCTTGGTCACATTTGCATAGGAAGCAGCTTCAACCCACTTGGTGAAATAATCAATTGCCACTAGAATGAAACGATGTCCATTGGAAGCCTTTGGTTCAATCCTTCCGATCATGTCAATGCCCCACATAGAGAAAGGCCATGGGGAAGATATAACATTGAGAGCATGTGGAGGCACATGAATCTTATCAGCATAAATTTGACATTTGTGACATCTCTTAGCATGTTTGTGGCAGTCACGCTCCATGGTTATCCAGTAATAGCCGGCTCTTAACAGTTTTCTTGACATGGTGTGACCCGAAGCATGGGTCCCAAAAGTACCGTCATGTACATCATGCATCAATTTCTCAGCTTCTTGCTTATCAACACACCTTAGCAAGACCATGTCATAGTTCCTCTTGTATAGGATTTCTCCGTCCAGAAGGAATTTACTAGCCCATCGTCTCAAGGTCTTCTTATCTCTGTTAGAAGCACCAGGTGGATATTCACGATTCTGTAAGAATTGTTTGATGTTATAATACCAAGGCTTTTTATCATTCACATCTTCATTAGCTTGATCTGGCACATTTTCAACAGTAAACACATGAGCGGGTCTATCGAGACGCTGCACTTTGATTACGGGCACATCATTCCAGTGATTGACACGAAACATGGAAGACAGAGTAGCAAGAGCATCAGCCATCTGATTTTCATCTCGAGGGATGTGGTGCAGTTCTACCTTTGTAAAGTATGTCAACAGACGTCTTGCATAGTCACGGTAAGGGATCAGCTTCTCATGATGAGTCTCCCATTCACCCTTTATCTGATTAATGACAAGTGCAGAATCTCCATAGATGTCAAGGTGTTTGATTCTCAGGTCAAGAGCTTCTTCAATGCCCAAGATGCATGCTTCATATTCAGCTATGTTGTTTGTGCATTCAAAAGTTATTCGAGCAGTAAAAGGAATGTGGTGCCCCTGCGGAGTTACAATGATGGCCCCAATTCCTTTACCATAAGCATTAACTGCACCATCAAACACCAATCCCCACTTGCTATTGGGATCCGCCCCTTCATTAATCAGTGGTTCCTCACAGTCTTTCGCTTTCAAATACATAATCTCTTCATCAGGGAAATCAAACTTAATCGGCTGGTAATCATCGAGAGGCTGACAAGCAAGATGCTCAGCAAGGATACTTCCTTTGATTGCTTTCTGAGCTTTGTACACAATATCGTATTCAGACAACAACATTTGCCAACGCGCAATCTTTCCAGTAACAGCAGGCTTTTCAAAGATGTACTTGATTGGGTCCATTCGGGATATCAACCAAGTTGTATGATTCACCATATAATGACGCAGGCGTTTGGCAGCCCATGCTAAGGCACAACAGGTCTTTTCAAGCATTGTATACCGAGTCTCACAGTCGGTGAACTTCTTGCTCAGATAGTAGATAGCATGCTCTTTCTTACCAGTCTCATCTTGTTGACCGAGAACACAACCAACTGAATCATCTAACACTGACAGATACATAATCAAAGGTCTTCCTTCCACTGGGGGGACAAGGATAGGTGGTTCCAACAGGTATTCTTTAATGCTATCAAAAGCTTCCTGACATTCATCATTCCATACAACAGGCTGATTCTTTCTGAGCAATTTGAAGATTGGTCCACAGGTAGTAGTCATGTGAGATATGAATCTCGAAATGTAATTCAGACGTCCGAGGAAACCTCTGACTTGCTTCTCAGTTTGAGGGGCCGGCATCTCTCTGATGGCTCGGACTTTGTCAGGATCAACTTCAATGCCTCTTTGACTAACAATGAAGCCTAGCAACTTCCCAGATCTTACACCGAATGTGCACTTGTTAGGATTCAACCGCAGCTTGTACTTTCTCAGTCTTTCAAACATCTTTTTCAAATACACAACATGCTGCTCCTCATCACTTGATTTCACAATCATATCATCAACATATACTTCAATCTCTTTGTGAATCATATCATGAAACAGAGTGGTCATACCTCTTTGATAGGTAGCACCAGCATTTATCAAACCAAACGGCATCACTTTATAGCAGAAAGTTCCCCACGGGGTGATGAAGGACGTCTTTTCTCTATCTTCAGGAGACATTCGTATTTGATTATAACCAGAGAAACCATCCATAAAGGAGAACACTTTGGATTGAGCAGTACTGTCAACAAGAACATCAATATGAGGCAATGGGAAGTTATCTTTCGGACTGGCTTTGTTCAAATCTCTGTAATCAACACACATTCGAACTTTCCCATCTTTCTTTGGTACTGGTACGATGTTGGCAATCCACTCAGGATATTCAGCTATCATAAGGAAACCCGCATCAATTTGCTTCTGTACTTCAGCCTTGATCTTAAGAGCCATGTCTGGACGAGACCTTCTCAATTTCTGTTTGACTGGGGGACATTCAGGTCTTGTCGGTATCCGATGTTCCACAATCTTGGGATCTAGACCCGGCATATCTTCATAGGACCATGCAAAGACATCTGGATAATCACGTAGGAGCTGAATAATCTTCCTTTTCACTTCTGGCTCAAGTGCAGCACCGATCTTAATCTCTCGCTTGTTCTCTTCAGTATCCAGGTTGATAAGCTCAATCTCTTCCTGGTGAGGCTGAATGGCTCTTCTTTCTTGTTCAAGCAGTCGAGTGATCTCATACGGTATCTCTTCATCATCATCATCCTCATCTTCAGCTTCATATACATGGAATTCAAAATTTGGAGGAACCATAGGGTCACTGTGTTCAACGGGTTTATTATGGTTCAATCTGCATAATATGATTGGGATGACTTTTAGAAAAAAAGTTTTTCATGCAGATTTTTGAAATTAATAAGAAAATACAAATGTTTTGGTTTTTTCTGGCATTACCATTATTTCCAAGAAAAAGGCACTAAAAAGTAAAAAAAAACAAAGAGTCGTGAGAAAGACGACAACTTTTATTGATAACGGCAATGCCGAAACAAACACGCCCTTACAATGATATCACTTTCGCCTTGGGCAGAGCGAAAGGATTGTTATTTTGAAAACAAAGAAAACATGAGCAACAAGACACATTACATGGAAGCATGCATGACTAAAGGAACATCAATGGCCTCCCAATTTCTCACAGTGCCTCCTGGTATAACAAATGTAGGCACGTGACTACTTCCAGCAGCATCTTCAGTAATAACATTGATGAACCCAGCACTGTAGAAGGTTCCCTTTGAAACACCAGAGGTTGGGGAGAATCCAAGGCCCTCTTTACGCTTGTTTTCCAGAATCTGAATCACTTTGCCCCAGCCAGCAGCTTGCCCTTGTTGAACAGTCTTCTGGGCATCTTTCAGTGAAGCCATGCTAGTATCAGCCCTCTGGGGATCTGCACCCTCAACAGTCAAGCCTTGAAATGACGTCCCTTCAGCGGACCCTGCTTCAACACAAGAGAAAGATGACACTTGGCTAACCAGATATGCTTCTTCACCATGCACAGTGACAATCTTACCATTCTTCACAAATTTGAGCTTTTGATGCAAGGTAGAAGTTACTGCTCCAGCGTCGTGAATCCACGGTCTTCCAAGGAGACAACTGTAAGAAGCGTTGATGTCCATGACCTGGAAAGTGATCTGGAACGTCTCAGGACCAATGGTAATTGGCAAGTCCACTTCTCCGAGAACATCTTTGCGGGATCCGTCGAAAGCCTTAACCAGATAGCTACTACCCCTCAGAGAAATTCCATGATGACTCAATTGCCTTAGTGTGGACTCAGGCATTACATTCAACGATGATCCAGTGTCCACCAACACGTTGGATATCATATCAGACTTGCAGTGCACCGAGATATGTAGAGCCAAGTTGTGGTGTTTCCCCGCTTCGGGGAGTTCATCGTCACCGAATCCCAAGTTATTGCAAGCGGTAATGCTACCCACTATTCCATTGAATTGCTCCACAGAGACTTCATGATCAACATAGGCATGTTCCAGTACTTTCATCAGCACTTTCCTCTGAGTTTCTGAGCTCAGGAGCAGAGACAAGATGGATATCTTTGATGGAGTCTGCAGCAGCTGGTCAACAATTTTATAATCGCTCTTCTTGATGAGCCTCAAAATCTCGTCCAGATTAGACTCTTCGATGGGCTGGCCCGAGGGGCTGGCATTCTCTTCCTCAAGGTTAGCCATGTTTCTTCTCTTGTACAATCTTGTCTGATGAACTCTATCTGGTTGGTGAATCTTGCGAGTACGAGCCACCTTTCAGACTGCGGCAGAAGAACCAGGAGACAATGAGCACGGGAAGCCATTTGTGACCGATGAATGATGCATATGATGCATGATATGCAAATGCGAAAAGACTCTTTTTTGTCAGAGGACTTTGTCAAAGTGGTTGTGAACATCACGGAGAAACACGGTTTTATTTGAAAATCTTGAGCAAAACTAAAAGTTTAGTTGAGATGGTATCACTTGGCGTTCACATCCGTGATGTTCAAAAGATGACTTGTCTAAGTCCTCCGATAAATGCATGGGAAAAAGTTTATGCATGTATGCATGTATGCATGATTATGTTCAAGTTCGGAGAAAACATGGTGGGTTCAAAGTCGAGGAGTCATGGGTGGACACGGCGTCCGGTGAAACTAGGGCTTTAGGAAATAGTAACCGGGTTCTAGAAAGGTCCCCAAGCTGCAACCTCTCCGACGTATATCACGGTGTCACGAGACAACACTCGCTCCATGATTATCCGTGGAAGGTCTAACTTGAGTGTAGTATCGCGTGACGACTAAAACTCGAGACAACACTCGGTTTAGCCTCCGCACTACATCCTAGAAAATGGCCATGGATGGGTTTGGTTATCTACGGTTCATAGCGTCATAGAACAATTAGAAGTAAAGTTCCTAAACGCGACAACACGCGCCGACAACATCACCCCCAAAATGCCTCAGCTATGTGGGATTGATCGCATAATCCAAAACACGAGGCAACCCCCGGAATGAATTGTCGATTATATCCCTCCTAAATCCTAAGTTCACTCAGCCCGGGTGCAGGACTTTTGATATTCTCACCCCACACGTTTGCAAGAAATTAAACATTTATTCACATAGGAAAGCAAGTAAAAGAAACAAGTAAAAATGAGCGCAAGCGTGGAAATAAAAACTAGGCGTAACTCTCGAATCTCCCCAATGAAGTCGCCAGCTGTTTTATCTTGGTTTTCGGGTGTCAAACATTGATTACGTTTGAACCTTTTAAAACCGGTGATATCTTATTTTTTCTTGGGAAGGGAAAAAGTAAGCAAAACCCTTGAGAATCGAGGTCCGGGAGTTGTTTTCGCTACGGGAAGGTGTTAGGCACCCATAACGACGATAGTATCCTATAGGAACCGTCTTTAATTTCTACGCGCGCGCTTTATTTTTAAATGCTATTTTGAAATGTTATTTACACCTAAAGTTTGCTAAATGAAGAATTGGAGGAAGAAGAATGTTTTTGGATTTTTATTTTATTTGAATTGAAGGAATTTTGTTCCTTGCCTACGTACCCGTTTAAGGGATCAAATCCACCGTAGTTCTCTTCCAAAAATATTTTTGTTTTTGTTGGTTGATTTTAAGTTTGAAAATGGGATTTTGAAGAATAAGAGAGAGAGGCCTCAAGGGCATAAGATTGTGAAATTGTGAGGTTGAATTAGTTATTTTGAGAAAGGAAGTCAAAGTTTGATTAAAGTTCATTGAAATTTTGATTAAGAAAATAAAAGGAAAATTCAATGGGATTTTTGATCCCAAGGTTTATTAAGAAAAATATTTGAGTGAAGTTTGTTCAAGTTTTTTGGAAAATTGATTTTTCTAAGTGTAAAGCCTAAGCATTCATCTAAACATACAATCCTAAACATACATCTAAACATGCATATCCTAGCCATATACCTGAAGTGATGTGTGTGCATGTGTCGGTGCTTGTGTCGGTGTACATAATTAGAGTCCATTGTCCATAGTACATCATTGGCCTAGATACATTCTATAGCCTCTTTGCCAAGCTACAAACCAATGGTAAAAATATACATCCATTTACCTAGTTATACACCCTAATATTGGGAAATCTAAAATAGTAAATCACTGCCAAAAAAATAAACATGTAGAACATGCGCTTATACTAAACAAAGTAAGATGAAAGAGGCAAATATGCACATGATGAACTTTTTTTGAAAAAAAGAAGTTAAGATGCATGAAATATGGATTAAGTCACTGAATGAACTAGATAAAAGCATGCTTAACGTGGAAAATAATTTTGAACCAAAATGCAAGGGGATGTAACTAAAGTTAAACGAAAAACGTGATAAAAGCAATGCATGATATGATTTTTGGTTAAAAGTCTGTACTAAACCAAAAACATTACAGTGCATGATGTTGATTCCTTCAAAAGCCTATATGAACTAAAAGAAATAGGAACATGCATGAGATAAAAAGTTAACTATTGGATGGACTAAGAAATGGATGACATGAGGAGAAATGATTTTTAAAAAAAGCATGGAATGACTAATCATCCATTAAATTGTAAGCAACTGTATGTAACCTTAAATGTTAATTTTTAGTATGCAATCAAATGATAAAACAAATGCATGGTTAGATTATAACAAGAGAATGAAGAAGTATGAATAAAACCGAAACATAAAGTAAAGGAAAAAAAAATGATTAAACATGATATGCAATCACGAATACAAAATGCAAAGAAATTTTTTAAAGAAAATGAAACAGGGGTGCGCAACAAGCAGAAAGGGGGGGGTTCATGCAGCACAAACATAGAGAGAACAAACGGCAAATGCAATGCAACAGAAGCCTGGCAGACTTTGAAAATAGGCTGGGTTGGGTTCATGGATCATGGATGCGGGTTAGGTTAGTAGCATGGGTTATGGGTTAGTTACAAGAATAGATTACCATTGAGAAAGAAGGCACACGTAACTTCTTCTTCTTCATTCTAAGCACAACAACAAGCCTCCTTCTCTACCAGAAAACAAAAAAACAACACCGTCCTCAGCTTTCCCCACCGGCGAGTTTGAATTTTCCGGCGTCGGCATCCTGGAAACAAACTCGCCTCTAGACTAACACACCACCACTACTCAGATTTCTATCCCCTTCTCAAATTCGAAATTAATTTTCATGGATTAAATTTCAAAACACTTAAATCTAACAAACACAAAACTCATAGTCATCGATAGAGAAAAGGAATTCGAAGGATTTTTACCTCTTTGGATGTGATCTGTTCCGGATTTGTTCAAGATTCTGTTTCCTTGCTGTTGCTGCGAATCCAATCTGCTCGCATCTCTCCTCGAATTCACGTACGGTTCTGGTATAGCTGAAGCTTCGTGTTCCACATACAGTTCCGGTATTGCTGTAGCTTCGTATTTCTTCTCTTCTTCTTCAAGCTGATTCGGTTTTGCTTCTCCTGAAAAGCTTCCCGGCAGCGAAGTTGTTGTGGCGAAGGTCGAATCAAATTCGTCGATGTTCTCTTCACAATTTCACCTTCTACACCAATTCGAATCAACGAATTCTTCATCGCCGATATTCGAAAATTCAGCGTTCTACTTCTTGATAACGCCGTGATTTAATGTCGCTGATGCCATTGAACTTCCTTTTGCCGTTGTTGTTATTGATCTTGTGCTTCACATATTCAACACTTGAATCCGATTCTGTTACTGCTGTTTGTAGATCCGATTCAGCTTGAATGTTCGTGTGGTAAAGGAAAACGAAAATGGATGTGTTGGTGATGACGATGATTGTGATTGTGGTGGTTTTGGTGGTGGTTTTGGTGGTGGTTTTGGTTATGGAGTTTTTTGTGTGGTGAAGATGGTTGAAGGTGGTTATGGAGGTTGTTGAAGCTTTTGGCTATGGTGGAAGTTAGTTAGAGGAGAGAGAAATTTGTTAGAAGAGAGGGAAAAATAGAGAGAAAAAAAAATAAGAGAAAAAAAAGCTTTTGTGAATTTTTGTGGAATTTGTGAAAATAATTAGTGAAAAAAAAATGATTAGTTGTGTATGAACCTTGACCATGACTTTGACCTATTTATAGGTGATGTGGGAATGCTTGGACCAATGATGTGATGCCATGTGGCACTTGACTTGTAACAAACTTTGACTTTGACTCTAACAAACTTAAAAGGGGATTAAAATGCAAATAACAAAAGTACAAGGACCAAAATGAAAATTAAAACTAAAATTGAACTTGAAAATGTAAATTGAAAATTAACGTAAAGCGAGACGATTAAAAGCAACAAAGCAGATTAAAATGAATCAGAAATTTTACGTGAAATGACCAAAATGCCCCTGGGGACTAAAACAACTAAAAATGACTCAGATGCAATTTTAAAATGGATTTTTAACGAGAAATTAAAGCAAGGACTTATGCAGGCAAAATTAAAAGACTCAGAGACAATTTTTAGAATTTAAACGGGGTTTTAACACATGAAAAGACTAAAATGCCCCTAGGGGCTAAACTGACTCAAAAATGACTCAAATGATATTTTTGGAATGGATTTTGACATAGAATTGAAACAAAGACTTACTCAAACTATTTAAAAGGACTCAAACAACTTTTCAAAGATTGAAAGAAATTTTAACATAGGAAATGACTAAAATGCCCTTTTATGTGAATTTTGCAAGTAATATTGAAATAAAATGCAACGAAAGATGCAATTGATCAGAGACAGTTCAAATGACTTAAAATGCAAGAAAAGGAGAATTGAGCTAGTATTTTTAGGTCCAAAATTAGGGTATAACACACGTTTTGAAGCAACCCCTTTCTTCTCTGCACTTCCAATTCATTGGCTAGCACCGAGTTTTGGAGGAGCACTGTTCGTGTGGACTTACTAGAGGCTTTGCTGCTTTGCTTAGTTGTGATCGTGATTCAGAACAGAAACTATCGAGGTAACAATCATATCACTGATTCATGTCAAATTCGTAATGACCCAAGGAAAGAAAATCGAAATTCTTCTTCTTCTTCTTCTTCTTCTTCCGCTGTGTATGATATCTTTCGATTTTCCTTCAGTGGTATCAGAGCCAATTACGAAACCATGAATCGGATTGCTTTGTTACTGCTTTATGTTTTAATATGATTAAACATTTTGAATCAGAATTAAATAATAAAGAGAATTAAAATTGGCATCGTATCATGTTTTCTGTGCATGACTTTTCGATTTGTTTGATGTTTCAGAAACCGTTTCTGGTGAAGTATCGACATATCGATTATACATATCGACGGGAACATGATTGGAAACAAATCAAATTAGATTATCTTTTAAAATTGTTTTAAGAGATAATAATATTTTCGCAAATATTTGATTTGCTAATATTTTGATATTCTATAAGGAATTAATTTGGAATGCAAATCCGTTAATAAAATAGAATATTAAGTGTTAATATTTTATTATTTAAATTTAAATATTAATTAAAATTGATTGATCAATATCATATATGTGATATATGATTTTAATACAACATCATTATATGTGATATATTGATGATATCATTCGTTCAATAGGTTTTATATAATTGATTGTGAATTTGTAGTCAACTCGTGAAATTGAGCTTCGAATACCGATTCTGGTGAAGCATCAAAGATCCGGTTGTCCATACTGAACAAACAATTGTTAAAACTATTGATGTTTGATTGTTGTATTAGGATACCTAACTATACAAGCGTTGTATTATTATGGTTGTATCATTCGATCAATTGTTTTCAAAGAGATTGTTGTGAATTTGAACAATTCGTGAGAGTGAGCTTCAATATCCGAATCTGGTGAAGCATCATAGATCCGGTTGTTCATGCTAAACAAACAATCCTTGAAAATATTTATGTTTAATTAATTTATTTAATTGGAGAAAGGTAGTAAATTTAAAAGATCATGATTTTGAAAGAGTTTCAATATCAGATATGATTTTTGAATTTGGTAATAAAATATTTGCTTAATTTTAGCCCTGTAATTTGTTTTGGAAACAAATTGATTGCCTAAATAAAGCAGATTTAATTATAATAATTATTGAGTGTCAATATTAATATAATTAAGCAAATAAAAAAATCTACCTTTTGGATTGTTTTTCAAAAGTTGTTTGAAAGGTAATAAACGATCCTAAATTGATAGTTAATTTAAAAAATCATGATTTGAAATAGTTTCAATGTCATATATGATCTTTTGAAATTATTTAATCGATTTGCATGACTTTAACTTGATTTGCTTATAATTTAAAAGAATCATGATTTGAAAGAGTTTCAATATCATATATGATCTTTTGGATTTGATCATAATATTTGCCGAAACGATTTGGGTGTTCATAAATGTGTCAAGTGTTGATGCGAAATACGCAATCTAGAATATTTTGGAACACAATCTGAGATATTTTGGTATGCAATCTAATATATTTTAGTACTTGATCTGAAATATATTTTGGTACATAATATAATATATTTTGGTACTCAATAAAATATATTTTGGTACATAATATGAGATATTTTTGTACTTAACATAATATATTTTTGTACTCAATATAATATATATTTTGGTACTCAATTAAACCCCCAGCTAATCTGCGTAGTGTGATCATATGTCAAATTTTAATTTAATTTATTTAATTATAAGGTATAATTAATAATAATAAAAGTGTGTTTGTTATTATTATCATGTGAATGATTATGGCCCTAGTCCTTTTATTTTATTTCTTTTGGATATTAAAATACGGCATGCGTGTCGTGCCTCTCTCTTATATCTCTATTGTACATTCTCTTCTCATCCACTCCCTCGTATGTAAAACGAGTTTCTTTCATATATAATGTAAATAGAATGCAAAGAAGTAATAGGGCTCATGACGTTAGGATAGTCCTGGAGGTCAAGCTTGGAGAAGCAAGATCGTTTCTAGGATTAGTTTAGATTCTCTCATTGGCTTAAGAGAGTCATAGCGTTAGGATGGCCATAATCATGTCACTTTTATTATTGTATAATCGTTATGCATGTTATGATTGGAGTGTGAATATATATTATATATAAGCCGTGGTGAGGTGAGATCAAACTTAATAAAAATCCTTCAATTCAAAATATTAAGTTTAATGCTTTCCAAAAGTTTAACACCCTTCAAGACTAATATCGAAATGTGTAGGTTTCGCCTCCGCGAGGTGCACTTTCTATACTAGTAAGTTGCGGTGCGGTAATCCAATTTACCCAAGTGTTATTCTTTTGGGTTTAACTTAACTAAATTAATTTTAATAAGATTAAAATAAATTTAGAAGCAATGTTTGGGAACATCTATATGATAGATTAGAGTAAGGAGTTATTCACTCAAATGATTTGAAAGTTGTATGAGATACAATTGGAAGGAGTTCCTACCTAAATAACTGAGTTTTGAGTACAGCCCCCGTTGACTTAAAGCAAGGTGAAATATGGATTTCAACCCACTAGAAAATCTTCCAACGGGATTTTCCGAATCAAGTGTTTTGAAGGTCATTTGATTTGAGTAAAATAGTGGGAGCGTATTTAATTAAAGACCTATTTAAATATGTTTTAAATCATGATACATTTATTTTATTTATTTTCTGTATTTAGAATTTCTTTAGCATATAAATTTTATTATACTGTTAAAAGTTCTTATGAAGAACAAAATTTTCAGAAAAGAGTTTCTGAATTGGTACAAAATTTAAGAATTGTTCTTAAGAATGAGAAAAACTGTATATTCTCGAGCAGTTATTTCCTAGCAACTTTCTATGTCTATATTTGAAAAACAACGCTTATTAGAAGCATTGGGTCAAATGAGTAGATATAGGATATCTCATAGTGATAACGACGATGGAGAATGATATGATCATTCAACCTCAATGTTATAAGATGAATAGTTTAAGCCTATCAAGTAGATATACATGGATAAGAATAAAATTCAAATTCTGTTTTTCTACCTTTGAAAGGTTAAACACGGTTGCAAAAAGGGGAAGCAATTATTTCAAAAGTTGAAAAACAAAAATTGCTCGTAGTTTTGAAAGGGTCAAAATATAAGAAAGAAGTAAGACTTCTTATTTACCCATATAGTTATAGAAAGTTAAATTTCTACTTCTTCATCATAAGTATTTGATACTTGATGATTAATCTCATATTTGTTGAAATATAGAGAGTTTTAAAGAAGCAGAACATTAACTATAAGTGAAGTTCACCTACGTCTGCAATGGAACAAATTGTTTCATTGACTATAAGAGCTTATGCTTGGACTTAAACTTAACTTGATATGGAACCAAATAATTGTTATTAAATTCCATATAAAATAGAAACATTAAATCTTAAATCTTGTATTGACAAGAGAAGGATTATGTAGTTGAATGATAGACAAATATTGTCCTATTGTCCTAATAATGTTTTCTATACAATGTGCTGATCAAGTAATGGATTTGAGTTCCATGATCTTGATAAGCTAGTCTATAACATATGAGAAAAGGATCAAATGAGATTTGAACCTTTTGTATATCATTGGCATCACTGTTTAGTACAAACAAGTGTGATTCACATTTCCAAAATCCATGGATATGGACTATTGGACTCATTTGGTTTTATATCATTTGAAGGATGTGAGTTCCACCTTTCAAAATAGATTAGTATACCGGTAAAGGTGAAAAGGACACATAATCTATTTGAGTTGATATACATATGAGATGTATATGGAGCACTAAACATATTTGCTGGATATTTTATTTCTCTTACTTCATCTAACATTACTAATTAATAGTATATGAGAAAAGTGTATTTGACACAATTCAAGAAATCTTTGAAATTGTTCAAAGAGTTTAACAATGAAGTAAAAGAAATAGGTTTGAAAAGTATAAAGACCATATGAGTAAGTCGTGATGGTAAATGCTTGATTAATGAGTATAATTATTATTTATATCGCTTCATGTTTGACATGAATCGATCTAAAATAGTTTGGTTATAACTCATTGACTCTTGATGTTAAATTAAATTACAGTTATTCTTCACCCACTACAAGTTCCAATAGAGTAATCATAAAGACACCATATTAGATATGGAGGTAAGAGTACCTAGTTTTTGGCTTTATGATAATTTGAGGTTATATGGTTTATTAGATAAACTAAACTACAAATTAAATGAATGTACATTTGTGGAGGTACCCTAAGGAAACTAAGGGATACTGATTATACATCACCTTTCATGACAATAGTCGTTTGTCTCTAGATCTGGAGTATTCCTATTAAAGGAGTATGTCTCTGCAGGAGCCAGTGGGAGTGTTGTAGAACTTGAATTAAGTCAAGTACCACAAAATACATGTATCTTTAAGAATGGAACATGAACTAATTCAACAAAGGGTTGTTGTTAAATCACCAGTTCGAGTAGCACAAGATCTAGATGAGTTTGATATGTCATATCACTACAATGAGTAACATGATTTTGTCATGGCTCAACAAGGTGTTATGATTTTCATGGTAGATGAGCCCCAAACTTACTAGAAGGTCGTAAATGGCCTGAACTTTGAGAAATGGCTAAATGCCATGGGATCTTATAAAGAATCCATGTACACAAACCATATATGGATATTGGTTAAATCATCCAAATGAGTATGACTCATGAGATGAATGTGAGTTTTCTTGTAGAAAGCTGACATGGATGGTATTATGAATACATTTAAGATGTGATTGATTGTAGAAGGTTTCATGCAACTCGTGATGCAAATCATGACGAAACTATTACATCATCATAATGCTTAAATCTAACGATCCCACTTGTCATTATTGTATAATGCAAATTCTAGGAGATGGACAACGATGTTGCATTCTTTAATTAGAATGACCTTGTATATGTTTTTGACATATATGTAGGGTTTCGTTAATCCAAAGGATGCTCGAAAGGTATATATATTACAAAATTCATGTATGAATTGGAGCAAGCTTCTTGAAGTTGAATTATTTGTTTTATTAGTGAAGTTTTATGAAAAACTTTGATTAATAAAAATCTTGTGCACACAAGGAGAATAGTGGGAGCATTGATATTAGTTTGGTGGAGTATGTGGATGACATACTAGTCACCAAAACAATTTATCTACACATGTGAGACATGGTTAAAAAATTATTTTCAATATATACCAAAATTGATTGTAGTGTTCGACACTAGAATACTTTCAAGAATATCCATGGATGTCTTAAAGGACTAAGGATTGTTTCTTGAACATGGATTAAAGGAACATTGTAAAGAAGTTACAATGATGTTGACTTTAATATCGGTGTACAGTATATCCAAATCGCAATTTGGAATAAATGCTATGCTTGGATATCAACTATGAAATTTGTAAAAGTACAAGCTTCAAATAGTTATTGTTTCTATTACAGATGTCAAATATATATGATTTGGATTGTTTAGCTCATAACTGAGCGAAACCATGTGTCTCTTGCGTTGCGGATTCCATTGATCCCGTCTGAGGTGAAATTGTTTTAATCTTGCGAGCAATGAATACTTGATCTCACCAATAATCCAAATGTATACTTTGACACTTCAATTTCTTTTCGATGGAAGATCGAAAGTGGAAATTGAAAGAAGTGTAACCTACCAACATAGGAAAGAGTTCCTTATCTACTAGAATAGTATCATGCCCAAGGTGTGCTTGATGCTAACACTTGATCAATATATATTGAGTTAATATTTGATTGGCTTTTAGTGCTAGTGGGAGATTGTTGGAGTAAGCCCTAATATCCAATCAATATTGATTGGGTTTGGCTTTGTATCATGATATTGATATAAATATATATTGTGAATATATATAATAATAAGGCATTTCTTTATTGATTTTGTTATGTTTCAAAATAATAAAGTCCCTAGAATAGATAGTTCATGTAATAGAATATTAAGTGTGACTTAATCATGAGATTACATTACGTAAAGAACGCTATTCTTAAACATATCCATAGTCAAGCTTTAATATGAATTGGGATAATAATAAAGCATAAAGACTATTATGTATGTAGACTGATGACCGCATCTCATGGGTCATTGATATTGAGATATTAAGTCTATACATAAGTATAAATATTAGGGGTAATATTTATACTGGATTGACCCACCGTGAGAATACTACATAGTATGTTATGAAAATGTCATAAGATATTCTCACAATGATAATAATGTATATCGCTCTTAGACCTGAAACCACTATGATCCCTAGATGTGGACTCAAGTGCTTTGTTGCCATTCTAACGTTGTCTATAAAAGGATAACCATAACGTTGGTTGATAGGTACTTGATGAATCATGCTGAGGGACATGAGTGTCCTAGATGGGATTTGTCCCTCTTCATAAACAGGAGATATATCTTTAGGCCTCTTGATGAAATATGACTGTAAAATTGCATGGCCATGCCGAACTAAGTCAATATAAGATATTGGACTTATTCGTTATTCAGTATATTTCGGAATCAAGGCTATACAAGGGTGACAATATCTATGCCTTGGGATCAATAAAGATATCGAGACAAAGGAGTAAGTGTACACATGAGTATTATCATGGAAAGGGTTCGTCAGATCACTTGACATTCTTGTCACTTGGGTAGCAATGATGTGTTGCTAGATACCACTCATTGTTTATAATATTAAATATTAGATTTAATATTATTGCCAACGTGACTAGAACCTATAGGGTCACACACAAAGAACAGTCAAAAGAGAAATATATAAGTATGACTTATATAAGGGGTGCGTTTAGTAAATAACGCTAATTAGTTAGCAAAATTACTAAACTCGTTGTTGGGCTTACTGAAGCCCAATGGTGACTTATGACTTGCAGAGCACACTAGAAGTTCTATAAATAGAACTCTGGTGCTGAAGTTTTTGGTTACACGTTTTAAAGCAACCCCTTTCTTCTCTGCACTTCCAATTCATTGGCTAGCACCGAGTTTTGGAGGAGCACTGTTCGTGTGGACTTACTAGAGGCTTTGCTGCTGTGCTTAGCTGTGATCGTGATTCAGAACAGAAACTATCGAGGTAACAATCATATCACTGATTCATGTCAAATTCGTAATGATCCAAGGAAAGAAAATCGAAATTCTTCTTCTTCTTCTTCTTCTTCTTCTTCTTCTTCTTCCGCTGTCTATGATATCTTTCGATTTTCCTTCAACATATACATTCATGATCATTTTCGCTTTTCTCTTTTTTTGGTGAGGTGGTTCTCCCTTTTCCTTCCTTTCTTTTTATTTTTGTTCTTGGTATCTTTGTAATCTAAGTTTGCATAGTTCTTATGCAAGTATTGTGCATATGTGACACCTCTAAAAAGCTTTCTCACACTATTAACAACTTGACTCTATATCTTAAATTCTTAGTCCATTGATATCCATATTGTTGTTGTTCAACTTCGTAACAACCCCACCATACTAATTATTGTTATCAAAATTAACTATTTAATTTTTCATATCATCAATATTATAATATAAATCATTTTGGTTTTCTCATATTTTTCTAAGTCATCAGGCAAAATATGAAAGATTACTCATGAATATCTATAGAAATATACTTATGTGTGTGTCAAAATAACAACGCATCTCTTATATGCAATATACTTGGATTTCATGAGAATGATAGAAACAAAATCTAAGTCAGACATAAAGATTTTGAAGTTGTCATATAAAAAGAATATTGATGTAACAAAATCTAAACATGGTTTGTAACATCTCAGTCTGCTTTTTAGGATTGCCGACTAACCCCACAAACCAACACGAGTCTTTTCAGCGTGTTTTGTCCTCACTCGCACGCTTACCGGGAAACTTCCTGGTAGGTCACCCATCCTAGTACTACTCCAAGCCAAGCACGCTTAACTGTGGAGTTCTTATGGAATGGGCTACCGAAAAGAAGATGCATCTTGTTGATATGGGTAGTACCTAACAATTCTTATAAGCCTTCCTTCAACCATGTAGTCCCATACCTACACGGCCTCCGGATCCCTCTCATTCCGATGTGATTCGGTTCCTCCTATTATCGTGGGGTCATCCTTACGGATAGTTCCCGTTCCAACTGGCGGGAACCTTTCGTATCCAACTGGCGGGATATCGAAAGCCACGACGTGGGTGTTACATGCCCACCAGCTTCCGCCTGGTTCGTCCCCGAACCACACCGTACTGGGAGAGGTCTGCTCTGATACCAAATAATTGTAACGCCCATACTAAACTTATCTAGAATATTTAGAATGTGTGTTAGATTTAGTACTGGATACATTAAAATTACAATAATAAAAATTTTCAACTGAATAAATATATACATCACTGCAGGATCGTACATTTGCTATCTGAATACATGTTTGGAACCGTAATAAATAATCTGAACTAGTACGACACGAGCATGTGAAAATATATCATTCAGCCTCCTGTATTGTCTCCTTGCCATGTACAACCTGCTGATCTGAAAAAAAATAAAAGGGATTGGGGTGAGACGGGATGTCTCCGTGAGTTCCACCTATCCTAGGCTGTAGGCAATCACAGGGAACCTAGGATCGCCATCTGTCTCTAAACTTAACCCATTCCGGGTTTATACTGTTTTATCATGCATAACTGAGCGATCAGGGAATAACTAGGATCGCTATCTGAATTACTAATTCAACTTTGATACTAATGCTGAAATCATAATCATAGTTATATTCATAATGTCTGTCATATTATGTCAGAAATGTTAGCGTTGAACAAACAATATTATCTGAGTTGATTTTACGAATAAACCCAGGTGGAGTAACCCCGGAATTTATTCCTCTGATAACCGGTATATATAAATATTTCCAACTGGCGGGAACCCAACTGACGGGGATACCGGACTCCTCTGATTATTGTGGGGTCGTCCTCACGGATAGTGCCCGTTCCAACTGGCGGGAACCTTTCGTATCCAACTGGCGGGATAGCGAAAGCCACAGTTTAAACATGTTTTAATATTATAACTTGAATTGATTATCTGAGAACTGAGTTAATCCTCAACTCCACTACAGACGGGGAGATAGAGAGGAATAACTTATCTTAACTGATTTTCTTTAATGAAAACATCCTGAAACTGATAATAAAGACGTAGTGATTCCGTCTTTATTCTGAAATTATTTCTGATACAAACCTATTCAAGTTCTAGGCATATCGTTGTCATATGCCGTTCCTAAAAGGTTATAAAAATTTTCCCCATATCCTGATAACTTAAATTCGACTAATTAAGCCGAACTTCCATACTTAGAATTCTCTACTTTCCAATGACTGGAAATTTACCCATGAATAATTTGTTTCAATGGCTATTTTACTCTAAACATTCCTTTACACAAATAAATATACACTATGGTAGTGTATGATTAGAGGATATGCATAATACAATTTCGGATACATATTCGGAAATAATGAGAATTGGAGTCTTAGCCAAGTCAAACCATTATATTACCTTAAAAGTATAATTTATATTAGGTAAGAGTCGAAATAAAATAATAAAATCCAACAATTCTCACTTTCCGGAATGTTAGCCGAAATTGCATATTTGTTCATATTCACGTAAAACTTGTCATAATATTTTTCCTCTAACTCCTACATTACCATAAGCATATTTATCAGCATAAAAACTATTTTTAGAGTACACTAGCAAGGGTATAAATCTCATATCATATTGTATCTAAATTTGGTCCTAATGTACCAAAACATATTCTATTATTCTAAAGGCATAATTTAACTACCCAAAGGGAAGTTTTCTAACTAAAAGGAACTCACCTTATCCTATTCCAAGCTCTTGAACAATATAAACATCAATTGAGCACCAGTCACTGCTCTTCACCTCTGCCTCTAGTCGGTCCTCCAACAACAGCCCAAAACCGCAATAGTTTAATTCATCAACACTTGAATCTCGGTTCAGCACAAAACATACATCATCCCTCATACTTCAAAACCATCTCCAGACTTCAAAACTGGACCATAATTCGTGAAACTGGTATCAAAATGTCCGTAATTTCGTTAGCTTTCCATAGCATTAAAAATCACTTGATTCCAAGTTACAGAGAGAAAGTTCTTACCGTTTTCGTGGAGCTCTGTCCCAAAACCCGTAACCAAAAATCCAGCAGAATTTACTCAACTTCAAACGCACTTTTCGAATTCATCACTAATCCAAAACACATGAAATTTATATTCAAACTGAAGGGAATTAAATGTAGAATCCAAAAATCCAATAATTACTCGATTATGGGTTACACAGCAGTATGTACAAGCCAGTGAAGATTATACGAATTTCGTCTCAAAATCATGAATTTCAAGTATTACCTCTTATAACAATATCAACTACCACTAAAAATTCATCAACATCAATCATCAATGTTGGTATACGCCTCTTTCCATAATAATTCCTTAAATCCAAAGTTTATACTTTTCAACCCTTTCTCCAAAAAATTCAACTTAGTAGAGTAACTCACCATGAATGTGATTCCAAAGCTCCTTACACATCAAATAAGTCACTACCATAATCACCCACAACATAATTGCATTCCTAAAACAATTCAACAAAAAAACAATAGAGGTAAAGGTGGGTGGATTGAATTCCATGGGAAAGGAAGAGAAGGAAGAGTTTTGATACTTACTTAGTGATTAAACCATCATGGGTGCTCCAAAAACAACTTACTTAATGATTTCCATGAGATTGGGAGGAAAATTGGAGAATTTGAGAAGAGAGAGAGGGGCGGTTATGAGGAAAATGGAGGGAGTATGAATTTTTGAACCATGATTCTTGCTTAACTCACTTCTATGAACTCATATTCCATGGTGATTTTGGTAAAGAATTGAGAGATTATGGTGGTGGTGATGTGAACCGAGTTTGAGAGAGGGAGGAAAAGAGGTTTATGTTTTTTTTTTTTTTAAATGGAAAGATGTAGAAGAATGAAGAAGAAATGGTGGTTTTCTACTTAAAAATCTCAAATGGCAAGATTACCAAAATGCCCTTAAAATGAAAAGTCACAATTACCCTCCGTTAATTCTTAACAATTTAATTTCTCAAGTCCGTAGGGTTGATATATGCCCTTCAAATGAAAAGTCACAATTACCCTCCGTTAATTCTTAACAATTTAATTTCTCAAGTCCGTAGGGTTGATATGCGAGATACCAAATTGTAACATCCCAGACTGCTTTTTAGGATTGCCGACTAACCCCACAAACCAACACGAGTCTTTTCAGCGTGTTTTGTCCTCACTCGCACGCTTACCGGAAAACTTCCCGGTAGGTCACCCATCCTAGTACTACTCCAAGCCAAGCACGCTTAACTGTGGAGTTCTTATGGAATGGGCTACCGAAAAGAAGATGCATCTTGTTGATATGGGTAGTACCTAACAATTCTTATAAGTCTTCCTTCAACCATGTAGTCCCATACCTACACGGCCTCCGGACCCCTCTCATTCTGATGTGATTCGGTTCCTCCTATTATCGTGGGGTCATCCTTACGGATAGTGCCCGTTCCAACTGGCGGGAACCTTTCGTATCCAATTGGCGGGATATCGACAGCCACGACGTGGGTGTTACATGGTTGGTATAGTAAAGTTTATATACCGGCATCAATGATTGTCGAACAATTTTATCTAATATAAAATACTACTTACACATAACAAAGTTCATTCAAAAAGCTCTTTGAACATTTAATCTATTTTGCTTATTGAAAAAGTTTGGATGTTGATGTCATATATTTACTTTTACATTTTACTTATTTGAAACTTTAATTTTAACTAACTCTTTTATTTGACAATGACAAAAGTTTAAAAATGTTTCAATTGTAATTTTATTTAAAATAAAAATGATTCATTGGAGCTACCGAAATGGTCATTTCCATTAAATTTATAAAAAAAAATCCATTGAAACCCGTGCAACGCACAGGTTAAATACCTAGTTTCATTTATTATATCAAAATTGCAAACTAGTCATCAAATGTCTTTTTATTTAACCATTTTGATCCTTGAAGTGTCTTTTGATAATTACTTTAATACTCAAATGAGTTTTTTTGTTTGTATATTTTATCCATAAAATTACAAGTAAAAAGACACTTATGAATTATGTCCAATTTTGATACAACGCCTCCCACGTTAAGAGACAAAATGGTTGTTTACTCATGCCGTACCTATACCATCAATGATTTGAAGTGAGTTGATTACTTTTTGTTTCCATGTGATGTGAAGCTTTTTATTACTTCATGATCCCTTAATTCAATTTAACGATTCCTACTTAAGGGATAAGGAAAGGATGATATTATGCTTATGACGAAGGGTGTATGTTTTACTCATCACATATGATGGCTGTTATTTTTTAATAAAACTATGTTTCAATTTTTACGAAGTCGTTGTGCATTGACTGTGATGACATTTTGCATGATAATAATAATAATAATAATAATAATAATAATAATAATAATAATAATAATAATAATAATAATAATAATAATAATAATAATAATAATAATAATAAGGGTTAAATATGTTTTTAGTTCTTATAAATATATCAACTTTTTCGTTTGTCCGTTTTAATCGAACCGTTTTAGTCTTTCTAAAAAATTTCTTCAACTTTTTTCGTTTTAGTCTTTCTAAAAAATTTCTTCAATTTTTAGTCCCTATCGACGAACTGTCCTAATATTATTATTTATGCAGGGATAATTATGTAGAATTTGGTGTTTACTTTTTTAGGATTAATAATTTATTAACATTCTTTTTCATGAGATTTATGTGGAAAACTTGTAAGCCGAATTAGGACGTACATGTTCATGATAATAGTTGTGCTCCCATGATATACTTCAACCAAGTCGCTCTTTCTTTAGGCATGTGACTACTGACTAAATGGGAATTGAGGAGGAGGGAGGAGAGCTGGTGTGGGAAGTGGAGGGAAATGGTCCTGCTTCCTCCTAGGCAAGGACGAATCTGGACTTTCAATACTAGTGTGACAATTTTTTTTTGTCAAATAATTAAATATTATTAAATTTAATAAAAAGTTATATTTAAAATAGTTGTAGAAATTCTTAAAAAAAAAGTAATAGCAACCAAAATTATAAAGAAAATAATATATTTTTCACTTATTGAAAATGAACTAAAATTATATCATTACTAATTATCCTAAGAACATCTCTTTCTATTCTTTCCATATAGGTTATAAGAGATGTCAAATGTTCTAGCAGGATACCCGTGCATACGAACGGGTGAGCGCATTGAGCTCTTTTTTTGGAAGCAAGTCGCAATTGCATAGAAATTATAAGAAAAAAGCCTATGTATTGATATATGAATAAAAATATAGACATATGTACAAATTGTACAAAAAATTATTTTCGTATTAACTATGAATAAAAATATAGACATGTGGTCCCGTGAGCATATCTCAGTTGGTAGGACAATGCATTATTATATGCAGGGGCCGGGATTCGAACCCCGGACACCCCACTTATTCACCTTATAAGGTGAATTCTAGTCACTAGGCTACCTGACCAAAATAAATAAATAAATATAAGGGTTAATTAAGTTTTTAGGCCCTATAAATATTCACAGTTTTGTTTTTAATCCCTACAAAATAAAATCACACTTTTTAGTCCCTGTGACATTTTTCTTCAGCATTTAAGGGACTAAAAATGTTGATGGAAAAATTTATAGGGACTAAAAATGTTGTTTGAAAATTTTATAGGGACTAAAAATGTTGATGAAAAATTTTATAGGGACTAAAAAGTGTGATTTTATTTTGTAGGGACTAAAAACAAAATTCTGAATATTTATAGGGACCATTTACTTAATTAACCCAAAATATAAATATGTGTATAAATTAAAAAAAATTCGCTCCCTGTATTAATATACAAGTTAAAATATAAACACATATTAATATAGACACGTGTATAAATTACAAAAACAATATGTCCTCGTATTAATATATGAGTAAAAATATAGATAAATGTATAAACATAAAAAAATTTTTAAACATCTATATTAATATATGAGTAAAAATATACAGTGAATCGATAAAAAAATATTATATAAAAAAAATAAATTGGACCTGAACTGGCGTGGCACTTGCCACACCATGCCTTCTTCAGGTCCGTCCCTGCTCCTAGGTCATAACTAGTATAAATATAGGAGTCAGGCTCCTCCAAAATATCTTCACACTCACAAATGAGAAAACACTCCGACCCTTGTTAAGCAAATTGTTGGTTGGGTAGATTCTATTGTGCTTACCACTAGTACAATTGAATGGATATTAAACAAGGATGATGATGGAAAATGTGACCGAAATCATAGGAGATGAGTATGCTTTCGAACAAAAGAAAAATATAAATAGGAATTAAGAAATTTCGATTATAACACACTCTACATTTATGTCAGAAAATCAATGATAGGGATTTGTTTGACTGTTGGTGGTTAATGTTCATGATTCCATCAGCCAAAAGGGAAGTTGGAATTCGATCAGGACCGTTAGATCCCCACTTTGAAAGGGTCGTTGATTAATGGACCATTTGATGTACCACGTTACAATATGGTACATAGGAGCATTTTAATGAAAGCCCTCGAGCGTGACGAGACATATCGCCACGACGACCGAATCAAAAGAGAGCAGACTGGCCGCATGTATAAGGCTTATGGTGAAATTAGTTTCCAAAATAGACTTGGCTCATTGAGGACAAGCCCGAAAAAAGAAAGAAAAAAGAAAGAGAGTCTTGTTTGGACTTGAGGTGGAGTTGAAAATTAAGAAATCGATCTCACATACGAGGGAACAAGAAAACCTTTAATTAATGGAAAGTTTGAGTCCATTTGTTGAAGCTTTAAAATTTGTGCCTCCAACACCCTAACACAAACTAACTCTCATTATATTTCTACACTCCAATTGAACTTGTGCGATAATGATAATCCAACAGTTAATCTCCAAAAATTTAAAAGAAAATAAATCAAGTCGTTAAGCACACAAAAATTAGGAGAAGCATAAAAATAACCTAAGTACCGAAGAACATGTTCAATAGTCCACATGCCTGATTTTGGCAGCAGTATTATCCTAGATTTATCCATAGAAAATATTACAACCCTAGATTATGAAAGAAAGCAATATTTTCGATATTATGAAAGAAAGCAATATTTTCGACATCCATAGAAAATCATATAACCCTAGATTTATCCTTCCAAGAAGTTTCTTGATAAGAATGATTGAGAAAAAGATCAAGTTAGCTTTGAAATTTTTGAGCTTGCAAACTATCTGAGATGCCATAAGAATACAATTGTTCCTGAGTTCTCTAAACCGATAAAGCTGCATCCACTTGCATGTGAACATCTCCACGAAAAATCTTTTATTCCAAGTCTCACATTTTACTTAAGATACAATTACATAGGAAACCCAAACCCAATATTAGGCACACTTCGATAATATCCGGAGTTCTGGATGATTAAACAACATTTTAAAATAAAATTAGTCAGTTTCAATGCCTTCTTATAAAGCACTTTGTATTAGTTGAAGAAAAATTCTTTGACAAAGAACTTGTAAAAACATTTTAGCTGAACCTTTAGCTTTAAAATGATTTCAAGTCTTTTCTTAGAACTTTTATTAGTGATCTTTGTTAAAGTGAATATATGTGTAATTTTGTTGGTGTGGTACTAGGATTACATGCATTCTTATATGCCTTATTTTTAATTCCATATGCAAAGAGTTTCATAGAGTTACCGTGTAGGTATTTGATTGCAAGTATGCAACCGATGCCAATGCCTACCACACATGTAGCAGAAGTCATAACCACACCTGAAAAAGAAAAAGCATCGAGTCGTTATAAATAATTTTTCATACATAATAGAATTAATTAAACCTAAAATTAGTGAAATTAATTATTAGGGATAAGCTAGAGAAAGTATGATATCATATAACAATACAATACAACCTGCAGCGCACACTCATACATCCACCAGCTTTCTGGACATGCATAGAGCATGTTGGACATCTCTGCCACCTTTTTCTTTTAGCCAACTCCAAAAAATTCTTATCCAACTTGTTTTCACGCTTGGACTTCTGAAATTGCCGACAATTCATATCTGCGTGCCATGGAACTTTACATTGTGCACAAAATAACCTATGACAAGAAGGGCATTCATAACTTGTAACAGTGCATGCCGTGTCATTCACCATCAAAAGAGAACAATTCTCATAAGGACAGTAAATTTTTTCCTTCAAAGCAATAGAAGACTCACAGTTTGCAGATTCCCAATCAACAATGATTTTTTTAGGTAAAATGGATTGCAAATGTTCTGGTTTCAGTTCAACAGAACATTCTGGATCAGGACAATTCAATTTCACCGCTTTTTCTTTTATTTGATTCTTCACATACTTGGATATGCATTTAACACAAAAGGGATGATTGCATGAACCATTTGAAAACATATTAGAGTCTGTTACAGAATCAAAACATATACCACAAAATACTTTCGAGAATTGACCTTGTTCGATAACTGTCTTTGTTTTCCTCTTCATAAAAAAAAGTGTCTTTATTTTGTTTTTATTTTTTTCTGGTTTAATCTGTATCTTTTTGTTGTTCCTTCCAGTTGCTTTCTTATTCTCCTTGTCTTCATCGTCAAGGTATTGGGAAAGAGAGTTTCTCTTCACTGTGTTTTGAGATCCATTTGCTGAAAGAGGTTGACGTTGACGATTAGTGGTTGCTTTCATAGGCTTCTTCTTTTCATCAACATGGTCTTCTGCAAGAGATTGTCTCTTCACTGGAATCTTCTTTCCATTTGTTGTAAGGGAAATCGAAGGAAACACGTGAGGACTGCGTTTGATTTTCAACATGAATTTGTGTCGATGTAACACCTATACTAGACGTATCTAGAAAGTCTAGCACGTGCGTTAAGTTTAGTACTGGATACATTAAAAATTTACAACATAAAAACTTCGAATGAATTTATATACAACAAAACGCGTTCGTACATTATCATTACATCATATCTTAACTAATTTAAAATAAATACATCCTTGAGATCCATATCCTTCATGCTTCGGGTACGAACGAACTTTTGCTGAAAATCCAGCCGGCTACTACCTGGTCGTGCAACCTGATATCTGAAACAAATAAGGATTGGGATGAGACATAATGTCTCAGTGAGTTTCCCTAAATCCTAGGCTATAGGTAACCTCAGGGGAAACCTACGGTCACCACGTGTCTACAATACAACCTGACGGTTGATTATACGTGTGTGGTCATACTTTCCTAGACGGTAGTGCATGCTAAACCCGTCATAGGCTTATCTCACTTGTTATAAGCTTCTCTTCCTATACGTGTCATGGATATGAAATCGATTCACATCTTGCCATACTCGTATGGCTCTTGCTTCTTTAAGTAGATAATACTCTTGATCATATGCGAAGAGCTTAAACTTCGCGTCTTATCATTCTAGGGATCTTGCTAACTTGCTAGTTCTCGGCAACTATGTCGAGACTCTATTTCTTTCCCTTGCTTAATAATTAACTTGCTACCCGATTCATGACTTGATTCTCTCATATGCCATGCCTTAATAACATGCTTTATACTTGCTTCTTTGCCATAGAAATCTTGCTTACAATGATCATCATTTAGGACCTTGGTTTGAGGGGTTTATTTTATAAAAAGACTACTTGAAGAAACTTGAGCCGGGACATGCCAACAATACGCAAAACGAACAAACAGAGCATTGTGCCCTGTTCACTCGCTTCGCGAGTAAGCTTGCTCGCCGTGGCGGGTAGCTGCTCGCAGCTGCGAGTTGGGGGCGAGTGGTACCCCCTGTTCGGCCTTCTAGCTCGCCGTGGCGAGTAATAGCTCGTCGTGGCGAGTAATGACAGTCGAAAACATGTAAAAATGGTATTTTAAGCCTAAAAACCTCAAACCAAATGTCTCTAAGTGTTTTAGAACATATTTGTTCATAGGAAACTTATAAAACATTCATTTGGCAAGTATAAACATGTTTTGTATGCATGGCAAGAAAAGGGGCAACTAACATATTACAAAACGCTAAACTTTCATGTTATTCATATTAATCTATCATGGCATAAACATAATCCCAAAGGGGTGGGAAAACTATCTATGGAACTCACCTAAACCAAGTTCTTGAGACAACTCCAAGTTCCAAACTCAACAAGCCAAAACTCTAGCTCTTGTCCCACTTGCAATCCTTTGATCAAAACATCCCATCTTGTTATCCTTTCTTGCAAACTAAGATACCTTGCTCCACTTCCATGAAGAAATCTTCACTTGAACCATCTTTGAACTTACTAACCAACAAACCTTAACTCTTGCTTCTTGCTTTTCCACTAAACCAACCCAACTTTCTTGTACTTATTATCTCATGAGAAAGCATTGCTTTACTTGAATCAAACTTGAAACCATAACATAAACAACCCAAGCTTCCACTTTACCAAAACCCTAGTTTAATGGAAGAGAGGAGAAGTTGAGAAATCAAACAAAATACAAACTTCCATTGACTTAGAAGATCATGAGGTAACACATCTAGAAGCTTGCCATGGGAGGAGAAAGATTTGGAAGACTTGGTGATGAGAAAGGAAGAAGAGGGCGTGGGAGAAGAGGAGAGAAGGAAGAGGAAAATGTTTTCCAACAATTGGAGAGAGAGAGAGAGAGAGAGAGAGAGAGAGAGAGAGAAAGGATAAGGGAAATGAAATATTTTCCTTTCAAAAACATATAAATATCCTTTTGTGAGCAATTACCATTATGCCCTTGCCTCAAGCGTGTTTAAAACGACTATGAAATTTTCCTGTATAAATCTGACATGTCATAAAATATTTTCCATTAACATACTTTTCATGAAATTAATTCTTCTGACACGATCAACGGGTAATATACCGATGCTGACAGGCGGGATATTACAGTGGAGGCTTCTTCTTTATATCAGCATAGTCTTCTGCAAGAGATTCTCTCTTCATTGAGATATGTGTTCCATTTGCTGAAAGAGAAATAGTTGACATGGTGGGAGGTCACGTTAAGGTTTTTTTCTTCAGGAACTGCGTTAGGTTTTCAGTTGTGGTGGGTATTGTTGTTTCTTTTATAGGGTTATACTAGGTAAACTAACATTATTTTATATTAAAGTTATAAATATAATTATAAATTCCCCTAAAAAAAATATAAATTGAATTTAACATAAAAAGGTTATCAAAGTAATTTTGTTTAGTTGTTGAAATAACTATATATTGTATATAAGGATTAAAATATTTGGGTTTGAAAGTATAAAGTATATACGTAGCATAAAATATTCTTATTGTTAAATTAATTTTTTTTTTTACAAGTCTTATTGTTAAACTTATTATGTTTAATTTAACAATAAAATTCTGTCAACCTATGGTATATTAATATTTGCAACAAAAATATATTATACTATCATAAAAAACTAAAATATTTGTAATTTTTTTATAAATTAGTTGTATGTTGTTTAAACAGTATTTGGAGAAGGTATCCCGCGAACGACAACCGATGTTAGCAATTTTATTGGGTGTATGTGCTACTGTTTTTTTTTTGGTGTATGTGCTACTTGACTGCTGATTATTTTTTTATTTTTTTAAAAATTTAGTGGTCTAATGTAACTATATTTTAATGGTAATAGTGGACTATTCTAACTATTTTTAAATGATCTACTAAATTTATTAATTATGAGTCATCATCAATTTGTTTTTTGAAGAAAGTCATCGTCAATTTATAAGCAACCAAATAATAAAGAATTTAAACCCAATATTTTATTTTCTTTTAGAAAAACAATTATTCATTTATAAAATATATCCAATAATAACAAAGATTTTTGTCAAAAAAAAGTTACAAATATTCGTTTATTTTTTATAAATCATATATAATAAAAACAAATATTAATTTATATAATAGATCTAATAGAAACAAAGATTCATTTACAAAATATGTATCTGTATCTGTATTATATATAAAGAAAACTACCCCTTTCAGCATTTTTAGGTTGACTTTTTCCTTTCAAAAAATACTCTCAATTTTCAATACAAATAACACATGTAACAAATATATAAGAATAAATTTAAATATTAAAATAAATGTCACAAACACGATATGAATCTATGTATCCTATTCTGTACACGGCTTCACACCGAGCCACAACATTACTCCACCGCCAAATCTCATCGCAGCAACAATTGCAACAACACCGTTTTTTCAAGGCATCAACTTTCATCTACGTTCATTAGACAAAATCCAAATTTGAAATTTGTTTTGGAAGTTATATTATCAAACAAAAGCATTGATCAATCTCCAAAATATTATAGCCTCCCTCCCTAGTTTTCTAGATTTCTTTCTAGGCCTAAATACCATACCTAAACCAAAACAATGAATGTTAATGTCACGTGATACAACCTACAACAGTGTGCATGAAATTCCAACCAACGACAATCATTTGGAGGATGAGAGAAGTAACCGACCAGAGAAAAAAGGAGTTTAAGTAGAGTCTTCATCAATGATTCTGATGGTGGCGGTATGCTGCTAGTAGAAGGAGGGTTGCGAGATGACGGAAAACTATATAGTTTCACGGCGTTTAATTTTTTTAGTTTAAGGGGAGAAAATAATACAGGTGTCATATTCTGATTTGAGAACAGCAAAAACAGGAGGTAAGGAACTGTGTCTAAGTTTTGTAACTTATATACGGTTACATATATGCTGTTTTTACTGTTCTCAAATCAAAACATGACACCTGGATTATTAGACTAAACACGTTATGTTTCCTTTGCCTCCGTTTGACACTGCCTATTCTGTACACGGCTTCACACCGAGCCACAACATTACTCCACCGCCAAATCTCATCGCAGCAACAATTGCAACAACACCGTTTTTTCAAGGCATCAACTTTCATCTACGTTCATTAGACAAAATCCAAATTTGAAATTTGTTTTGGAAGTTATATTATCAAACAAAAGCATTGATCAATCTCCAAAATATTATAGCCTCCCTCCCTAGTTTTCTAGATTTCTTTCTAGGCCTAAATACCATACCTAAACCAAATCAATGAATGTTAATGTCACGTGATACAACCTACAACAGTGTGCATGAAATTCCAACCAACGACAATCATTTGGAGGATGAGAGAAGTAACCGACCAGAGAAAAAAAGGAGTTTAAGTAGAGTCTTCATCAATGGTTCTGATGGTGGCGGTATGCTGCTAGTAGAAGGAGGGTTGCGAGATGACGGAAAACTATATAGTTTCACGGCGTTTAATTTTTTTAGTTTAAGGGGAGAAAATAATACAGGTGTCATATTCTGATTTGAGAACAGCAAAAACAGGAGGTAAGGAACTGTGTCTAAGTTTTGTCCAATTACAAAAAGTGTAACAAAATAGATGATTATATTTATACTTACTTTTTCATTATTCCAATTATACTCTTAAACAACATTTTCTATAATATAATTTAGATTATATTTTTTTGTTTTTTTTTAAGGAAGATTATATATTTTTTTTGTTATAGTGTTGATGTCATTGAAATAAATAATAATGGTTTTTCAGCCGATGCTGCTGCATTCTGATTGAGGTTTTTCAGCTGCCAGCTCCCCCATCGCTTTCGAACTCACCTTTCACTACAACTCACCAACCAAGCCACCGCACCTTCTTCCCCATTCTGATTGAGGTTTTTCAGCTGCCAGCTCCCCCATCGCTTTCGAACTCACCTTTCACTACAACTCACCAACCAAGCCACCGCACCTTCTTCCCCAAAACCCAAGCCCTAAAGCTTCCGATGTAGCCCTTTGAATGGTGGTGCGACGAGATCCCTTCTCCGCACCACCTCTCCACCCCTTTGGGGTCGGTTAAACCCCATCTCCTTTCGGCTCCGATTCTCCGCCTAGATCGTCGTCGTTTTTCGTCGCCGGTCACATGGTGGTGTTGGATCCAGTTGCGTTCACGGTATTGGATCATGGTTACTGTTGTTTCCGGATACAATATTATATATGTTGGTGGGGTTATTTTGCTTAGATACGGCGTTAGTTCTTGTTCGTTGACGTTCGTATGGGTTTCTTGCTGCAGCGGTTGTGTGGTTTGGTTCAGTGAACAACATCGTTTTCGTTGTTGTTGCGTATGCCTACTATGGTTTGTTTCCACCATGTTGACGCTGTTATGATCTTTTGAAGGTGTGTCGTCAATTCGTGGTAGGCGTTCCAATGCTTTGACTATCTGATTATTGTCCAGATCTGTTGAGATCTGCAGGTGTCAAAGTTAAGGTTTGCCTCCTCCGAACTGCTGCCGCCTTAATATCCGTATCAATTTTCGTGATTGATTTCGGACTGATTTGAAATCCTCATCATTCTATATGTCTGATGTTGGACTCATGGTCTCGAAAGAGACATGTAGAGCTTGTTGTTATTTTTGCAGGGAGTTGATCGATCTTGAATTGCCTCTGTGTTGGCAGACAATTCATACGCCAGCTTAAGATTCGCCATTCATTTCTGTTTGATTTGGACTGAGAGGCTCGAAAGGGTCGTTTAGCTTGCTGCCATTGTTGCAGGGAGTTGATGGTACATGAGCCGCCTCAGCATTGACCGAGGGTTCAATCACCGCATCGAAGAACTTGAATTAGTTTTAGGATTAATTCGAGGTTGATAATCTTATACACTTGTGTGTTGTTTTAATCTTTGTACCACCCGTTTGGGTCGACCTACACTCTTGTGTGGTTTTACTGGGTTAGGTCTATGTCCCCTCAGTTTTTATGTAATTTTTTCCCCTTTTTTTAATAATATTTATGAGCATTTGACAAAAGATTAGAGTAGGGTACCAACTTAGTTGGGAACCTCTCTATTTGATGTCATTTTGCTCTTGCCTTATCAAAAAAAAAAAAAAAATAGTAATGGTTAGTTTGATTTGTTATAACTTTTTTTTTTGACAAATGATTTGTTATAACTTGAAAGCAACAAACATTTGTGTTTTTAGTTTTAATCAAAATCAAAATTTCATTAAAAAAACAACGTTCATAATTTTTAAACGTTAACACAATAAAAAGAGTGGAAAGACAGACACATTTTTGCGCTAGTAACTAAATAAAATAAAATAAAATAAAATAAAACTAAATAATAATCAGATTTCCTTTGCAAAAAGCCACAAAAAAATTATAAATTTAATAAAACCAACTATTCATTTATAAATTATATCTAATAGCTGAATTAAAAGCAATGAAAGACATCATAAGACATCAAAACATCCCAACTAGGTTGACACCTCAAGACCACCTCCATCCTCTGCCTCAACGCTCATAAAATTTTATTAATAAAAAAAAATTGTACAAGAAGGGGACCAAACATGAACCCGCAAAATATATCTAATAGTCCTATCAACGGTAATAGATATCAAAAAATTATATTATATATTTTTATTGATTTTAATTAAGTCATAGAAAAAATCGTATTACTGTTTTATCTTGGTTTTCGGGTGTCAAACATTGATTACGTTTGAACCTTTTTAACCGGTGATATCTCATTTTTTCTTGGGAAGGGAAAAAAATAAGCAAAACCCTTGAGAATCGAGATCCGGGAGTTGTTTTCGCTACGGGAAGGTGTTAGGCACCCATAACGACTATAGTATCCTATAGGAACCGTCTTTACTTTCTACGCGCGCGCTTTATTTTTAAATGCTATTTGAAAAAGTGGTATTAAGTCTAAGAGTTTTCTAAGTGAAGAATTGGAGGGAGAAGAAGATGTTTGAATTTTAATTTTATTTGAATTGAAGGAATATTGTTTCCTTGCCTACGTACCCTTTTAAGGGATCAAATCCACCGTAGTTCTCTTCCAAAAATGTTTTTGTTTTTGTTGATTGCTTTTAAGTTTGAAAATGGGGTTTTGAAGAATGAGGAAAAGAGGCCTCAAGGGCATAGGATTAGAAAAAAAGTGGGGTGGAATTAGTTATTTTGCAAAAAAGGTCTAAGTATGATTAAAGTTCATTAAAATTTTGTTTAAGAAAATAAAGGGAAAATCAATGGGATTTTGATCCCGAAGTTTATTAGGAAAAAGATTTGAGTGATGTTGTTCATGTTTATTTGAAAAATGATTTTTTTCTAAGTATAAATCCTAGGCATTCATCTAAACATACAATCATAAACATACATCTAAACATGCATATCCTAGCCATACATCTAAAAATATCTATGTGATGTGTGTGCATGTGTCGGTGCTTGTGTCGGTGTACATCATTAGAGTCAATTGTCCTTTACATCATTGGCCTAGATACATTCTATGGTCTTGCAAGAAACTAAAAAATTGTAGGAAGTAAAATACACCACCCTAAGTTTTTTCACATGCTACATCCTGGCAAGAATTAAATTGCAAGAAAAATAGAGGTGAATATGAGATGAGAGGAGCTTATGGGATGCATGAAACATGAAATGAAAGTGGTTAGTGGCATAAGATGTAATAGCATGAAAATTATAAGCAAAAGAAATACTAAAAAAAAATCTTGACAAAAAGTAATGAACTCTTAACCTAAAAGTGGCAAAATACACTTACAATTTACCATGACATCTAGACAAATATATGACCTATTATCCTCATATCATGACAATTTTCTAAATGTTTTACTACAATTAATGATATGAGAATTATAAAAACACATTCAAGTCAAGATCCATGATATATCTAGGCATACTTGCATCATTTATTCACAAACATAACTTGCAAACCAAGCAATTAAACAAAATTCATACACATGCAGCAAAAGCACCTACAATCAGTAGCTAAAACTTCACAAAATCATATGGTATAGGTCACAACCTTTCATCAAGAAATTGGAACTAGAACCAAGCAATTTTCACAAATTTTTAATACAAAACATCACAAAATAACAAGAAAATTGTCACATTATTTTTTATCAATTTTAATATGCAAAATCATCACAAAAATACCACAAAATTATCAAGAAATGTGTATGAAAATTTTTTAGAATTTTTTAAGGGTTTTTAGACACAAAAACACATAAAAATTCACAAATTTTAACAAATATAATGAACAATTAACTAGAAAATACCGCATATTTTTTAATCAAGATTTAACACATAACAACATCACAAAAATGTCAAGAAAATGATCAAGAACACATAGGAATTTTTTTAGGAATTTTTAAAGGATTTTTAATGAGACAGGGGTGTAAAAAGCATCAAGCAGTGTGGAAAATAGCAAGAAATTCAAAACAAAACGAAGGAAATAGGCCCAACCCAAACCTGCATGGATCCTGGATCATCCAAACTCATCAGGGACGTTGGATTGATCCAGGATCCTAAACCCTAGATCAGACGGCCAAGACACATGGTTCAGGGGCGAACCAGACTGGCTCAACTGAACCGGTCTGGTTCACTCCCCTTTATAAACAAGAGGAGGCCGGTTCAATTCATTTTCAACCCTAACTTCTCGCTCTTCACTCATTCTTCTCTCATCTTCTCTCTAAAACTCAGCCTTGCCGTAAACTGGGGAGGACGGCGGAGGACGGCGGAGAGGGATGAAGATTCATCGGAATCTTCATCTTCTCCGACGATCTAACGCTATTTCTTGAAACTAAATACCCAAAACTCTTCGTCTTCCTCCCCTCTTTACGAATCTGAGACTATTTTCATGAAATTGTGGCTGAAACGTAGCAGATCGAAGCTTAAACCTTCGGTTTCTAGGGTTTCAAATATTTTTCTAAACTTCTTGAAACTAAACCCTAATCTACTTTATTTTCTATGCTGATCATGGATTTGTATTCTGATTTGAAAAATAAACGGTGAATCTTCATGATTTTACGTTTTAGGGTTTCGGTTTCGATTTTCTTCAAATCTTTTCAAGGTTTTCACTTCGATTCACCGTTTATTTTCCATTACGAACCTTCGATGATGATTATAAGCAAAGACGAGAAGGTTTTTTATGTGTTTACCTGAATTTGTTTGGAGATTCGAACGAATAGATCCTGCGAAAGCTTCTGGTAAGTTGAACCGAAAATAAATCGGTGTTCTTCGTCTTCTCCTTCACTGATGTGATTTTGCTTCGATCCCCTTTTCTTCTCACTCCTCTCAAACCCTCTGTGATCGTACCAGATGAATTGGTGTTGGAATTGTAGAGGTCGTAGTTCAATGATGAAGATTCATCTTCGAATCTCTGAGAACTGCGAAGAAATTGCTTCAATCTTGACTTAACTCTGATTCTCGAAAAACTAGGGTTTCGTTGAGTTCTTCATTGTTCTTGATGATTTCTGATTTTTGATCTAACTGCCAAGAGAGAGAAAATTTGGATTCTGTTTCTGTGATTTGATGAGTTGGCGTGTGATTATTGATTCTGGGTCTGTGCAATCAGTGATGTGGCCTTTATATAGGTGACATGTGTGATTTTGGACCAATGTGTTGTTGACACCTGTACTGGACTTGTGTGAATTCGGCCTTGCTGGATTTTGACAAAAGGACCTTTCTGCAAAATTGAAAACTACAAGGACATGTCTGCAAAATAAATAAAAAAACTAAAAAATAAAAAATAAAAAAAAAACTGGACAAAAATTAGGACTATTTTGCAATATTTGAAACTTTGGGGACTAAAATGCAATTGACCAAAAAAAGACTTAAAAAAGAAAGTTTGACTTGGAGGACCAAAATGCAATTTGGAAAAGATTTTAAAGGAAAAAAGAAATAAAACAAAGAAAAAGGACTGAAGTGCAAAAAGAATTAATAAAATTGAATTAAAAAATGTAATTTGGAATAAACGTAAAGTGAAACCAATAAAAAACACAAAATGGACTAAAACGACCCAACTACTTAAATGAGGTACTTTAAAGTAACCTCTCTCTGCCAAAATTTCGTGTGAAATGACCAAAATGCCCCTGGGGACCAAAACGACTAAAAATGACTCGGATGCAATTTTAAAATGATTTTTGACATGTAATTAAAGCAAGAGTTTATACAAGCGAAATTAAAAGACTCAGAGACAATTTTTTTGGAAATTAAACAGAGTTTTAACACATGAAAAGACTAAAATGCCCCTAGGGGCTAAACTGACTCAAAATGACTTCAAATGCAATTTTTAAAATGGATTTTGACATAGAATTGAAATGAAGACTTATTCAAACCAATTGAAAAGACTCAAACAATTTTTTAAAGGACTAAAATGAGTTGGGATACAGGAAATGACTAAAATACCCTTTTTCATGAATTTTGCAAATAACATTGAAATAAAATGCAGGGAAATATGCAATTGATCGGAGACAAATTCAAATGACTTGAAATGTAAGAAAGATGTTTTGGATGACTTGAAATGCAAGAAAACATGGACAAATACACAGCTGAAGAGATTTTTAAAGCTAAGTTGAGAGATAAAGCAGAGCAAAATGTCAGTGTAAATAATAGCAAATTGGCAATTCTTCAAGAGTAATAGACATATATCAGAGATGAAAGAAAATTTTGAACTAGTATTTTTAGGTCCAAAATTAGGGTATAACAGCTGCCCCTATTTAAGTTTCTTTGTCCGGAGAGTCAAGAGACGAAGTCTTTGATTTGACGGGACGAAGATACTTAAATATTAACATTTGCACTGTTTTTGGACATAAAAATACGCTTCTCACATTTTTAAAAACATGATTGCCATGCAACATTTTATTATGAATACATGACAAACGAACTGGAGTCTACAGAGCATGTCATATCACTGGGGATTTAGGTAGACATTGTCAGGGTAGACAAAACAGGGGAAAAAAGATAGGTACAAGCTATTCTTTGGATCGAACTCGCCACTTGACGTGGAATACAAACAAGAGATGGATACAAACTGTTCTTTGGATCGAACTTGCTGCTTGACTGGGAATAGAAATACAAGATAGGTACAAGCTGTCCTTTGGATCAAACTTGGCACTTGACCGGAAACAATAGACATATAGAGAGATACAAGCTGTTCTTCGGATCGAACTTGTCGCTTGATTGAAGATACAAACATATAGGAAGATACAAGCTGTTCTTCGGATCGAACTTGTCGCTTGATTGAAGATACAAACATATAGGAAGATACAAGCTGTTCTTCGGATCGAACTTGTCGCTTGATTGAGAATGTAAACAGATAGGCAGGTACAAACGGTTCTTTAAATCGAACTTGCCATTTGACCTGGAGGCAAAGACAAAAGGATGACACAAGCTGTTCTTTGGATCGAACTTGCGACTTGATTAATATTACGACATACAGGTTGGTACAAACTATTCTTTGGATCGAACTTGTCGTTTGACCGGCAATGTAGGCATATAAGCGGGTACAAGCTATTTTTTGGATCGAACTAGCCACTAGACCAATAACAAGATACAAATTGGAAGTTGGATTTAGAAAGATACAAATTGAGAGTAAGTTGATATTGACTTGATTTGAAAATGGACATGACCATTTTTGTTGGCCCAAGAGCAAATTGAGAGTGGGTTAACATTGACACAGACATTGAATTGAAAGTTTGAGATTGAAAGAGAGATTGAAAATTGAGATTGATCAGAGACATAGACATAGACATTGAATTGAGAGTTTGAAATTGAATTGAATTGGAGATTGAAATTGAATTGAATTGGGAATTGAAATTGGATTGAAAATTGAGATTGAATTGAATTTGATAGTTGAATTGAAATTGAGATTGGATTGAAATTGAAGATTGAGTTGAATTTGACATTTGAAATTGAATTGAATTGAAATTGGGATTGAAGATTGAGTTGAGTTGGAAATCGAAATTGGGTTGAATTGAAAGGGGAGATTGGACTGAATTGAAGGTGGAAACTGAGTTGGATTGAAAGTTGAAATTGGAAATGCAGCATGTATGTATGGTATAACAAGATTTTTAAATGTATGAGCACATAAAATGCATGATTATGCATGTATGAATGCTTGAAATGCATGATTGGTTCGTAGTTTGACAGAGAAATTTCACAGAGATAGACAAAACATTGGAAGATTGGGCACGTAGTGGCTCGTGCTGCAACATATTCACATGGAAATCCTCTTTGGAGAGACCGTCGTTGGGAGACGTATCAAAACCATGGTTGAGGGCAATAAAACTTGTAGAGGAGGGACCCTTGGAAGATTCTTTGATACAGGTCGCCGTTGTTAGGCGTGTCGGTGCTGGGTAAACATTGGATGTTCGTATCCTTGGTCAATGCTTTTCAATATTTCATTCTTTCATTCTTTCACTTTTCAATCCCACTTTTACCTGAACCGCCCTTTCGGGTTTTCGATTCACCGGGGAATAAAATTCTTTTCATTGCCCCATTTTTGCCTGAATTGCCTTCATAGGTTGTCAATCAGCGGGGTGCTCATTTTTGCCTAAGCCGCCCTTTCGGGTTTTCAACTTAGCGAGCTTTTTATTTGCATTTTTTTCGATTTTTCCATTCTGTTTTTTCATTCTTGCCATTGACCACAGATCATCCTGGGGAGTAACCTGCTTGTAACACATATTGAAATAGACATTGACACTTATTTATTCATGCATGTTTCGTTGAAATGTACCCTATTGCTCAAGTTTGCTTTTAAAATAGACATGAAAGGATTTTCAATTTTCAAAAATGTTTGCTTCAGACATTGACATTATCAAAACGGAAAGAAAATATTTTGTATATAGCATTGAAAATATAAAGAAAAATAGAATTTCAAACAATAGTACAGGCTCAAATTGATGTAGAAGGGTGAAAGTCAGCCAAAGGCATAACCCCACGGATCTACAAGGCTTGGAAAATGGTAATTTTATTGGTTGGTGATACATTGAACACGATGACCGCTACATTTCATAGAAATTTTGAATTCACAAGTACAGAAGCTTCTGATGAAGAAGATCATTGACAGTTGCAGATGCCCCAAGGGGTGATGGTGGTTTGCCAGATATAGTTACTTGTCTTTTATTATCAACCTCATTTTTGCATGAACCGCCCTTTCGGGTTTTCGGCTCATCGAGGCGCTCATTCTTGCCTGAGTTGCGTACAATCTCAGCGAGCTTTTTCACATATTTTTTTTTGTCCCTAACTTTTGCCTGGATCTCCCTTTCAGGTATTCGATCCACCAGGAAGCGCATTTTTGCCTAGGCCGCCCTTTCGGGTTTTCGACCTACCACGCTGTTCTTTTCTTTTTAGACAAAGTATTTCTTGACTATATCGGCATTAACCGGATTTGGGAATTCAACCCCATCCATGTGTGTAAGAATCAAAGCACCACCAGAGAAAGCCTTCTTGACAACATAAGGACCTTCATAGTTAGGTGTCCACTTGCCCCTTGGGTCGGGTTGCTGACTTATCCTTCTTTTCAATACAAGTTCGCCTTCCTTGAATTCTCGAGGTCGGACTTTCTTGTCAAAAGCATTTTTCATTCGTACTTGATACAATTGTCCATGAGCCATAGCATCCATACGTTTCTTTTCAATCAAATTCAATTGATCATACCGACTTTGACACCATTCAGCCTCAGTTAATTTTGCTTCCATGATTACTCGAAGAGATGGAATCTCCACTTCCAGAGGGAGAACTGCTTCCATACCATATACAAGAGAGAAAGGAGTTGCCCCGGTTGAACTGCGCACTGTAGTACGGTAACCATGCAAGGCAAACGGTAGCATCTCATGCCAATCTTTGTAAGTAGAGACCATCTTCTGAACAATCTTCTTGATGTTCTTGTTAGCGGCCTCAACTGCACCATTCATCTGAGGTCTATAAGGAGAAGAGTTGTGATGTTCGATTTTGAATTCTTCACATAAAGCTTGCACCATGCTATTGTTCAGATTGGAACCATTGTCTGTGATGATCTTATTAGGAACACCATATCGACAGATGATGTTATTCTTGATAAACTTTACTACCACTTGCTTGGTCACATTTGCATAGGAAGCAGCTTCAACCCATTTGGTGAAATAGTCAATTGCCACTAGAATGAAACGATGTCCATTGGAAGCCTTTGGTTCAATTCTTCCGATCATGTCAATGCCCCACATAGAGAAAGGCCATGGGGAAGATATAACATTGAGAGCGTGCGGAGGCACGTGAATCTTATCAGCATAAATTTGACATTTGTGGCATCTCTTAGCATGTTTGTGGCAGTCACGCTCCATAGTCATCCAGTAATAACCAGCTCTTAACAGCTTTCTTGACATGGTGTGGCCCGAAGAATGGGTCCTAAAGGTACCGTCATGTACATCATGCATCAATTTCTCAGCTTCTTGCTTATCAACACACCTCAACAAGACCATGTCATAGTTCCTCTTGTATAGGATTTCTCCGTCTAGAAGGAATCTGCTAGCCCATCTTCTCAAGGTCTTTTTATCCCTGTTGGAAGCACCAGGTGGATATTCATGATTCTGCAAGAACTGTTTGATATTATAATACCAAGGCTTTCCATTATTCACATCTTTATCAGCTTGATCTGGCATATTTTCAATAGTAAACACATGAGTGGGTCTATCAAGACGCTGTACTTTGATTACGGGCACGTCATTCCAATGGTTCACACGAAACATGGAAGACAGAGTAGCAAGAGCATCAGCCATCTGATTTTCATCCCGAGGAATATGGTGCAGCTCAACCTTGGTAAAATATGTCAACAGACGTCTTGCATAGTCACGGTAAGGGATCAGCTTCTCATGATGAGTCTCCCATTCACCCTTTATCTGATTAATAACAAGTGCAGAATCTCTATAGATGTCAAGGTGCTTAATTCTCAGGTCAATGGCTTCTTCAATGCCCAAGATGCATGCTTCATATTCAGCTATGTTGTTCGTGCATTCAAAGGTTATTCGAGCAGTGAAAGGAATGTGGTGCCCCTGCGGAGTTACAATAATGGCCCCAATTCCTTTACCATAAGCATTAACAGCACCATCAAACACCAATCCCCATTTGATATTGGGATCTGGTCCTTCATTGATCAGTGGCTCTTCACAGTCTTTTGCTTTCAGATACATAATCTCTTCATCAGGGAAATCAAACTTAATCGGCTGGTAATCATCAAGAGGTTGACAAGCAAGATGCTCAGCAATGATACTTCCTTTGATTGCTTTCTGAGCTTTGTACACAATATCATATTCAGACAACAACATTTGCCAACGTGCGATCTTTCCAGTGACAGCAGGCTTCTCAAAGATGTACTTGATTGGATCCATTCGGGATATCAACCAAGTTGTATGATTCACCATATAATGACGTAGGCGTTTGGCAGCCCAGGCTAAAGCACAACAAGTCTTTTCTAGCATTGTATACCGAGTCTCACAGTCGGTGAACTTCTTGCTCAGATAGTAGATAGCATGTTCTTTCTTACCAGTCTCGTCTTGCTGACCGAGAACACAACCCACAGAATCGTCTAACACTGACAGATACATAATCAAAGGCCTTCCTTCCACTGGTGGGACAAGGATAGGTGGTTCCAACATATATTCTTTAATGCTATCAAAAGCTTCCTGACACTCGTCATTCCATACAACGGGCTGATTCTTTCTGAGCAATTTGAAAATTGGTCCACAGGTAGTAGTCATGTGAGATATAAATCTTGAAATATAATTCAGACGTCCAAGGAAACCTCTGACTTGCTTTTCAGTTTGAGGAGCCAGCATCTCTCTGATGGCTCGGACTTTGTCGGGATCAACTTCAATGCCTCTTTGGCTGACAATGAAGTCTAGCAACTTTCCAGATCTTACACCGAATGTACACTTGTTAGGATTCAAACGCAGCTTGTACTTTCTCAATCTTTCAAACATCTTTTTCAAATACACAACATGCTGCTCTTCATCACTTGACTTCACAATCATGTCATCAACATATACTTCAATCTCTTTGTGAATCATATCATGGAATAGAGTAGTCATACCTCTTTGATAGGTTGCACCAGCATTTATCAAGCCGAACGGCATCACTTTATAACAGAATGTCCCCCATGGAGTGATGAAAGACGTCTTTTCTCTATCTTCAGGTGACATCCGTATCTGATTGTAGCCAAAGAAACCATCCATAAAGGAGAACACTTTGGATTGAGCAGTACTGTCAACAAGCACATCAATATGAGGCAATGGGAAATTATCTTTCGAACTGGCTTTGTTCAGGTCTCTGTAATCAACACACATTCGAACTTTCCCATCTTTCTTTGGTACTGGTACAATGTTGGCAATCCACTCAGAGTATTCAGCTGTCATGAGGAAGCCCGCATCAATTTGCTTCTGCACCTCAGCCTTGATCTTTAGAGCCATGTCTGGACGAGACCTTCTCAATTTTTGTTTGACAGGAGGACATTCAGGTCTTGTCGGTATCCGATGTTCCACAATCTTGGGATCTAGACCCGGCATATCTTCATAGGACCATGCAAAGACATCTGGATAATCATGGAGAAGCTGAGTGATCTTCTTTTTCACCTCTGGCTCAAGTGCAGCACCAATCTTGATCTCTCGCTTGTTCTCTTCAGTACCCAGGTTGATAAGCTCAATCTCTTCCTGGTGAGGCTGAATGACTCTTCTTTCTTGCTCAAGCAGTCGAGTGATCTCATACGGTACCTCTTCATCATCTTCCTCATCTTCAGCTTCATATACCGGGAATTCAAAATTTGGAGGAACCATAGGGTTACTGTGTTCAACGGGTTTATTATGGTTCAATCTGCATAATATGATTGGGATGATTTTAGAAAATGTTTTTCATGCAGACTTTTGAAATTAATAAGAAAATACAGATGTTTTGGTTTTTTCTGGCATTACCATTATTTCCAAGAAAAAGGCACTAAAAAAGTAAAAAACAAAGAGTCGCGGAAAAGACGACAACTTTTATTGATAACGGCAATGCCGAAACAAACATGCCCTTACAATGATATCACTTTCGCCTTGGGCAGAGCGAAAGGATTGTTATTTTGAAAACAAAAAACATGAGCAACAAGACACATTACATGGAAGCATGCATGACTAAAGGAACATCAATGGCCTCCCAATTTCTCATGGTGCCTCCTGGTACAACAAATGTAGGAACAGAACTACTCTCAGCAGCATCTTCAGCAATAGCATTGATAAACCCAGCACTGTAGAACGTTCCTGTTGAAACGCCTGAGGTCGGGGAGAATCCAAGGCCCTCTTTACGCTTGTTTTCCAGAATCTGAATCACTTTGCCCCAGCCGGCAGCTTGCCCTTCTTGAACAGCTTTCTGGGAGTCTTTTAATGAAGCCATACTAGCACCGGCTCTTCGGGGTTCTACACCCTCAACAGTCAAGCCTTGAAATGACGTCCCTTCAGCGGACCCTGCTTCAACACAAGAGAAAGATGACACTTGGCTAACCAGATATGCTTCTTCACCATGCACAGTGACAAGCTTACCATTCCTCACAAACTTGAGTTTCTGATGCAGAGTAGAAGTTATTGCTTCAGCGTCGTGAATCCACGGTCTTCCGAGGAGACAACTGTAAGAGGCATTGATGTTCATGACCTGGAAAGTAATCTGAAATGTCTCAGGACCAATGGTAATTGGTAGATCTACCTCCCCAAGAACATCCTTGCGAGATCCGTCGAAAGCCTTAACCAAATAGCTACTTCCCCTTAGAGAGAGTCCATGATGACTCAACTGTCTCAGTGTAGACTCAGGCATTACATTTAAAGATGATCCAGTGTCCACTAGTACATTGGATATCATGTCAGACTTGCAGTGTACTGAGATATGCAGAGCCAAGTTGTGATGTTTCCCTGCTTCGGGCAGTTCATCGTCACCAAACCCCAAGTTATTGCAAGCAGTAATGTTACCCACTATTCCATCGAAATGATCCACGGAGACTTCATGATCAACATATGCTTGCTCCAGTACTTTCATTAACACTTTCCTGTGAGCTTCTGAGCTCAAGAGCAGAGACAAGATGGATATCTTTGATGGAGTTTGCAGCAGCTGGTCAACAATCTTATAATTCCTCTTTTTAATAAGCCTCAGAATTTCGTCCAGATTAGACTCTTCAATAGATTGGCCTGATGGGCCGGGGTTCTTGTCAACAGGAGGAGCTACTGGTGGAGTTATTGTGGCAACAGGTGTAACCACCTTCTTTTGGAACAAAGGTGGACGGACTTTTCCGCTTCTCAGAGCTGTAATTTCCCCGGCAACATTATCAATCGTAGCTGGGGATACCAGAGGCACTTCTACTCCATTCTCAATCATGGTTGCATCATACTTGTAAGGAATTGCCTTTGTAGAGGCATAAGATACCGGACCAGGTAACCTGATCACCAAAGGTTCAACATTCCTTGTCTGAGGTGTTCTTTTAGCCGGAGAATCATGAAACACTGGCACAATCACACAAACATCACTGGCAATCAAGTGTTTGTCATCCATCAGGCTCTGTATATCATCTTGCACCACACAACACCCCATAGGATTTTGAAGACATTCTGAACAAGAAGCATGATTGTGATTGAACAAAGAAGCTTGGCAAAGTTTGACATGTAGCGGTACCAAGGGAGTAGCAACATTATGGACATCCAACATGGGAGCTTCTCTAGGAACAGGAACTCTTTCAAAAGCCTCGATCATGTTAATTGCGGCATGATTTGGAAGTGGGTTGTCAAGAACATGAGGAACACTATTTTCAAAAGTTAACCGTCCTCTGTCCATCAGGTCTTTTACAATATATTTCAGAGTATAGCAACCTTCAACATCGTGGCCTTGAGCGCCCTGATGGAATTCACATGTGAGATCCTATCGGAACCTGGGAGGCAATGGTGTAGGCGGAGGTTTGCCTGGTCTGGTAACACAGTGGCCCTTAGCAAGTAGAGTTGGGAGCAGATCAGCATACCGCATTGGTATTGGTGGAAAATAAGTCTTGGGCCGAGGACCCTGTTGTGGTTGCTGCTACTGTTGAGCAGGAGGCTGGTGTTGTACTTGCTGAGCAATGGCATTAACGGGCACTGGTGGTTGACCCGGTGGCAGAGGATATTGCTGATAGAATGGCGGGAAGAAAGGATGTTGAGAGTACTGCATGTATTGGTAGGGCAAAGATAACTGAGCGGCATTAATAGGAGCGACAGTAGCTGAAGATTGGTTACCGGATACCATCCCTACTTCGGATTCTTTCCTCTTATGATGGCCATTACCATACTTCTTTGGTGCACTGGCTGAAGATTCACCCTTTTCAAGAACAATGATACCCTCTCTGACAGCCTCCTCTAGACGAGTTCCCATGGTAACCATGTCAGAGAAGTTGTTTGGAGCAGAGACTATCATTCTTTCCTTATATTCCTTCTTCAGAGTTTTCAAGAATGTCTGTGTTAATTCTTCCTCATCGAGTCGAGGAGAAACACGGGCAGCTACCCCTCTCCACCTCTGAGCATATTCACGGAAGGTTTCATCTGACTTCTGAGACAAGGACTTAAGAGAGTCCCTATTTGGCTTCAAGCGGGTATTGAACTCATAATGACTTTCGAAAGCAGCAGCGAGTTCCTCAAAAGTATGGATATTGTCTTTGCTCAAACCCGTATACCAGTCTGCCGCATCTTCCATCAAGCTATCCTGGAAGCAGTGGATCATCAGTGCATCATTATCTGCGTAGTTGGCCATCTTTCGGACGTACCGAATGACATGGCTATGCGGACAAGAAGTTCCATTGTATTTGTCAAAATCTGGCACTTTGAATTTCTTAGGAACCTCAAATCGGGATACCAGACATAGATCACGAGCCTTAGCAGAAACACTGTTCCCACGGCTAGCTTTGACCTCACAGAGTTCTCCAGCCAACTCTCTTAACTGTTGTCTCATAGCCTCCATTACAGGGTCTTGTCCGCGCGGAGTATCAACATCAATCACCTGTTGCACAGTGTGGACAATAGGATCGGTAACAACAGTAGTCACTTGAGGCATAGAGGTGGATACGGGAATCTGTCCTTGACCAGCAAAACCAGAGATACCAGCTGCAGTATTAGGAGCATAGAAAGCTGAGAGTCCATAAGGACGTCCATTGGGCATAACAAACCGAGCATCAGACATCACAGTAGACAGTGGGATAGATGGAATCACTTCAGTAGAAGCTGGGACAGATGTGGCTGGTTGTTCTTGTGCAGCCATCATAGTGGACATAGCGTCATGAGCCTTAGCCAAGTCTTCTTTCATAGCAGCCAATTCGGCACGAAGCTGAGCATTTTCTTCTTCAAAGTTAGCCATGTTTCTTCTCTTGTGCAATCTTGTTTGATGAACTCTATCTGGTTGGTAAACTTTGCGAGCACGAGCCACTTTTCAGACTGCGGCGGACAAAACCAGGAGGCAATGAGCACGAGAGAAGTCTTTTGTGACCAATGGATGCATATGATGCATGAAATGTGTTAATGCATATGCAAAAAAGACTCTTTTTTTGTGTTATCGAAGGGTTTTTAGACAAATTGGAGCTCTTGTAAACATTACTGAACAACAATTAACATAAACGGGAAACAAACAACCAACATATAACTTTACAAGACGATTCCCTTTGAAATGCTAAGCCAAGGGATAGACTTTGAAATGTAAAACAACATAAACAAATGGAAATAACAACAGGAAATGGAGATCCTCAAGCATAGGAAGTGGAAGCATCATCCTCAGACTCAGACTCAGACTCATAAATGCAGTATCGGGCATAGAAGTTACGGGCACCCCTAGCCCTCTTGGAATCCCTCATAAGCAACCTATCTTTTTCTTCAATCTCTCTCCTAGCCTTAGCTAACTCTTTCTTCAGTGTCATCACCTCATGAGTCTTCTGCTCATCCTTTCCATCCAAAGTCATGATCAAGTTCTCAGCCTCATAGTATCTAGTCTTCCACTGATGCTTCTCCCGACTCTCCATAGCTAGATGCTCTTGATACATCTCCTGAGTAGGTGGTAGTAGAGGCAAAGGCATGGTTGGAATAGATGCAGACACATATCTCATGGAGGGGTAAGGCATGCCAATCTCTTCAGCTTGGTTAATTACCCACTGTGTATAGGCCTCATGAGCAACACCGGACCTTACACCCATATACTTCACCTCTTTCTTTTGAAGCTTAGACCAAACTTCCACGAAATCTTCTCTTATTCCTGTGGGTGCATTGGAGTAGTGGAAGAAGTAGGGAGATGTAGCAAGATCGATGGGCTTTTCTTTCATCGGGAAACCAAATTGTCGCAAGGCGAGCTCCGGGTTATAGTTGATTCCACCCTGGGTACCGAGAAGAGGTACATTAAGAAACTTCCTACCACCAAAGATAATTTCCTTAACTCTAGAAGCTGGAGTAAGCCAAACTACTTCATTAGGAGTGAGAGCCATAATCCTCTGTGAAATAGACCAATTCTCTGGATTATCACGGAAAGACTTCGGAAGGTGCGAAATAAACCACCTATAGAGAAGGGGTACACAACAAAGAATGTATCCACGACCCTTGCCGGATCGATCATGAATAGCATGGTATGTGTCAGCTAGCAAAGTAGGAACCGGATTCTTAGAGCGGAAGATCATAATAGCATTCATGTCCACAAAGTCATCAAGGTTTGGAAAGACAATAAGCCCATAGATGAGGAGTGCGAGAATAGCCTCACGAGTGTCCTGACAAGTGGTCTCGAGGTTGGCTTTCTCAAGTAGATACTTCGAAGTGAACCCTCGGATGCGAGCCTTGGTGACAAGATTCTTGGAGACGTCGGTGGTCTTGAGATAGAGATCTTTAGCAATAACCAATGGAGTGGGAGGATTCTCAAGTCCCGCGAAGGGTACCCCCTTAGCAATAGATAGACCCATCAAGCAAGAATAAGCCTCTAGAGTAGGCACCAACTGGAAGTCAGGAAAAGTAAAGCACCGATACTCCCGATCATAGAATTGCACTAGAGTGTGCACAAGCTTCTCATCCACATTAGTCTGGAGAATAGTAAGTAAAGCCCCGTAACGATGTCGGAAACCAGTCGGATCCTCGACCTTGAGTGCCAAATCTCTCAAACTAGCCAAATCCACTTTATTGAACTTGTAGGACTTAGTCTTCCCCATTCCTACAATGTTTACAAATTCAATTTGTCTAAACCCTTCGATAACAATGCATGGAAAAAGGTTTATGCATGTGTGCATGTATGCATAAATGCATGATTATGTTCAAGTGCGGAGAAAACATGGTGGGTTGAAATTCAAAGTCGAGGAGTCATGGGTGGACACGATGTCCGGTAAATCTAGGGCTTTAGGAAATAGTAACCGGGTTCTAAAAAGGTTCCCAAGTTGCAACCTCTCCGACGTATATCACGGTGTCACGAGACAACATTCGCTCCATGATTATCCGTAAGAAGGTCTAACTTGAGTGTAGTATCGCGTGACGACTAAAACTCGAGACAACACTCGGTTTAGCCTCCGCACTACATCCTAGAAAATGGCCATGGATGGGTTCGGTTATCTACGGTTCATAGCGTCATAGAAGAATTAGAAGTAAAGTGCCTAAACGCGACAACACGCGCCGACAACATCACCCCCAAAATGCCTCAGCTATGTGGGATTGATCGCATAATCCAAAACACGAGGCAACCCCCGGAATGAATTGTCGATTATATCCCTCCTAAATCCTAAGTTCACTCAGCCCGGGTGCAGGACTTTTGATATTCTCACCCCACACGTTTGCAAGAAATTAAACATTTATTCACATAGGAAAGCAAGTCAAAGAAACAAGTAAAAAAAAAGTGCAAGCGTGGAAATAAAGACTAGGTGTAACTCTCGAATCTCCCCAGTGAAGTCGCCAGCTGTTTTATCTTGGTTTTCGGGTGTCAAACATTGATTACGTTTGAACCTTTTTAACCGGTGATATCTCATTTTTTCTTGGGAAGGGAAAAAAATAAGCAAAACCCTTGAGAATCGAGGTCTGGGAGTTGTTTTCGCTACGGGAAGGTGTTAGGCACCCATAACGACTATAGTATCCTATAGGAACCGTCTTTACTTTCTACGCGCGCGCTTTATTTTTAAATGCTATTTGAAAAAGTGGTATTAAGTCTAAGAGTTTTCTAAGTGAAGAATTGGAGGGAGAAGAAGATGTTTGAATTTTAATTTTATTTGAATTGAAGGAATATTGTTTCCTTGCCTACGTACCCTTTTAAGGGATCAAATCCACCGTAGTTCTCTTCCAAAAATGTTTTTGTTTTTGTTGATTGCTTTTAAGTTTGAAAATGGGGTTTTGAAGAATGAGGAAAAGAGGCCTCAAGGGCATAGGATTAGAAAAAAAAAAGTGGGGTGGAATTAGTTATTTTGCAAAAAAGGTCTAAGTATGATTAAAGTTCATTAAAATTTTGTTTAAGAAAATAAAGGGAAAATCAATGGGATTTTGATCCCGAAGTTTATTAGGAAAAAGATTTGAGTGATGTTGTTCATGTTTATTTGAAAAATGATTTTTTTCTAAGTATAAATCCTAGGCATTCATCTAAACATACAATCCTAAACATACATCTAAACATGCATATCCTAGCCATACATCTAAAAATATCTATGTGATGTGTGTGCATGTGTCGGTGCTTGTGTCGGTGTACATCATTAGAGTCAATTGTCCTTTACATCATTGGCCTAGATACATTCTATGGTCTTGCAAGAAACTAAAAAATTGTAGGAAGTAAAATACACCACCCTAAGTTTTTTCACATGCTACATCCTGGCAAGAATTAAATTGCAAGAAAAATAGAGGTGAATATGAGATGAGAGGAGCTTATGGGATGCATGAAACATGAAATGAAAGTGGGTTAGTGGCATAAGATGTAATAGCATGAAAATTATAAGCAAAAGAAATACTAAAAAAAATCTTGACAAAAAGTAATGAACTCTTAACCTAAAAGTGGCAAAATACACTTACAATTTACCATGACATCTAGACAAATATATGACCTATAATCCTCATATCATGACAATTTTCTAAAGGTTTTACTACAATTAATGATATGAGAATTATAAAAACACATTCAAGTCAAGATCCATGATATATCTAGGCATACTTGCATCATTTATTCACAAACATAACTTGCAAACCAAGCAATTAAACAAAATTCATACACATGCAGCAAAAGCACCTACAATCAGTAGCTAAAACTTCACAAAATCATATGGTATAGGTCACAACCTTTCATCAAGAAATTGGAACTAGAACCAAGCAATTTTCACAAATTTTTAATACAAAACATCACAAAATAACAAGAAAATTGTCACATTATTTTTTATCAATTTTAATATGCAAAATCATCACAAAAATACCACAAAATTATCAAGAAATGTGTATGAAAATTTTTTAGAATTTTTTAAGGGTTTTTAGACACAAAAACACATAAAAATTCACAAATTTTAACAAATATAATGAACAATTAACTAGAAAATACCGCATATTTTTTAATCAAGATTTAACACATAACAACATCACAAAAATGTCAAGAAAATGATCAAGAACACATAGGAATTTTTTTAGGAATTTTTAAAGGATTTTTAATGAGACAGGGGTGTAAAAAGCATCAAGCAGTGTGGAAAATAGCAAGAAATTCAAAACAAAACGAAGGAAATAGGCCCAACCCAAACCTGCATGGATCCTGGATCATCCAAACTCATCAGGGACGTTGGATTGATCCAGGATCCTAAACCCTAGATCAGACGGCCAAGACACATGGTTCAGGGGCGAACCAGACTGGCTCAACTGAACCGGTCTGGTTCACTCCCCTTTATAAACAAGAGGAGGCCGGTTCAATTCATTTTCAACCCTAACTTCTCGCTCTTCACTCATTCTTCTCTCATCTTCTCTCTAAAACTCAGCCTTGCCGTAAACTGGGGAGGACGGCGGAGAGGGATGAAGATTCATCGGAATCTTCATCTTCTCCGACGATCTAACGCTATTTCTTGAAACTAAATACCCAGAACTCTTCGTCTTCCTCCCCTCTTTACGAATCTGAGACTATTTTCATGAAATTGTGGCTGAAACGTAGCAGATCGAAGCTTAAACCTTCGGTTTCTAGGGTTTCAAATATTTTTCTAAATTTCTTGAAACTAAACCCTAATCTACTCTATTTTCTATGCTGATCATGGATTTGTATTCTGATTTGAAAAATAAACGGTGAATCTTCATGATTTTACGTTTTAGGGTTTCGGTTTCGATTTTCTTCAAATCTTTTCAAGGTTTTCACTTCGATTCACCGTTTATTTTCCATTACAAACCTTCGATGATGATTATAAGCAAAGAAGAGAAGGTTTTTTATGTGTTTACCTGAATTTGTTTGGAGATTCGAACGAATAGATCCTGCGAAAGCTTCTGGTAAGTTGAACTGAAAATAAATTGGTGTTCTTCGTGTTCTCCTTCACTGATGTGATTTTGCTTCGATCCCCTTTTCTTCTCACTCCTCTCAAACCCTCTGTGATCGTACCAGATGAATTGGTGCTGGAATTGCAGAGGTCGTGGTTCAATGATGAAGATTCATCTTCGAATCTCTGAGAACTGCGAAGAAATTGCTTCAATCTTGACTTAACTCTGATTCTGGAAAAACTAGGGTTTCGTTGACTTCTTCATTGTTCTTGATGATTTCTGATTTTTGATCTAACTGCCAAGAGAGAGAAAATTTGGATTCTGTTTCTGTGATTTGATGAGTTGGCGTGTGATTATTGATTCTGGGTCTGTGCAATCAGTGATGTGGCCTTTATATAGGTGACATGTGTGATTTTGGACCAATGTGTTGTTGACACCTGTACTGGACTTGTGTGAATTCGGCCTTGCTGGATTTTGACAAAAGGACCTTTCTGCAAAATTGAAAACTACAAGGACATGTCTGCAAAATAAATAAAAAAACTAAAAAATAAAAAATAAAAAAAAAACTGGACAAAAATTAGGACTATTTTGCAATATTTGAAACTTTGGGGACTAAAATGCAATTGACCAAAAAAAGACTTAAAAAAGAAAGTTTGACTTGGAGGACCAAAATGCAATTTGGAAAAGATTTTAAAGGAAAAAAGAAATAAAACAAAGAAAAAGGACTGAAGTGCAAAAAGAATTAATAAAATTGAATTAAAAAATGTAATTTGGAATAAACGTAAAGTGAAACCAATAAAAAACACAAAATGGACTAAAACGACCCAACTACTTAAATGAGGTACTTTAAAGTAACCTCTCTCTGCCAAAATTTCGTGTGAAATGACCAAAATGCCCCTGGGGACCAAAACGACTAAAAATGACTCGGATGCAATTTTAAAATGATTTTTGACATGGAATTAAAGCAAGAGTTTATACAAGCGAAATTAAAAGACTCAGAGACAATTTTTTTGGAAATTAAACAGAGTTTTAACACATGAAAAGACTAAAATGCCCCTAGGGGCTAAACTGACTCAAAATGACTTCAAATGCAATTTTTAAAATGGATTTTGACATAGAATTGAAATGAAGACTTATTCAAACCAATTGAAAAGACTCAAACAATTTTTTAAAGGACTAAAATGAGTTGGGATACAGGAAATGACTAAAATACCCTTTTTCATGAATTTTGCAAATAACATTGAAATAAAATGCAGGGAAATATGCAATTGATCGGAGACAAATTCAAATGACTTGAAATGTAAGAAAGATGTTTTGGATGACTTGAAATGCAAGAAAACATGGACAAATACACAGTTGAAGAGATTTTTAAAGCTAAGTTGAGAGATAAAGCAGAGCAAAATGTCAGTGTAAATAATAGCAAATTGGCAATTCTTCAAGAGTAATAGACATATATCAGAGATGAAAGAAAATTTTGAACAAGTATTTTTAGGTCCAAAATTAAGGTATAACAATTACCATTAAACATGATATGATAAACTTTCATCACTTCATAGTCAATTTATTGGCAAAATTACACTTTTAGTCCCTTAACTTTATTTTAGGTAACAGTTTAGTCCTTTATCTTTTTTTCATTTCAATTTTGTCCTTTTGATCCATTTACATATAAATATTTTAGCTTAAGATTCATGATTTTATTTTCTTATGGTCTTTCAGCCTTCAAATTTATGATCCTTGTCTATGTTTGCATAAGAATATTAAATTTGAAGCTTGAAAATGTATATGAAAATGGACAAAAAGGACCAAATTGAAATGAAAAAAAGATAAAGGACCAAACTGTTACCTGAAATTAAGTTAAGGGACTAAAAGTGTAATTTTGCCCAATTTATTTCACCATGCATCTATGATAATGATGATTATTTCAATACATGATAAATAATTCTTTATTAAGAGTATCTCTCTCATTTATACAATTTTTTTTAATATGTATGAAATTAACAAAAATGCCATTTGCTGTGGGATGGGACAGGGACTAAGCAAAAGATGTGAATTTATTAGGAAAATTGTTGTTGACACATTGCATAAGGCTGTGTCACACATGTAAAATACGATTTTGCCCCCTCTGCACGAGGAATTCAAAATCGGCTGCAGTTAACTGCCGAGAAAAACCTCGGTAGTTAACTGCCAAGGAAAACCTCGGTAGTTAACTGTCGAGAAATATGTTTCATTAGATGAAACAGTCACCTGCTCCCCCTACACACTATTTTCATCAACTTCCATACCATTTCATCCAATCCCCCCCCAAATCCAATAATTTTTTTCATCAAATCTTGCTCCAAAATCATTCAAGCATAAAACATAAGAGGTATCAACACACTCTTGACGTAAAAAAAAAAGGTATTGAGCATTTTAATAGGTTTATTTTTTGGTTATTGTATGGGTATCTACGTCAGTTACGTAGAACCCTGGCATGGTAAATCTTGGTAGTATACTGCCGAGGAAATTCTCGGTAGCTTACTGCCGAGGAAAACCACGGTAGTTAACTACCGAGGAATACTTGTGAAAAAATTTTCACAACCGAAAAATGGCAGCTACTGGCATTTTTTTCAATTTTTTTTCTGTTTTTTTTATTGTTTTTCTTTGTTTTAATTCATTATGGCATGTATGTTTATGCATTAGTTAGTTGTTAATTCATATTTTTGTGTTGCTTAATTATAGTAATGGTAGAGAACGCGGAAGATGTTCCGGGAGAGACAAAACAAAATTTTGTCCAAATTTCCGGAGATGTCAAACCGCCTAAGGTTGAAGCCAAACCAAACATTGATGGAGCTTCCGTCCATGTTGAAGCTTCTAAATATGTTGGCCCCGGTGTCCTCCCACTTCAAGCCCACGAAGTTGACACGGCTAGGTTTTTTTCGGACGACGTTAAGTGGAAAGATAGAGAAGAAATGCTTGAGTGGGTACATCGTCAAGCAAATAAGGTGGGATTTACAATTATTAAACAAAGATCAAGCTTGATTCATCCAATGTTGCGCCTAGTGTGTGAAAGGAGTGGAGCTCACAAAGTGCCTAAAAAAAACCGAAGCATGCGACAACGGGCTCAAGAAAATGTGGGTGCTTATTCATGATTAGTGGATATCAAAGTACGCAAACAAAGGAATGGGGATTGAACATTCTTAATGGAGTTTACAACCATGCGATGAAGCCGGCTTTAGAAGGACACATTCTTGCTGGTATATTAAAGGAGGATGACAAGAAGATTGTACGTGACTTGACCAAGAGCAAGATGCTTCCAAGAAATATTTTGATACACTTGAAGAACAAAAGACCACATTGCATGACAAATGTGAAGCAAGTGTACAATGAACGTCAACAAATATGAAAGGCAAATAGAGGTGACAAGAAGTTGTTGCAATATCTAATCTCGAAGTTGGAGGAGCACAACTATACTTATTACTCAAGAACACAAAGTGAAAGTACTACAATCGAAGATATCTTTTGGGCTCATCCAACATCCGTTAAGTTGTTTAACAATTTTCCAACGGTTTTGGTTATGGACTCCACCTACAAAACCAACATGTACAAGATGCCAATGTTTGAGGTAGTTGGGGTCACTTCGACCGATTTGACATATTCGGTTGGGTTTGGATTCTTGACACATGAGAAAGAGGAAAACATTGTTTGGGTTTTAAAAGTGTTGCGTAAACTTCTTACGTCAAAGATGAATATGCCTAAGGACATTGTTACCGACAGGGATGGGCCTTTGATGAAAGCGGTTCGAATTGTTTTCCCGAAAAGTTATGCAATGAATTGTTACTTTCATGTGCAAGCAAATGTTAAACAAAGGTGCGTCTTAGATTGTAAATATCCTTTGGGGAAAAAGGATGGGAAAGAGGTGAAACCTCGCGATGTTGTCAAGAAGATCATGAGGGCATGGAAAGCTATGGTTGAATCACCCACTCAAGAGTTATATGAAAATGCATTAGTGGAGTTCCAAGATTCATGTAGTGATTTCCCACTTTTCCTAAGTTATGCCATGACCACCTTGAATGAAGTGAAGGAAAAAATAGTGAGGGCATGGACAGACCGTGTGTTGCATCTTGGTTGCAGGACCACCAATAGGGTAGAATCGGCTCATGCTTTAGTGAAGAAATATTTGGACAATAGTGTGGGTGATTTGGGTACTTGTTGGGAGAAAATACATGACATGTTGTTGCTTCAGTTCACTACGATACAAACAATCTTTAGTTAGAGCGTTACCGTGTTGGAACATAGATTCAAAGATGTCACTTTGTACTCCGGCTTAGGTGGTCATGTGTCTAGATATGCTTTGGACAACATTGCTTTGGAAGAGTCACGTTGTAGGGAAACATTGTGCATGGACAAGGAAATTTGTGGTTGTGTTCAAAGGACATCTTACGGCCTACCATGTGCATGCGAAATTGCTACTAAACTCCTTGAAGAAAAGCCAATTTTATTGGATGAGATACACCACCATTGGCAAAGGTTACGCATGGGCGAAGAAAGTAATGAAGTTGGTTTTTCTGTCGATGATGAGTTGAAGGGTATTGTAGAACGTCTCAAGAAACTCCCTTTCCAAATGAAGCTTGAAGTCAAAGAGGCTTTGCTGCAGTTGGCATTTCCTAAAACCACCATGATGTCTCCACCACCACGAAAAGTACCAACCAAGGGAGCCAAGAAAAAAGCTGACATTGCGAGGTCTAAAGAAAAAAAAAACCACCATGATGTCTCCACCACCACGAAAAGTACCAACCAAGGGAGCCAAGAAAAAATCTGACATTGCGAGGTCTAAAGAAAAAATTACATCAACTAGTCGGATCCCTTCTTCTTGGGAGGTTGTTGATTCCCAAAATCCGGAAAGTCAACCGTCACCATCACCAACAACATCATCATATAAAAGGAAAAAAGGTGCTCGTCTTGGTAAAACATCACTTTCCCCACTTTCACCACCTTCTCGGTATCCAAAGCCTAAGGTTATCCCGGTTATGAGGCCTATTGATTATATGCCACGCTTCATGCTTCCATTTATTGAAAAAGTGGTGGATGTTATTGGCGATGGACATTGTGGATTCCGGGCTATAGCCGAGTTCATGGGCTTGACCGAACAAAATCATCTCATGATTCGTACACATCTTATTCAAGAATTGAAAGATCATAGAGATGATTATGTTGAAGTATTTGCGGGTGATGATCGTTATAACTACATTTTAAATGGCTTACATCCTCCCGTAAATACAAAAAGTTGTGCACTTCTTGTTGATAAGTGGTTGACTTTTCCGGACATGGGACACATTGTTGCTAATTATTACAAAAGGTGTGTGGTCGTGTTGACAAATCTTGAAGTTGGTAACTCGGAATCTTTTTTCCCACTAAGAGGGCCACCACCGTTGGGTAAGCAAAAAACTCTCATCTTGTGCCTAGGGGTAATTCCGAATCATTTAGTGCTTATTTAGTTGAAGAATGGTTGTCCACTACCTCCATCATCTACGGAGTGGCACAATCACAAGAAACAAGACGCGGTGACTTGGGAAGATGAGTATTTGGATCAACATGAGTTGTTCCGTAAGCTCATGGCTATTGAAAGTGGAAACAAACTGTCGAAACCACAAAAGGAGTCAAACAAAGCGGCGCCAATTTTGTTGGACACTCCCGAAAAACCAAAGCAACAATTTGAAGTTATTGCGGAAGATGAGGAAGATTCTATGTCACTTGATCTTCTCCAATCAGTTTCCCTTTAACGAGTGATTTTTTTTCGGTGTTAGTCCTTTTTTTTGGTAGAAATTACACCGATGTATATTTTGGGATCGATATTGTAACGCCAATTTTTTGTGGCCAATATATAAGTAACATTATGTATTTTATATTGATATATATGATAATATGACTTTTATTTACTTGAAACTAGTGCAATACTTATTTATAGCTTATTAATGTTTACTCATTTGATTTATTTGTTATTACATTATATTTAATTTTGTTCTAATCTATGATTCTTTTCTTAAAGCTTTTGTCAAGTGAAACATGCAATTGACCAAAAAAAGACTTAAAAAAGAAAGTTTGACTTGGAGGACCAAAATGCAATTTGGAAAAGATTTTAAAGGAAAAAAGAAATAAAACAAAGAAAAAGGACTGAAGTGCAAAAAGAATTAATAAAATTGAATTAAAAAATGTAATTTGGAATAAACGTAAAGTGAAACCAATAAAAAACACAAAATGGACTAAAAGGAACCAACTACTTAAATGAGGTACTTTAAAGTAACCTCTCTCTGCCAAAATTTCGTGTGAAATGACCAAAATGCCCCTGGGGACCAAAACGACTAAAAATGACTCAGATGCAATTTTAATATGATTTTTGACATGGAATTAAAGCAAGAGTTTATACAAGCGAAATTAAAAGACTCAGAGACAATTTTTTTGGAAATTAAACAGAGTTTTAGCACATGAAAAGACTAAAATGCCCCTAGGGGCTAAACTGACTCAAAATGACTTCAAATGCAATTTTTAAAATGGATTTTGACATAGAATTGAAATGAAGACTTATTCAAACCAATTGAAAAGACTCAAACAATTTTTTAAAGGAATAAAATGAGTTGGGATACAGGAAATGACTAAAATACCCTTTTTCATGAATTTTGCAAATAACATTGAAATAAAATGCAGGGAAATATGCAATTGATCGGAGACAAATTCAAATGACTTGAAATGTAAGAAAGATGTTTTGGATGACTTGAAATGCAAGAAAACATGGACAAATACACAGTTGAAGAGATTTTTAAAGCTAAGTTGAGAGATAAAGCAGAGCAAAATGTCAGTGTAAATAATAGCAAATTGGCAATTCTTCAAGAGTAATAGACATATATCAGAGATGAAAGAAAATTTTGAACAAGTATTTTTAGGTCCAAAATTAAGGTATAACAATTACCATTAAACATGATATGATAAACTTTCATCACTTCATAGTCAATTTATTGGCAAAATTACACTTTTAGTCCCTTAACTTTATTTTAGGTAACAGTTTAGTCCTTTATCTTTTTTTCATTTCAATTTTGTCCTTTTGATCCATTTACATATAAATATTTAAGCTTAAGATTCATGATTTTATTTTCTTATGGTCTTTCAGCCTTCAAATTTATGATCCTTGTCTATGTTTGCATAAGAATATTAAATTTGAAGCTTGAAAATGTATATGAAAATGGACAAAAAGGACCAAATTGAAATGAAAAAAAGATAAAGGACCAAACTGTTACCTGAAATTAAGTTAAGGGACTAAAAGTGTAATTTTGCCCAATTTATTTCACCATGCATCTATGATAATGATGATTATTTCAATACATGATAAATAATTCTTTATTAAGAGTATCTCTCTCATTTATACAATTTTTTTTAATATGTATGAAATTAACAAAAATGCCATTTGCTGTGGGATGGGACAGGGACTAAGCAAAAGATGTGAATTTATTAGGAAAATCGTTGTTGACACATTGCATAAGGCTGTGTCACACATGTAAAATACGATTTTGCCCCCTCTGCACGAGGAATTCAAAATCGGCTGCAGTTAACTGCCGAGAAAAACCTCGGTAGTTAACTGCCAAGGAAAACCTCGGTAGTTAACTGTCGAGAAATATGTTTCATTAGATGAAACAGTCACCTGCTCCCCCTACACACTATTTTCATCAACTTCCATACCATTTCATCCAATCCCCCCCCAAATCCAATAATTTTTTTCATCAAATCTTGCTCCAAAATCATTCAAGCATCAAGCATAAGAGGTATCAACACACTCTTGACGTAAAAAAAAAAGGTATTGAGCATTTTAATAGGTTTATTTTTTGGTTATTGTATGGGTATCTACGTCAGTTACGTAGAACCCTGGCATGGTAAATCTTGGTAGTATACTGCCGAGGAAATTCTCGGTAGCTTACTGCCGAGGAAAACCACGGTAGTTAACTACCGAGGAATACTTGTGAAAAAATTTTCACAACCGAAAAATGGCAGCTACTGGCATTTTTTTCAATTTTTTTTCTGTTTTTTTTATTGTTTTTCTTTGTTTTAATTCATTATGGCATGTATGTTTATGCATTAGTTAGTTGTTAATTCATATTTTTGTGTTGCTTAATTATAGTAATGGTAGAGAACGCGGAAGATGTTCCGGGAGAGACAAAACAAAATTTTGTCCAAATTTCCGGAGATGTCAAACCGCCTAAGGTTGAAGCCAAACCAAACATTGATGGAGCTTCCGTCCATGTTGAAGCTTCTAAATATGTTGGCCCCGGTGTCCTCCCACTTCAAGCCCACGAAGTTGACACGGCTAGGTTTTTTTCGGACGACGTTAAGTGGAAAGATAGAGAAGAAATGCTTGAGTGGGTACATCGTCAAGCAAATAAGGTGGGATTTACAATTATTAAACAAAGATCAAGCTTGATTCATCCAATGTTGCGCCTAGTGTGTGAAAGGAGTGGAGCTCACAAAGTGCCTAAAAAAAACCGAAGCATGCGACAACGGGCTCAAGAAAATGTGGGTGCTTATTCATGATTAGTGGATATCAAAGTACGCAAACAAAGGAATGGGGATTGAACATTCTTAATGGAGTTTACAACCATGCGATGAAGCCGGCTTTAGAAGGACACATTCTTGCTGGTATATTAAAGGAGGATGACAAGAAGATTGTACGTGACTTGACCAAGAGCAAGATGCTTCCAAGAAATATTTTGATACACTTGAAGAACAAAAGACCACATTGCATGACAAATGTGAAGCAAGTGTACAATGAACGTCAACAAATATGAAAGGCAAATAGAGGTGACAAGAAGTTGTTGCAATATCTAATCTCGAAGTTGGAGGAGCACAACTATACTTATTACTCAAGAACACAAAGTGAAAGTACTACAATCGAAGATATCTTTTGGGCTCATCCAACATCCGTTAAGTTGTTTAACAATTTTCCAACGGTTTTGGTTATGGACTCCACCTACAAAACCAACATGTACAAGATGCCAATGTTTGAGGTAGTTGGGGTCACTTCGACCGATTTGACATATTCGGTTGGGTTTGGATTCTTGACACATGAGAAAGAGGAAAACATTGTTTGGGTTTTAAAAGTGTTGCGTAAACTTCTTACGTCAAAGATGAATATGCCTAAGGACATTGTTACCGACAGGGATGGGCCTTTGATGAAAGCGGTTCGAATTGTTTTCCCGAAAAGTTATGCAATGAATTGTTACTTTCATGTGCAAGCAAATGTTAAACAAAGGTGCGTCTTAGATTGTAAATATCCTTTGGGGAAAAAGGATGGGAAAGAGGTGAAACCTCGCGATGTTGTCAAGAAGATCATGAGGGCATGGAAAGCTATGGTTGAATCACCCACTCAAGAGTTATATGAAAATGCATTAGTGGAGTTCCAAGATTCATGTAGTGATTTCCCACTTTTCCTAAGTTATGCCATGACCACCTTGAATGAAGTGAAGGAAAAAATAGTGAGGGCATGGACAGACCGTGTGTTGCATCTTGGTTGCAGGACCACCAATAGGGTAGAATCGGCTCATGCTTTAGTGAAGAAATATTTGGACAATAGTGTGGGTGATTTGGGTACTTGTTGGGAGAAAATACATGACATGTTGTTGCTTCAGTTCACTACGATACAAACAATCTTTAGTTAGAGCGTTACCGTGTTGGAACATAGATTCAAAGATGTCACTTTGTACTCCGGCTTAGGTGGTCATGTGTCTAGATATGCTTTGGACAACATTGCTTTGGAAGAGTCACGTTGTAGGGAAACATTGTGCATGGACAAGGAAATTTGTGGTTGTGTTCAAAGGACATCTTACGGCCTACCATGTGCATGCGAAATTGCTACTAAACTCCTTGAAGAAAAGCCAATTTTATTGGATGAGATACACCACCATTGGCAAAGGTTACGCATGGGCGAAGAAAGTAATGAAGTTGGTTTTTCTGTCGATGATGAGTTGAAGGGTATTGTAGAACGTCTCAAGAAACTCCCTTTCCAAATGAAGCTTGAAGTCAAAGAGGCTTTGCTGCAGTTGGCATTTCCTAAAACCACCATGATGTCTCCACCACCACGAAAAGTACCAACCAAGGGAGCCAAGAAAAAAGCTGACATTGCGAGGTCTAAAGAAAAAAAAAACCACCATGATGTCTCCACCACCACGAAAAGTACCAACCAAGGGAGCCAAGAAAAAATCTGACATTGCGAGGTCTAAAGAAAAAATTACATCAACTAGTCGGATCCCTTCTTCTTGGGAGGTTGTTGATTCCCAAAATCCGGAAAGTCAACCGTCACCATCACCAACAACATCATCATATAAAAGGAAAAAAGGTGCTCGTCTTGGTAAAACATCACTTTCCCCACTTTCACCACCTTCTCGGTATCCAAAGCCTAAGGTTATCCCGGTTATGAGGCCTATTGATTATATGCCACGCTTCATGCTTCCATTTATTGAAAAAGTGGTGGATGTTATTGGCGATGGACATTGTGGATTCCGGGCTATAGCCGAGTTCATGGGCTTGACCGAACAAAATCATCTCATGATTCGTACACATCTTATTCAAGAATTGAAAGATCATAGAGATGATTATGTTGAAGTATTTGCGGGTGATGATCGTTATAACTACATTTTAAATGGCTTACATCCTCCCGTAAATACAAAAAGTTGTGCACTTCTTGTTGATAAGTGGTTGACTTTTCCGGACATGGGACACATTGTTGCTAATTATTACAAAAGGTGTGTGGTCGTGTTGACAAATCTTGAAGTTGGTAACTCGGAATCTTTTTTCCCACTAAGAGGGCCACCACCGTTGGGTAAGCAAAAAACTCTCATCTTGTGCCTAGGGGTAATTCCGAATCATTTAGTGCTTATTTAGTTGAAGAATGGTTGTCCACTACCTCCATCATCTACGGAGTGGCACAATCACAAGAAACAAGACGCGGTGACTTGGGAAGATGAGTATTTGGATCAACATGAGTTGTTCCGTAAGCTCATGGCTATTGAAAGTGGAAACAAACTGTCGAAACCACAAAAGGAGTCAAACAAAGCGGCGCCAATTTTGTTGGACACTCCCGAAAAACCAAAGCAACAATTTGAAGTTATTGCGGAAGATGAGGAAGATTCTATGTCACTTGATCTTCTCCAATCAGTTTCCCTTTAACGAGTGATTTTTTTTCGGTGTTAGTCCTTTTTTTTGGTAGAAATTACACCGATGTATATTTTGGGATCGATATTGTAACGCCAATTTTTTGTGGCCAATATATAAGTAACATTATGTATTTTATATTGATATATATGATAATATGACTTTTATTTACTTGAAACTAGTGCAATACTTATTTATAGCTTATTAATGTTTACTCATTTGATTTATTTGTTATTACATTATATTTAATTTTGTTCTAATCTATGATTCTTTTCTTAAAGCTTTTGTCAAGTGAAACATGCAATTGACCAAAAAAAGACTTAAAAAAGAAAGTTTGACTTGGAGGACCAAAATGCAATTTGGAAAAGATTTTAAAGGAAAAAAGAAATAAAACAAAGAAAAAGGACTGAAGTGCAAAAAGAATTAATAAAATTGAATTAAAAAATGTAATTTGGAATAAACGTAAAGTGAAACCAATAAAAAACACAAAATGGACTAAAAGGAACCAACTACTTAAATGAGGTACTTTAAAGTAACCTCTCTCTGCCAAAATTTCGTGTGAAATGACCAAAATGCCCCTGGGGACCAAAACGACTAAAAATGACTCAGATGCAATTTTAATATGATTTTTGACATGGAATTAAAGCAAGAGTTTATACAAGCGAAATTAAAAGACTCAGAGACAATTTTTTTGGAAATTAAACAGAGTTTTAGCACATGAAAAGACTAAAATGCCCCTAGGGGCTAAACTGACTCAAAATGACTTCAAATGCAATTTTTAAAATGGATTTTGACATAGAATTGAAATGAAGACTTATTCAAACCAATTGAAAAGACTCAAACAATTTTTTAAAGGAATAAAATGAGTTGGGATACAGGAAATGACTAAAATACCCTTTTTCATGAATTTTGCAAATAACATTGAAATAAAATGCAGGGAAATATGCAATTGATCGGAGACAAATTCAAATGACTTGAAATGTAAGAAAGATGTTTTGGATGACTTGAAATGCAAGAAAACATGGACAAATACACAGTTGAAGAGATTTTTAAAGCTAAGTTGAGAGATAAAGCAGAGCAAAATGTCAGTGTAAATAATAGCAAATTGGCAATTCTTCAAGAGTAATAGACATATATCAGAGATGAAAGAAAATTTTGAACAAGTATTTTTAGGTCCAAAATTAAGGTATAACAATTACCATTAAACATGATATGATAAACTTTCATCACTTCATAGTCAATTTATTGGCAAAATTACACTTTTAGTCCCTTAACTTTATTTTAGGTAACAGTTTAGTCCTTTATCTTTTTTTCATTTCAATTTTGTCCTTTTGATCCATTTACATATAAATATTTAAGCTTAAGATTCATGATTTTATTTTCTTATGGTCTTTCAGCCTTCAAATTTATGATCCTTGTCTATGTTTGCATAAGAATATTAAATTTGAAGCTTGAAAATGTATATGAAAATGGACAAAAAGGACCAAATTGAAATGAAAAAAAGATAAAGGACCAAACTGTTACCTGAAATTAAGTTAAGGGACTAAAAGTGTAATTTTGCCCAATTTATTTCACCATGCATCTATGATAATGATGATTATTTCAATACATGATAAATAATTCTTTATTAAGAGTTTCTCTCTCATTTATACAATTTTTTTTAATATGTATGAAATTAACAAAAATGCCATTTGCTGTGGGATGGGACAGGGACTAAGCAAAAGATGTGAATTTATTAGGAAAATCGTTGTTGACACATTGCATAAGGCTGTGTCACACATGTAAAATACGATTTTGCCCCCTCTGCACGAGGAATTCAAAATCGGCTGCAGTTAACTGCCGAGAAAAACCTCGGTAGTTAACTGCCAAGGAAAACCTCGGTAGTTAACTGTCGAGAAATATGTTTCATTAGATGAAACAGTCACCTGCTCCCCCTACACACTATTTTCATCAACTTCCATACCATTTCATCCAATCCCCCCCCAAATCCAATAATTTTTTTCATCAAATCTTGCTCCAAAATCATTCAAGCATCAAGCATAAGAGGTATCAACACACTCTTGACGTAAAAAAAAAAGGTATTGAGCATTTTAATAGGTTTATTTTTTGGTTATTGTATGGGTATCTACGTCAGTTACGTAGAACCCTGGCATGGTAAATCTTGGTAGTATACTGCCGAGGAAATTCTCGGTAGCTTACTGCCGAGGAAAACCACGGTAGTTAACTACCGAGGAATACTTGTGAAAAAATTTTCACAACCGAAAAATGGCAGCTACTGGCATTTTTTTCAATTTTTTTCTGTTTTTTTTTTGTTTTTCTTTGTTTTAATTCATTATGGCATGTATGTTTATGCATTAGTTAGTTGTTAATTCATATTTTTGTGTTGCTTAATTATAGTAATGGTAGAGAACGCGGAAGATGTTCCGGGAGAGACAAAACAAAATTTTGTCCAAATTTTCGGAGATGTCAAACCGCCTAAGGTTGAAGCCAAACCAAACATTGATGGAGCTTCCGTCCATGTTGAAGCTTCTAAATATGTTGGCCCCGGTGTCCTCCCACTTCAAGCCCACGAAGTTGACACGGCTAGGTTTTTTTCGGACGACGTTAAGTGGAAAGATAGAGAAGAATTGCTTGAGTGGGTACATCGTCAAGCAAATAAGGTGGGATTTACAATTATTACACAAAGATCAAGCTTGATTCATCCAATGTTGCGCCTAGTGTGTGAAAGGAGTGGAGCTCACAAAGTGCCTAAAAAAAACCGAAGCATGCGACAACGGGCTCAAGAAAATGTGGGTGCTTGTTCATGATTAGTGGATATCAAAGTACGCAAACAAAGGAATGGAGATTGAACATTCTTAATGGAGTTTACAACCATGTGATGAAGCCGGCTTTAGAAGGACACATTCTTGCTGGTATATTAAAGGAGGATGACAAGAAGATTGTACGTGACTTGACCAAGAGCAAGATGCTTCCAAGAAATATTTTGATACACTTGAAGAACAAAAGACCACATTGCATGACAAATGTGAAGCAAGTGTACAATGAACGTCAACAAATATGAAAGGCAAATAGAGGTGACAAGAAGTTGTTGCAATATCTAATCTCGAAGTTGGAGGAGCACAACTATACTTATTACTCAAGAACACAAAGTGAAAGTACTACAATCGAAGATATCTTTTGGGCTCATCCAACATCCGTTAAGTTGTTTAACAATTTTCCAACGGTTTTGGTTATGGACTCCACCTACAAAACCAACATGTACAAGATGCCAATGTTTGAGGTAGTTGGGGTCACTTCGACCGATTTGACATATTCGGTTGGGTTTGGATTCTTGACACATGAGAAAGAGGAAAACATTGTTTGGGTTTTAAAAGTGTTGCGTAAACTTCTTACGTCAAAGATGAATATGCCTAAGGACATTGTTACCGACAGGGATGGGCCTTTGATGAAAGCGGTTCGAATTGTTTTCCCGAAAAGTTATGCAATGAATTGTTACTTTCATGTGCAAGCAAATGTTAAACAAAGGTGCGTCTTAGATTGTAAATATCCTTTGGGGAAAAAGGATGGGAAAGAGGTGAAACCTCGCGATGTTGTCAAGAAGATCATGAGGGCATGGAAAGCTATGGTTGAATCACCCACTCAATAGTTATATGAAAATGCATTAGTGGAGTTCCAAGATTCATGTAGTGATTTCCCACTTTTCCTAAGTTATGCCATGACCACCTTGAATGAAGTGAAGGAAAAAATAGTGAGGGCATGGACAGACCGTGTGTTGCATCTTGGTTGCAGGACCACCAATAGGGTAGAATCGGCTCATGCTTTAGTGAAGAAATATTTGGACAATAGTGTGGGTGATTTGGGTACTTGTTGGGAGAAAATACATGACATGTTGTTGCTTCAGTTCACTACGATACAAACAATCTTTAGTTAGAGCGTTACCGTGTTGGAACATAGATTCAAAGATGTCACTTTGTACTCCGGCTTAGGTGGTCATGTGTCTAGATATGCTTTGGACAACATTGCTTTGGAAGAGTCACGTTGTAGGGAAACATTGTGCATGGACAAGGAAATTTGTGGTTGTGTTCAAAGGACATCTTACGGCCTACCATGTGCATGCGAAATTGCTACTAAACTCCTTGAAGAAAAGCCAATTTTATTGGATGAGATACACCACCATTGGCAAAGGTTACGCATGGGCGAAAAGTAATGAAGTTGGTTTTTCTGTCGATGATGAGTTGAAGGGTATTGTAGAACGTCTCAAGAAACTCCCTTTCCAAATGAAGCTTGAAGTCAAAGAGGCTTTGCTGCAGTTGGCATTTCCTAAAACCACCATGATGTCTCCACCACCACGAAAAGTACCAACCAAGGGAGCCAAGAAAAAAGCTGACATTGCGAGGTCTAAAGAAAAAAAAAACCACCATGATGTCTCCACCACCACGAAAAGTACCAACCAAGGGAGCCAAGAAAAAATCTGACATTGCGAGGTCTAAAGAAAAAATTACATCAACTAGTCGGATCCCTTCTTCTTGGGAGGTTGTTGATTCCCAAAATCCGGAAAGTCAACCGTCACCATCACCAACAACATCATCATATAAAAGGAAAAAAGGTGCTCGTCTTGGTAAAACATCACTTTCCCCACTTTCACCACCTTCTCGGTATCCAAAGCCTAAGGTTATCCCGGTTATGAGGCCTATTGATTATATGCCACGCTTCATGCTTCCATTTATTGAAAAAGTGGTGGATGTTATTGGCGATGGACATTGTGGATTCCGGGCTATAGCCGAGTTCATGGGCTTGACCGAACAAAATCATCTCATGATTCGTACACATCTTATTCAAGAATTGAAAGATCATAGAGATGATTATGTTGAAGTATTTGCGGGTGATGATCGTTATAACTACATTTTAAATGGCTTACATCCTCCCGTAAATACAAAAAGTTGTGCACTTCTTGTTGATAAGTGGTTGACTTTTCCGGACATGGGACACATTGTTGCTAATTATTACAAAAGGTGTGTGGTCGTGTTGACAAATCTTGAAGTTGGTAACTCGGAATCTTTTTTCCCACTAAGAGGGCCACCACCGTTGGGTAAGCAAAAAACTCTCATCTTGTGCCTAGGGGTAATTCCGAATCATTTAGTGCTTATTTAGTTGAAGAATGGTTGTCCACTACCTCCATCATCTACGGAGTGGCACAATCACAAGAAACAAGATGCGGTGACTTGGGAAGATGAGTATTTGGATCAACATGAGTTGTTCCGAAAGCTCATGGCTATTGAAAGTGGAAACAAACTGTCGAAACCACAAAAGGAGTCAAACAAAGCGGCGCCAATTTTGTTGGACACTCCCGAAAAACCAAAGCAACAATTTGAAGTTATTGCGGAAGATGAGGAAGATTCTATGTCACTTGATCTTCTCCAATCAGTTTCCCTTTAACGAGTGATTTTTTTTCGGTGTTAGTCCTTTTTTTTGGTAGAAATTACACCGATGTATATTTTGGGATCGATATTGTAACGCCAATTTTTTGTGGCCAATATATAAGTAACATTATGTATTTTATATTGATATATATGATAATATGACTTTTATTTACTTGAAACTAGTGCAATACTTATTTATAGCTTATTAATGTTTACTCATTTGATTTATTTGTTATTACATTATATTTAATTTTGTTCTAATCTATGATTCTTTTCTTAAAGCTTTTGTCAAGTGAAACATGCAATTGACCAAAAAAAGACTTAAAAAAGAAAGTTTGACTTGGAGGACCAAAATGCAATTTGGAAAAGATTTTAAAGGAAAAAAGAAATAAAACAAAGAAAAAGGACTGAAGTGCAAAAAGAATTAATAAAATTGAATTAAAAAATGTAATTTGGAATAAACGTAAAGTGAAACCAATAAAAAACACAAAATGGACTAAAACGAACCAACTACTTAAATGAGGTACTTTAAAGTAACCTCTCTCTGCCAAAATTTCGTGTGAAATGACCAAAATGCCCCTGGGGACCAAAACGACTAAAAATGACTCAGATGCAATTTTAATATGATTTTTGACATGGAATTAAAGCAAGAGTTTATACAAGCGAAATTAAAAGACTCAGAGACAATTTTTTTGGAAATTAAACAGAGTTTTAGCACATGAAAAGACTAAAATGCCCCTAGGGGCTAAACTGACTCAAAATGACTTCAAATGCAATTTTTAAAATGGATTTTGACATAGAATTGAAATGAAGACTTATTCAAACCAATTGAAAAGACTCAAACAATTTTTTAAAGGAATAAAATGAGTTGGGATACAGGAAATGACTAAAATACCCTTTTTCATGAATTTTGCAAATAACATTGAAATAAAATGCAGGGAAATATGCAATTGATCGGAGACAAATTCAAATGACTTGAAATGTAAGAAAGATGTTTTGGATGACTTGAAATGCAAGAAAACATGGACAAATACACAGTTGAAGAGATTTTTAAAGCTAAGTTGAGAGATAAAGCAGAGCAAAATGTCAGTGTAAATAATAGCAAATTGGCAATTCTTCAAGAGTAATAGACATATATCAGAGATGAAAGAAAATTTTGAACAAGTATTTTTAGGTCCAAAATTAAGGTATAACAATTACCATTAAACATGATATGATAAACTTTCATCACTTCATAGTCAATTTATTGGCAAAATTACACTTTTAGTCCCTTAACTTTATTTTAGGTAACAGTTTAGTCCTTTATCTTTTTTTCATTTCAATTTTGTCCTTTTGATCCATTTACATATAAATATTTAAGCTTAAGATTCATGATTTTATTTTCTTATGGTCTTTCAGCCTTCAAATTTATGATCCTTGTCTATGTTTGCATAAGAATATTAAATTTGAAGCTTGAAAATGTATATGAAAATGGACAAAAAGGACCAAATTGAAATGAAAAAAAGATAAAGGACCAAACTGTTACCTGAAATTAAGTTAAGGGACTAAAAGTGTAATTTTGCCCAATTTATTTCACCATGCATCTATGATAATGATGATTATTTCAATACATGATAAATAATTCTTTATTAAGAGTATCTCTCTCATTTATACAATTTTTTTTAATATGTATGAAATTAACAAAAATGCCATTTGCTGTGGGATGGGACAGGGACTAAGCAAAAGATGTGAATTTATTAGGAAAATCGTTGTTGACACATTGCATAAGGCTGTGTCACACATGTAAAATACGATTTTGCCCCCTCTGCACGAGGAATTCAAAATCGGCTGCAGTTAACTGCCGAGAAAAACCTCGGTAGTTAACTGCCAAGGAAAACCTCGGTAGTTAACTGTCGAGAAATATGTTTCATTAGATGAAACAGTCACCTGCTCCCCCTACACACTATTTTCATCAACTTCCATACCATTTCATCCAATCCCCCCCCAAATCCAATAATTTTTTTCATCAAATCTTGCTCCAAAATCATTCAAGCATCAAGCATAAGAGGTATCAACACACTCTTGACGTAAAAAAAAAAGGTATTGAGCATTTTAATAGGTTTATTTTTTGGTTATTGTATGGGTATCTACGTCAGTTACGTAGAACCCTGGCATGGTAAATCTTGGTAGTATACTGCCGAGGAAATTCTCGGTAGCTTACTGCCGAGGAAAACCACGGTAGTTAACTACCGAGGAATACTTGTGAAAAAATTTTCACAACCGAAAAATGGCAGCTACTGGCATTTTTTTCAATTTTTTTTCTGTTTTTTTTTTTTGTTTTTCTTTGTTTTAATTCATTATGGCATGTATGTTTATGCATTAGTTAGTTGTTAATTCATATTTTTGTGTTGCTTAATTATAGTAATGGTAGAGAACGCGGAAGATGTTCCGGGAGAGACAAAACAAAATTTTGTCCAAATTTTCGGAGATGTCAAACCGCCTAAGGTTGAAGCCAAACCAAACATTGATGGAGCTTCCGTCCATGTTGAAGCTTCTAAATATGTTGGCCCCGGTGTCCTCCCACTTCAAGCCCACGAAGTTGACACGGCTAGGTTTTTTTCGGACGACGTTAAGTGGAAAGATAGAGAAGAATTGCTTGAGTGGGTACATCGTCAAGCAAATAAGGTGGGATTTACAATTATTACACAAAGATCAAGCTTGATTCATCCAATGTTGCGCCTAGTGTGTGAAAGGAGTGGAGCTCACAAAGTGCCTAAAAAAAACCGAAGCATGCGACAACGGGCTCAAGAAAATGTGGGTGCTTGTTCATGATTAGTGGATATCAAAGTACGCAAACAAAGGAATGGAGATTGAACATTCTTAATGGAGTTTACAACCATGTGATGAAGCCGGCTTTAGAAGGACACATTCTTGCTGGTATATTAAAGGAGGATGACAAGAAGATTGTACGTGACTTGACCAAGAGCAAGATGCTTCCAAGAAATATTTTGATACACTTGAAGAACAAAAGACCACATTGCATGACAAATGTGAAGCAAGTGTACAATGAACGTCAACAAATATGAAAGGCAAATAGAGGTGACAAGAAGTTGTTGCAATATCTAATCTCGAAGTTGGAGGAGCACAACTATACTTATTACTCAAGAACACAAAGTGAAAGTACTACAATCGAAGATATCTTTTGGGCTCATCCAACATCCGTTAAGTTGTTTAACAATTTTCCAACGGTTTTGGTTATGGACTCCACCTACAAAACCAACATGTACAAGATGCCAATGTTTGAGGTAGTTGGGGTCACTTCGACCGATTTGACATATTCGGTTGGGTTTGGATTCTTGACACATGAGAAAGAGGAAAACATTGTTTGGGTTTTAAAAGTGTTGCGTAAACTTCTTACGTCAAAGATGAATATGCCTAAGGACATTGTTACCGACAGGGATGGGCCTTTGATGAAAGCAGTTCGAATTGTTTTCCCGAAAAGTTATGCAATGAATTGTTACTTTCATGTGCAAGCAAATGTTAAACAAAGGTGCGTCTTAGATTGTAAATATCCTTTGGGGAAAAAGGATGGGAAAGAGGTGAAACCTCGCGATGTTGTCAAGAAGATCATGAGGGCATGGAAAGCTATGGTTGAATCACCCACTCAAGAGTTATATGAAAATGCATTAGTGGAGTTCCAAGATTCATGTAGTGATTTCCCACTTTTCCTAAGTTATGCCATGACCACCTTGAATGAAGTGAAGGAAAAAATAGTGAGGGCATGGACAGACCGTGTGTTGCATCTTGGTTGCAGGACCACCAATAGGGTAGAATCGGCTCATGCTTTAGTGAAGAAATATTTGGACAATAGTGTGGGTGATTTGGGTACTTGTTGGGAGAAAATACATGACATGTTGTTGCTTCAGTTCACTACGATACAAACAATCTTTAGTTAGAGCGTTACCGTGTTGGAACATAGATTCAAAGATGTCACTTTGTACTCCGGCTTAGGTGGTCATGTGTCTAGATATGCTTTGGACAACATTGCTTTGGAAGAGTCACGTTGTAGGGAAACATTGTGCATGGACAAGGAAATTTGTGGTTGTGTTCAAAGGACATCTTACGGCCTACCATGTGCATGCGAAATTGCTACTAAACTCCTTGAAGAAAAGCCAATTTTATTGGATGAGATACACCACCATTGGCAAAGGTTACGCATGGGCGAAGAAAGTAATGAAGTTGGTTTTTATGTCGATGATGAGTTGAAGGGTATTGTAGAACGTCTCAAGAAACTCCCTTTCCAAATGAAGCTTGAAGTCAAAGAGGCTTTGCTGCAGTTGGCATTTCCTAAAACCACCATGATGTCTCCACCACCACGAAAAGTACCAACCAAGGGAGCCAAGAAAAAAGCTGACATTGCGAGGTCTAAAGAAAAAAAAACCACCATGATGTCTCCACCACCACGAAAAGTACCAACCAAGGGAGCCAAGAAAAAATCTGACATTGCGAGGTCTAAAGAAAAAATTACATCAACTAGTCGGATCCCTTCTTCTTGGGAGGTTGTTGATTCCCAAAATCCGAAAAGTCAACCGTCACCATCACCAACAACATCATCATATAAAAGGAAAAAAGGTGCTCGTCTTGGTAAAACATCACTTTCCCCAGTTTCACCACCTTCTCGGTATCCAAAGCCTAAGGTTATCCCGGTTATGAGGCCTATTGATTATATGCCACGCTTCATGCTTCCATTTATTGAAAAAGTGGTGGATGTTATTGGCGATGGACATTGTGGATTCCGGGCTATAGCCGAGTTCATGGGCTTGACCGAACAAAATCATCTCATGATTCGTACACATCTTATTCAAGAATTGAAAGATCATAGAGATGATTATGTTGAAGTATTTGCGGGTGATGATCGTTATAACTACATTTTAAATGGCTTACATCCTCCCGTAAATACAAAAAGTTGTGCACTTCTTGTTGATAAGTGGTTGACTTTTCCGGACATGGGACACATTGTTGCTAATTATTACAAAAGGTGTGTGGTCGTGTTGACAAATCTTGAAGTTGGTAACTCGGAATCTTTTTTCCCACTAAGAGGGCCACCACCGTTGGGTAAGCAAAAAACTCTCATCTTGTGCCTAGGGGTAATTCCGAATCATTTAGTGCTTATTTAGTTGAAGAATGGTTGTCCACTACCTCCATCATCTACGGAGTGGCACAATCACAAGAAACAAGATGCGGTGACTTGGGAAGATGAGTATTTGGATCAACATGAGTTGTTCCGAAAGCTCATGGCTATTGAAAGTGGAAACAAACTGTCGAAACCACAAAAGGAGTCAAACAAAGCGGCGCCAATTTTGTTGGACACTCCCGAAAAACCAAAGCAACAATTTGAAGTTATTGCGGAAGATGAGGAAGATTCTATGTCACTTGATCTTCTCCAATCAGTTTCCCTTTAACGAGTGATTTTTTTTCGGTGTTAGTCCTTTTTTTTGGTAGAAATTACACCGATGTATATTTTGGGATCGATATTGTAACGCCAATTTTTTGTGGCCAATATATAAGTAACATTATGTATTTTATATTGATATATATGATAATATGACTTTTATTTACTTGAAACTAGTGCAATACTTATTTATAGCTTATTAATGTTTACTCATTTGATTTATTTGTTATTACATTATATTTAATTTTGTTCTAATCTATGATTCTTTTCTTAAAGCTTTTGTCAAGTGAAACATGTCTGAGATTGCAAAATTTGAAGGGCATGTTAGGTACTCCGCGTTTAAAAAGACGATTAAGGTTATGATAACGCCGACAAACTCTCTTGATGATTTGAAGGCACAACTTAACACTTATTTTGAGCATCTTGGTGAAATTCAATATACACGTCACATGTTTGGCCAAATGCCATGCATAGACCTAGGAGAAGATAGAGATGAATACGCATGGAAAACGGCAAGCTATATGCCTTGGCTTATTAAAGACGATAGCGACGTCGGATTTATGTTTCGGAATATGGTGGAAAATAATATATTATATATGTATGTTCGTTCCATATGCAATTGTGATGAATGTAAGTAGGGATTTAATTTAATGATGTGTAATGAGTTGTAATGTGTTGTTTGATTATGGACACTTAATTATGGACACTTTGTAACGTTTTGATGAATTTCAAACTTTTGTGTAGTTTGAACGAAATGTCGGTTTGATTTAATTATGGACAATTGTAAAAGATATTGTATTTTACTTGTTTATAAGTGAGTTTAAATGTTGTATGAATTATATTGCCTTTGGAACTGCTTTGGTTTAATTACAGGTAAAAAAATGGCCTAAAAATGGCTAGGAAATGCTTAGCATTTATGCAGAACCAACTGTCTGCATAAATGTTTTCCTCGGCAGTTAACTACCGAGTATTTCCTCGGCAGTTAACTGCCGCCGGCTATGAATTCCTAGGCAGTTAACTACCGAGTGGGCAAAAACGTATTTTATATATGTGACACAACATTATGCAATGTGTCAACAACAATTTTCATTTATTAGTCAATGTTTTTTTTTTCCAATACCAAAACCATATATATCCCATCCATGGAGGGTGGTCATTAATTCAAAAGAAATGTTATGCCAAAAAGGAGCCAAAACATGTACGTACGTCAAAATCAAACACATAGGGATGACATACAGTTTAGAGATGGAATCAAGCATTGCTTCATTCTTTAATTTTAATGTAAAATAATGGAAGGCATCCCCCCTTAATTGCCAATACCTTAGATTTCATATTCAAGCATAATTCCAAATAGAGAATTGCAAAAGTAGTAACTCATACAATTAATATTAAAATTAATTGCAAAAAGAGTAACTGATAAGGAAAATACCAAACCAGATTTCTATAAATCAGTTGAGTCATATGCTTTTGTGCTTGTTTCTTTTCATTTGTAAAACTTCAGAATTTTATTTACTAAGACAATCTCAACTTAATATTACTTAAGGAAACTAAATTATTTGCCGTTTAGACAAAAATATTGACAATTTTGACTCTGTCCAACTTTTCATGGGAATTTTGACTAAATATTTGAACTAACAATTGGTTTGACTCTATGGAGTTGTAGTTAACAACGGTCCATATTGAAGAACCATAGTCTTAGTCTTAAATTGCAGAACCATATTCATACCAAAAAAGAGTCTAGAATTGTAGATCAAAACTCGACATAGCTAAGATCCACCAACGTCATCGCAACTGCTGTGTTTTTTAGGGTCCTCAACTTCATAAATCTGCAATTGATTGCTAACTGTGAAAACAGCTTCCAAAATTTCTTACAGGAAGCAAAACCATAACAATCCTCCAAATTTATTCATCTAAGTATATCTAAACTTCTAAAGACTAAAGAAAGTAAAATAGCATTAATCAATCATTACATTTACTTAATTTGATACACATTTTTCTTGACCACCTCATTCTTGAAATAATAATGTTTCAAAGTAAAATCATTCTCTCGATGAAATAATGACTTCAATATGCAACAACAGAAAAGTGGAGAAGCAAAAGGCTAAAGAAATACAATGTTGTGCTATAGCACCTAAAATCAAAATGAAGAAAACACAACAGGCCTTAACAATTCTGCAAAACTGCCAATGGCCAACCACAAAGTTATGACTCATTTGTTCTAATATATGCAATTGATCATCACTCATCATGTCATTTGTGTGAATATATTGGCTCTAATTTTATGCGTCGGATACAACCTTTTCACTGTATTTTTCTTTTAATATGGTTTTGGCTTTTCTTACATGCATGGTAGTTCTCTTTTTAGTCTAAATGTGTCGTGCACTCATATCAGTCATATGTAAAACCATATGCTAAGTTCAATTGCATGTAGAACTTATGGAGTGTGAATTCTGATGACAATGTTTTACAGGAGGCTCCAATAATATACAGACGCGAACAGCTATACAACCAATTTCACGGAAGATCATCATAAAAAAGAAGCATTTACCCCCTAAGTCTTCTTTCTAATACTTACTCTCACTGCATCATTCGTTTTTTTTCTTCCCTAGTAAAAGACACACAAATAGTTTTGCTAAATGATGAGTGCCTCAAGTTGTAAAAGACTAAAAGCCATGTAACAAAAAAAAAGTTGTAAAATCCACTTACCTAAACTTCATTCGTAAAAGATCAATCATTGATAGAAAAATTGGATGAGAGAAGACAAAATCAAGTAAAGGAGACAAAATTAACTTTAGACAAAGATTAATGGAATTGATTCCAAGTGATAGAACGAAAACAAAAACCCAAAACAAAAAATACCCAGCCAAGCAAACAACTACAATCAATTTCTACATACCCGCGCCATTTCCTCTTCTGCTCCAGATTGAAAAAACTGCAATGCCATGCTTGAAACAGAAGCAGAAAAATATATGAGGATAGAAAAAAATGATAGAAAAATGAAGAGAGAAAGCAAATGAGATGAAGGGTAAGAAAGAAGAAGAAAACAAATGATAGAGTATTAAATTAAAATGGAAAAAACTGGAAAGGGCAGCAAGCTAAGCTCGATAACATATGAGCTTGCTAATAGGATCTTGGAAATTGGAGAGAGGGAGGGTGGGGTAACATGTGCATCTGTGTGGGAAATATACCATTGTGGTGTTGAGTGGAGAGCTGTATGGTTTTCCATGGGTATCCCAATAGACGTGATTAAATGCAGTTAGTAGTTCAAGCATACATTCAAAACCAAAATATTCTGAAAGACTAATGTATCACGGTTCACAACATTGTTTAGTTAATGCCACCGAATTAATAAGGTCTGATTCCAAAAAACAAAATTCGAAATTAAAATCTTTATATCTAATCCTAGCTAACACTCCAACCCTAATTCTAACCCTAAACCTAATTGATTTAGGCGCCAATTAATGTTGACCGTTGATTTCAATCAAAATATATCTGACGGTCGAATTTGAATTGTTGCCTACCACCATATTGTTTGTTTCCAACGCAAATAATAGTTGTTGCCATTTAATGATAAATGTATTTCCAATGCACCACTTATTATCTTAGGCGGAACATGATTCCAATGAACCAAAAAGGCTTCATCTCAATTAACTTTGTTCATTTTCCAATTAAAAAATAAAATCAACATTTTCCTTCAAACTCTGAGACCCATTTCACCTCTTCCCCTCTCGACACCTCCACCGTCTACTCTTCATCCAAAACTTCTTTGGCGTCTTCCACTTTCCTCACCTGCACACTCGAAGAACCAAACAACCCTCAAACGCAACACCCATCGTTGACCGTTCGTCCTTCTCAACGTCTCTTTCACGCTTAGTTCATCTTCCCAAAATTCTCATGCATGTCACCCCATTGGATCATTCGCTCGCTTAGTTTTATTGCATCACGCCGAATCATCATTTCCGATCTCCACTCCGTCATCTTAATCATGATTCTATCAGTCGGCTTTTTTTGGTACGCCTGTTTTTTATTTTGCTTTGTCCTTGATTTTGCTTTTATCATTTTGAGTAGCATAGTTTTAGTATAATATCAAACTTATTCTTTGTACCTGCTTATCTAAATAGTTTGAAGCTTTTTTTTAATAGTACTTTCAATTGCACACATGGGTCTCCTTGATTCTTTTTTTTTTTATCATATTTGCAACACTTGATGATTTTTATTATATGCTTTTGAAGTTTTCTATTGTTTTCCTTCTGAATTACATGAAAGAAGATATGTTTTTGGCAGAAGCTTGATTGAATGACTGACATTTGCGCTGCAAAAATCGTCGTAGAGAGACCAGCAGTGGAGAATCCGGGTTTCAACGAAAACGAGACACAACGAAGATATGCACATTTCATTGACATGTATGCCTCCTTGATGAAGGGTAAATCCTACCTCCGTATTTTTGGTGCGCCATGACAATTACATAATATGGCCGTATCTTATTTTTGTAATTCTTATGTTATTTGTATAGTAATTGTTTTGAATTTAACTATCAGGTACGTGTTCGGTGCATCCTCACATTTGTTGTTAGTGAAATATATGTTGCTATTTGGAGGATAGATGGCCCTTAAAAGCATTCACTTTGATGAAAACTATTTTGCATTTTAATTGATGTGTGTTTTGAGGTGTGCTAAGGCTGTTATTTTACAACCAAACAAGCTATTTGTAGTTAAAGTAAGATTTGAGTTTTGATATCTAATTTTTGTTTACACTTCCAATTTCATTCTTGCATGAGCTTTGTTTCAAGATTGATCAATTTCATAGTTAAAGAAGATAAGGTAATCATGGAGTCAAAATATGCATCAACTACCCATTCACACATCTCCATTTTCCTGTTTCAACATTGATCAACTATTCAAGTTCCTCACGCTCAAATGAAAGGGTTGTATGATGTTTATTTTAGTTTGATATGCCTTCATATAGTTTATATTGAACTTAAAATTCAGTTTCTATTTTTTTTTCTTTGTTGAAGGAATTCATGTTACCTTTTAGACATGTCAAATTGAGTAGCTTGGATGATCTGCGATTGATGAAGATGGTAATTGCATCAATACTACATCAAATGTGGTATATAAAGAAGTTTTCCGCAATGTGTAGTTTGTTCAATGTCTATGGTGAAAACTGTTTTGCTTTTTTGGCTGACCTGCTGCTTTGCCATGGATATAGGTAAATGCGAAACTGAAATACAACAAACTGTTATATAATATAGTCGTACTATGATGTGATTAATTTATTTGGTTGTTTCCGTATTTGTGCAGGTGAATTCAGTTTATGTATAATCATGGAAAATCTCACTCATGATATCAACCACAAAGGACGGAAAATGATGGAGTCCGATTGTGATGTCTCTTTTCATAATAAGGATGTTATTATTATTGATGACGACGATGATGATGATGATGATGATGAAGAGGACATAGAAGGCAGAACTATATTAGAGGAGAAAGTTCTTGAAATACATGGCATGGCAGACAACAACAATGCAATGGAAATTGACATTGGAGCGAATGACAATATGCATTCCAATTCCTACTGATATAGAGCACAAACAAGATGGGATTGAATTCAACCAGGAAGGGATTAATGCCGATCAAGTAAATGATGATGTTTCCTTGATTGAATTGTTCACACATGATCAAATAACTGAACAAGTCTGAAAAAGCAATTTGTTCAGGTTAGTATTCCACCTTCCTAAAAAATTTATGATGTGTTTTCAATTACCTTGATCTATTTAGGCATTGCCCGTTCTTCATCACATTCTGCTCTACATGTATTATGTCTCCCATTTTCATATTATTTCAAGTAGCAAGTAATATGAATTGAGTTTTAAGATAGTTTTCTTTGATTGCGATATTTCATTTAGAGAATATTGTTTGCCGATTCAGTCCCATCTGAAAGAAAGAAGTATCTCCATGGGATATCAAATCAATATACTACTTTATGTGATGACGATGATGTACATATCCTAATAAATATTGGGAGTTGGTCCTTTGGAGATGCTAATTTTATAGAAAATTGTGTTTTTGTTTCAGGTAAAACTTATTCAGAAGACAATGGAATAGAAAGTTTTCTGTGGTTAGTGAGACAAAAGCTTTGAGGTTGTGACTGGTGCGGTTTTCGGACGGCAGACTGTTGTCTGTGGTTCAACTGTGTTGGCAGTGGTGATGTGTTGCAGTTTGATACCTATGGTTTTCCTTTTTTAGCTTTGGGAGAGACTGTTGCATGGGACTTTGGTTTTGTTAGGGAGCAGATTTTCTGCCTGGGCTTTTCGGTTATCAGTACTGTGGGGAGCCTTTCTAGCAGGCTTTGTGTTTCTCTCACAAGCTTAGCTTAATAAATCAATTAAGTTATGTACTATTAATGCACTACTTGACTATTATTGGGACCTAAGTCACCGTATTTTCATGTCATTGCAAATATGGACGAAATCCATCCATATTTTAAGCATTTTGTTATGATCAATTGTGGCATTTGTTCACCATTATTAATCACCGTATTTAGTTATTGTAATTATTCACGTGCAATATTGACAAGTTGTGTATCCAATTTCGTGGCTTAATCTATGTAGTTATTGAACGTATGTTAAATATACCGTATTAGCTTCTCAATAAATATATACGGTTATGTTAAATATACCGTGTTACCTTCACAATAAACACTTCAAATAGCGGATGATTATTTATTTCTTCAAGTAATAGTGTTCTCAACTATATATGACACGTGCGGCAGCACGGGTGAAAAGACTAGTTGGCAAGAATTTGAGAGGGAAATATATTAGGGTTAGAGGAGCGCTAGCGGCAATCGCTCAGACACTCTCTTAAAAACACTCGCTGACTAATGAAGACACGTCATCTGTTTTTTAAAACAATGTACCGGATGATAGGCTTAGGCGGTTTTTAGAATTATAACATTTTTTTATTTCTAAAACTTTATCGCTTTTTTATTACGGGTCATGTTAACTTGTGCCTTAGGGTACAAGTTAAGGAGTTTAAAATGAAAATTAAACGTAAATTTTATATTGAAAGTATAACTTTTGTAATTTTTACGATATTGAATTCATAAGTTCCAAGAAAAACTTTTTACATTTGCCTTCTTAACTTATGCCCCAAGGGCACAAGTTAACATTTCCCTTTTATTATTGAAACCCAAAAGCAAAGAAAGTTTGCATTTGTAATTACCCTTTCTTCTTCAAACACCATTCTAGATCCAAGTTCAACCGTTGGGCGGCGGTGGTGCTGTGATGGTTCTGTTCCAACGGGAGTTACACAGTCTAGAGAAAAGGGGTTTTTAGGAGAGTTATGTGGTGAAGAGAAAACGGGTTTTGATTGGAGTTATACAGTGAAGAAAAAAGGGTTTTGATGGTTTATTGAGCTGTCATGGAGATGCATTTTTTTGTTGTTTCTTTTACCAATTTTCTCAGAAGATCTTCTCACTATTGATGTCCAAAATAGAAGATCTTCTCTTGATAAAACATAAAAAAAAGAAAGGAGATTCAGTATTAAAAAGACCAGCTTTCATTGAACATTCCACTATGTAGGGGAAAGAGTGAGGTTAGTGGGTGTGAGACGGTTGATGGATAGCGGTGGTGGCGTGCAAGTGCAGTTGACAGAGAGAGAGAGAGAGAGAGAGAGAGAGAGAGAGAGAGAGAGAGAGAGAGAGAATGAGATGAAGGGAAACTGATAGGGTGACAGTGGTGGCTTCTGTTTTGTAAAAAAATAAAAAAAATAAAAAAAGAAAGAGAGAACCGGTTGCCGATTACAAGCCTAAAATATAGGGTGACGTGGATGTATAATTGGGAGAGTATACAAGAGAGAGTGCATAACCGGTTGACGCTAGCATTCCTCGTTGAAAATTGTTGTTGACACATTGCATAAGGTTGGGACACACATGTAAAATACAATTTTGCCCCCTCGGCAGTTAACTGCCGAGGAATTAAAAATCCGGCTGCAGTTAACTACCGAGGAAAACCTCGGTAGTTAACTACCGAGGAATGATACTGGTGTTTTTCGGATATCTTCTTCCCCCTCAAAGCAAGCATGATCATTCATGATAGGCCCCACAAAGCTTAAAAATTAATTCTCAACCATATCACTTGTGAATTCCATTTCAACACAAACAAGAATTTAGAGATATATATAATAATAAGCTTACACCACAACAAAATCGTTACTTCTACGGTTGAATTTGTTTTAATTTTTTTTTACTTTTATAAAAAAACATGATATGAAGATTCATTTTCTTAATGGCAGTTGTTAATCGAAGCAAGCATGGTGAAATTAACACAACAAACGTGAACGTGGATCTAAAATTGATAAACTTCATCATCATCCATTTGCGTCGAAGACATTAATAACTTGAAGATAGCAGAAACAACACAATACTTGACCAAGGCTAAGATGAGTTAGTCTCCTACAAAAGCAAGCTTATAATATAAACCAGTTTTTGTGGTTGTGAAAGAAAAAAAACAAAAAAAGGGATTGAAGTGGAAGAAGAAGAAGAAGAAGAAAGAGAAGGGTCTGTTTTCCTCGGTAGTTAACTACCGAGGTTTTTATAATATTGTTTTCCTCGGCAGTTAACTGCAGCTGGATTTTTAAATCCTCGGTACTTAACTGTCGAGGGGGCAAAACCGTATTTTACATGTGTGTCCAAGCCTTCTCAAATGTGTGAACAGCAATTTTCTTCCTCGTTAGGGTTAACCTCATAAGAATTTACTGCGGTACAATTAAAGGGAAATTCCTCTCAAAAAAAATTAGAGGGAAATTATTAGGTTTAGGGGTTGCTTAATCTAATAAACTTTAAGAATAAGTGATACTCCCTCCGGTCACTATTATAAGCAAAAGTTCACTTTTTAGATTCATTCAATAAATTATGTATGTGGTCTATATATAGACCACATACATCATTTATTGAATGAACTTAAAAAGTCAATTTTTACTTATAATAGTGACCGGAGGGAGTATGTTTTATAATGGCTTAGACTTTTTTTTTTTTTTTAGCAAAAGGGGTCCAAGTTCTTTTGTATTCATCAATTGCAAGAAGGAATGAAGTTTTTTTCACTACAAAGGTGAAAATTGGCTTCCATAGCCACATTGATGATGAGGAAGGAATGAAGGATTATTTCCTTTGGATCACTGTTCCTTTTGAAGCCATAACTCTCACTTTTAAGCTTAAAAAAAGAGAGAAAATCAAGAAAACAAATAATCAGCCTTTGTATTTGGTTTTCAAAAATTATTTTTTAAAATAATCAACTCTTCCTATAAATAATTACTTTGCAGCCAGTGTATTTCCTGTATTTCATGTTGTGCACACTTATATGTTGTAGTACTTGAAGTTTAAATAAGAACTCAATGAAAAGTATATTTTGATGGTTAATCCATGAACTTTAAGTGGCCTTCAGTCTTTTGTTTGTTATACGTAAGCATATAACAAAGTATGCATTACTTTGAATTTATGATTACATGGATGATACATGCAGGAATCCAGTGCAATTTTCGAAATCCTTCAGGAGAACATGTTGTGCTATCCTTAAATCGTACTGAGTGATGGTTTTGCTAATCCAGTGCTATTTTCGAAATCCTTTTTAATGTGTTATTCTTGAATACTGCAAGTTCTATTAATAAGTAGACTGATCAGACGTATGGTTAGCCCATTTGGATCACATATACTTTCAAAGAGAATTTGCAATCATGTCATTGAAATCCTATTAGACAATCATTACTTGAGAAATAGTAGTGGTCTTTCAAACTCTATAATCTTGATTCCAATTTGTTGTTAAACAAATGCATATTTCATTGTGAATAGTATACTATTAAATTATGTTCTCCTGTAGTTTCTTTAGCAAGTTATTTCCCTTCACAGTGTTGATGGTTTAGCAGATACATGGATGATACATGCAGGAATTGCATCAACATTATGAGGTGGGAGTTTGTACCCTTTTGAGCATAAATTATTTCCATTCAGAGCAGCCATCCTTTTCCACAAAGGTTCGTGTCTTTCAGGTAGACTAATCAATTCATCAATAGCAGTTATTCTTTGAGTCTGTCATGAATGGTGCAGCTGTTTGGCCAGTTTTGTATGATCTCAATTTTTGTTTCCCGGTAGTAACTGACGCCATTGATATTTTGTAGCAGGGGTGTTTTTGTCGAGTAGGCTGGAATGAAGTGTCTCATTTTTTTTTTTCATTTCAAGTTGCAGTCGCTCTTAACTCTTCTGCAGATTGGATACTTATAATATTGTGGAGGTTCCATTTGGAGTGATTTGCATCTCCCCTTTTATATAATATTTCAAACTTGCTTTCTTTGCTTCAACAGTACCTATAATATAATTCTTTCACCTTGATGGTTATCACAAGTCACAACTATATTTTTGCACTTAGTTGCTAAAACGTGGTGCATTCAACTAATTTTTCTACCAATATGTTGCTTCTATATCTTATGTCAGAATTCAGGAACACTTATTTACTTTCCAGATGTGGATTCTGTTTTTTCTTTTCTTTTTTGTTGTGTAAATTTTTCTTTTAGACGTCTTTCCTTATAGCTATATGTTAATCGGTGATAGGAATTTGCTAAGCTACTTGGGATTCCTGTACTGAAGGCTAAAGGAGAAGCTGAAGCACCATGTGCCCAATTAAATAGTGAAGGTCATGTAGATGCATGCATCACACCTGACTGTGATGCATTCCTCTTTGGGGTGAAATGCATTATAAAATCTTCCTATTCCAATTCAAAAGTAAATGACCATCTTCATTGTATTTTCTTTATATTTCATTTCATCCTTCAGCCATTATAACATAACCTTTGATTTATTTATTTGAATAATGTGGGTTGCATTTTCATAAGGTTATTTTATGTTTTTGTCAGTGTTTAGTGTTAGAATAGATGTGTCTTAAGCTGAGCCAAATTCTTCTATTTTATAATTTTTGATGATATTGTTGTCTTATCTGCTGTTCATAATAATATGCAATCAGTTTATATCTGCTACGTTGTTCTCTAATTAGAAATTAGATTTTCTTTGCAACAGCTTATATTATAAACAAACATTTATACGAGGAGTATAAATATATGCAAGGCAAAAAACGGCGAAAATCAAAACAAAAAAAGCGACTGTCACAAGACAACAGCCACAAGGCTTTCAAAACTAATATTTATTCACAGGATTTCATTTAAGATACTAACAGAGAAAACATATAAGATGTTTAGGTCAAAAAAATGCCCTCCTATGAAGTTTTTCATTAAAAAAAAAAATGACCTTCATGTTAATCTATTTGATGAGATGGATTTCCAATTGTCTTACGAGAAGACTGACTTCAGACGAAGTTAATTCTGGCTTTTTGGTAAGTGATCTCTTTTGTTAAATCATTATAATATCTTCAATTTAAGATTGGTTGTGGGTGGAACCGAATGGTTATGGCGCGAAGGATTCATGAAACCATTTTTTTTTTTTTACCATTGTTTGCTTTTAGGAAGTATGAGATGTAGTTTGGGGGTATTGACTTATGGACAAGCATTTTTAAAGTAGACTGTTTTGGTTTATGTATGACTGTTAAAGGTTTGTACCACCTATTTTGGTTTAATCTTTTGTTCTGATTTGTAGTGGGCTTAAGCAGCCACTAAAATTTGAATTAATGCTCAGTTCTGCTTTGTAGTGAGCTTAAATAGCCACAATGAGCTTAAAAAGCCACTTAGTGAGTTTAGTGTGTTTCACTCATATGACCTAAATGTTACAATTTGATTAACATCGAACTCATTTTGCAATGTGCTATGTTATGGTTGTTGATTTTCTGCATTTACTCTGTCATTGTTCTTATGTTGTAATGAAGTTTCAATTACATTATATTTAACATGCTTCTAATTTATTGTTGTTGTCTTCTGTTTCGGTCTACTGTGTGGTTTTTCCGTGTTGATAGCAGGTCTGCAGTCTTCTGTTTAAGTTGCTGCTGCTGGTTGTTTTCTGCTGTCACCAGTTGTTGCTGCTGCCAGCAGCTGCTGTGGTGCAGGATTGCGCGCGTTGGAGTGTTTGGGGGCTGGGTTTGATGCGGTGGTGTGGTATGCGTAGGGGGTCATTCCTATTGTCTGGTTGTTTTTTCCGGGTCTGTTTGGTTCGTTGTCTACCGTAGCATCACCCTCTAGCTTTAGGAGGCAGAGTTTTTCTGTTTTAGGAGTCCGGTGGTTTTGTGTTTTAGGTTTGGCGTTCCGCCTATATACGGCACCCTGTTTGTGTTGTTTTGTACCGTTTTCGTTTGCGCGGTTGGTTGTGCGGCTTGCACCCTTCTGTAGCTTTAATAAACTTTGTTGTTTCAAAAAAATAAATAAATTATTGTGCTTATATGTTGTGCCCATCATTGACCCGTGCGATAGCACGGGTCGCGCGATCTAGTAAGTATAACAAAACATATTACTAATAATGACATCCAAAGTTTGTTTGACATACGAACGTACTAAAGTACATTTTAGAATATTTATAGACCACATTTGATGTTGCCGGCCACCACAAAAAAAAAAAGTATTTTTTTTCTAACGAGTAAAAATAATTAAAGTTGCTAGCCAAGAATGGTCAACAATCAAATTAGGTTTAGTTGGTTTTTTATGTTGCTGAAGAAAGGGCAACCGAACAAGAACCCCCTAATCCGACTTAGGCAAATCTTTTCTAAGTTTAAAATGTTTCACAAAGGTTGGTTACATGAGTGTCAAAATCAGTCAAACATACATGAAACTTTAAAATTCAGCTGTATAAGACCCATGTTCCATGTTTTAGCTCCCATGAACTAAAACATCTATTTGTACAAAACATGATAAAAAGTGGCAAGGGATGCGTTGATAAAAGGAACAATAATGTGTCTCAGTTGGCAGGAACAATACATAATACAGTCAAGGCAAACACAGAATACTATGTACATCTGTAACAGATAGAAAACACAAACCACTCGTTAGAATAGTCGAATAAGGTGAGTCAGAGTCATATTTCATAGGTTACAATGTTCTTTTTAGTAAGATTAATTTTGATTATAGAAAACCCTTGATTATAAATTAAAACAAAAATAAAATATTAAAGGTATCAAGATATGGAATGGAGTAACAGTTTCGGGTGCTATGACTCTCATGTCCCAAGAAAAATCTACCACTGGTTTGCACAAATCATGAAAAAATGAATTAAATCGATAAACACATTTCAAATAGAGAACATGAAAAATAGAGAACATGAAAAAACAAAATATGAAATACAATTATATAAAGTTCTATGAAATATTTTGTGAAAATATGAATTTTTTTTAATTGTATTTTTAAATAAACCGATCAACCGAACCAAACCGATCTAGTTTGGTTTGGTTCATGGTTTTTCATTTCAAGATCCGTGAAATCGATGAACCAATCCGATGATAACCACACTCCTTATTTTACTAATATTATCCTACCTCACACAAACTTATGGTTAGGCCCAAAATTAAACATAAAATACTTTTTAATTCATTCACTTTCTCTCATCTTCATCTCATCTCATTAGTTCATTTCTACTAAAAAAGAAACCCTAGTCGTCAACCACACCAAACCCATTGTTCATCGCTATTGGTCACTGCTGAGATCGTTTATCTCTTGGTTAATTTTATCATGTTTATGTCATTGATTTATACTCATTATATTTCATTGTTTTCCATGTTCGTTTTCTATGCCATTGATTTATACATGTTACGTTATATGTCATTGTTTAGTGAAGATTAGAAAAAGTTATTCAAAAAAGAAAGCATTTGCGATTTGCGTAAAATTTTGATCATGTGTGATGTCACTGATGTGTATTGATAAAAATTGGAATAAAACTATAAAATATATATACTACTCAATAAAAAGTGCATCCCTAAAAAAAAATTCACACATGTATGCATAACTTTTTATTTGTTGGTTCAGAAATAATTTTATAAGTTTTAGAGATTTAAAAATATTAGAGATTAACACTAATCAATTCTAAACTGATTTTTGTGTTTGTTGATGAATGATGCACATATAGATCATAAATGAATGAAATATTTGAGTTTGATGAAGTTGTTTTTGAAGAATGATGGATGAATAAATATTGGATCATGTGTATGAAGTATTGAATAAAGTTAGTTATAAAAAGTTGTTTGAAAAATAGAGAACATGAAAAAACAAAATATGAAATACAATTATACAAAGTTCTATGAAATATTTTGTGAAAATATGAATTTTTTTTAATTGTATTTTTAAATAAACTGATCAACCGAACCAAACCGATTAATTTGGTTCGGTTACTTTTTTGAAAAACAGTGAAAACCGAACCAATCCAAACCAATGAAGGTTTCATCGGTTCAGACATTTATTTGATTGAAAATCAATCCAATCCGAACAGTTACACCCCTACAGAAGGAGGAAAACCATGTGCGATCTGTCTGAAGGTTTTTATTACTTGCCTCTAAGAGCCATTCCACATTAATTGTATGTTTGTTCTTTATTTGAAGGATCGCATATTCATGTGGAATAAATCATGATATTCAAATGGCATTGGCACATTCGATAAGATGTTTTAGATGTCCTTTGAATTAGGGACATACCATGTGAGTATGTGATTAGTCTAGAGTTTTTTTTTCTAAAATTATAAGGGCAAAATTCACTCACGCCTGTTGAAAAATGTAAATTTACAAATCAAGTATAATTGAACTCATGTGATTAATAAGCTCAACAAAAGACGGGTTATTCAGAAGAACTAAGTTTGATTCTTGAATAGAACAATTTTATCATATTTTATTTACTTCTCGACGAAACTTCGACAAAAAAACATATAAAATTGCATTTTTTTTGAACAAACGATCTCAGCGGTGACCAATAGCGATGAACAATGTGTTTGGTGTGGTTGACGACTAGGGTTTCTTTTTTAGTAGAAATGAACTAATGAGATGAGATGAGATGAAGATGAGAGAAAGTGAATGAATTAAAAAGTATTTTATGTTTAATTTTGGGCCTAACCATAAGTTTGTGTGAGGTAGGATAATATTAGTAAAATAAGGAGTGTGGTTATCATCGGATTGGTTCATCGGTCTCATGGATCTCGAAATGAAAAACCATGAACCAAACCAAACTAGATCGGTTTTGATTGGTTCAGATCGGTTTCAAACCGAACCAAACAAGGTCGGATATTTTTTGGGTTTGGTTCGGTTTGGACTTTCGATTTCGATGGTTTTGTCCAAACCATTTACACCCCAAAGCTTCTGGATAGGATTTAAGTTTAACATAAATTAGTTTAGGGGTATACATTATTTTACTTTTCACATATAGTAATTATGTTAATTCAATTCTATGTTCTATTTGGCTGTTCTACTTTATATAGGACATTAAGACAACTTCTGATCTAAGGTAATTTTTTCAACAAAAAAAAATTTATACAATGTTAAAGATAACCACAAACTTTATGAAAATTTGCAATAGAATTACATATAGTCTAATAATGAGAGAATTTTAGATTAGAACATAAATTACGTTATATGAATAGAATTTTTTTTTTTGTGGTGGCCGAGATTTGAACCCGGACCTTGCATCTATTATGCAATATACATATTAACTGAGTTAAACTCACGAAGACATACTAATAGAAGATTTAACTATTTGTATCTGGAGCTGTGAATTTATGCAAACTTCCAAAATTCATTTCATTACACATATATAATTTGAAATGGTGAAAAACTACATGAGGCTAAAGAGCGCTACTCATATAAACCCTACACACAAATCACAAATATTTAAGCTTGCTTCCTTTCAAAAACTACATTTTTTTAAGAGGCAAAAACTACATTTTCTAAAAACAATTTTTATCATTTATTAGGAGAGATCAACCCTTAAATGAATCTCAATTACTTCAAAAATCTACATGCCGTCAATCTATTTTAATCAAAGGTTAATAATATTCTCTAAATTGACTCACGCTAATGGATACTACCTAGTCAACGAATTCATCAGGTTAATAATATTTCACTTGCATCACATTAGATTGATGAAACATCTCAACAAAGGTACCTACCTAGTGGTGAAGGAGATGAATGAAAATCATAGATCGCGAAAGAACGAATGAATGAAGACAGGAGAAGCATATGGTGTATGCTTAGGTCAATTAAGTAGAGCCATTGGATCAAATGAAACCAAAGGATAGAATTTGGTGTCAAAATAAAGTTTGAAACCTTATGTCAACATATCCTATCTCACACACACACACACACACACACACACACACACACACACATAGGGGCTGTTAACTTGCATTCACCTAAAAACACTAAGGTGCAAGTTAACAAGTTGCACCTATTTGTACTTTACTAAAACACTTTTTTGTCTATATTAAACTTTATTTTAATTAAAAGGACATTTTTGTAAATAACATAAATAATATTTGTTTATAATAGAAAAACATGGGTGTTTTGGTAAATAACTAGTAGGTGCAGCTTGTTAACTTGCACCTATTTGTACTTTACTAAAACACCATTTTGTCTCTATTAACCTTTATTTTAATTAAAAGAACATTTTTGTAAATAGCATAAATAATATTTGTTTATTATAGAAAAACATGGGTGTTTTGGTAAATAGATAGTAGGTGCAGCTTGTTAACTTGCACCTTAGTATTTTTAGGTGGGTGCAAGTTAACAATATATATATATATATATATATATATATATATATATATATATATATATATATATATATATATATATATATATATATATATATATATATGATACAAAGTGATCTTGCATACACATTATGGTTTGACAAAAAAAGATGTAAGTCATTAGACTTAAACCAAATCTCAACCATTAATTCCAGTTAATCAAGTGCTATTAATTCATAATATATCTAATTAGAACACCAAAAACGGTGACATATGTGATCCGTCTCCTTCATCTTCTCTAATCTTGTTTCTTCGAATGCTACCACTTCTCGTTGTATTGTTCTATATCCACCAATCCTAATTCTTTCAATTTTTCCCATGATCAGATTCTTTGTATTTATTTCATTCTTATCAAATGGTTGTCAATTAATCTATCACCCTTTCAAATAAAATGCTTATTCTACCTATAGAAGTAAGAACAATAAGATCGTCTTCTATTCTCCTTCTGCACGATGTATTGTATATTCAATGATGAAGGAGACGGATCAAAAGGTTGCCAATAAAATTTGATGTCTGTTAGTGCTTTGCTAATTGATTATCAATGATCGGCACCATCAAAGATATCAAGGAGATAGATCACATGTGCCACAGTTTTTGGTGTTCTTTTACTTGGATATATTATGAATTATTAGCCACTTGATTAACTGGAATTAATGGTTGAGATTTATACCTGGTGTCAACTGATCCTGCATACATATATATATATATATATATATATATATATATATATATATATATATATATATATATATATATATATATTAGTTTGCTAGGATACACCTACTAGTTTTTATTAAGGTGTGTTTTAGCAAAGATATAACTAAAAAGTTGTTAAATACATCTTAAGGTGAATGTTGCTAAAACACACCTTCTTAAAAAATAAGTGGGTGTATGTTAGCAACTCCTATAGGCATTTACAAGAATACACCCAGTTATTTTTTAGAAGGTGTGTTTTAGCAAGTTATAACTAAAAAGTAGTTAAATGCACCTTAAGGTGTAACTTGCTAAAACACTCCCACATAAAAACCACTGGGTGTGTTCTAGCAAATCTCATATATATATATATATATATATATATATATATATATATATATATATATATATATATATATATATATACAAAGTGATCTTGCATACACATTATGGTTTGACAAAAAAAGATGGCCACTCAACCCCCGACCAGGGCCCACAGAAGATTGACGTAATGAGCTGAGGCAAAATTATGCTCTAGTATACGAGGCTTAAGATGTTTGGTGCTTATAGTAGACGAAGCTTAACCACCTTTCAAAGAATAAAGCTTAACAACTATATATGTATCAACTAATTCATATATATAAGGTTACTAGTAGCCCGTGTATATTCTTCTTCCCTTCCTTCCTCTCTTTCTTTTATTTTTCACATGAGTTGAATGGCCTATGGTATACATTTGGAGGCATGAACATGAAACACATGATATATTAACTTCCATTTATTGGTTTTGTTCGACGATAGTACGAGTAAGAATTGATTTTAGGGTTTGCTGGCTTAGGAGTAAAAAGACCTAACTTGCTTTTACATTGTGTGGGGTATATTACTTTGATTTCAACATTTATTTGTCAATCTAACACTATGCAATATTGTAGTTGGGTATCACTTTCAACCAAACAACACAAGGGATTTAATTAAGAGTGAATAATATTCCAGTCCTTGGCAAAATATCTGACCTGGGTCTCTCATAAAAACATTGTAGCTTTTAACCGAACATTTATCGAAACATTGTTTTTTCTTATGGTATGTACTATTTTTTTCACCATCGATTTCGTTTTTGTCATCTTGTTGCTATGTTATGTAATCGAATTAAAAGATAATATTCGTGATCTTAACTCAGTTGTTAGAAACATTGCATATTAATTATATGTAGGGGCAAGGGTTCAAATCTTTGACACATAACGGATCTTGAGTTTTTTTGTTCGGGGTGTCCAATATCTACGAAATATATATTAAACAGTTTCTAAAATTTAGCAAAACTATGAGCTGGTGTAGTGGCTCAGCTGCTTGAATATATGTTGCTTGAATATAACATGAATATAACATGTAGTGGTTCAGTTGCTGACACCTCACTTCTCCTTATTTAAAATATATGAGCTCCAATCACTAGAATACTTGACAATAAAAATAATAATTTAGCCCTACACTTGATTTAAGCTCCTAAATTGTATTTTCTTCCTCAATTAACTAAGCTTCTAATTCAATCACATAAGTACACAACATGGTGGAATGATTCTGTCAAAAATAAAATAAAATGGTGGAATGACATTGTAGGTGAAAACATTACATTTGGCAAAGAAGGAAAACAATTCTTAGATGAAGATTTGGTTAGAGTTCTTAATTTATTTCTGTGATAGACTAAACTTTATATTTTTTAACGGGAGATTAAATTGAATCTTGGATTTTTAGTTATAGGGACTTTAAAGAGTCTTGTCTCTTTTAATGCTCTTTATTATTCTATGCTTATGATCTTCCTCCATTCATGGATATGTGACTGTGACATGGTATCATAACGATACCGTACAAGTTTTGTAAATAACTTCCATGATAATTTGTGCAATTCATATACAAACTACGTGGAAGAACATGATTCCAATTATAATTTATAGAAGAGAAAATTTTAGGTTCTTCACCACCGTAACGGAACCCCTCCAATCAGGGGCGGATCTGAGCAGGGCAGGGTGTGGCAATAGCCACACCAGCCCAGCCCAAACCCATTTTTTTTTTTATACAAAGCCTATCTTAAGTTATATATATCCTCTATTCCGTAAGAGTCCTGCTCTTTACCCAAACAGTTTTGCTCACTCCCAAAGTAAAATACAAATATACCCCTACGCATGTTAACATGCGTTACGTATGTTAACATACGCTAGTTGCAATATTTACGCAACTTAAGTCACGCAACGTGACTTAAGTTGCGCTACGTGATGTTATTAACCCAGGCAGAACCTCATTCTGCCTCATTTTCATCAAACAACACACACACTTCTCAATTTTCTCTCAAATTTCCCAGCTCCAAAATTCCTTCAACTTCAAATCAAACAACACTACAACAACAAGAACAAGTAAGCTTTCACTTAAACTATGTTGTTATGATAAAAAATTTCACTTAATCTACAATTTTTTAGGTTTATTGTTTTGTTAAAATTTTAAATTTTTTTGCAAGAAATTATAGAATGCTACATGCAAATGACTTATAGTGTTTAATTCTTATGATGTTTAGATGTTTGCATTTTACACTTAGATTAGATTTTTTTTTTAGATTTAGGGTTTGTTTAATTTTTTTTTTTTTTGCAACATTTGATACAATGTTACATGCAAATGAGTAATATTGCTTAATTATTTAGATCTTTGAATGTTTATGTTGTAGTTATCATTTTTAGGGTTTATGTATAATTTGCACTCCAAGTGTTTGATGAAATGTTTGAATGAGTTTTTCATTGATTGTGTTTAATTTGTAATTGTGTAGATTTGAAGCAATGGCCGGGTGGATCGACGTTCATGCAAAATTCAACGGCGGAGAAACTCAGAGGTTGAAGGTTCGGTGCCTTGATGTAACGTTAAGAGGTCTCAAGGATCAACTGAATGAATTCTACCAAGGAGTCAACCCCAGAGACACAAGGAGGGTGCAAAATATTCTGTATAAACGTCCAAAGCTCGACGAGGGGAGCGTATCATTCACTTGGGTGGAGTTAAAGAACGACGAAAACGTGACGAACATGTTTTGGGAGCACACCAAGTTCCAGTGGATCGATATGCGGGTGACGTTGCTGAGATCAACTGAAGATATCATCAACAACTTGATTCCACTAGAAGATCGTCATTAGTTAGGGTAAGGTGCATTCAAACTACAACATTTGTCTCACCTCTGAAATGGGGTGATTCAAACTTGCCAAACGGCGAGGACTCAAGCATTTCGCTCCGCGTTCATGTTTTTCCTTTGAAAAGATTAAATTTTTGTGAGGCTTGCTTAGATGATGGTATTAAATGTCAAGGAATGGACCTCATTTCGTTGGCACTTGAATACCATCATCTAAATCAAGCCTGACAAAAATTTATTCTTTTCAAAGGAAAGCATGAATGCGGAGCGAAATGCTTGAGTCCTGTTGTTTGACAAGTTTGAATTTACCCCATTTCAGAGGTAAGACAATTGTTGTAGTTGGAATGCACATTCCAACTACAACAATTGTCTTCCTTTGGATGGGGTCATTCAAACTAGTTAAATGGCAGGACACCGGCATTCGTCCGGGAGTGTTTTTGTTCCATTCTAAGTGTTAATTTCTTGTTGGCTTCGTTTAAATGATGGTATCGAAGTGTCAAGGTCTGGACCTCATTCCGTTGGCAGTTAGATACTATCATTTTAAACCAAGACCAACAAGAATTTAACATTTGGAATGGAACAAAAGCACTTCTGGACGAATGCTGGAGTCCTGCTGTTTAGCTAGTTTGAATTGACCCCATTCAAAGGTAAGATAATTGTTGTTGTTGGAAGGTACATTTCCGAATGTAATGTAATGGTAGTTGACGTACATGTCTTTTACGTAATGTAATGTAATGATACCACAATGTAATGTAACGTAGATGAAATTATATCTAAATAAAATTGTCTAAGAATTAATGTTGTGTACTTATCGAATTTATTTATTCAATACGCCATTTTTATTTGAATTAATGTTGTGTACTTATTATAATTTAGTCGCAATATTTATTTGAATTTTCTCCGGCAGATATGCGCAATATTTATTCGAATTTTCTCCGGCATATATGCGCACTTAACTAGCGTAACTTAACTAGCGTCACTTAACTAGCGTGACTTAAGTCACGCACCTTATAAGTTGTGCGCAAGTTAAGTCACGCACCTTATAAGCTGTGCGCAAGTTAACTTGCGCAAGTTGGCCGGTGCTAAAAACTGAAGCACAAACGTTTCTTGGACGGTGGTCAATGGCATTGATTGATTTTTACACGTTTTTTTCAATTCTTTCACACGTTTTTGGACCTTAAACCACCTATAAATACCCTCCCAACCATCCTCTTTTCCTCACATTATCTCTCCCCACTATTTCTCTTCTTTTTATTTTATTCTTTAGTCTCTAGGCTTCTTTAGTCTCTAGGCCCCCTTAGGTAAATACCGGTGGCTTTTGTCGAAAATAGCGGTCCATTAGGTTGGGGAAAAGGGCATCATCCCTTGAGGTAAAATTAGATTTGCTTCCTTTTACTCCCAAAATCTTTTTACCGTGGGTAAAAAGAATCATCATGGAGGTATAAAAGGAACCAAATATAAATTTACCTCAAGGGGTCTTGATGTCGTTTTCCCCAACAGGATGGATCGCTATTTTCGACAAAAAGCTATTGGCATATACTGAAGAGGGTCAAAATAAATATTAAGTATGTTAGTTAATTGGAATAAATATTTGTATTGCTTATTGTAATATTTGAATAATATTAATAAAATGAGAGTTCTATTTACTATTTGTATCTTTTTTTGCATTTATTTTATTAATTTCGAATTTATTTATTTTTGCATTTATTTTATAATTTCGAATAATAATGAATTAGGAATAAAATCAATTTCTACCCAACGTACTCAAGTTAACTTGCGCTAGTGTTGTAGTTTGGCGTGACTTAAGTCACGTTTGTTATACACTTACGCATGTTAAGTCACGTAACGTGACTTAACATACGTAACAAATGCACTAGCGCAAGTTAAGTTGCGTAGGGGCATTTTTGACTTTTACTTTGGGAATGAGCGAAACTGTTTGGGTAAAGAGCAAGACTCATTCCGTAAAACTAATAGTTTTGTAGCTTTGGCCTGGTGGCTGGGGTTGAGTTTTTGAGTGCAGACTTGGATGTCCCAAGTTCAACTCTCACTTTCTCTCACTTTCTGCATTTTTTTCTTAATTTTTTCAAGTTGCTTGCAATTTTCTTATTTTTTTCAGATAAGATATAATCTTCAACACAATCTCATGTGCGTGATATAAGATTAAATTAAGTTGGGAGTAATATATTCGCAAAATGAACAACTGAGATATTAGTGTTGGGACAAATTTTATATTAGTGTTAAAGGATAAGAGCAGCTTCTTGTAAAGCATTTCCAATTCACTTTTAATAATATAAACAACATAAATTATATGTGAATATATATTAAGATTTTGCAACTTATGTCATGCATTATCTAATCTATAAAAAAAAATATATATATATATAAAGGGTCATTTTTGGATTGAGATTTTCTACTCCGAATTTAACATTCGTTTAAATTATTATATCATTTTTATGATGTCATTTAAATTATAATTAAAAAGTTAAGTTCACTAAAATATAAACAACTTTACTACATAAGGAACAAAATAATTGACGATTTGTTACGATTAATACAAATGTTATTATTTGTATAATTTATTTCGTTAAAATTTTAGTCTTACTTTTTTCAAAAAAAAATAAAAATAGCCCCACTAATAATTTAATCCCAGATCCGCCCCTGCCTCCAATGCTCTTGAATTTGCAACAATGTAAGAAAACAAGAGGCCACTGTGACCTTGATACCATACAGGAAATCACATGCATACTCATCAATATATTCACTACCCAGCACGATAGAGAAGATTGGAATTGGTTGATTTTGAGGTATATAATTAAGCGAGGTTCACGTGCATGCAAATTAATTAACAAAACATGGTCAATGCATTTTGTGTTTTATTACACCATGAGCTCAAAGTATCAAAAGAGAGTGAAACATAAAGTTACTTGGTGTACAAGTAACCTGTTTTAGTACAAGTAGCTTAAGTGTAGTACAACTAGCTTAAGTGTAGTACAATTTCTTACTTGTATAAATACCATTGTACTTACTTCATTATCAAGTAATAAGAATATTCCATTTTCTTCAGTTTCATAATATGGTATCAAGAGCTCTCTTTGAAGAGAGTTTGTTGCGATCCGTAACTGCCTCGTTTCGCTGCGTTTTCGCGTGTTGTTCTTGAGTTTCTCGCGCAATTTTCTTCTCCTTTCTCGTTGAATTCACTGTGAATTCATCATTTTCTTGTTGAATTCGTTGTGAATTCACCGTTTATTCTCTGATTTTCTTCCTTTTCCTGGAAAATTTTCAATTTTTCTCCAGTTTTTCTTCTTCCTCCTGATTCAGTCATGGTTCGTCAACAAAATCCAATTGATACTACTTCAGTTTTCTATGTTCATCCCAGTGAAGGTCCAAATACGGTTGTTGTTACGCCTCTTCTCACCGGTTCCAATTATCCAGCTTGGAGTAGATCCATGCAACGTGCACTTGGCGCGAAGAACAAACTTGCTTTCATTGATGGTTCTATTCCGGTTCCTGATGATGATGATTTGAACATAGTAGCAAACCCTCATGAGGCAATATGAACGTTTGCAGACGGAAACAAATGAAGGTATGTCTACACATTTCACTAGGGTTCAGTCATCAATACCTAATCAATTGAAGCACTGTGGTGAAAAGATCTCACATCATGTGATTGTTGATAATATCTTGAGAAGATTGGCATCAAGACTTCACCATCTTGTTGTGGCGATTGAAGTATAAATTAAAATAATAATGTAGAAACGAAGTTTGAGGAGTTGCAAGGATGTGTTGAAGGTCACGAGCATAGGCTCGGTGAAAGAGAAGGAGAGAAAACCATTGAGCATAGTTAAATGGTTATTCTCCTTTCTCGTTGAACACTAAGAGAAGAATTAAGGTTATTCAGAATAAAACTAGATAGCATAGTTAACAAAATAGAAGAAAATTTCTTAAGAATAGAAATGAAAAACACAATTTGGGGAATCCATGATTTAATGGTTTTACAAATTTCATATACAGATGAAATGATAGAAGAGTTAGAAGGAATAGGAAATATTTCTGCTACACAAAAAGAAAGAGCCACAACCCTGTTATGGCCATCTCAAAAACTAATTGAATTTGAACAATCATTAGAAAAAATTTTATAATGCCCGGTTTAGATCTTATAACCGAATTAAAACTCTTTAAGGAAAGATTAGAGAACATAGTCTCTGATATAGAATTCTATCATAGAAGAATTGTCTTAAGACAAATTCTTTTTCATTCTAAAGAATTTGTAGTTTTTCATATAGAATATATTGATGATTTTCTAAGAGAAATAGAAGATTTAGAAAATCTTACTAACACTCAAAGAGAAAGAGCTAAAACACTCTTAAAACCTTTTCAAGGGTTAATTAAAATCGAACAAATGTTAAACCAAGTTCGAGAAAAATCCGCTGAAAACCCCACTCCAAATCTGGTATCAGAGCAAGTAATACAATCCTGAGGGATAAAAACATGAAAATAAAAATAAAAATAAAAATATTTTATTTTCAAAAAGACAAAAACTTTTTAAAATTGCTTTTTTACTCAACAGACTTGAAAGAGTCTTATATAATATCAGTTAATCTTTTAACCGATTTAAAAGCTCATAAACGTGAGTTGTCAAAATTCTATTGGCTGTGCCCAAAAGACAGGTGTTAGGTCTGTGCCTATGCAAGTGTTTCTCTAGTACTATATTGTCACTACACTATTATGGCTTGTTTGGTAGAGGTGAATTAGACGAGAGAGAAGTTGAAGGGAGAGAGATAGAAGAGAAGTGGAGCATTTCTCCTGTTTGGCAGAGAGAAGAGACAGGCGAGAAAGAGTTAAAACATGTGGGTCCCACGGTTTTCAGAATCTTCACATAAGTGCGAAGAAATGAGGGAGAGACCTTTCGAAGTTTTAACTTTCCAATTTTGCCCTTGGTGCTGCCAGCAAAATGGGGAAACGAAGTATAGAAGAAGACGATGGCTTGGAACAGAGAAGACAACATAGTAAAAATCAGTGAAAATGGTATATCAATTATCAAACATTATTCCTATTCAATACATATCACATTCGTTCTCACTTTATAAATCCAAGTAACATTTTGATGTTTTAATTTATTCAAACCAAAACTCAAATCAGTTGCAATTAACTGAAGCTATTAAAAAAAAAAAAAGACCTAGAGAACCTGAAGCTACAGAAGGCTACTGGCTGAGGAAGGAAATAAATTGCGGTGGTGAAAACGTGTGGGGTTGGGGGAATAGGTTTAATTGAGTTAAATTAATATTAAAGTTATTTTTTTTTTTGGTACAATTAAAGTTATTATATTACTACTAAACAAGTAATTAATTATTTTAATTAAGTTAATCAAGGTTAGTTAAGTTAATTTAATTGAATTATATATTAACAGAAGTTAATTGAATTCAATTTTTAGAGGGGAGAAGTTAATTGATTTTGTTTAGGGGTAGTTAATTGAATTTTTTTTGTTACATTAGACTGGTTCTTTAACATATCTTTGATTCAAGGGTATTTTTGACCATCCAAAAATAATAGCACTTCTCTCTTCCCTATTTCTTCTCTTCTTCTCTTGTACCAATCAACACATCAAATCTACTCTATTTCTCATCTTTTTCTCTCTTCTTATATTCTCTCTCACCTATTTCTCTCTTCTCATTTTCTTCTCGGAACCAAACACACCCTTAGTGAAAAATAACCTACGAATCCCGCATACCCAAACACGGAGACGTATCCATAATGGATATCGATACTCTATGGATAATCACGGATACGTACTTACGAAGTATCAGAATTAATTGTTTTTATTTTTTTTAATTTATTTTATCAAATACCTATATGATACTCCACATATACTCATATGATACTTCACAAATATGTATCCTAGAAAAGATGAAGGTTAAAAAAGTGAGACAATGTTGTGGAAAGTTAGTGGAGATGTAATGATTCAATTTTAGGTATGAAAGAGTAAAATTGTTTCTCGATGAACCACTTAAAACTATGCTTTTTGTAGATGAAAGTAACGAGAGATATGAGATTCAATTAATCAATATTAGACAAAATTTGTGTTGAATTCTTTTAATGATGTTTATGTTGATATTCTAACATATGAATTAAAATTGAATATGACATGTACTAAAACTTTACATTTTTTTATTTTGATAAAGTGTATTATTTTCAAAATTTGTGACTTTTATAATAATATAATAATTAAGAGTAATTAATGTTTATTTTCTTCAAATATTTTACATGCATATAAGTTTTAGTATAAAAAATTGTTAACGTATCTTAATTGTGCCATATCCGTAAAATTTTCGTGTATATGCGTACCCGTATCATATTGTACCCGCACCCTTATCACGTATCAAGGTTTCATAAAAAATAACTATCATGTCCTTCATTTTCATTTGAAATGACTAAGTTATCCCTTTTCATCCATGCTTGGTTAAATTATCCAGATTTTTTTTGTCAAATTTTATCCAGATTTTAATTCATTCTTACTTCATTGGTTAATTAAAAAATTGGACCGTTACATAATCAAAATTTGTGTATAGTCATAAAAATAACTATTAAATGAGGAAAACAATCTTCCGTGAGCTTAACTCAGTTGGTAGGGATATTATATATTATATGTAGGGGTTGAGGTTCAAACTCCGGACACCACACTTCTCTGCATTTAAAATGTGTGACCTCTAACTACTAGGTTACTTGACAAAAAAAAAGGAAAACAATAATAGAGAATTTGAAACTATAATTTCATGACCAATCTTATTCGTATAGTTATTACATAAGAGATGAACCTTTCTTAAATATAAAATGACTGGTTTATTAATAATAGAAGAATTACAAACTTTTAGGATTTATACTACTGGATGGAGGTTTGCAACATGGAGGTTGATCACAGAACATTGGTTGACATTCTAGACCAGGATGTGGGCAACAAGGTGGTGGACCTTGTACATTTTCAACAAGAGCACATGCCATAGCAAGAATGAACACCACAAACTTTAAAAAATTCTTCAAAAAAGTTTCCATTATAACAAAGTTTAGTTTGCAAATAAAAATAAAGCGGATATTTGAATGGCATGTTAAAGTAATATCTACTTATTTATAGACAAAGATAGAATCATCAAAAATATCATAGTCAAAAATATTTTGACGTTTTTAATGTGCAAACCATAATTGTTTTTTTATGTTGACTATTTATTAGTTGACTAATTTTTTTTTTTGAAGCATTAGTTGACTAGCTTATGACAAATTTATTTTTACAAGTAATTTATGATACCTTTTTTTCCAACAATATCTATTACTAGTCAAGATAAAAATATAATTCCTCCGATCCTATTTATAAGAGAAAGTATGTGGTTCAAAATTTAGTCCAAATACATTAACTTTTGTTGACCCAATTTTCTCTTATAAATAGGACCGGAGGGAGTAATATTTATTAATTAAGAATAATTTTTAATTCTTCATTAGTTTTTTTAAGTAGTCTATTGGTTCGAATCATAACCTTTGCATATATAATGTGATGTCCTTACCAACTGGGTTATTCTCACGAAGAATTGTTTCTCAATTTTTTTTTACTAGTAATAAATATTGTTAGAAACTAGTTTTTTTTAAGAATCTAAATTAGTCCACTCAAACAGACACCGGGGAGAATCAAACCTGAAATCTTGAAGAGGAGCACACTCTTAGGTTCCAAGTCAATACCATGAAGTCAATCCAGGTGGTGTTATTGTTAGAAACTAGTGAAAATTATACACTAACTCAAAAAAATTAATTCTTCATTAGTTTTACCTATATATTTACTTATTTATGAATTTGAATATATTAGTACAAGTATAAAATGTATATTTACACAACTGATAAAATATATTAATACACTTATTTAATTATATATATTTTAAAAAAATAAACATAGTATTCAAAAAATAACCAACATTATATTTGTCTAATTAAGGACTAAGTTTTTCAAGTAGATCTTTCCTTACACCTTGCTTCTCCGTAAAAAAATGAAATGGTAGAAACAATTGTAAATTCTACCTCAATTAATAATGTCGAAATTGTCTATGATGAACACTTCTACGTAAATTCGAACTCAAAAACTCACTGTGTATGTGTATTTCAATGATACTTGTCATTTCGTTTGTAGACTAAAATAGTGGAAAGAGGTAAAGAGAATGAAATGGGATGTAGAAAGCTAGGGTGTGATATAATCCAATTCCATAGATTATCTTCTACTTTTTTTTATAAATTTTATATAGATTTTCATCTTGGTTACACACTCTCCAAACCGTATAACACCAAAACAAAATACTCTCAATATATCATATGCGGCTGCAAAGTGACCCTAATTGTTAGGAACACATAAGAGCGTTTTCAATAGGAAAACGTGCCTTTAAAACAAGCAATATCCCTTACAAAATCTATCATTTAAATTTGATAATGTGGCAAATGGGATTCCTTATTATTTTTTTGGGTTGAATAATTTTTTAGTCTCAATCAATATATCAAATTTAGGTTTTTGTCCTGACATGTTTAAGTTCCAATAAAAAATTTCCGCATAAAATTTTAGTCTCATTCAATATGTTTTTTATTCCTAAACTTTAAAAAATTTAAATAAGTTCATTCAAACATGATAAAAAATTCATCTAGGAAAAATGAGTTTAAAATATGATTTCGAAGTCTATATCTTCGTTACTTTTATCTTGAACTTTTGAAAGTTTAAAAATTTCATATTTAATTTATTTCGTAATAAAAAATTCTAATTTTTTATTTTTGTAAAAGAACATTTTATAATGTTCTAGACAAGCCTACAAACAGTCGTTAAAAAATCTAAAAGCGTAAGGATAATTAAACAAATTTAAATTTAACAGAGACTAAAACTCATGTTGAATTTTTTTATAGGAACGTAAATATGCAATTTTATATAAGGACTAAAAGAAAATATTGATATATTTATATGGACCAACAACTTTTTTTTTTGAAGAATATGGACGAAAAACTTAGTTAACCCATTTTATAAAATACATTCATTGTGTAGTTTATCCCAATAGTAAGTTCCTAATTTAACATTTAAATTTATGAATGACAAAATGTTTAGAAAAAAAAATGTTACTCAAAAAAATATAATGAAGTATAAATAGATTAAACTATCTTTAGTCCAATTATAACAAAATTCTCATTACATGTTATCTAACATCTCCCCTCAAACTCAATGCATTAACATGAAGCTTTGAGAATTTGTCCAATATGAAAACCACATTAAAGATAAAACCGTAAACCAAATTGATTCACCAGTGGAAACCACATTAACATTATGGCAGACAATTCACCCTAGCAAATTATGGCAATGATGTGGTTTACGAGCTTGCAAAGACTTACTCCTGAAGAAAGTGCAGCTCTCCCAGAAAATTATAAATAGAGGTCAAAACATATTTTTTGGGATCTTTGTCATTGTTTATGGTTTGGACCCAGAGAAAGTTTGAAGGAGCTTGAGGAAATTAATCAACATCACAACTCTTTCATCTCTTCTTGATTATGTATTGTAAAGCTATGTTTAGCTAATTCTCTCTATTATTCTTGTTGCATATAATTTTATATGATTTTGACAAAAATACTTGATTTGGTTGGTTATATATATCTTTTGTTTCACTGTGTCGATGTTTTTATTCTCGTACTTAATGTTTTTTCGAAGTGTAATCCATATTTGATCTTTTGGTTTCGAAAGTTCTAGACATAAGATTTTTTATTTAAGGGGCATAAATATATTCATATGTTGATGTTGGTTGTGAGGCATTGGGCTTGATTTATCATCACTAACCACTATCGAAATATAATGTTATTTTATCCGCTAATTGAGCTATACATCATAACCAGTGTCCCGGGGGCACCGGTTAACATTTCCCTAAGTTTAAAGATAAAATAGATCATCCGTTATTTGCTAGACATCAATATGTATGGCAAGGGATATATGATGGCATAGTTGAAACATTATGAGTATACAATCATGAAAAGATGCCAGAAGATTAGTTGACGAAACTTAATCCTAATAATAGTATCTCTATGTTATTATTTAATGTTTAATGCTTAGATCATTCTATATAGGGTTAAACAAGTTTTTTGTCCCTATTTTGTTGTATAGGGACAAAATATATCGAAATTTGATTTTAGTCCCTAAAAAATAAAATAAGACGTTTTCAACCTCACAAAATTTTGTTTTATTTTTGGTCCCTAATGGATATAATTTTGACATTTTTTTGATATTTTTTTGGGTTAATTATGTTTTTGGTCCCTACAAAATTGCGACCTTGTAAGTTTAGTCATTACTTAATTTTAATAGCATTTTTAATCCCTACAAAAAAAATTTACTTATAATTTTAGTCCCTGCTAAAATAAATTTTGTTTAATTATCCTTAAACTCTTAAATTTTTTAACGATTCTTTTTATACAAGTTTAGAACACTATGAAAGGTTCATTTACTAAAATCTATAATTTTTTAACATGAAATAAATTAAATATGAATTTTTTAAAACGACAAAAGTTTAAGATATAAGTAACAAAAATATGGACGTAGAAATCAAATTTTTGCGATATTTTTTTTGGAGGACCTTTTAATAACGTTCTTAACACGCCTGTAAAAAATTGTTGAAAAACTTAAGAGTTTAAGCATAAATTAAACAAATTTGGATTGAGTAAGAACTAATATTGAGTGTAGAATTTTTTTTGTAGGGATTAAAAATGCTATTAAAATTAAGTAAGGATTAAACTTACAAGGTCGCAATTTTATAGGGACCAAAAACATAATTAACCCTATTTTTTTTAACATAGTATGAATATATGAAGGTTGAGCGTAATAAATGAACATAATATGAATACAATTTGAACGTAAAAGTGTTATAATCTTGACATTCACATGAACATAAAAGGATCATTAAGAACAAAAAATAAAATAATTTTTTTTGTGAGGATAAAAACATTCAGTTTAATTTTTTAGAGATTAAAATCAAACTTCGCTATATTTATAGAGACGAAAAACTTATTTAACCTTTCTATATACAAACAACCATCTGTCCATAATTAAAACTATAATAACAAGTGTTGAAATACGTCAATATTGCATGAATCCTATACAATAAACTATGGGTAGCACTTACTTTGATAATGCAATTTGCCCTAATCATATGCCGTTGTTTTTATTGACTTGTGTTTATTTATTGGAACATCAAAACAATTTTATTGTTTTGAGTTTTTGGATATTTTATACTCCCTCCGTCCCTATATATAAGCCCCCTTTGCCTCTAAAAGGGTGCTTATATATAGGGACGGTGGGAGTATATAATTTGTGTTTGCATCCTAACCTCTATTTGTTGGAAAAATATATTTCTCTTGTTAATTATTTCTGACTGGGAAGAGATTCATATCGCCGACCCAATATAAAAGAAGTTATACCACATACCCCTGCATTTGTACATTCACCCCAACATTTAACACAAACTACCAAATTTACCCTTCAAGAAAACACAATCACCCTTTCACTTTTCACCCCCACCCTTTTCTGAAGAGAAAAAAAAACGCTTTTTCTGCTTCCAACAAACAGTATGCGTTTTGTCATGTGTTGTCTTCATCGTATCTGCGTTCTTTCTCTTAAACTTTTCACGTGTTTGTCCTCTTAATTGTTTACCGGAATCTTTGATCGAGGTTTGCTAGGCTTTCCATGGTTTTCTGGGGTTAGTGGGTTAGGAATTGTTCACGAAATTGAGTTCTGGAAATGACGATTTGGTCAAATGTCGTTGGGGAATCGTTCACCGGAATTGTGTCCACCAGAGCGCTCCGGTTGATTTCCGGCGTTCTAGTTGATTTTCGGAAAACACTTGCAATTAAAGTGTCCAGGTTAATTCTTTTCTGAATGGTTTCGTGAAGAATTCCGGTTCAGGCACTTTTTTTTTACGTTCTTAATTTTTCACTGTTTGGGTCTTAGTTTGGTTTTTTCTTTTCTCCTTGAGTGGGAGTTTTTGGTTTTCCTTTTTTCTTTGTTTTGGAGGCTGCAGTTTAGTGCCTTGACACTTATTGTGTAATTGGTACCAATTGGAATAAAATTTGCAGATTTCAAAAAAAAAAAAAAAAAGGAAGATTAGACACATTAAAACACTTAGAAGCAATTGTTACTTCAACTATTAATTCCTGTACAACAAAATCCGATGAGAGAAATGCTTTTTAATCAAAAGCCATTGCTGCTTAGAAAACATGCAAGTTGATTTGTAGAGGCGAGTTTTGCAATGACTACTTATATTGAAATTGCTACTTCAAGTCTTCAACTACTAAATCTTAATAAAAAACAATTGCAATAGTATATATATTGCATATTTCAACAAAATTGAAGCTATATGAATAAGAATCTGTTGTCTTCCTTGTGAGTGAAATGAAACAATAATCCAACTAAGGAGCATAAAACACATGAGAGCAATAACTTTAAACACGATATGCTTAAGTTTCACTACACGCACTGGAAAGGAAATGGCATGATTTCCGATATACATTCCGGAAAGATACACAAGACTATTCCGAATAATTTTCGGAAAGGTGAATAGAAGTATTCCGATAAAATTTCGGAAACGTTTTCCAGTATTTTTTTTTTAAGAATACCAGGTGAGGGTGAACTCATGCTGAATTAGGAAATGTTAAAAGTGAGGGTGAAAATTAATGTATAAATAGTTAAATAATAAAAAGGGTAAAATTGGAATATTTGAAGATTTGTGGGGTGAAAGTACATGTGTTGGGGTATAGGGTATAATTTCCCAATATAAAGAGGCTCATCAACACAAAATTTTTGCCGAACATGACACCTTCGCAGACCTCCTGTACACCTCACCGTACATGAGCACTCCTCGTCAAATCATAACAATTAGATCAATCTCTAACGACTCATGATGTCCTGCACAGGGATTTCTACGGTACGATTACAACATCTCCAACTATAAAAGCGTGACTCCACGTCACATTCAAGATACACATTTTCACATGTTTTTATCCTATCAATATGATACAAACTTGAATGTTAGAGTGTTAACTAACCTCTTTAACACATTTCTTCCCCCCATCCACCGCATCGAAGAACAATCTCATTCGTTCCGGAATTTTGACACATAAATGTGGCTTTGAGTATGTCATTCTTGGAGTGATTTTGCTTCTTTTTAGTATATACTTGCTGTTCTTGTGATGGGGCTTTCACCTTGTGAATAATGTGTGTTTCTTGTGTTAAATAAAGTGTAAATAGAATTGAAAATACTATGATTGTATTGCATGCTAATTTCCCTTGATTTCTCACATCATGATTGAATTAAAACTTTTGTAATGTTACCATTGATGTGAGGATTCTACGCCTTAGCTTTGCCTTAGCATTTTAGTAATCTTTCAAGTACTATTTCATCATGTGTTTTTTTTTGATTAAGTTCTTGGTTAATTTCTAGTCATTTTAATCCTCTTTATTTGTTTCCATATTTTTGTATTACTAACCCCTTTCATATCATGTCTCATACACTCCATAAGCATACTTCATTCTTCCATTTTAGTTTCATTTCTTGCACTTTAATTCCCACATCAATACTTAGAATGTAAAACTTAGGAATTTTGTATTTTACTTCATGCAATTTTAAATTCTTGCAAGACCATAGAATGTAAACTAGGGCATGATGTAAAGGACAATGGACTCTAATGATGTACACCGACACATGCACACACATCACATAGATATTTTAGATGTATGGCTAGGATATGCATGTTTAGATGTATGTTTAGGATTGAATGCTTTAGATGTATGTCTAGGAACTTTGAAACTTAGAAAAAACTCTCTTTTCCAAAAAACATGAACAACATCACTCAAGTGATTTTCTTAATAAACCTTGGGGTCCAAAACCCCATTGATTTTCTCTTTTATTTTCTTAATCAAAATTTCAATGAATCTTAATCATACTTGACTTTTTTTTCCAAAATCACTAATCAAACCTCACTTTTTCTTAAAGTCTCATGCCTTTAAGGCCTCTCAATCTCCATTCTTCAAAATTCCAATTTTCAAACTTAAAATCAACCAACAAAAACAAAAACATTTTTTGGAAGAGAACTACGGTGGATTTGATCCCTTAAAAGGGTACGTAGGCAAGGAATCAAAATTCCTTCAATTCAAATAAAATAAAATTCAAACACTTTCTTCACCCTCCAATTCTTGACTTAGTAAACTCTTAGGTGTACATATCATTTTCCAAATAGCATTTAAATATAAAGCGCGCGCGTAGAAAGTAAAGACGGTTCCTATAGGGTACTATAGTCGTTATGGGTGCCTAACACCTTCCCTGTAGCGAAAACAACTCCCGGACCTCGATTCTCAAGGGTTTTGCTTATTTTTTCCCTTCCCAAGAAAAAATGAGATATCAAAGGTTAAAAGGTTCAAACGTAATCAATGTTTGACACCCAAAAAACCAAGATAAAACAGCTGGCGACTTCACTGGGGAGATTCGAGAGTTACACCTAGTCTTTATTTCCACGCTTGCGCTTTCGTTTTTACTTGCTTCTTTTTGCTTTCTTATGTGAATAAATGTTTAAATTCTTGCTAACGTGTGGGGTGAGAATATCAAAAGTCCTACACCCGGGCTGAGTGAACTTAGGATTTAGGGGGGATATAATCGACAATTCATTCCGGGGGTTGCCTCGTGTTTTGGATTATGTGATCAATCCCACATAGCTGAGGCATTTTGGGGGTGATGTTGTCGGCGCGTGTTGTCGCGTTTAGGCACTTTACTTCTAATTGTTCTATGACGCTATGAACCGCAGATAACCAAACCCATCCATGGCCATTCTCTAGGATGTAGTGCGGAGGCTAAATCGAGTGTTGTCTCGAATTTTAGTCGTCACGCGATACTACACTCAAGTTAGACCTTCTTACGGATAATCATGGAGCGAGTGTTGTCTCGTGACACCGTGATATACGTCGGAGAGGTTGCAACTTGGGAACTTTTTTTTAGAACCCGGTTACTATTTCCAAAGCCCTAGTTTCACCGGACACCGTGTCCACCCATGACTCCTCGACTTTGAACCTCAACCCACCATGTTTTCTCCGTACTTGAATGTGATCATGCATACATGCATACATGCATAAACTTTTTCCATGCATTTTATCGAAGGGCTTAGACAAATTGAATTTGTAAACATTGTAGGAATGGGGAAGACTAAGTCCTACAAGTTCAAGGAAGTGGATTTGGCTAGTTTGAGAGATTTGGCACTCAAGGTCGAGGATCCGACTGGTTTCCGACATCGTTACGGGGCTTTACTTACTATTCTCCAGACTAATGTGGATGAGAAGCTTGTGCACACTCTAGTGCAATTCTATGATCGGGAGTATCAGTGCTTTACTTTTCCCGACTTTCAGTTGGTGCCTACTCTAGAGGCTTATTCTTGCTTGATGGGTCTATCTATTGCAAAGGGGGTACCCTTCGCGGGACTTGAGAATCCTCCTACTCCATTGGTTATTGCAAAAGATCTCTATCTCAAGACCACCGATGTCTCCAAGAATCTTGTCACTAAGGCTCACATCCGAGGGTTCACTTCGAAGTATCTACTTGAGAAAGCCAACCTCAAGACCACTTGTCAAGACACTCTTGAAGCTATTCTCGCACTCCTCATCTACGGGCTTATTCTCTTTCCAAATCTTGATGACTTCGTGGACATGAATGCTATTATGATCTTCCACTCCAAGAATCCGGTTCCTACTTTGCTAGCTGACACATACCATGCTATTCACGATCGATCCGGCAAAGGTTGTGGATACATTCTTTGTTGTGTACCTCTTCTCTATAGGTGGTTTATTTCGCACCTTCCGTAGTCTTTCCATGATAATCCAGAGAATTGGTCTATTTCACAAAGGATCATGGCTCTCACTCCTAATGAAGTGGTTTGGCTCACTCCAGCTTCTAGAGTCAAGGAAATTATCTTTGGTGGTGGGAAGTTTCTTAATGTACCTCTTCTTGGTACCCGAGGTGGAATCAACTATAACCCGGAGCTCGCCTTGCGACAATTTGGTTTCCCGATGAAAGAAAAGCCCATCAATCTTGCTACATCTCCTTACTTCTTCCACTACCCCAATGCACCCACGGAAATAAGAGAGGATTTCATAGAGGCTTGGTCTAAGCTTCGGAAGAAAGAGGTGAAACATATGGGTGTAAGGTCCGGTGTTGCTCATGAAGCCTATACACAGTGGGTGATAAACCAAGCCAGGAAGATTGGTATGCCTTACCCCTCTATGAGATATGTGTCTGCATCTATTCCTACCATGCCTTTGCCTCTACTACCACCTACTCAGGAGATGTATCAGGAGCATCTAGCTATGGAGAGTCGAGAGAAGCATCAGTGGAAGACTAGATACTATGAGGCTGAGAACTTGATTATGACTTTGGATGGAAAGAATGAACAGCAGACTCATGAGGTGATGACACTGAAGAAAGAGTTGGCTAAAGCTAGGAAGGAAATTGAAGAAAAGGATAGGTTGCTTATGAAAGACTCCAAGAGGGCTAGGGGTGCCCGTAACTTCTATGCACGATACTGCAGCTATGAGTCTGGGTCTGAGTCTGAGGATGATGCTTCCACTTCTTACACTTGAGAATTTCCATTTCCTGTTGTTGTTTCCATTTGCTTATGTTGTTTTACATTTTAAAGTCTATCCCTTGGCTTAGTATTTCAAAGGGAATTATCTTGTAAGATTCCATGATGCTTGGTTGTTTTTTGATGTTACAATTGTTTAGTAATGTTTACAAAATTTCTAGTTTGACTAAAACCCTTCGATAACACAAAAAGAGTCTTTTTGCATATGCATTAACACATCTCATGCATCATGTGCATTCATTGGTCACAAAAGACTTCTCTCGTGCTCATTGCCTCCTGGTTTTTTCCGCCGCAGTCTGAAAAGTGGCTCGTGCTCGTAAGGTGTACCAACCAGATAGAGTTCATCAAACAAGATTTTACAAGAGAAGAATCATGGCTAACTTTGAAGAAGAAAATGCTCAGCTCCGTGCCGAATTGGCTGCTATGAAAGAAGACTTGGCTAAGGCTCATGACGCTATGTCCACTATGATGGCTGCACAAGAACAACCAGCCACATCTGTTCCAGTTTCTACTGAAGTGATTCCATCTATCCCACTGTCTACTGTGATGTCTGATGCTCGGTTTGTTATGCCCAATGGACACCCTTATCGACTCCCAGCTTTCTATGCTCCTAATACTGCGGCTGGTATTTCTGGTATTGGCAATCAAGGACAGATTCATGTGACAACTCTTGCTTCTACACCTATCTATATGCCTCAAGTGACTACTGTTGTTACCGAACCTGTTGTACACACTGTGCAACAGGTAATTGATGTTGATACTCCGCGTGGACAAGACCCTATGATGGAAGTTATGAGAAGACAGTTGAGAGAGTTGGCTGGAGAACTCCGTGAGGTCAAGGCTAGTCGTGGGAATGGTGTTTCTGCTAAGGCTCGTGATATGTGCTTGGTATCCCGATTTGAGGTTCCTAAGAAGTTCAAAGTGCCAGATTTTGACAAATACAATGGATCTTCTTGTCCACATAGCCATGTCATTCGGTATGTCCGAAAGATGGCCAACCACGCAGATAATGATGCGCTGATGATCCATTGCTTCCAGGATAGCTTGATGGAAGATGCGGCAGATTGGTACACTGGTTTAAGCAAAGACAATATCCATACTTTTGAGGAACTCGCTGCTGCTTTTGAAAATCACTATGAGTTTAATACCCGCTTGAAGCCAAATAGGGATTCTCTTAAGTCTTTGTCCCAGAAATCAGATGAAACCTTCCGTGAATATGCCCAGAGATGGAGAGGGGCAGCTGCCCGTGTGTCTCCTCGGCTTGATGAGGAAGAATTAACACAGACGTTCCTGAAGACTTTGAAGAAAGAATATGTTGAAAGAATGATAGTTTCTGCTCCAAATAACTTCTCCGACATGGTTACTATGGGAACTCGTCTAGAGGAGGCTGTCAGAGAGGGTATCATTGTTCTTGAAAAAGGGGAATCTTCAGCTAGTGCGCCGAAGAAGTATGGTAATGGCCACCATAAGAAGAAAGAATCTGAAGTAGGGATGGTATCTGGTAATCAGTCTACACCTGCTAATGCTACTTAGTTACCTCTGCCCTACCAATACATGCAGTACTCTCAACATCCTTTCTTCCCACCATTTTACCAGCAGTATCCTCTGCCACCGGGTCAACCACCCGTGCCCGTTAATGCCATTGCTCAACAAGTACAACAACAGCCTCCTGCTCAACAACAACAGCAGCCGCCACAGGGTCCTCGGCCCAAGACTTATTTTCCACCAATACCAATGCGGTATGCCGATCTGCTCCCAACTCTACTTGCTAAGGGCCACTGTGTCACCAGACCAGGCAAGCCTCCGCCTACGCCATTGCCTCCCAGGTTCCGACATGATCTCACATGTGAATTCCATCAGGGCGCTCAAGGCCACGATGTTGAGGGTTGCTACGCTCTGAAATATATTGTAAAAGACCTGATGGACAGAGGACGGTTGACCTTTGAAAATAGTGTTACTCATGTTCTCGACAATCCACTCCCAAACCATGCTGCTGTTAACATGATCGAGACTTTTGAAAGAGTTCCTGTTTCTCAAAAGGATCCCATGTTGGATGTCCGTAATGTTGCTACTCCTTTGGTACCGCTACATGTCAAACTTTGCCAAACCTCTTTGTTTAATCACGATCATGCTTCTTGCTCAGAATGTCTTCAAAATCCTATGGGTTGTTGTGTGGTGCAAGATGATATACAGAGCCTAATGGATAGCAAGCACTTGATTGCCAGGGATGTATGTGTGATTGTGCCAGTGTTTCATGATTCTCCGGCTGAAGGTGTATCTCAGACAAGGAATGTTGAACCTTTGGTGATCAGGTTACCTGGTCCGGTATCGTATGCCTCTACAAAAGCAATCCCTTACAAGAACGATGCAACCATGATTGAGAATGGGGTGGAAGTACCTCTGGTATCCCCAGCTATGGTTGATAACGTTGCTGGAGAAATTACAGCTCTGAGAAGTGGAAAAGTCCGTCCACCCTTGTTCCAAAAGAAGGTGGTCACACCTGTTGCCACAATAATTCCACCAGTTGCTCCTCCTATTGACAAGAACACCGGCCCATCAGGACAGTCTATTGAAGAGTCTAATCTGGACGAAATTCTGAGGCTTATTAAAAAGAGCGATTATAAGATTGTTGACCAGCTGCTGCAAACTCCGTCAAAAATATCCATCTTGTCTCTGCTCTTGAGCTCAGAAGCTCACAGGAAAGTGTTAATGAAGGTGTTGGAACAGGCTTATGTTGATCATGAAGTCTCCGTGGATCAGTTCAATGGAATAGTGGGTAACATTACTGCTTGCAACAACTTGGGGTTTGGTGACGATGAGCTCCCCGAAGCAGGGAAACACCACAACTTGGCTCTGCATATCTCGGTGCACTGCAAGTCTGACATGATATCCAATGTGTTGGTGGACACTGGATCATCTTTAAATGTAATGCCTGAGTCTACACTAAGACAATTGAGTCATCATGGAATTTCTCTGAGGGGAAGCATCTATTTGGTTAAGGCTTTCGATGGGTCTCGCAAGGATGTTCTTGGGCAAGTAGACTTGCCAATTACCATTGGTCCTGAGACATTTCAGGTTACTTTCCAGGTCATGGACATTAATGCTTCTTACAGTTGTCTCCTCGGAAGACCATGGATTCACGACGGTGGGGCAGTAACTTCTACCCTACATCAGAAGCTCAAGTTTGTAAAGAATGGTAAGCTCGTCACTGTACATGGTGAAGAAGCGTATCTGGTTAGCCAAGTGTCATCTTTCTCTTGTGTTGAAGCAGGGTCTGCTGAAGGGACGTCATTTCAAGGCTTGACTGTTGAAGGTGCAGAACCCCGAAGAGCTGGTACTGCTATGGCCTCATTGAAAGATGCCCAGAAAGCTGTTCAAGAAGGACAAGCTGCTGGCTGGGGCAAAGTGATACAGATTTTGGAAAACAAGCGTAAAGAGGGCCTTGGATTCTCCCCGACCTCATGCGTTTCAACTGGAACTTTCTACAGTGCTGGGTTTATCAATGCTATTGCTGAAGATGCTGCTGAAAGTAGTTATGTGCCTACATTTGTTGTACCAGGAGGCACTGTGAGAAATTGGGAGGCCATTGATGTTCCTTTAGTCATGCATGCTTCCATGTAATGTGTCTTGTTGCTCATGTTTTTCTTCGTTTTCAAAATAACAATCCTTTCGCTCTGCCCAAGGCGAAAGTGATGTCTTTGTAAGGGCATGTTTGTTTCGGCATTGCCGTTATTAATAAAAGTTGTCGTCTTTTCCGCGACTCTTTGTTTTTTTACTTTTTAGTGCCTTTTCCTTGGAAATAATGGTAATGCCAGGAAAAAATCAAAACATCTGTATTTTCTTATTAATTTCAAAAATCTGCATGAAAAACATTTTCTAAAATCATCCCAATCATATTATGCAGATTGAACCACAATAAGCCCGTTGAACAGTGACCCTATGGTTCCTCCAAATTTTGAATTCCCTGTATATGAAGCCGAAGATGAAGAGGATAGTGAAGAGATACCGTATGAGATCACTCGACTGCTTGAGCAAGAAAGAAAAGCCATTCAGCCTCACCAGGAAGAAATTGAGCTTATCAACCCGGGCACTGAAGAGAACAGGCGGGAAATCAGAATTGGTGCTACACTCGAGCCAGAGGTGAAAAGGAAAGTCACTCAGCTTCTCCATGATTATCCAAATGTCTTTGCATGGTCCTATGAAGATATGTCGGGTCTAGATCCTAAGATTGTGGAACATCGGATATCGACAAGACCTGAATGCCCTCCTGTCAAACAGAAATTGAGAAGGTCTCGTCCAGACATGGCTCTTAAGATCAAGACTGAGGTGCAGAAGCAAATTGATGCGGGTTTCCTCATGACAGCTGAATATCCTGAATGGATTGCCAACATTGTACCGGTACCAAAGAAAGATGGGAAAGTTCAAATGTGTGTTGATTACAGAGATTTGAATAAAGCCAGTCCAAAAGATAACTTCCCATTGCCTCATATTGATGTGCTTGTTGACAGTACTGCTCAGTCTAAAGTGTTCTCTTTTATGGATGGTTTCTCTGGCTATAACCAGATACGAATGTCACCTGAAGATAGAGAAAAGACGTCCTTCATCACTCCATGGGGAACATTCTGTTATAAAGTGATGCCGTTTGGCTTGATAAATGCTGGTGCCACCTATCAAAGAGGTATGACAACTCTGTTTCATGATATGATTCACAAAGAGATTGAAGTATATGTTGATGATATGATCGTAAAATCAAGTGATGAAGAGCAACATGTTGTGTATTTGAAAAAGATGTTTGAAAGATTGAGAAAGTACAAGCTGCGGTTGAATCCTAACAAGTGTACATTTGGTGTAAGATCTGGAAAGTTGCTAGGCTTCATTGTCAGCCAAAGAGGCATTGAAGTTGGTCCTGACAAAGTCCGAGCTATCAGGGAGATGCCAGCCCCTCAAACTGAAAAGCAAGTCAGAGGTTTCCTCGGACGTCTGAATTATATTTCAAGATTTATATCTCACATGACTACTACCTGTGGACCAATTTTCAAGTTGCTCAGAAAGAATCAGCCTGTTGTATGGAATGATGAATGCCAGGAAGCTTTTGATAGCATTAAAGAATACCTGTTGGAACCACCTATCCTTGTCCCGCCAGTGGAAGGAAGGCCTTTGATTATGTATCTGTCAGTGTTAGATGATTCCGTGGGTTGTGCTCTCGGCCAACAAGACGAGACTGGAAAGAAAGAACATGCTATCTACTATCTGAGCAAGAAGTTCACCGACTGTGAGACTCGATATACAATGCTTTAAAAGACATGTTATGCTTTAGCTTGGGCTACCAAACGCCTGCGTCATTATATGGTGAATCACACAACTTGGTTGATATCCCGAATGGATCCAATCAAGTACATCTTTGAGAAGCCTGTTGTTACTGGAAAGATTGCACGTTGGCAAATGTTGTTGTCTGAATATGATATTGTGTAAAAAGCCCAAAAAGCAATCAAAGAAAGCGTCCTTGCTGAGCATCTTGCTTGTCAACCTCTTGATGATTACCAGCCGATTAAGTTTGATTTCCCTGATGAAGAGATTATGTATCTGAGAGCAAAAGACTGTGAAGAGCCACTGATCACCGAAGGGCCAGATCCCAACAGTAAATGGGGATTGGTGTTTGATGGTGCTGTTAATGCTTATGGTAAAGGGATTGGAGCCATTATCGTAACTCCGCAGGGGCACCACATTCCTTTCACCGCACGAATAACTTTTGAATGCACGAACAACATAGCCGAATATGAAGCATGCATCTTGGGCATCGAAGAAGCCATTGATCTGAGAATTAAGCACCTTGACATCTATGGAGATTCTGCACTTGTTATTAATCAGATAAAGGGTGAATGGGAGACTCATCATGAGAAGCTGATCCCTTACCGTGACTATGCAAGACGTCTGTTGACATACTTTACCAAGGTTGAGCTGCACCATATCCCTCGGGATGAAAACCAGATGGCTGACGCTCTTGCTACTTTGTCTTCCATGTTTCGTGTCAATCACTGGAATGACGTGCCCGTAATCAAAGTATAGCGCCTTGATAGACCCGCTCATGTGTTTACTATTGAAAATATGCTAGATCAAGCTGATAGAGATGTGAATGATAGAAAACCTTGGTATCATAACATCAAACAATTCTTGCAGAATCATGAATATCCACCTGGTGCTTCCAACAGGGATAAAAAGACCTTGAGAAGATGGACTAGCAGATTCCTTCTGGACGGAGAAATCCTATACAAGAGGAACTATGACATGGTCTTGTTGAGGTGTGTTGATAAGCAAGAAGCTGAGAAACTGATGCATGATGTACATGATGGTACTTTTGGGACCCATGCTTCGGGCCACACCATGTCAAGGAAGCTGTTAAGAGCCGGCTATTACTGGATAACCATGGAACGTGACTGCCACAGACATGCCAAGAAATGCCACAAATGTCAAATATATGCTGATAAGATTCATGTGCCTCCACATGCCCTCAATGTTATATCTTCCCCATGGCCTTTCTCTATGTGGGGCATTGACATGATCGGAAGAATCGAACCAAAAGCTTCCAATGGACATCGTTTCATTCTAGTGGCAATTGACTATTTCACCAAGTGGGTTGAAGCTGCTTCCTATGCAAATGTAACCAAGCAAGTGGTAGTAAAGTTTATCAAGAATAACATCATCTGTCGATATGGTGTTCCCAATAAAATCATCACTGACAATGGTTCCAATCTGAACAATAGCATGATGCAAGCTTTATGTGAAGAATTCAAGATTGAACATCACAACTCTTCTCCTTATAGACCTCAGATGAATGGTGCAGTCGAGGCCGCTAACAACAACATCAAGAAGATTGTTCAAAAGATGGTCACTACTTACAAAGACTGGCATAAGATGCTACCGTTTGCCTTGCATGGTTACCGTACTACAGTGCGCAGTTCAACCGGGGCAACTCCTTTCTCTCTTGTATATGGTATGGAAGCAGTTCTCCCTCTGGAAGTGGAGATTCCATCTCCTCGAGTGATCATGGAAGCAAAATTAACTGAGGCTGAATGGTGTCAAAGTCGGTACGATCAATTGAATCTGATTGAAGAGAAATGTATGGATGCTATGGCTCATGGACAGTTGTATCAAGTGTGAATGAAGAATGCTTTTGACAAGAAAGTCCGACCTCGTGAATTCAAGGAAGGCGAACTTGTATTGAAAAGAAGAATAAGCCAGCAACCTGACCCAAGGGGCAAATGGACACCTAACTATGAAGGTCCTTATGTTGTCAAGAAGGCTTTCTCTGGTGGTGCTTTGATTCTCACACACATGGATGGTGTTGAACTCCCAAATCCTGTTAATGCCGATATATTCAAGAAATACTTTGTCTAAAAAGAAAAGAACAGCTTGTATCAGTCTTTTGTCTATATTTCTAGATCAAGCGGCAAGTTCGATCCAAAGAACAGCTTGTATCAGTCTTTTGTCTATATTTCTAGGTCAAACAGCAAGTTCGATCCAAAGAACAGTTTGCACCAACCTACATGTTGTGATACTGATCAAGCCGCAAGTTCGATCCAAAGAACAACTTGTATCAGTCTTTTGTCTATATTTCTAGGTCAAACAACAAGTTCGATCCAAAGAACAGTTTGTACCTACCCATCTGTTTACATTCTCAATTAAGCGACAAGTTCGATCCAAAGAACAGCTTGTATCTTCCTATATGTCTATATCTCCGGTCAAGTAGCAAGTTCGATCCAAAGAACAACTTGTACCTGTCTTGTATTTCTATTCCCGGCCAAGTAGCAAGTTCGATCCAAAGAACAGCTTGTGCTCATATTCTGTTTGTATTACGTGGTCAAGTGGCAGGTTCGATCCAAAGAACAGCTTGTACCCATCTCTTGTTTGTATTTCTTGGTCAAGTGGCAGGTTCGATCCAAAGAACAGCTTGTACCTCTCTTTTGTCCCCTGGATTGTCTACCCTGTCAATGTCTACCTAAACCCCCAGTGATATGACATGCTTTATAGACTCCAGTTTCGTTTGTCTTGCATTCATAATCAAAACGTTGCATGACATTCACATTTTGAAAATCTGAGAGCGTATTTTTATGTCCAAAAATAGTGCAAATGTTAATATTTAAGTATCTTCGTCCTGTCAAATCAAAGACTTCGTCTCTTGACCCTCCGGACAAAGAAACTTAAATAGGGGCAGCTGTCATACCCTAATTTTGGACCAAAAAAATACTAGCTCAATTCTTCTTTTCTTGCATTTCAAGTCATTCAAAATATTCTTTCTTACATTCCAAGTCATTTGAAATTATCTCTGATCAATTGCATCTTTCTCTGCATCTTATTTCAATATTGTTTGCAAAATTCATGAAAAAGGGTATTTTAGTCATTTCCTGCATCCAAACTCATTTTAAGTCCTTTAGGTATGTTTGAGTCTTTTCAATTGGTCTGAATGAGTTTTTGTTTAAATCTCATGTTAAAATCCATTTCAAAAACTATGTTTAAGGTCATTTCGAGTCATTCTAGCCCCTAGGGGCATTTTAGTCATTTCCAGTGTTAAAACCCTGATTAGTCTCTAAAAATTTGTCTCTGAGTCTTTTCAATTGCTTGTATAAATTCTTACTTTAATTCCCTGTCAAAAAACCATTTTAAAATTGCATCGAAGTCATTTTGAGTCGTTTTAGTCCCTAGGGGGGATTTTGGTCATTTCACAAAAAATTTCTGATTCATTTTAATCTGCTTTGTTGCTTTTAATCGTCTCGCTTTACGTTAATTTTCAATTTACTTTTTCAATTCAATTTTAGTTTTAATTTTCATTTTGGTCCTTGTACTTTTGTTATTTGCATTTTAATTCTTTTTCAAGTTTGTTAGAGTCAAAGTCAAGGTTTGTTAAGTTCAAGTACACATGGCATTGTTTCATTGGTCCATCAATCCCATTCATCACCTATAAATAGATGAGTCATGGTCAAGGTCAAGGGAACTAATCATTTTTTCCCTCACTAATCATTTTACACAAAAATCATAAAAATATCAATTTCTTTTTTTCCCTCTTCTCTCTAACCGTGTCACTCTCTTCTCCTTCCACCCCAACAAACTTTCTCCACCACTTCCTCCACCATAACAAACTCCCTCTCTTCTTCCACCACCACAACAAACTCCTCCAACCACCACAATCTCCACCCTAACTAACTTTTTTTTTCTTTTCTTCACTTTCTCTCTCTAACAACCACCACAACTTCATCTTCAACCTCACCTCAACCTCCATAACCACCACCTTCAACCTCCACAACCACCCTAACAACCTTCAATCTTCTCCAATTCATTAATATCCACCATCATCAACCTCCAATTCACCAATTCATGCCATTCAATTACCAATTCGAATCGGACTCATTCCAAGCCACAACCATCACGTTTGGTACAACCGAATCTCAAGGGGAGAACATCAAGTTCAGACCGTGAATTTCAAGAGAAGAAATCCGAGCTCGAAGGTACAACAGCAACGACGAACTAGTGCAGATCCGAATCGCAAGAAGGTGAGAGACGAGGCGGAAATTGAGCGAGATCGGAACGGTAACGGCTTCCTTCAAATTGTATCGGCACCGTCGAAGGAGAGGTAACCTCGTGTCTATCATAATCTGTACTTCTTTCAAACTTTCGAACATCAGAATCATCTTCTTTGAATCTGTACTTCTTTCCTAGTTCTTTCCTCTTCGAATCGAATTCGGACCGGCGAGAGGTGTGAAATTGATTTCAAAAAAACGTGAATGACTTTGAAAAAGGGAGAGGCCTTGAACTCCGGCATGGTGGTGACGTTTTCGGCCACCACGCCAGAGGAACAAACTCGCCGGAAGCCTCACGAAGAGGAAGTGGCATCGCGAGGAAGAAGAAGAAAGAACTGTGTTTGTTCACGTTTTGCTTTGTTTTAAAATCTCCATTCCATTTTTATTCCCTGTGCGCTAGTCCACCATGATACCATGCTCCCTAGGCCTTCATAATAGTTGGATGTTGGATCTGATCCAATTGGATCGATCCGACGATCCCTGTGACTCCTGCTGATCCATTTTCTCCATGGGTATGGGCCTGGGCATCTGTTCGAAGTGACTTTTGTTCCGGAATTTTGACACATAAATGTGGCTTTGAGTATGTCATTCTTGGAGTGATTTTGCTTCTTTTTAGTATATACTTGCTGTTCTTGTGATGGGGCTTTCACCTTGTGAATAATGTGTGTTTCTTGTGTTAAATAAAGTGTAAATAGATTTGAAAATACTATGATTGTATTGCATGCTAATTTCCCTTGATTTCTCCTACCTTGATGTGAGGATTCTACGCCTTAGCTTTGCCTTAGCATTTTAGTAATCTTTCAAGTACTATTTCATCATGTGTTTTTTTTTTGATTAAGTTCTTGGTTAATTTCTAGTCATTTTAATCCTCTTTATTTGTTTCCATATTTTTGTATTACTAACCCCTTTCATTTCATGTCTCATACACTCCATAAGCATACTTCATTCTTCCATTTTAGTTTCATTTCTTGCACTTTAATTCCCACACCAATACTTAGAATGTAAAACTTAGGAATTTTGTATTTTACTTCATGCAATTTTAAATTCTTGCAAGACCATAGAATGTAAACTAGGGCATGATGTAAAGGACAATGGACTCTAATGATGTACACCGACACAAGCACCGACACATGCACACACATCACATAGATATTTTTTTTAGATGTATGGCTAGGATATGCATGTTTAGATGTATGTTTAGGATTGAATGTTTAGATGAATGCTTAGGCTTTACACTTAGAAAAATCATTTTCCAAAATATGAACAAGATCACTCAAATCATTTTCTAAATAAACCTTGGGATCAAAATCCCATTGTATTTTCTCATTATTTTCTTAATCAAATTTCAATGAAAATTAATCATACTTGACCTTTTTTTTTTTTTTGCAAAATAACTAATTCAACTTCACAATTTCACAACCTTATGCCCTTGAGGCCTCTCCCTCTCATTCTTAAAAATTCCAATTTTCAAAACTTAAAATCAATCAACAAAACAAAAATATTTTTGGAAGAGAACTACGGTGGATTTGATCCCTTAAAAGGGTACGTAGGCAAGGAACCAAAATTCCTTCAATTCAAATAAAATAAAAATCCAAACACATTCTTCTCCCTCCAATTCTTGACTTAGTAAACCCTTAGGTGTAAATATCACTTTCAAATAGCATTTAAAAATAAAGCGCGCGCGTAGAAAGTAAAGACGGTTCCTATAGGATACTATAGTCGTTATGGGTGCCTAACACCTTCCCGTAGCGAAAACAACTCCCGGACCTCGATTCTCAAGGGTTTTGCTTACTTTTTCCCTTCCCAAGAAAAAATGAGATATCCAAGGTTAAAAAGGTTCAAACTTAATCAATGTTTGATACCCGAAAACCAAGATAAAACACCGTGAATGGCAGAGTAAGTAGAAAATCGACGAAGAAGAACTTTGATTTGCTCCACTAATTGTTAAAACATGGATTACGAAGATTACACCCATTAGAAGTCATAGAAACAACTGACAACAAATCAGACTCAATCCCTAAATATATCACAAACTATTTATATATTTGTTCGTATACAAAAATGTCGAATAGAAGGCAAAAATAATAGAGAATAAGAAAGTATAATATCTTAACCAATCTTATTAATGAAATTATTACATATCAGATAGACTGTTTTAAATTATAAATGATTGGTTTTAAAATAACATAAAAGCTGCAAAGTTTTAGGGCTTCAAATGAGCAGGTGGGGGGGAGGGGCGGCAACATGGGGGTTTGTCACATATTCTGGGGATACATACAGTAGGAATTGGACAGCAGAGTGGTAAACGACCTTGCACGTTCTCTACCATAGCACCTCCAATAACAACAAGTAACACCACAAACTTCCAAAACAGTTTTAAGAGAGCTTCCATTATAACTTAACTTTATTTGAAAAGTTAAGAAAACTGAATATCTTATTGTGAGTGGTATAGTAAAGAAATGCATACTTATTTATAATCAAAGTGAGAATCATGTTCAATGTCATAGTTGGAAATATTTAAATGTTAGTAATGTGTAAAGGACATATAAATTATTTATATATTAAAATTTAAAAAGATAAGAAAAGTGGATATCTTATTGTGAGTGGTACAGTAAAGAGATGAATATTTATTTATAGTCAAAGTGAGAATCATGTTCAATGTCATAGTTGGAAATATTTAAATGTTAGTAATGTGTAAAGGACATATAAATTATTTATATATTAAAAAATAAATTGGTATATGATATTTTACAACTGTCATGCGTGGGATTTAAACCATATCAAGATCTCACTATTCAGTTGACACCTATTAGACAAAGTCTTAAAAATAATTTTTAAAAAATAATTCATGTGCAGCTATAGCCACACATGGATATGATGTAGAACCACTCCTGATCGTGACTCATATATAATATATGATTTTCCTTTCAAATTATTTTTCGGCATTATAGTCCAAAAATTGCCCAAGATTATGCGACTAGAAGCAAGATGAGATTCATTCTTTATCACTAATCCAAAGCCATGTGTCATTATGTACCTTTTTTTCTCAAAGGCAGACACAAATTCTTCCCACAAATAATTCATCATCCACTCTCAAAATTCCTGATCATGAGAGAAGTGCATTAAAAGAAGAAAGAATGAGAAAATCAATCACACAAAAACGTAATAGGAAAAGTGAATGGCGAATGAAATTGTTTGGGAACAAAACCTTCAAAGAAAGAGGAAGGCAAGCTTGTTTTTAGCACAGAATCAAAGATTGAATCTTTGGTTAACGATGCATAGTGCTTTTATTAACCTCTGTTAGACCTTGAACGGATTCCTAGAACTCAAACTTGTCCATGATTGATCAATCGTGGCACAAGAGCTCAAACATTGAGTGATCAAGAAGGGATTAGGGATTTTGGGAGAAAGATGGATTATTAGGGATTTTTGTTGAAGTGAATGAATGAATCAGAAAATGGTTTTCACAGCTACTTGACTAACACTTGAGTGAAAGTTAATCAGAAAAATGAACTTACTTTGAGAGCAAAGAGTGTAATAGAAATGGTTGTACTGATTTTTCTAAATCAATCTCATTATATTGAGGTGATTCTTACAATATTGGTTTTGATCCTATTAATACCGATCAAAATTAGTTATGTTGTTTGTGACTGAGAAAGGACAATCACGTAACGCAGAAAAATCAAACATGGATGCAAGCATAATCCAAAGTAAAACCTAAAAATATTTACTGCCACTCAGAGCTTTACCACTATTACATCAAAATCAGTAAAATCATAAAACTAACTAAATGGTCTTAAACAAAATTAATTATACAGTCAGCGTGCCACGCCATCAGAAAAATGTGACTCAGCGTGCCACATCAGCGAAAATGCACGGTCAAATGGCCTAGGGGGTATTCCAAAACAATTTTTTATTTTTTTTTACAACTAGCAACTAACCCATGCTAAGCACGGGCCCATGCTCTGCACGGGCTAATTCAAAGCGGGGGTGTGCATTAAAGCATATCGCAATGTTATATAAATTGAGAAGATAGATAAAACTAATGATAAAGTCGACGTTAATGATAAAAAGAGAAATTATTTTGACTTCCCTTGAGATTTTCTTAAATAACACAGACACCCCTTATAATTTTCCAAACACATCAATCTCCCTTCATTTTATCCATTTCAATAACTCTGTAAATATACAGTTTAATCAGTCATTTTAGTTTGTTTGTATCAGCTTTCTCTTTTCACAAATAAGTTAAATGAAGTGTTTTTCTCGTAATGGAGAAACAATAACAACATTTATTTTTACCACCAAATAGAATCTAACATCAACAATTACGAATAGATCAAAAGAGAACATAGAAATGAGAAATTTTTTGGTGGATGGACATTGTGGTTGATCAATGAAAAGGAAATAATCTTCAATATATCTGTTTTATTACATTAGAGTTTAAATATTAAACCACCTTGACCCAGGAACAATAAGTTGGGAAAAATTACCTACGTGAAAAATGGTCGAATATTATATGAGTTTCTGTAATATCCCGCTTAATAACACTGTCATTTGACATTTATCTGTGTCAGTTATTTTGTCAAATTGTCTATGATATTCTAAGCAGGGACAAAATTGGTATTTGCCAACCAAGATTCATTTTATAAACATTATTTCATTCCAACTTCTACACAATTCTATTTCCTTCTCTTTCTAAAAATATCATGATATTTTCTTTCATCTCTTCCTAAAGGCCATCGGCCCTTTCCTCATCACCTCACCAACATCTCCAAAACTTCCAAATCTCCAATAATCATCAATTAAGCCATGCCTAAGGGTTTCTAGAGGTGTTGTTTGCATCAAACAAGCTTCAAAAAAATTCTTCCCTCCCCATTAATAGTGCAAACCACCCCTTAATCATCTGTTTCCAATCTTCCATTTTGTCTCCAAATTCATGGGAAATTGCTAGAAATCATGCTAAAAGAGGTACCCATGATGTTTTAAGAGCAAGGTAAGCAACAAAAATGCATTTCCTTCCAACTAGCCATGAAGGCCGCCCCTTTAACCCTCATTTTTGGGGAAAAATTTCTCTTGGTGTAAATGTTCCAATTCATGCTTTTGGAGTGTTTAAAATGTTATGGGAATGATGTTATTGACATGTTTGAATGTTGTAGGAGCTATTGGAAGGAGGAGTAACTTAACTAGTGGCTTGGAAGTGGGAATTTTGCCACAAAGATCATCAAAGGAACCAACACAATAGAGTGAGTTCCTTTAGTTAGTAAACCTTTCCTTTTTGGGTAGTCCAATTGTGCTATTAGATTGATAGATCATGATTTTGAGCTTTAGGACATAGTTAGTGCTAATATGTTTAAGACCTAATACCCTTGCTAATATATTCTAGAATTTGCTTTTATGTTAATTACCATGCTTATGTTAGTATAGAAGTTGGAGAAAAATTATTAGGCAAGGATTCAATACATTTTTAAAATATGTGTATGATTTCGGCCAGATTCCGGAAATTTAAAATTTGTTAACTATTTGGTATGTTCCTATCTTTGGCTAACGGAAATGAAAATCTTTTAAGTGAATACACGATCAATGGCGGTTACGGATTGAACTTTCATTTTTCCGGATATGTAGCCGAAAATTGTTATAAAAACCTCCAACCAACTACTATCATATTGCTATGTGTATTTATATGAAAGAATGTTTAGAATAAATTATGCCTTTAGAAATTATAGATTATGATCTAGTATGTTAGGACATAACATAGAGACATTATGACTTAAGATATTTACCCTTGCTAGTGTACTCTAAAATGGTTTTATATTGATAATTATGCTTATGGTAGTGTATGAGTTAGAGGAAAAATTGTTATGACAAGTTTTGCACAAGTATGAATAAATATGCACATTTCGGCTATAATTCCGGAAAGTGAGAATTGTTGGTTTTATTACTTTGTTTCAAATCTTAGCTAATGTAATTTACACTTTTAAGGTAATATAATGGTTTGGTTTGGCTAAGAATATAAATTCTCATTATTACCAAACGTGTAGCCGAAATGTATTATTATGACCTCTAATTACGTACTACCATATAGCATTTTTATTTACGTAAAAGAATGTTTAGAGTAAATTGGCCATGAATAAGAGTTATGGGTAAGTCAATAACCCGGGTAAAATACCATTTTTGAGAAGAGAATATTTATTGACACATTTTCAGTTAGAGACGAGAATTTAATTCTCATTATCAGATATGACATTAATTGATTTATTAAATTGTGGCTTTCGCTATCCCGCCAGTTGGATACGAAAGGTTCCCGCCAGTTGGAACGGGCACTATCCGTGAGGATGACCCCACAATAATCAGAGGAGTCCGGTATCCCCGTCAGTTGGGTTCCCGCCAGTTGGAAATATTTATATATATACCGGTTATCAGAGGAATAAATTCCGGGGTTACTCCACCTGGGTTTATTCGTAAAATCAACTCAGATAATTGTTTGTTCAACGCTAACTTTACTAACACATTTGTTAGATATTAAGATTAAATATTCAGTTATGTTAAGATATCAGAGTTATAGGTTAAAGATGTATAACCTCGGAGAGGTTGAATTTAGACAGAGGGCAATCATAGGTATCCCCAAGGATTGCATGCAGCCTAGGATAGGTGGAGCTCACTGAGACATTATGTCTCATCCCATTCCATTTATTATTTTTCAGGTACACAGTCATCCCAGAAGAAAGATTAAGAAAGGCTACAGGTTGATTATGGTGCTTCATTGATGATGTGTATATCTCAGGACTTATTGTGATGTATTTTATTCCATATCAGTTTATGGGAATTATGTATCAGATTATGTATAATATTACGTGCTCGTCAGTTAGTACATATATCATCTAGATAATATGTAAAGATTATCAGATAATCAGACAGGAGTCCTAGAGACATATACACATTATCAGTCATCACAGGTAAATTTTTATATTGAAATTTAATGTACCCGGTATTAAATTTTAACGCTTTCTAAAATTCTAGACACTTTTATGAGGGCGTTACAATTTGGTATCAGAGCTGGTCGATTCAGATCGTGCCTTGGGTCATTAGAATTCAATAAAAGTAGTGGGACCATTGGGTTCCGGATATTTATTCTAAATGTCATGTCTAGTTGAGCCTGATCAACTCAGACTAGTATATGATAGTTAGGACAAATGTCTGAGAGCTGAATAGGACCTTGGAGGAATGAAGCGTACGAAGAAGAGAAGTCAGTGTGTCAGGTTTTGTAACGAATTTTGATAAGGGAGTATTCGACGCCAAATGGTGGCCAATAAACTGTGAAGCAGAAAATTTTCGAGGACATAAGGGAAATGTTAAGATTAAGATGGTGTACTCTAATATTGTTGAACGACACTTTTATGTGGATACCGGAGAAGTAAGAGATTCAGGATAATTAAGGGATGATTGCAAGCTTGACAGGAGCCGCAGTATAAGAAGCATAAGTAAGGTATAGAAGAAATATTTCTAAAGGGGTAATTAAGACTATGGGATCAGAAGAGGAATTTGATATGAGGAGAATTATCAGATGAACCATAGAATCCAAAAGCTCTCAGTGGATGTAGAGTATGTAAGAAGTTAAGGACTTGAATGCCGAAACGAGCCGGATTTTGATGCTTGAATTGTTGAAGTGAACTAATTAATGAATAAGTAAATTATTTTGGGAGCAGACAAGGAAACCCCCTTAATATGAGCAATGAATGGATGACGTAAGTCAGATAAACTATGTCGGATTAGTCAAACCTCCCGAATCTTAAGTGCCAGATTTATGAATCAGGAAGTGAATGTGTTATGTGGCGTGAGAGTCAAGAAGAATGAATGATTGGTAGTGGAAAAATATTGTATGGAACAAAGTATGATGTATTTTTTTTATTGACAAGAAATTGCAGAGAAACTAAGCTAACGAGAGTTGACCACTAAGGAAATTGTATCAGATCCCTGCATCTATCATGAGTTATTAAGTTGTCATGGACTAAGAAACACAAGCTTAGCAGTAAGTAGAAAGAGGTTCCAGTAGCGGTAAGAAATAAAATGCAATTTTTCGATTGGAATGGAAACTAAAGATTAAGTAATAAGTTGTCAAAATTCAGTGAACTAATGGACGAATGATGTCAAGCACTATCAAGAGGACAAGAATGTGTTAAATCATGAATATAATAAGTTGAAGTGATAAGGATTAATCAAGATTTTTGAATCTGAGAATTTATTTTAAGGTTCCGTTATATGGAAGGTTGTTGTTAGTGTGAAAGTGTTAAGAATGAAGTAAAGTATTAAAGAATCACATATTTTCTTTTGATGATTTTCTCACGTAATTGTTCTAAAAACTAAAAGAATGACTTGGTCGATGAGAATGGATTTTGAGAATTGAAGTTATTTCAAGGGAGCTCGTAAGTGTAATTATCAGGACGACACAAATGAAAAAGAATGGAAATAAGCCGCGAATTGTCGAGTATGTTTTATTATAAACAATGTGAATGTGAGAATCATTCAAGGAACACCTTGCGAGAACAAGTGTACAGTATATGTCTAATGAAGGATTTAATACCTGGAAATAGTTCGCTAGCAATATAAGTTAGTACTCGAAGTAGCAGGAAGTGTAAAGTTAGCTTCTCTGTTCAAGACATGTAAGCTTCGAAGGATGAATAGGAGAATTGGATAAACATGTAGTAATGAGATTGGGAAATATTACATTATGATTGTATCGGTATGCGTAAATCGATGTAAGTTGACAAATCAGAGTGGCGCTGTAACGCCCGTTGTAATTATTTAATTATTTAAATAATTGTGATGTGTTTTATGTGCTTTTATGTGTGTTTTTGGATTAAGAATATTATGATTCGGTGCTTGGAGGGTTTTAATTAGACATTTTACCGTTAAGTGGGTAGCCTGTTGGGAGTAGACTGTAGAATAAAGAAATAATATTATAAGGAAATAATATTATAAAAAGGAAAGATTAGGAAAGAAAGAAGAAAACACGGGAAGAAGAAAAAGAGAAGAGAAGAAGAAGAAAAAGAGGAGATAGAGGAAATTGAGGATTTTTGCTGAGATCTTGTCAATTAAGGTAAGGGTGAGACTAACTCTCATTTTTATCAAGTTTTGATTCATGAAGTTCAATCAATTTAGGTAGTTTTAGAATTTGGGGGTTAGGTCAAAATCATTAAAATTGATAGATCTAAGTTAATTTTAGTGTAATTTAATGTAGAAAGAGGTTAATTAGACATAGAAAACATGTAGATGTTGATTACTGATGAATTAGAGGGTTGGGTAGTAGATTTGGGGTGACTGTGAGGATGAAGAACAGAGCTGCGACAGACTTGTCTGTCAGTGCTCGCCATTGCGAGTGATTTAGCTCGCAATTGCGAGTAAACCCTAGCTCGCCATTGCGAGTGGAATTAGCTCGCCATTGCGAGTAAATGGTGAGCAACCCTTAGCTCGCCATTGCGAGTGTTTAGAGCTCGCCTTTGCGAGTAACTGGTAAATGACCCTTAGCCTCGCCATAGCGAGTAGTGTAGCTCGCCATTGCGAGCTAGTGCAGTGCAGACCTGCTGTTTCGCAAATTTCTGGCAATTTTGACTGTGTTTCATGATGGGATAGGTTCTGATATATATGTGAAATATGATGATGAATTAATTGTTGATCCAGTAAGTACTGGTTGGAGGTGATGAACTATGATGAATAATTGTTAATGAATTAACATTAAATATGAATTATTGTTGGTTATTGTTGATCATGTGTTGATTGTTGTGGATTGTGATGTTGCTGTTGATGTTGTCGTCGATGTTGTCGTTGTCGTTGTCGTTGTCGTGTTGTTGTAGTGATGATGTGATCTTTTATGATCAACGTGATGATGTGATCTTTTATGATCAACGTGATGATGTGATCTTTATGATCAACGTGATGATGAGGTCCAAAAATTGACCTACGTGATGATGGTGGTACCACAAGCATGCTGAGTCGTCTGAGTCGTCTGAGTTGTCTGAGTCGTTTGAGTCATTGTCGTAGTCATGTCGAGTCGTTGTTGTCGTGATGTGGAGTGGTCATAATTAATGACTGATGTGATGTTGTTGTTGATGATTTTATATAAGTTGAATTATAGGTGTGGATGTTTATTATGTTGATGGTGATTCTAACATTAATAAATGTGGATAATGGATGATATTATGGATAATTATATATGGTTGATTATTCTTTATGAATTATTATTTGCTGATAATGATTGTGAAATCTCACCCCTTCTGCGTATATGTTGCCTCGACCGTGGGTAATGTGCAGGTAACGAAGAATAGTGCATTTGTGCGAGTGGTCCGTTGTGTCGTCTAGGATGCTCTGATACGTAACGGGATGGGAATTGTCTGTTGTTTTGTTTCCTTGTTACGTATTAATAAATAAAATTTGTTGAAGTAATTGGTGAAGACTATTATTGAAGATGTTAAGTTGTAGCCTTGTGCTAAGTATTTTATGTGATGATGTAATATAAATTCCGCTGTATTTGCTCTCGAATTTTATAAGACAGGTTGATTTAGTAAATGATATTACTATTAATGTTGGAATTGATGTTTTGTTGAATGTGATGCTCCGTTTGTGATGTTTAATTCTGATATTTATATGAAATTTTCAAGTCGGGAAAACGGGGTGTTACAATTGGTATCAGAGCAGGTCGGTCCGTCCGGCCAATTAGTTGAGTCGAGTTGTGTTGTCTAACAGTTAGAATACCATTATTATGTTATTCTGATTGTTGTGTGATGTGCAGAATTAAGGAGGAAAACTGGACGCTGCTAATATTATTTGTTATAGGAGAACAAGAATGACTGGCAGGAATGATGCTGCGGTGGCTGCTGCATTGGAAGCTGTGGCTCAAGCAATAGGGCAACAACCGAATGCTGGTGCTAATGCCGAAGTGAGAATGTTAGAGAAATTCATAAGGAATCATCCCCCTACTTTCAAGGGAAGATATGATCCTGATGGAGCGCAGTCATGGATCAAAGAAATTGAAAGAGTCTTCAGGGGTATGCAGTGTTCTGAGGAGCAGAAGGTGCGATTTGGTACGCACATGCTGGCGGAAGAAGCTGATGATTGGTGGACGAGTCTTCTACCTGAGTTAGAGCAAGATGGTACTGTAGTTACCTGGGCTATTTTTAAGGAGGAGTTCCTAAACCGATACTTTCCGGAAGATGTTCGCGGAAAGAAAGAGATTGAGTTTTTGGAACTGAAGCAAGGTAATATGTCGGTGACTGAGTATGCTGCTAAGTTTGTGGAGTTAGCTAAATTCTATCCACATTACACTGGTGAAAATGCTGAGTTTTCTAAATGCATTAAGTTTGAGAGTGGTCTGCGTCCTGATATCAAGAAGGCGATTGGTTATCAAAGGATCCGTAATTTCTCTGTATTGGTGAGTAGCTGCAGGATCTATGAAAGTGATTCCAATGCTCACTATAAGGTTATGAATGAAAGGAGAGGCAAACAACAACAAAACCGTGGAAAACCTTATAGTGCTCCAGCTGATAAGGGCAAACAAAAGGTGAATGATGAAAGGAGACCCAAGAGGTATGCGACTTCTGCTGAGATTGTTTGCTACTCATGTGGAGAAAAAGGTCATAAGAGTAATGTTTGTCCGATTGATGTGAAAAGATGTTACCGATGTGGAGGCAGAGGGCATACAGTTACAGAATGCAATCAGGACGACGTTATTTGTTTTAATTGCAATGGAAAGGGACATATTAGTACTCAGTGTAAAGAACCAAAGAAGGCCCCGACTAGGGGTAAGGTGTTTGCTTTAGCTGGTACTCAGACCGCCAGTGAGGACCGTTTGATCCGAGGTACTTCTTTCATTAACAGTATTCCGTTAATTGCTATCATAGATACCGGTGCTACACATTGTTTTATTGCTGCTGATTGTGCTTTGAGGTTGAGTCTTGATGTGTCGCCCATGAAGGGAGAGATGGTTGTCGAAACTCCATCTAATGGTTCGATAACTACCTCTCGGGTGTGTTTGAGTTGTCCTTTGTCTATGTATGGTAGAGATTTTACTATGGATTTAATATGCATACCATTGATAGGAATGGATGTGATTCTTGGTATGAATTGGTTGGAGTATAATTATGCTCACATAAATTGTTTCAACAAGACGGTGCGATTTTCTTCTCCAGAGGAAGAAGCAGAGACTGAGTTTGTAACTACTAAGCAGTTGAAACAGATGATGCTTGATGAAGGTCAATTATTTTCCTTGATGGCGTCATTGTCCGTTGAGAACCAGGCAAGGATTGATGAGTTGGAAGTTGTGCGTGAATTTCCAGAAGTTTTTCCTGATGAGATTCCTGATGTGCCTCCTGAGAGAGAAGTTGAATTTTCGATTGACCTTGTTCCGGGTACGAAGCCCGTGTCTATGGCACCTTACCGTATGTCATCTTCTGAATTAGCTGAGTTGAAAAAGCAGTTAGAAGATTTGCTTGATAAGAAGTTTGTAAGACCAAGTGTTTCACCTTGGGGAGCGCCAGTGCTTTTGGTTAAGAAGAAAGACGGAAGCATGAGATTGTGCATTGATTATCGACAGTTGAACAAGGTGACAATAAAGAATAGGTATCCACTTCCAAGGATCGATGATTTGATGGATCAGTTAGTGGGTGCACGGGTGTTTAGCAAGATTGATCTGAGGTCGGGTTATCACCAGATTAAAGTGAAAAATGAAGATGTTCAGAAAACAGCCTTTAGAACACGATACGGCCATTATGAGTATTTGGTAATGCCTTTTGGAGTTTCTAACGCACCAGGTGTGTTTATGGAGTACATGAATCGTATTTTTCATACGTTTCTAGATCGCTTCGTGGTTGTATTCATTGACGATATTTTGATATACTCCAAGTCTGAAGAAGAACATGCTGAGCATTTGAGAATTGTTTTGCAAGTGTTGCAGGAAAAGAAGTTATATGCCAAGCTATCAAAATGCGAATTTTGGTTGAATGAGGTGAGTTTTCTTGGTCATATTGTTTCCGGTGGCGGTATTTCAGTAGACCCATCTAAGGTCGATGCAGTATCGCAATGGGAGACCCCGAGGTCGGTTACAGAAGTTAGGAGCTTTTTGGGTTTGGCTGGTTACTACAGGAGATTTATTGAAGGATTTTCCAAGTTGGCACTTCCTTTAACTCAATTGACTTGTAAAGGCCGAGCTTTTGTGTGGGATATTCAGTGTGAGAACAGCTTTAATGAATTGAAGCAACGACTGACGACGGCTCCAATTTTGATTTTACCAAAGCCCGAGGAACCTTTTGTTGTGTATTGTGATGCGTCCAAGTTCGGTTTAGGTGGTGTACTCATGCAAAATGGCAAGGTAGTAGCTTATGCATCGAGGCAGTTGAGGGTTCATGAACGAAATTATCCTACTCATGATCTAGAATTAGCTGCAGTGGTATTTGTACTCAAGATTTGGAGACATTATCTGTATGGTTCGAGATTTGAAGTGTTTAGTGACCATAAAAGTCTGAAGTATTTATTTGATTAGAAGGAATTAAATATGAGACAGCGAAGGTGGCTTGAATTGCTAAAAGATTTTGACTTTGAGTTGAATTACCATCCGGGAAAGGCTAATGTTGTTGCAGATGCTTTGAGTAGGAAAACCTTACATATGTCTGCTATGATGGTTAAGGAGTTGGAGTTGCTTGAACAGTTTAGAGACTTGAGTTTGGTGTGTGAAATGTCAACACATAGTGTGAAGTTAGGAATGTTAAAGATCAACAATGAATTTTTGAATGACATCAAAGAAGCTCAGAAAGTAGATGTGAAGTTGGTAGATTTAATGGTTGCAAGTGATCCTGCTGTAGACAATAACTTTAAGGTTGATGAGCAAGGAGTGTTGAGGTTTCGAGGAAGAATCTGTATCCCTGATAATGAGGAAATGAAGAAGATGATTCTTGAAGAAAGTCACAGAAGTAATTTGAGTATTCATCCAGGAGCTACCAAGATGTATCATGATTTGAAGAAGTTGTTTTGGTGGTCTGGGTTGAAACGTGATGTGGCACAGTTTGTGTATTCATGCTTGGTTTGTCAGAAGTCAAAGGTTGAGCATCAGAGACCTGCTGGATTGTTGACACCGTTAGATGTGCCAGAATGGAAATGGGATAGTATATCTATGGATTTTGTAACGAGTTTGCCGAACACTCCAAGTGGGCATGATGCCATTTGGGTGATTGTGGATAGATTGACGAAGTCGGCTCATTTCATTCCGATTAACATCAATTTTCCTGTATCTCAGTTGGCGGATATTTATATTCGCGAGATTGTGAAGTTACATGGTGTTCCGTCGAGCATTGTGTCAGATAGAGATCCAAGGTTTACTTCTAGATTTTGGAAGAGTTTGCAAGAGGCTTTGGGTTCTAAGTTGAGGTTGAGTTCGGCTTATCATCCTCAGACAGATGGTCAGTCAGAAAGAACAATTCAGTCATTGGAAGATTTGTTGAGGGTTTGTGTACTTGAGCAAGGAGGAACTTGGGATAGTCATCTTTCGTTGATAGAGTTCACATATAATAACAGTTATCATTCTAGTATTGGAATGGCACCATTCGAAGCTTTGTATGGTCGAAGGTGCAGAACTCCATTGTGTTGGTTAGAGTCAGGAGAAAGTGCAGTTTTGGGACCAGATATTGTTCATCAAACTACGGAAAAGGTGAAGATGATTCAAGAAAAGATAAAGGCGTCGCAGAGTCGACAAAAGAGCTATCATGACAAACGTAGGAAAGACCTTGAGTTTCAAGAAGGAGGTCACGTGTTCTTGAGAGTTACTCCAATGACCGGAGTTGGTCGTGCATTGAAGTCTAAGAAGTTGACCCCGAAGTTTATTGGTCCTTATCAGATATCAGAAAGAGTTGGGACGGTGGCTTACCGAGTGGGTTTACCACCGCATCTTTCGAATTTGCATGATGTGTTTCACGTGTCACAACTTCGGAAGTATGTTCCAGATCCATCTCATGTGATCCAAAGAGATGATGTGCAAGTTAGAGATAATCTTACGGTTGAGACTTTACCAGTGAGAATCGAAGGTCGTGAAGTGAAGCGATTGAGAGGCAAGGAGATACCTTTGGTGAAAGTTGTTTGGGATGGAGCGGCTGGTGAAAGCTTGACGTGGGAGCTGGAGAGTAAGATGATGGAATCTTATCCAGAGTTATTTGATTGAGGTAAATTTTCGAGGACGAAAATTCTTTAAGTTGGGGAGAATTGTAACGCCCGTTGTAATTATTTAATTATTTAAATAATTGTGATGTGTTTTATGTGCTTTGATGTGTGTTTTTGGATTAAGAATATTATGATTCGGTGCTTGGAGGGTTTTAATTAGACATTTTACCGTTAAGTGGGTAGCCTGTTGGGAGTAGACTGTAGAATAAAGAAATAATATTATAAGGAAATAATATTATAAAAAGGAAAGATTAGGAAAGAAAGAAGAAAACACGGGAAGAAGAAAAAGAGAAGAGAAGAAGAAGAAAAAGAGGAGATAGAGGAGAAGAGGAAATTGAGGATTTTTGCTGAGATCTTGTCAATTAAGGTAAGGGTGAGACTAACTCTCATTTTTATCAAGTTTTGATTCATGAAGTTCAATCAATTTAGGTAGTTTTAGAATTTGGGGGTTAGGTCAAAATCATTAAAATTGATAGATCTAAGTTAATTTTAGTGTAATTTGATGTAGAAAGAGGTTAATTAGACATAGAAAACATGTAGATGTTGATTACTGATGAATTAGAGGGTTGGGTAGTAGATTTGGGGTGACTGTGAGGATGAAGAACAGAGCTGCGACAGACTTGTCTGTCAGTGCTCGCCATTGCGAGTGATTTAGCTCGCAATTGCGAGTAAACCCTAGCTCGCCATTGCGAGTGGAATTAGCTCGCCATTGCGAGTAAATGGTGAGCAACCCTTAGCTCGCCATTGCGAGTGTTTAGAGCTCGCCTTTGCGAGTAACTGGTAAATGACCCTTAGCCTCGCCATAGCGAGTAGTGTAGCTCGCCATTGCGAGCTAGTGCAGTGCAGACCTGCTGTTTCGCAAATTTCTGGCAATTTTGACTGTGTTTCATGATGGGATAGGTTCTGATATATATGTGAAATATGATGATGAATTAATTGTTGATCCAGTAAGTACTGGTTGGAGGTGATGAACTATGATGAATAATTGTTAATGAATTAACATTAAATATGAATTATTGTTGGTTATTGTTGATCATGTGTTGATTGTTGTGGATTGTGATGTTGCTGTTGATGTTGTCGTCGATGTTGTCGTTGTCGTTGTCGTTGTCGTGTTGTTGTAGTGATGATGTGATCTTTTATGATCAACGTGATGATGTGATCTTTTATGATCAACGTGATGATGTGATCTTTATGATCAACGTGATGATGAGGTCCAAAAATTGACCTACGTGATGATGGTGGTACCACAAGCATGCTGAGTCGTCTGAGTCGTCTGAGTTGTCTGAGTCGTTTGAGTCATTGTCGTAGTCATGTCGAGTCGTTGTTGTCGTGATGTGGAGTGGTCATAATTAATGACTGATGTGATGTTGTTGTTGATGATTTTATATAAGTTGAATTATAGGTGTGGATGTTTATTATGTTGATGGTGATTCTAACATTAATAAATGTGGATAATGGATGATATTATGGATAATTATATATGGTTGATTATTCTTTATGAATTATTATTTGCTGATAATGATTGTGAAATCTCACCCCTTCTGCGTATATGTTGCCTCGACCGTGGGTAATGTGCAGGTAACGAAGAATAGTGCATTTGTGCGAGTGGTCCGTTGTGTCGTCTAGGATGCTCTGATACGTAACGGGATGGGAATTGTCTGTTGTTTTGTTTCCTTGTTACGTATTAATAAATAAAATTTGTTGAAGTAATTGGTGAAGACTATTATTGAAGATGTTAAGTTGTAGCCTTGTGCTAAGTATTTTATGTGATGATGTAATATAAATTCCGCTGTATTTGCTCTCGAATTTTATAAGACAGGTTGATTTAGTAAATGATATTACTATTAATGTTGGAATTGATGTTTTGTTGAATGTGATGCTCCGTTTGTGATGTTTAATTCTGATATTTATATGAAATTTTCAAGTCGGGAAAACGGGGTGTTACAGGCGCAGTGGAAAATTAATCAGTAAAGAAGTGATAGGATGTGCAATAGTTTTATACTTTGAAAAGAGATATTCATGGAAAATTTTAAGAGACAAGCTAATAATTTTCAAAGCACATAATTCAGAGATATTAACAGTTCAATTAATGAGAGTAGGACGGAAGTGTTCCTACCTTGTTAAATTTAAGAAAATTGGAATCACCTCTAGTATGTAACTTAGTCAGTCGACTTGGTGATTTCAAATAATGAATTAAAAGTATCAGTTTAGCTGGAAAAGAGTCATGTATGAGATAACAAATATGGATGTTGTATCAAGATGATTTTATTTTGGTTTGAAATAGTCTCGTGGGACATCAGGTATAGTAAATGGCATTTAAGTGCAAGGAGGCTATTCAGAACAAGAATGCGGATGCTTAAACACAATTTTGCAGTGAAGTTCGGAAATTTAAAATTTCGTATTTTTGAAGGTAAAGAAAAGATTGATATCATACAAGTTAGAAAATTTTATGTGATATACAGTATGTAATTATACCAATTCAGGTAACGAGTATGGAATTAGCAGAAAGACTGAGATAATATGTTCTTTATAGTAACGGACAGAATAATAATGTTCAAGGATGAAATGTATATTTTGGAAGAGTAAGATCATGAGAAAATTTATGAATACGGATCTTATTTATTTTGACAGTGAAATGTGATTAATTTAAGAATGTTGAAATCTTAGTGCAGATGAAGTATAGTCGAATGACTACAGATATATGTCATGTATTTAGTTATCAGTCGTACTACCTCGTGAATTGTGTACTCGTCAGTTAGTGCACTATTACTCGTATAAGAATTACATTTAATGTACTTGCTAGTTAGTACATTTTGTATTTAAATATGACTTATGGATTGTACTCGTCAGTTAGTACTTTCATCAGCTGTTTGAGGTAGTACCATGTTTGGATTCATTCCACAGAAAACATAGCAGATATCAGCAATAACATCTCATATTCATGTGTTGAATAATGGAGGAGATTGAATCAGTTCTTACATTCATTGAGGTAAATTTAATGTCAGATAATGCTCTGAATAGGAACGATCCTATACAGAGAATGGTGTCGTTATTATTATGAGACCTCATTATATGGGGTATAGTTCAGAAATAAATTTTTATTGGAATCAGTCGTATCATGAAGAACCCCCTCAAAGGTTGGATATGTTCAAGGAAAGATAAGAATCGACGAAGTCGATAAAAGTGTTACTCCGATAAGTGTATGAGATATTTCCAGAACTTAGTGAAGGTAAACAAGTAGTAGTAATCTAAGACAGATTTATAAGGAGTATGTGGAACTAGAAATTTACTAGAAGAATATTTTATGCATTGGTTAGCTTTGTTTCCCACTACGCTCAAAATGTATAATGTATTCCACAACTTACACTTAAGGAGGTTATTATTAAACCTTTTCGACTCAGGTGATTGGAAGACATATTAGTATGCAGAGCTTTTTATTTCAGAAATTGTTAAACTCCACGGTGTTGGACAGAAGTCGGAGACAAGATATTTTGGGGCCAGAAATTATTCAAGAGACAACTTTAAAGGTTAAGTCCATCCAAGAAAAGATGAAAGCAGCGCAAAGTCGTCAGAAGAGTTATGCAGATAAGAAACAGAGACCTTTAGAGTTCAATGAGGGAGATCATGTAATTCTGAAAGTTACACCTAAGATGGGTTCGCAAGGAACATTCAGAATAAAGAAAACTTAGTCCAAGGTATATTGAGCCCTTTCAAATACTCATGCGTATCGGTCCAGTAACATATCAGTTAGCATTAATGTCAGAATTACATGAAGTATTTCATGTTTCTCAGTTATGAAAAATTCATTCTCGATCCTTTTCAGCCAGTGGAATTGGAAACCATAGATTTAGAATCTGAGATGCGAGATCAGAATCCGTATCTATTTCCAGATAAACTCTAAATTTCGAGGACAAAATTTTCTTAAGGGGGGTAGAGTGTAATATCCCGCTTAATAACACTGTCATTTGACATTTATCTGTGTCAGTTATTTTGTCAAATTGTCTATGATATTCTAAGCAGGGACAAAATTGGTATTTGCCAACCAAGATTCATTTTATAAACATTATTTGATTCCAACTTCTACACAATTCTATTTCCTTCTCTTTCTAAAAATATCATGATATTTTCTTTCATCTCTTCCTAAAGGCCATCGGCCCTTTCCTCATCACCTCACCAACATCTCCAAAACTTCCAAATCTCCAATAATCATCAATTAAGCCATGCCTAAGGGTTTCTAGAGGTGTTGTTTGCATTAAACAAGCTTCAAAAAAATTCTTCCCTCCCCATTAATAGTGCAAACCACCCCTTAATCATCTGTTTCCAATCTTCCATTTTGTCTCCAAATTCATGGGAAATTGCTAGAAATCATGCTAAAAGAGGTACCCATGATGTTTTAAGAGCAAGGTAAGCAACAAAAATGCATTTCCTTCCAACTAGCCATGAAGGCCGCCCCTTTAACCCTCATTTTTGGGGAAAATTTTCTCTTGGTGTAAATGTTCCAATTTATGCTTTTGGAGTGTTTAAAATGTTATGGGAATGATGTTATTGACATGTTTGAATGTTGTAGGAGCTATTGGAAGGAGGAGTAACTTAACTAGTGGCTTGGAAGTGAGAATTTTGCCACAAAGATCATCAAAGGAACCAACACAATAGAGTGAGTTCCTTTAGTTAGTAAACCTTTCCTTTTTGGGTAGTCCAGTTGTGCTATTAGATTGATAGATCATGATTTTGAGCTTTAGGACATAGTTAGTGCTAATATGTTTTAGACCTAATACCCTTGCTAATATATTCTAGAATTTGCTTTTATGTTAATTACCATGCTTATGCTAGTATAGAAGTTGGAGAAAAATTATTAGGCATGGATTCAATACATTTTTAAAATATGTGTATGATTTCGGCTAGATTCCGGAAATTTAAAATTTGTTAAATATTTGGTATGTTCCTATCTTTGGCTAACGGAAATGAAAATCTTTTAAGTGAATACACGATCAATGGCGGTTACGGATTGAACTTTCATTTTTCCGGATATGTAGCCGAAAATTGTTATAAAAACCTCCAACCAACTACTATCATATTGCTATGTGTATATATATGAAAGAATGTTTAGAATAAATTATGCCTTTAGAAATTATAGATTATGATCTAGTATGTTAGGACATAACATAGAGACATTATGACTTAAGATATTTACCCTTGCTAGTGTACTCTAAAATGGTTTTATATTGATAATTATGCTTATGGTAGTGTATGAGTTAGAGGAAAAATTGTTATGACAAGTTTTGCACAAGTATGAATAAATATGCACATTTCGGCTATAATTCCGGAAAGTGAGAATTGTTGGTTTTATTACTTTGTTTCAAATCTTAGCTAATGTAATTTACATTTTTAAGGTAATATAATGGTTTGGTTTGGCTAAGAATATAAATTCTCATTATTACCAAACGTGTAGCCGAAATGTATTATTATGACCTCTAATTACGTACTACCATATAGCATTTTTATTTACGTAAAAGAATGTTTAGAGTAAATTGGCCATGAATAAGAGTTATGGGTAAGTCAATAACCCGGGTAAAATACCATTTTTGAGAAGAGAATATTTATTGACACATTTTCAGTTAGAGACGAGAATTTAATTCTCATTATCAGATATGACATTAATTGATTTATTAAATTGTGGCTTTCGCTATCCCGCCAGTTGGATACGAAAGGTTCCCGCCAGTTGGAACGGGCACTATCCGTGAGGATGACCCCACAATAATCAGAGGAGTCCGGTATCCCCGTCAGTTGGGTTCCCGCCAGTTGGAAATATTTATATATATACCGGTTATCAGAGGAATAAATTCCGGGGTTACTCCACCTGGGTTTATTCGTAAAATCAACTCAGATAATTGTTTGTTCAACGCTAACTTTACTAACACATTTGTTAGATATTAAGATTAAATATTCAGTTATGTTAAGATATCAGAGTTATAGGTTAAAGATGTATAACCTCGGAGAGGTTGAATTTAGACAGAGGGCAATCATAGGTATCCCCAAGGATTGCATGCAGCCTAGGATAGGTGGAGCTCACTGAGACATTATGTCTCATCCCATTCCATTTATTATTTTTCAGGTACACAGTCATCCCAGAAGAAAGATTAAGAAAGGCTACAGGTTGATTATGGTGCTTCATTGATGATGTGTATATCTCAGGACTTATTGTGATGTATTTTATTCCATATCAGTTTATGGGAATTATGTATCAGATTATGTATAATATTACGTGCTCGTCAGTTAGTACATATATCATCTAGATAATATGTAAAGATTATCAGATAATCAGACAGGAGTCCTAGAGACATATACACATTATCAGTCATCACAGGTAAATTTTTATATTGAAATTTAATGTACCCGGTATTAAATTTTAATGCTTTCTAAAATTCTAGACACTTTTATGAGGGCGTTACAATTTGGTATCAGAGCTGGTCGATTCAGATCGTGCCCTGGGTCATTAGAATTCAATAAAAGTAGTGGGACCATTGGGTTCCGGATATTTATTCTAAATGTCATGTCTAGTTGAGCCTGATCAACTCAGACTAGTATATGATAGTTAGGACAAATGTCTGAGAGCTGAATAGGACCTTGGAGGAATGAAGCGTACGAAGAAGAGAAGTCAGTGTGTCAGGTTTTGTAACGAATTTTGATAAGGGAGTATTCGACGCCAAATGGTGGCCAATAAACTGTGAAGCAGAAAATTTTCGAGGACATAAGGGAAATGTTAAGATTAAGATGGTGTACTCTAATATTGTTGAACGACACTTTTATGTGGATACCGGAGAAGTAAGAGATTCAGGATAATTAAGGGATGATTGCAAGCTTGACAGGAGCCGCAGTATAAGAAGCATAAGTAAGGTATAGAAGAAATATTTCTAAAGGGGTAATTAAGACTATGGGATCAGAAGAGGAATTTGATATGAGGAGAATTATCAGATGAACCATAGAATCCAAAAGCTCTCAGTGGATGTAGAGTATGTAAGAAGTTAAGGACTTGAATGCCGAAACGAGCCGGATTTTGATGCTTGAATTGTTGAAGTGAACTAATTAATGAATAAGTAAATTATTTTGGGAGCAGACAAGGAAACCCCCTTAATATGAGCAATGAATGGATGACGTAAGTCAGATAAACTATGTCGGATTAGTCAAACCTCCCGAATCTTAAGTGCCAGATTTATGAATCAGGAAGTGAATGTGTTATGTGGCGTGAGAGTCAAGAAGAATGAATGATTGGTAGTGGAAAAATATTGTATGGAACAAAGTATGATGTATTTTTTTTATTGACAAGAAATTGCAGAGAAACTAAGCTAACGAGAGTTGACCACTAAGGAAATTGTATCAGATCCCTGCATCTATCATGAGTTATTAAGTTGTCATGGACTAAGAAACACAAGCTTAGCAGTAAGTAGAAAGAGGTTCCAGTAGCGGTAAGAAATAAAATGCAATTTTTCGATTGGAATGGAAACTAAAGATTAAGTAATAAGTTGTCAAAATTCAGTGAACTAATGGACGAATGATGTCAAGCACTATCAAGAGGACAAGAATGTGTTAAATCATGAATATAATAAGTTGAAGTGATAAGGATTAATCAAGATTTTTGAATCTGAGAATTTATTTTAAGGTTCCGTTATATGGAAGGTTGTTGTTAGTGTGAAAGTGTTAAGAATGAAGTAAAGTATTAAAGAATCACATATTTTCTTTTGATGATTTTCTCACGTAATTGTTCTAAAAACTAAAAGAATGACTTGGTCGATGAGAATGGATTTTGAGAATTGAAGTTATTTCAAGGGAGCTCGTAAGTGTAATTATCAGGACGACACAAATGAAAAAGAATGGAAATAAGCCGCGAATTGTCGAGTATGTTTTATTATAAACAATGTGAATGTGAGAATCATTCAAGGAACACCTTGCGAGAACAAGTGTACAGTATATGTCTAATGAAGGATTTAATACCTGGAAATAGTTCGCTAGCAATATAAGTTAGTACTCGAAGTAGCAGGAAGTGTAAAGTTAGCTTCTCTGTTCAAGACATGTAAGCTTCGAAGGATGAATAGGAGAATTGGATAAACATGTAGTAATGAGATTGGGAAATATTACATTATGATTGTATCGGTATGCGTAAATCGATGTAAGTTGACAAATCAGAGTGGCGCTGTAACGCCCGTTGTAATTATTTAATTATTTAAATAATTGTGATGTGTTTTATGTGCTTTTATGTGTGTTTTTGGATTAAGAATATTATGATTCGGTGCTTGGAGGGTTTTAATTAGACATTTTACCGTTAAGTGGGTAGCCTGTTGGGAGTAGACTGTAGAATAAAGAAATAATATTATAAGGAAATAATATTATAAAAAGGAAAGATTAGGAAAGAAAGAAGAAAACACGGGAAGAAGAAAAAGAGAAGAGAAGAAGAAGAAAAAGAGGAGATAGAGGAGAAGAGGAAATTGAGGATTTTTGCTGAGATCTTGTCAATTAAGGTAAGGGTGAGACTAACTCTCATTTTTATCAAGTTTTGATTCATGAAGTTCAATCAATTTAGGTAGTTTTAGAATTTGGGGGTTAGGTCAAAATCATTAAAATTGATAGATCTAAGTTAATTTTAGTGTAATTTGATGTAGAAAGAGGTTAATTAGACATAGAAAACATGTAGATGTTGATTACTGATGAATTAGAGGGTTGGGTAGTAGATTTGGGGTGACTGTGAGGATGAAGAACAGAGCTGCGACAGACTTGTCTGTCAGTGCTCGCCATTGCGAGTGATTTAGCTCGCAATTGCGAGTAAACCCTAGCTCGCCATTGCGAGTGGAATTAGCTCGCCATTGCGAGTAAATGGTGAGCAACCCTTAGCTCGCCATTGCGAGTGTTTAGAGCTCGCCTTTGCGAGTAACTGGTAAATGACCCTTAGCCTCGCCATAGCGAGTAGTGTAGCTCGCCATTGCGAGCTAGTGCAGTGCAGACCTGCTGTTTCGCAAATTTCTGGCAATTTTGACTGTGTTTCATGATGGGATAGGTTCTGATATATATGTGAAATATGATGATGAATTAATTGTTGATCCAGTAAGTACTGGTTGGAGGTGATGAACTATGATGAATAATTGTTAATGAATTAACATTAAATATGAATTATTGTTGGTTATTGTTGATCATGTGTTGATTGTTGTGGATTGTGATGTTGCTGTTGATGTTGTCGTCGATGTTGTCGTTGTCGTTGTCGTTGTCGTGTTGTTGTAGTGATGATGTGATCTTTTATGATCAACGTGATGATGTGATCTTTATGATCAACGTGATGATGTGATCTTTATGATCAACGTGATGATGAGGTCCAAAAATTGACCTACGTGATGATGGTGGTACCACAAGCATGCTGAGTCGTCTGAGTCGTCTGAGTTGTCTGAGTCGTTTGAGTCATTGTCGTAGTCATGTCGAGTCGTTGTTGTCGTGATGTGGAGTGGTCATAATTAATGACTGATGTGATGTTGTTGTTGATGATTTTATATAAGTTGAATTATAGGTGTGGATGTTTATTATGTTGATGGTGATTCTAACATTAATAAATGTGGATAATGGATGATATTATGGATAATTATATATGGTTGATTATTCTTTATGAATTATTATTTGCTGATAATGATTGTGAAATCTCACCCCTTCTGCGTATATGTTGCCTCGACCGTGGGTAATGTGCAGGTAACGAAGAATAATGCATTTGTGCGAGTGGTCCGTTGTGTCGTCTAGGATGCTCTGATACGTAACGGGATGGGAATTGTCTGTTGTTTTGTTTCCTTGTTACGTATTAATAAATAAAATTTGTTGAAGTAATTGGTGAAGACTATTATTGAAGATGTTAAGTTGTAGCCTTGTGCTAAGTATTTTATGTGATGATGTAATATAAATTCCGCTGTATTTGCTCTCGAATTTTATAAGACAGGTTGATTTAGTAAATGATATTACTATTAATGTTGGAATTGATGTTTTGTTGAATGTGATGCTCCGTTTGTGATGTTTAATTCTGATATTTATATGAAATTTTCAAGTCGGGAAAACGGGGTGTTACAATTGGTATCAGAGCAGGTCGGTCCGTCCGGCCAATTAGTTGAGTCGAGTTGTGTTGTCTAACAGTTAGAATACCATTATTATGTTATTCTGATTGTTGTGTGATGTGCAGAATTAAGGAGGAAAACTGGACGCTGCTAATATTATTTGTTATAGGAGAACAAGAATGACTGGCAGGAATGATGCTGCGGTGGCTGCTGCATTGGAAGCTGTGGCTCAAGCAATAGGGCAACAACCGAATGCTGGTGCTAATGCCGAAGTGAGAATGTTAGAGACATTCATAAGGAATCATCCCCCTACTTTCAAGGGAAGATATGATCCTGATGGAGCGCAGTCATGGATCAAAGAAATTGAAAGAGTCTTCAGGGGTATGCAGTGTTCTGAGGAGCAGAAGGTGCGATTTGGTACGCACATGCTGGCGGAAGAAGCTGATGATTGGTGGACGAGTCTTCTACCTGAGTTAGAGCAAGATGGTACTGTAGTTACCTGGGCTATTTTTAAGGAGGAGTTCCTAAACCGATACTTTCCGGAAGATGTTCGCGGAAAGAAAGAGATTGAGTTTTTGGAACTGAAGCAAGGTAATATGTCGGTGACTGAGTATGCTGCTAAGTTTGTGGAGTTAGCTAAATTCTATCCACATTACACTGGTGAAAATGCTGAGTTTTCTAAATGCATTAAGTTTGAGAGTGGTCTGCGTCCTGATATCAAGAAGGCGATTGGTTATCAAAGGATCCGTAATTTCTCTGTATTGGTGAGTAGCTGCAGGATCTATGAAAGTGATTCCAATGCTCACTATAAGGTTATGAATGAAAGGAGAGGCAAACAACAACAAAACCGTGGAAAACCTTATAGTGCTCCAGCTGATAAGGGCAAACAAAAGGTGAATGATGAAAGGAGACCCAAGAGGTATGCGACTTCTGCTGAGATTGTTTGCTACTCATGTGGAGAAAAAGGTCATAAGAGTAATGTTTGTCCGATTGATGTGAAAAGATGTTACCGATGTGGAGGCAGAGGGCATACAGTTACAGAATGCAATCAGGACGACGTTATTTGTTTTAATTGCAATGGAAAGGGACATATTAGTACTCAGTGTAAAGAACCAAAGAAGGCCCTGACTAGGGGTAAGGTGTTTGCTTTAGCTGGTACTCAGACCGCCAGTGAGGACCGTTTGATCCGAGGTACTTCTTTCATTAACAGTATTCCGTTAATTGCTATCATAGATACCGGTGCTACACATTGTTTTATTGCTGCTGATTGTGCTTTGAGGTTGAGTCTTGATGTGTCGCCCATGAAGGGAGAGATGGTTGTCAAAACTCCATCTAATGGTTCGATAACTACCTCTCGGGTGTGTTTGAGTTGTCCTTTGTCTATGTATGGTAGAGATTTTACTATGGATTTAATATGCATACCATTGATAGGAATGGATGTGATTCTTGGTATGAATTGGTTGGAGTATAATTATGCTCACATAAATTGTTTCAACAAGACGGTGCGATTTTCTTCTCCAGAGGAAGAAGCAGAGACTGAGTTTGTAACTACTAAGCAGTTGAAACAGATGATGCTTGATGAAGGTCAATTATTTTCCTTGATGGCGTCATTGTCCGTTGAGAACCAGGCAAGGATTGATGAGTTGGAAGTTGTGCGTGAATTTCCAGAAGTTTTTCCTGATGAGATTCCTGATGTGCCTCCTGAGAGAGAAGTTGAATTTTCGATTGACCTTGTTCCGGGTACGAAGCCCGTGTCTATGGCACCTTACCGTATGTCAGCTTCTGAATTAGCTGAGTTGAAAAAGCAGTTAGAAGATTTGCTTGATAAGAAGTTTGTAAGACCAAGTGTTTCACCTTGGGGAGCGCCAGTGCTTTTGGTTAAGAAGAAAGACGGAAGCATGAGATTGTGCATTGATTATCGACAGTTGAACAAGGTGACAATAAAGAATAGGTATCCACTTCCAAGGATCGATGATTTGATGGATCAGTTAGTGGGTGCACGGGTGTTTAGCAAGATTGATCTGAGGTCGGGTTATCACCAGATTAAAGTGAAAAATGAAGATGTTCAGAAAACAGCCTTTAGAACACGATACGGCCATTATGAGTATTTGGTAATGCCTTTTGGAGTTTCTAACGCACCAGGTGTGTTTATGGAGTACATGAATCGTATTTTTCATACGTTTCTAGATCGCTTCGTGGTTGTATTCATTGACGATATTTTGATATACTCCAAGTCTGAAGAAGAACATGCTGAGCATTTGAGAATTGTTTTGCAAGTGTTGCAGGAAAAGAAGTTATATGCCAAGCTATCAAAATGCGAATTTTGGTTGAATGAGGTGAGTTTTCTTGGTCATATTGTTTCCGGTGGCGGTATTTCAGTAGACCCATCTAAGGTCGATGCAGTATCGCAATGGGAGACCCCGAGGTCGGTTACAGAAGTTAGGAGCTTTTTGGGTTTGGCTGGTTACTACAGGAGATTTATTGAAGGATTTTCCAAGTTGGCACTTCCTTTAACTCAATTGACTTGTAAAGGCCGAGCTTTTGTGTGGGATATTCAGTGTGAGAACAGCTTTAATGAATTGAAGCAACGACTGACGACGGCTCCAATTTTGATTTTACCAAAGCCCGAGGAACCTTTTGTTGTGTATTGTGATGCGTCCAAGTTCGGTTTAGGTGGTGTACTCATGCAAAATGGCAAGGTAGTAGCTTATGCATCGAGGCAGTTGAGGGTTCATGAACGAAATTATCCTACTCATGATCTAGAATTAGCTGCAGTGGTATTTGTACTCAAGATTTGGAGACATTATCTGTATGGTTCGAGATTTGAAGTGTTTAGTGACCATAAAAGTCTGAAGTATTTATTTGATTAGAAGGAATTAAATATGAGACAGCGAAGGTGGCTTGAATTGCTAAAAGATTTTGACTTTGAGTTGAATTACCATCCGGGAAAGGCTAATGTTGTTGCAGATGCTTTGAGTAGGAAAACCTTACATATGTCTGCTATGATGGTTAAGGAGTTGGAGTTGCTTGAACAGTTTAGAGACTTGAGTTTGGTGTGTGAAATGTCAACACATAGTGTGAAGTTAGGAATGTTAAAGATCAACAATGAATTTTTGAATGACATCAAAGAAGCTCAGAAAGTAGATGTGAAGTTGGTAGATTTAATGGTTGCAAGTGATCCTGCTGTAGACAATAACTTTAAGGTTGATGAGCAAGGAGTGTTGAGGTTTCGAGGAAGAATCTGTATCCCTGATAATGAGGAAATGAAGAAGATGATTCTTGAAGAAAGTCACAGAAGTAATTTGAGTATTCATCCAGGAGCTACCAAGATGTATCATGATTTGAAGAAGTTGTTTTGGTGGTCTGGGTTGAAACGTGATGTGGCACAGTTTGTGTATTCATGCTTGGTTTGTCAGAAGTCAAAGGTTGAGCATCAGAGACCTGCTGGATTGTTGACACCGTTAGATGTGCCAGAATGGAAATGGGATAGTATATCTATGGATTTTGTAACGAGTTTGCCGAACACTCCAAGTGGGCATGATGCCATTTGGGTGATTGTGGATAGATTGACGAAGTCGGCTCATTTCATTCCGATTAACATCAATTTTCCTGTATCTCAGTTGGCGGATATTTATATTCGCGAGATTGTGAAGTTACATGGTGTTCCGTCGAGCATTGTGTCAGATAGAGATCCAAGGTTTACTTCTAGATTTTGGAAGAGTTTGCAAGAGGCTTTGGGTTCTAAGTTGAGGTTGAGTTCGGCTTATCATCCTCAGACAGATGGTCAGTCAGAAAGAACAATTCAGTCATTGGAAGATTTGTTGAGGGTTTGTGTACTTGAGCAAGGAGGAACTTGGGATAGTCATCTTTCGTTGATAGAGTTCACATATAATAACAGTTATCATTCTAGTATTGGAATGGCACCATTCGAAGCTTTGTATGGTCGAAGGTGCAGAACTCCATTGTGTTGGTTAGAGTCAGGAGAAAGTGCAGTTTTGGGACCAGATATTGTTCATCAAACTACGGAAAAGGTGAAGATGATTCAAGAAAAGATGAAGGCGTCGCAGAGTCGACAAAAGAGCTATCATGACAAACGTAGGAAAGACCTTGAGTTTCAAGAAGGAGATCACGTGTTCTTGAGAGTTACTCCAATGACCGGAGTTGGTCGTGCATTGAAGTCTAAGAAGTTGACCCCGAAGTTTATTGGTCCTTATCAGATATCAGAAAGAGTTGGGACGGTGGCTTACCGAGTGGGTTTACCACCGCATCTTTCGAATTTGCATGATGTGTTTCACGTGTCACAACTTCGGAAGTATGTTCCAGATCCATCTCATGTGATCCAAAGAGATGATGTGCAAGTTAGAGATAATCTTACGGTTGAGACTTTACCAGTGAGAATCGAAGGTCGTGAAGTGAAGCGATTGAGAGGCAAGGAGATACCTTTGGTGAAAGTTGTTTGGGATGGAGCGGCTGGTGAAAGCTTGACGTGGGAGCTGGAGAGTAAGATGATGGAATCTTATCCAGAGTTATTTGATTGAGGTAAATTTTCGAGGACGAAAATTCTTTAAGTTGGGGAGAATTGTAACGCCCGTTGTAATTATTTAATTATTTAAATAATTGTGATGTGTTTTATGTGCTTTGATGTGTGTTTTTGGATTAAGAATATTATGATTCGGTGCTTGGAGGGTTTTAATTAGACATTTTACCGTTAAGTGGGTAGCCTGTTGGGAGTAGACTGTAGAATAAAGAAATAATATTATAAGGAAATAATATTATAAAAAGGAAAGATTAGGAAAGAAAGAAGAAAACACGGGAAGAAGAAAAAGAGAAGAGAAGAAGAAGAAAAAGAGGAGATAGAGGAGAAGAGGAAATTGAGGATTTTTGCTGAGATCTTGTCAATTAAGGTAAGGGTGAGACTAACTCTCATTTTTATCAAGTTTTGATTCATGAAGTTCAATCAATTTAGGTAGTTTTAGAATTTGGGGGTTAGGTCAAAATCATTAAAATTGATAGATCTAAGTTAATTTTAGTGTAATTTGATGTAGAAAGAGGTTAATTAGACATAGAAAACATGTAGATGTTGATTACTGATGAATTAGAGGGTTGGGTAGTAGATTTGGGGTGACTGTGAGGATGAAGAACAGAGCTGCGACAGACTTGTCTGTCAGTGCTCGCCATTGCGAGTGATTTAGCTCGCAATTGCGAGTAAACCCTAGCTCGCCATTGCGAGTGGAATTAGCTCGCCATTGCGAGTAAATGGTGAGCAACCCTTAGCTCGCCATTGCGAGTGTTTAGAGCTCGCCTTTGCGAGTAACTGGTAAATGACCCTTAGCCTCGCCATAGCGAGTAGTGTAGCTCGCCATTGCGAGCTAGTGCAGTGCAGACCTGCTGTTTCGCAAATTTCTGGCAATTTTGACTGTGTTTCATGATGGGATAGGTTCTGATATATATGTGAAATATGATGATGAATTAATTGTTGATCCAGTAAGTACTGGTTGGAGGTGATGAACTATGATGAATAATTGTTAATGAATTAACATTAAATATGAATTATTGTTGGTTATTGTTGATCATGTGTTGATTGTTGTGGATTGTGATGTTGCTGTTGATGTTGTCGTCGATGTTGTCGTTGTCGTTGTCGTTGTCGTGTTGTTGTAGTGATGATGTGATCTTTTATGATCAACGTGATGATGTGATCTTTTATGATCAACGTGATGATGTGATCTTTATGATCAACGTGATGATGAGGTCCAAAAATTGACCTACGTGATGATGGTGGTACCACAAGCATGCTGAGTCGTCTGAGTCGTCTGAGTTGTCTGAGTCGTTTGAGTCATTGTCGTAGTCATGTCGAGTCGTTGTTGTCGTGATGTGGAGTGGTCATAATTAATGACTGATGTGATGTTGTTGTTGATGATTTTATATAAGTTGAATTATAGGTGTGGATGTTTATTATGTTGATGGTGATTCTTACATTAATAAATGTGGATAATGGATGATATTATGGATAATTATATATGGTTGATTATTCTTTATGAATTATTATTTGCTGATAATGATTGTGAAATCTCACCCCTTCTGCGTATATGTTGCCTCGACCGTGGGTAATGTGCAGGTAACGAAGAATAGTGCATTTGTGCGAGTGGTCCGTTGTGTCGTCTAGGATGCTCTGATACGTAACGGGATGGGAATTGTCTGTTGTTTTGTTTCCTTGTTACGTATTAATAAATAAAATTTGTTGAAGTAATTGGTGAAGACTATTATTGAAGATGTTAAGTTGTAGCCTTGTGCTAAGTATTTTATGTGATGATGTAATATAAATTCCGCTGTATTTGCTCTCGAATTTTATAAGACAGGTTGATTTAGTAAATGATATTACTATTAATGTTGGAATTGATGTTTTGTTGAATGTGATGCTCCGTTTGTGATGTTTAATTCTGATATTTATATGAAATTTTCAAGTCGGGAAAACGGGGTGTTACAGGCGCAGTGGAAAATTAATCAGTAAAGAAGTGATAGGATGTGCAATAGTTTTATACTTTGAAAAGAGATATTCATGGAAAATTTTAAGAGACAAGCTAATAATTTTCAAAGCACATAATTCAGAGATATTAACAGTTCAATTAATGAGAGTAGGACGGAAGTGTTCCTACCTTGTTAAATTTAAGAAAATTGGAATCACCTCTAGTATGTAACTTAGTCAGTCGACTTGGTGATTTCAAATAATGAATTAAAAGTATCAGTTTAGCTGGAAAAGAGTCATGTATGAGATAACAAATATGGATGTTGTATCAAGATGATTTTATTTTGGTTTGAAATAGTCTCGTGGGACATCAGGTATAGTAAATGGCATTTAAGTGCAAGGAGGCTATTCAGAACAAGAATGCGGATGCTTAAACACAATTTTGCAGTGAAGTTCGGAAATTTAAAATTTCGTATTTTTGAAGGTAAAGAAAAGATTGATATCATACAAGTTAGAAAATTTTATGTGATATACAGTATGTAATTATACCAATTCAGGTAACGAGTATGGAATTAGCAGAAAGACTGAGATAATATGTTCTTTATAGTAACGGACAGAATAATAATGTTCAAGGATGAAATGTATATTTTGGAAGAGTAAGATCATGAGAAAATTTATGAATACGGATCTTATTTATTTTGACAGTGAAATGTGATTAATTTAAGAATGTTGAAATCTTAGTGCAGATGAAGTATAGTCGAATGACTACAGATATATGTCATGTATTTAGTTATCAGTCGTACTACCTCGTGAATTGTGTACTCGTCAGTTAGTGCACTATTACTCGTATAAGAATTACATTTAATGTACTTGCTAGTTAGTACATTTTGTATTTAAATATGACTTATGGATTGTACTCGTCAGTTAGTACTTTCATCAGCTGTTTGAGGTAGTACCATGTTTGGATTCATTCCACAGAAAACATAGCAGATATCAGCAATAACATCTCATATTCATGTGTTGAATAATGGAGGAGATTGAATCAGTTCTTACATTCATTGAGGTAAATTTAATGTCAGATAATGCTTTGAATAGGAACGATCCTATACAGAGAATGGTGTCGTTATTATTATGAGACCTCATTATATGGGGTATAGTTCAGAAATAAATTTTTATTGGAATCAGTCGTATCATGAAGAACCCCCTCAAAGGTTGGATATGTTCAAGGAAAGATAAGAATCGACGAAGTCGATAAAAGTGTTACTCCGATAAGTGTATGAGATATTTCCAGAACTTAGTGAAGGTAAACAAGTAGTAGTAATCTAAGACAAATTTATAAGGAGTATGTGGAACTAGAAATTTACTAGAAGAATATTTTATGCATTGGTTAGCTTTGTTTCCCACTACGCTCAAAATGTATAATGTATTCCACAACTTACACTTAAGGAGGTTATTATTAAACCTTTTCGACTCAGGTGATTGGAAGACATATTAGTATGCAGAGCTTTTTATTTCAGAAATTGTTAAACTCCACGGTGTTGGACAGAAGTCGGAGACAAGATATTTTGGGGCCAGAAATTATTCAAGAGACAACTTTAAAGGTTAAGTCCATCCAAGAAAAGATGAAAGCAGCGCAAAGTCGTCAGAAGAGTTATGCAGATAAGAAACAGAGACCTTTAGAGTTCAATGAGGGAGATCATGTAATTCTGAAAGTTACACCTAAGATGGGTTCGCAAGGAACATTCAGAATAAAGAAAACTTAGTCCAAGGTATATTGAGCCCTTTCAAATACTCATGCGTATCGGTCCAGTAACATATCAGTTAGCATTAATGTCAGAATTACATGAAGTATTTCATGTTTCTCAGTTATGAAAAATTCATTCTCGATCCTTTTCAGCCAGTGGAATTGGAAACCATAGATTTAGAATCTGAGATGCGAGATCAGAATCCGTATCTATTTCCAGATAAACTCTAAATTTCGAGGACAAAATTTTCTTAAGGGGGGTAGAGTGTAATATCCCGCTTAATAACACTGTCATTTGACATTTATCTGTGTCAGTTATTTTGTCAAATTGTCTATGATATTCTAAGCAGGGACAAAATTGGTATTTGCCAACCAAGATTCATTTTATAAACATTATTTGATTCCAACTTCTACACAATTCTATTTCCTTCTCTTTCTAAAAATATCATGATATTTTCTTTCATCTCTTCCTAAAGGCCATCGGCCCTTTCCTCATCACCTCACCAACATCTCCAAAACTTCCAAATCTCCAATAATCATCAATTAAGCCATGCCTAAGGGTTTCTAGAGGTGTTGTTTGCATTAAACAAGCTTCAAAAAAATTCTTCCCTCCCCATTAATAGTGCAAACCACCCCTTAATCATCTGTTTCCAATCTTCCATTTTGTCTCCAAATTCATGGGAAATTGCTAGAAATCATGCTAAAAGAGGTACCCATGATGTTTTAAGAGCAAGGTAAGCAACAAAAATGCATTTCCTTCCAACTAGCCATGAAGGCCGCCCCTTTAACCCTCATTTTTGGGGAAAATTTTCTCTTGGTGTAAATGTTCCAATTTATGCTTTTGGAGTGTTTAAAATGTTATGGGAATGATGTTATTGACATGTTTGAATGTTGTAGGAGCTATTGGAAGGAGGAGTAACTTAACTAGTGGCTTGGAAGTGAGAATTTTGCCACAAAGATCATCAAAGGAACCAACACAATAGAGTGAGTTCCTTTAGTTAGTAAACCTTTCCTTTTTGGGTAGTCCAGTTGTGCTATTAGATTGATAGATCATGATTTTGAGCTTTAGGACATAGTTAGTGCTAATATGTTTTAGACCTAATACCCTTGCTAATATATTCTAGAATTTGCTTTTATGTTAATTACCATGCTTATGCTAGTATAGAAGTTGGAGAAAAATTATTAGGCATGGATTCAATACATTTTTAAAATATGTGTATGATTTCGGCTAGATTCCGGAAATTTAAAATTTGTTAAATATTTGGTATGTTCCTATCTTTGGCTAACGGAAATGAAAATCTTTTAAGTGAATACACGATCAATGGCGGTTACGGATTGAACTTTCATTTTTCCGGATATGTAGCCGAAAATTGTTATAAAAACCTCCAACCAACTACTATCATATTGCTATGTGTATTTATATGAAAGAATGTTTAGAATAAATTATGCCTTTAGAAATTATAGATTATGATCTAGTATGTTAGGACATAACATAGAGACATTATGACTTAAGATATTTACCCTTGCTAGTGTACTCTAAAATGGTTTTATATTGATAATTATGCTTATGGTAGTGTATGAGTTAGAGGAAAAATTGTTATGACAAGTTTTGCACAAGTATGAATAAATATGCACATTTCGGCTATAATTCCGGAAAGTGAGAATTGTTGGTTTTATTACTTTGTTTCAAATCTTAGCTAATGTAATTTACACTTTTAAGGTAATATAATGGTTTGGTTTGGCTAAGAATATAAATTCTCATTATTACCAAACGTGTAGCCGAAATGTATTATTATGACCTCTAATTACGTACTACCATATAGCATTTTTATTTACGTAAAAGAATGTTTAGAGTAAATTGGCCATGAATAAGAGTTATGGGTAAGTCAATAACCCGGGTAAAATACCATTTTTGAGAAGAGAATATTTATTGACACATTTTCAGTTAGAGACGAGAATTTAATTCTCATTATCAGATATGACATTAATTGATTTATTAAATTGTGGCTTTCGCTATCCCGCCAGTTGGATACGAAAGGTTCCCGCCAGTTGGAACGGGCACTATCCGTGAGGATGACCCCACAATAATCAGAGGAGTCCGGTATCCCCGTCAGTTGGGTTCCCGCCAGTTGGAAATATTTATATATATACCGGTTATCAGAGGAATAAATTCCGGGGTTACTCCACCTGGGTTTATTCGTAAAATCAACTCAGATAATTGTTTGTTCAACGCTAACTTTACTAACACATTTGTTAGATATTAAGATTAAATATTCAGTTATGTTAAGATATCAGAGTTATAGGTTAAAGATGTATAACCTCGGAGAGGTTGAATTTAGACAGAGGGCAATCATAGGTATCCCCAAGGATTGCATGCAGCCTAGGATAGGTGGAGCTCACTGAGACATTATGTCTCATCCCATTCCATTTATTATTTTTCAGGTACACAGTCATCCCAGAAGAAAGATTAAGAAAGGCTACAGGTTGATTATGGTGCTTCATTGATGATGTGTATATGTGGAAGTATGTCTCAGGACTTGTTGTGATGTATTTTAGTCCATATCAGTTTATGGGAATTATGTATCAGATTATGTATAATATTACGTGCTCGTCAGTTAGTACAGATATCATCTAGATAATATGTAAAGATTATCAGATAATCAGACATGAGTCCTAGAGACATATACACATTATCAGTCATCACAGGTAAATTTTTATATTGAAATTTAATGTACCCGGTATTAAATTTTAACGCTTTCTAAAATTCTAGACACTTTTATGAGGGCGTTACAGTTTCATACTTGTATGAAGAAGATAATTGCTCAAAATTAATGGAATTAACAAAGTTTAAACCATGTTATATTATAAGAGAAATGCTTGTCAATTTGATAAAAAAAAAAAGGGATATTAGTATTTAGTTAAAAAATTGAGCGGGTGTTTGTGTTATTTAAAAAGATCTTAAGGGAGGTTAGTGTAATTATATGTAAAAATATTTAAAATAGTAAAGATTTCATTATTGATAAAGATGTTGTTATGAGTCCCGTGTATAAATTGTACAACAATATTATTTATTGTGATGACGGTCGATCCATAAATTATTTTTCGCAGGGGTTCCCTTTTCATATTTTTTTGTAACCTAGGTTTCGCGCCCGTATATGGGTTTGCTAGGTTGCACCCGTGATTAGTGAATTTTAATTAGGGTAGATTTGAGTCGATCCACTTGGTCCAATTTATTATGTTGTATCCCCGTTTTGGGTTGTACATGAGTCAGGTCTAATACCCTCAGACTCTTTATCTATTTCTTTTTATTTAATATAATTTTTCTTTTTTTTATTTAATATAATTTTTCTTTTGACTAAGAACAAAATATAGAAAAAACAAAGGCAAATTATTTTTAGAAAAGAAACAATCTTGAAAATGTCTTTTTTTTTTTTGAAAAATAGATATATGCGTTGTAATAAATATTTTGTAAGTTTCTTGAAGTTATTTTTTTTAAGAATGAATTTTGTTGTCCTCGTGAGCTTAGCTCAGTTGGTATGGACAATGCATAACATATGCAAGGTCTGAGGTTCAAACCCAGGCCACTATGTTAAAAAAATGAAGTTTTGCTATTTTGTTATTATCAATACTATATAGTTAAAAAAATGAAGTTTTGCTATTTTGTTATTATCAATCAGATATAATTGAATGTTTATTTTTATTTTCTTAATGAATTTTTTTTTCAGTGTTTTGTAGTATCGAAGATAACTATCTCAACCATATTTTATTGATAAGTGAAATATATATTGAATAAAAAAAATATATATTTTGATATTCAATTATTTAAAGATTATTTTTGAAAAAGCATAATTAGTTGTGTTTGTTTATCGTAATAACAACCACTTCTTAAAAAGTCCTCGTGAGCTAAGCTCATTTGGTTGGGACAATGCATAATATATGCAAGGTCTGGGGTTCAAACCCCGGCCACCACCAAAATCACTTCTTAAAAAAAATGTTTGGATACAACTATATAAAATGGATTTTGTGTTACAAAATTATCTTCTTGTTTAAAGTTTTTTTAAAATTATAAAAAGTTATAAGTTATTTTTTTGGGTGGTGGTCGAGGTTTGAACCCCTGACCTTGCATATATTATGCATTGTCCCTACCAACTGAGCTAAGCTCACGAGGACAAACCCCGCACGGCTTATTTGTTATGAATTAAAATAAAAATAATATTAACGTTAAAAAATTTAGTGATTTTTTAATATTTTTATAAAAATATCATAATCTATTTTGTGTTTGTTTATGGTAATAAAATCATTTTTAAAAATATAATATATTGTAGTTTGTTTACTTACATCAATATAAAAGAAATTTTTTGTTGCGAAATCACATCAATCTTTTAAAATTTATGTTCTCTCTCAGCTAAATACATTTTTTGTTACAAAAGACACAAAAAGATAAATATAATTTGAGGTGTCAAAATCTTAAGATGTGGTAAAATTGTGTTTTTACTAATCATTAACTTTCATAATTAGAGAAAGATAATAGATTGTATTTGTTTTTTTTTTAACTCTTTAGATATTTTAAAGTTGAATTATAAGAAAATTTATTTTGATTGTGATTTAGATTATTTTTTTTGGTGAAGAAGTTTGTTTATAGATTAAGTTAGTGTGTTTTATTGTCCCTGTGAGCTTAGCTCGAATGGTAAGGACAATGCATAATATATTTATATTATATGTAAGGTCTGAGAGGTCTGAGGTTCGAATCCCAGACACCACCAAAAAAAAAGTTAGCGTGTTTTATTGAGTGAATAGAGTGAATTTGTTTAAATTTGTTTTTAAAAGAGAAAAAATAGGGGGAAGTGTTTTAATTTGTTTTTAAAAGAGAAAAAATAGGGGGAAGTTGAAACAATGAGTGAATTTGTTTTAATTTGTTTTTAAAAGAGAAAAAATAGGGGGAAGTTGAAACAAAAGACACAAAACTATAGAATTTTGTTGACGTGTCAAAAGATTAAGAAGGGGTAAGATTATATTTTGGGTAGAAAATTAAATTTCATAATTAGAGAATAGAGAATAGAAGATTGTAATTTTTTTTTTAACTCTTTAGATATTTAAAAGTTGAATTATAGAAAAATTTGTTGAATAGAGTGAATTTGTTTTAATTTGTTTTTAAAAGAGAAAAAATAGGGGGAAGTGTTTTAATTTGTTTTTAAAAGAGAAAAAATAGGGGGAAGTTGAAACATTTGTTGAATAGAGTGAATTTGTTTTAATTTGTTTTTAAAAGAGAAAATATAGGGGAAGTGTTTTAATTTGTTTTTAAAAGAGAAAAAATAGGGGGAAGTTGAAACAATGAGTGAATTTGTTTTAATTTGTTTTTAAAAGAGAAAAAATAGGGGGAAGTTGAAACAAAAGACACAAAACTATAGAATTTTGTTGACGTGTCAAAAGATTAAGAAGGGGTAAGATTATATTTTGGGTAGAAAATTAAATTTCATAATTAGAGAATAGAGAATAGAAGATTGTAATTTTTTTTTTAACTCTTTAGATATTTAAAAGTTGAATTATAGAAAAATTTGTTGAATAGAGTGAATTTGTTTTAATTTGTTTTTAAAAGAGAAAAAATAGGGGGAAGTGTTTTACTTTGTTTTTAAAAGAGAAAAAATAGGGGGAAGTTGAAATAAAAGACACAAAACTATAGAATTTTGTTGACGTGTCAAAAGATTAAGAAGGGGTAAGATTATATTTTGGGTAGAAAATTAAATTTCATAATTAGAGAATAGAGAATAGAAGATTGTAATTTTTTTTAACTCTTTAGATATTTAAAAGTTGAATTATAGAAAAATTTGTTTTGATTGGAATTAAGATTAAGTTTGTTTTTTCTTTAAAAAAGATTTAGTTAGTGGGTTTTATCGAGTGAGTTTGTTTTAATTTGTTTTTAAGAGAGAAAAAATAGGGGGAAGTTGAAGCAAAAGACACTAAAGGATATAATTTTGATGACGTGTCAAAATTAAGAAGGGGTAAGATTGTATTTTTGGTAGACATTAAGTTTTATAATTAGAGAATAGAAGACCGAATCTAATTTTTTTTACAGGGAATAAACCCAAAAATGTCATATATTACAGGAGGTAAAACACTATTAACCCTAAAATCTTAATAGTATAAATAATATTTTTTAAAATTTGTCTAATAGATGTCAGCTAAGCAGTGAGATCTTGACATGGTTCAAATCCCACGAATGATAGTGGTAAGATGTACTTTCCTAATTTATCGTTTAATATATAAATTATTTATATGTCCTTTATACATTATTAACATTTAAATATTTTCAATTATGACATTGAACAATCTCTCATTTTTTTTTATGACATTGAACAAGATGCTCACTTTAACTATAAATAATTATGCATTTCTTTACCATACCACTCACAATAAGATATCCAATTTTCTTATCTTTGCAAACCAAGTCTGGTTATAATGGAAGCTCTCTTGAAATTGTTCCTGAAATTCGTAGTGTTACTTCTTGCTATTGGAGGTGCTATGGTAGGCAACGTGCAAGGTCGTTTACCACTCTGCTGCCCAATTCCTACTGTATGCCAACCGAGAACATGTGACAAACCCCCATGTTGCCGCGACTCTCCACCTGCTGATTTGAAGCCCTAATACTTTGCAGCGTTTTTGTTGTTTTAAAACCAATCATTTATAATTAAGAAAATTCTATCTGATATGTAATAATTTCATTAATAAGATTGGTTAAGATATTATATTTTCTTATTCTCAAATTTTTTTTTACCTTTTATTGGACATCTTTGTGTTTGAATATATATATATATATATATATATATATATATATTGACCATTGGATTTTAATGGACGGTTAAGATTAAAATGTGCTCCCTTTTTTTAATATACCACTCCTTCTTGTTGTTGTTCTAACCTTTTTGCTGATTATTATTCTTCCCCTATTCATTGGCGATAGATTTCCGTGTAACTCTATGGAGAAGAACTAAAAGTAATAGTTAAAAAGTAAAAATAATTGTGAAAAATTGGAGAAGAAGCGCTCCATACTTTGCTAAAAAAATAAAATATAGGTAGATGTAGCTAATAATTAACCCTTGTTCCTTTTTGATTCAGGACTTTTTTCTTCACTTACGCTCCTCTTATCAGATCGACTTACATGGCTTTCTGTTTCCTTAATTTTTTTTTTATAGCCAGATCTTGAGTTGAATAAACAAGGAAATTTTTAATTAATATAGATTGAGATATTTAAATTATAACAATAATTTTTCAAGATATTAGTTTTTTTTTGTTGATTAATTAGCCCAACTTGTTGAAAGAGAAAGTACATGAAGGGAAGACATGAAACGTTGCCAGACAGAAAGAAACAGAAGGGGCACGTAAAAGAATAAAAATCATGTGCGCTTTCTAAAGTTAGACACCTTCTAATCTGCACCGTCCATTAAAATCCAATGGTCAATAATTAATACTCCCATCTTTCACAATAAAAGTTCATCTCACTTGAGACACCATATATATAAAACGAACAAATATATTTTAGTTTGTGATAAAATTTAGAGATTGAGTCTAATTCATTAACAGTTGTTTCTTCGATTACTAATGGGAGTAATTTCTTAAATCATGTTTTATCTTAGTGGAGCAAATCATAGATCTTCTTCGTCGATTTTCTATGTACTCCGCTATTCATGGTCCTTTTTAGGCCAAACTAGTGGTGGATGGTTTAGGGTCTATAAATGATAGTATTAGGGTCTTTGAGGCACATCCTACTTTTATTTCTTTTGACTTATTAGCTACAGATCTTAAAGATGCTGCTTTTCTTATAGGTTTTTACTTGTTACTTTTTTTTGGGTCATTTCAACCAATAGTAGATGTATCTCTTCTGACACCTTTGCCTTGAGATGATTGCTTTCTTTTGAGGTTGGTTAGTTTCAACGTCGTTTAACTTGTGTTTTTGAATGATCAAGACAGTTTACTGCATTTTTCATCTTCCATTGATTGTCGTTACGGTCGATGATTACATTTTCCCTATACATAACCCCTCATTCTTCTCAATTTTTCATTCCAACCCATATTCTCTTTTCTTTGTTACATTTCTTTTGAGTTGTTGATGATCTCAATGTTCTACCATTGGACTTTTATACAAAGTTTTTGTCATCTTGAGGGTATAATATGAATGATCAAAGAGTGTTGTTCCACTCTGCAAACTTGCACCACTTATCTGGATCTGAGATTGTTCATCACAATCTCCTCCTACCCAAGCATTTTGTATTTCCATCCCATATTCTTTGGAAGGTGCAGATGACTAGCCTTTTCCATTTTCTCCCTCCATCTTATTGCACCACATATTTAACATTAGGTGTCTAATATTTTGTTATCAAGAGTTAGATTAGTGTCAATGTATTATGAATTCTTTACAAATAATAAAATATGTTGAGTTCTTGCCAATTTATATTATGTCTCTTTAAATTTTGTCATTTGAATTTATGCCATTTTAATAATTAATGTCATTGTAATGAAAAAATTGATTAAACACATTTTGGATTTTATGACATGAAAACCATCAAATATGCGTCAGATTCATAATTCGACGAGGGTAAAATGGTCGAACGGGAGGGCGCGTGAGAAGTAAGTTTGGTGGAATTTTTTTTTCTTCTCTTATTCAAAAACATGTTTATCATATATGGTGTTTTGGATTGGGCCAAAGTCCAATCTATGATTTGGATCCATGATCCAATTGTCTGGGAAACACTATGTTCAACAAAACATTGAATCAATTACCATGATCAAATCACGATTCTCTAATTGTAACAACAACAAAAAATCATGATTCTCTAATTACATCAGTTAGACTATGATTTGTGAATCACGTCGAATTAGAATAAATGAAATAACTATCTAGGAACTCGGTGTGTCTTACATGTCACCTATAACCTTTATGCTCTCCTAGAACCTCATATTAGCTTTAGCATTGAAGTCCTTGCAGGTACAACATTTTACTCAAAGTAGGAATGTTGTGCTCCGGCCCATTCAATCAACTTTGGTCGTCGTCTTCAAGTCTCCTATGTGTCATTAGGCACTATTTGTAGAAATTTCTTTCTAAGATTCACATTATCATTTTGAACATTTGCGGTGGTTGGAAACATGAAAGCAACCGATCCAAAGACAACAACGATTGCGAGTACATTTTTCCTTCCTCCTCTGGTTGTGGAAGGAACTGGCCTAATTCTTTCACTGATTTGTCCTTCATCAAGTGAAGATAAACCATCGTCACATCATAACAGCAACAACTGCTGTGACCTCATCATTGCAGTTTACTAAAAAAAAATGGTTTTCACAGCTACTTAACTAACACTTGATTGAAAGTGACTCAGAAAATGAACTTACTTTGAGAGCAAAGAGTGTAATAGAAATGGTTGTACTGATTTTTCTAAATCAATCTCATTATATTGAGGAGATTCTTACAATATTGATTTTGATCTTATTAATACTAATCAAAATTAGTTATGTTGTTTGTGACTAAGAAAGGACAAATCTTAATAATATACAAACATGAAGCATGTTTTAGACCTCCAATCCAATGTGTCACAAATCTAAGGCCCTAATGCCAAATCATCACTTCTAAAAAGCTAATTTTATCATCAAGAATAGTAAGTAGGACCACAAAATGATGTAATCCACATTTTTTTATATTTTAAAAATGATCAAAATTCAATTTATGGAACAAAAATTTGAATTAGTTGATTTCCCTCCAAGAAAGGTTGCTATCGGGCCTTTTTTAAGCAAAACTACAAAAATACAATTCAAAAAGAGGCCCATTTGATAACCCGGCCCAGCTATGCAGCCCAACCCGTTTCAGACTTTGGCAGTGCCATTAATTGCATTTCCTGAAAAGAGAAGCTCTTTTCCTTCATCTCCGCCGATTAGCATAACCCTACACTCCATATCTACCAAATCGATTGCTAAGAGACAAACCCCATCAAAACCACATCTGATCATTACAGCAATTATCTTTCCCAATCCATGAAGGAATCTCCAACCCGTCACCGTCGCTCATCACCCAAAAACAAGAATTGCCGTTCAAGGATATTTCAACCCAGTTGAAATCAGGATTTGTCCAAAGCAAATCTCTTATAATCAGTCTTGGATGAAGCAATTGAAGATAAAGATGAGTTAAAATTCAAAATCAGAGGTAAAAAATTTCACCACAATTCGTTTTCCTTTCTTTTCCCCCCAAAATCAATCTCAAATATTTTGCCAGAATGCCTTTTGATTTGTTTTCCCCCCAAAATCAATCTCTTATTTTATTATTTTTAATTTATACCCTAACCCTAAGTTGTTAGTATAAAAGGGGGCTTAGTGTGGTTGTGCAGACTTGCCCCAGCATTGCCAATTGTTCACATTGCATTGCTTTCTTTCTCCCTCAATTTCATTTCTACTTGCATCTTGGTTTACATTTGGGGTCTTAAAACTTTTAATTTTCAAACAACAAAAACAATTTCAAAAAAGGAAAAATGGCAAATCTTGCTGAGTTTTCTCCAATTTCTGAAATATCAACTGAGAAAACATTCTGGAACTTGAGAGCTAAGGTCATTCGATTATGGCAAGTTTCTGACCTTAACAGGAACACTCTGCCATATTCGAATGAAATGGTTTTGATGGATGAGGCAGGAAACAGAATTCATGCTACAATCAAAAAAACCCTTCTTTACAAGTTCAAAAACGACATTTTTGAAGGAAAATGCTATAGCTTTGAGAATATGGGGGTGGCTAACAATGGGGGTAACTATAGGACCACTAGACACCCCTTCAAACTGAACTTTCAGTTTAGCAGTAAGGTTGTTTTCCTGCCAAATCTCTCAATCACTAAGTCTCCATATAACTTTGTTCCAATCCCTGAAATTGTTGGAGGGTCTTATGACACAGATTACTTGCCTGGTAATATTATATACGTTTTTGTTTTCATTTTTTGGTTTTATAGGATTTTTATTCAAATGGTAAGACATAGTTTATGTTGTTTTAAGTGGTCTTTGTTTGATGTTTATTTCAGACATATGTGGATTCTTGACTGGTGTTGGGATTGAAAGAGAAATACAAAAGGGTGGTAAAACTTACAAGCTGAATGTCATTGAGATTGAATCACTTGGGTAATGTTCTAACTCATACATTTGTTTTTTTTTTGGTTGAAGTTATAGTTATGTTACTTATATCAGTTTTTCCTTTGTTTAAGGCATAAGGTGCAATGTACTCTGTTTGGTAGCTATGTGGATGATTTGAACAATTTCATTGCAAGTGGGGATATCCATAATGCCATTGTCATCGTTCAACTTGCTAAGGCAAAACACTTCCAAGGTAAAGTTCACAATATAAATGTTATTTGTTTGTTAAAGCCAACAGTGTATTTTTCTCAAAGTTTGTTTCATCTTATAATGTGAACACTTTAAGTTGATATCATTTATTTCCTTTTCATTATAGATAAGATTCTGGTCCAGAATTGTTTGAATTGTACACGTATTATTTTCAACCCAAGATGTGCTGATGGTGTTACCATGAGGAATAGGTATACATTAGTTTGACATTTTTAATTTCCTTAAATATTTTTTATTTTTGCAATAAGTTACATTTATTGGTGTTTTTTAACAAGTTTTTATGTTTTATCTTAGGCTGGCTGAAAGAGATGAAACACCTTCACCAGTAACTTTAACACAGCTGCTAAGTGAACCTAAAGTTGACCCAAAAGAAGAGTTTTTGTATAATACTCCTAGAAGTACCATGCAAGGCCTTAAGGATGCATCTACTGTGAGTTATTAACCTATTTATGTCAGTTTGGTCCTTAAAGTACCATGTGGTTTAGCAATGATATCTGCCATTTGTTAATGTTTGATTTTTTTTATGAACATCTGAACTTCAAATGAGAATTTTATTTAAGAGTTTTTCCAGTTTTTTTATTTGGTTATTAATGAATGCCTTTTATGTTTAAGTCATAGTCAACTCCCATTTAAAATTAATAAGTAATGGTGTTTTATTGGTAGGATTCTGTCTTTGTTGTTCTTGGTACCATCAAGAGAGTTGTCAACAAGGAAAACTTTTGGTATACTGCCTGTGTGTGTTCCAAGGCTGTCATACCAGATTCAGCTATGTTCTTCTGTGAAAAGTGCGATAAGCATGTTAAAAAGGTGTTTCCTAGGTAATTTTTCATAATCTTATTTTTTGTGTTTAGTTTAGTTTCACCTTAGATATCCATAGTGTAGTCTTAATCTATAACTCATTTTAAAACTTTTGTTTTAGGTACTGCTTGAAGGTCAGAGCAATTGATCATAGCGATTGTGCAACCTTGGTGATCTTTGACAAAGAATGCTCTTCACTCTTTAATAAGAGCTGTGCTGATCTCATTGCTGAGCATGGAATGGTAAATGCTAATGTTTAGTGGACCCTGCTGATCTCATTACAGTTTTATTTTTATCATTAATTGTTACTTTTGCGTGACTGCTTAATAATTATATGGTATGTTTTTGTTGGTAGGCTATCCAGGAGGGTCAAATGGCTCCTGAACTTGCTGCACTTCTAGGGAAAACATTTCTGTTCAAAGTGGAAACAAAGGCAGAGTTTAATCCACGTTTTGAGCAGTCTTTCCGTGTCCGTAAAATATGTGCTGACCCAGCTGTCATCAACGAATTCAGGTCAAAGTGGGACAAGGAAGAGGCTTCATTCTCCAAGCTAACTAATGTATGATGATATATGCTTTTTTCCCATACCAAGACATATTTTCACTATTTTATTTTAGTTGTAGTAAATAAAATAAATTGGTTTCCTACCCTTTTAGATGATTTTGTGTGTTCCTATTGATCAGGAGAGTGCCTCATTAAGTGTGTTGATGGACAAGGGCAAACAAAAGATGCAAATTGGAGAATCCAGTCTTATATCTCAAGTGAGGATTTGCAAATTGTTGTTATACACTGAAAATTGGTTTCCTACTCTTTTTGCTGATTTTGTTTGTTTGTATTGATTAGGAAAGTGCCTCATTAAGTGTTTTGATGGACAAGGGCAAAGAAAAGATTCTCATTGGAGAATCCAGTCTTTTATCTCAGGTGAGGGTTTACAAATTGTTGGTCTTTTTCATTATAAGCACTTGCTTGATGTTCTGATGTCCTGTATACCTAATGTGACTTAGGATTCATTTCAATTAACTGAACCTGTTGATAATATCCAACTAAAGCTTGCAAAGGTTGCTGAATCTGCTTCTGAGTTTGTCAAACAGGTGCATTTTGTTGTCTGTTTCAGAGTTAAATTTAGTGTTTCTTATATGACTTTGTCATTATTATCATTAACATTCTATAATCAAACTCAGGACCTGATGTCCAAATTTGGAGGGGATGAGTCAGAGCCTGATTGCCAAGAGATAACCCCCACAGCTTCTACAACTTCATCCAGCAAAAGGGCATCTCCCACCAATGAGGATGATGACATGAATGTTCCTATTAAGAAGCTGCTTAAGAGGAATATCAAGATTGAGAAGATTTAGAAGATGTTCTAAAAACATAATTAGTCCCCTTTAAGTGCTGTATTTTGAATTCAAGAACTATTGATCTAATGTTTTATGGTTTAAGTGGCAAAAGTCTTGAAGTTTTTTGGTTTAGTTGTAATGCTTTGGTACTTTAGCAGTATTTTATTTTGGCACTTTTATGGGGATGTAATATTAATTATCACTTTGACTTTTATCTATCTTAATCATCCTTTATGTTTATTGTTAATTTTTCATTAAGTTGCATTTTATTATTATTAGTAGGGATAGAAATATCATTTAACCAGGTATTGCTCATTATTTTATATATACTTATTTGGATATTGGACACTTACACTTATACTAACAGAGATTCCATGTTTACTCAGATTTACCAAGGAACTATGAATGGACTCATTGCTCAAGGAGATATGCAAGAAGTTGGATTCTGCGCAAGGTATGGATGCTCAGGTCCATTAATTTCTGTATATGTTTTTTGTTTGAGACAATATCTTTTTTCTACTATCCATAATGACCATTAGTTTTATTTATTGATGACAGGCTTGATTATTGGGAAGAATATATCAATAAATGGAGACCTGGGGCTACTTCAAGTCAATCTACATCAACCTTATTGGTTTTATTGTTGTAGTCAACTAGGTTTCATAGTTTTGTTGTACAAAGGTTATAAAGTAATCAAGTTCTTTGTAAATGTAATTTATTTTTTAATAAATAATAGTCATTATTCCATGATACGCTATGACTTTATCCTATCTCAAATTTGAATAGTCATTATTCCATTTATTTTTTTAACGTATATTAATTGATTGTTTTCCCCATAATTTTAATTGTTAATATATAAAGGACTACAAACATGTTAGTATTTTTTAATTGTAAATAGTGGGGAACCTACAATAATTCTTTGCTTCCATAACCAAGTAACTTTATAATACCAAACTTAGGCTTATGATTGTACTTAATCAAAAATGAAATCAACGTGATAATGTACTATAAAAGAGAAAACGTAAATGTAAACAAAAATTATATAGGTAATCTATTCAGCAACAACATTATATCAAGTAACCAATAGCATAAAATAATATTGGGCCTGATATGTATTTACTAGGTCTTGAGCCCAAACAATAAGCCCAAACTCTAAGTCATAACTTTGTTCAGCAACTATCACTTTCAACACATATCTCACTCCCTCAAACAAACGTGTTTCTCATTTGCTCATCTAGAAGGTGCGATTAGGGACCACAGACAAAGATGGCCGCCGCTTTTCAAGGGTACACAATAGTTTAATCAGATCTCTGTCTTAACTTTCTTATTTTCTTTCCTAAAAATCGCGATTCTGATTTCTTTGTCCCCTTCTACATCGATTTTTTTTTTGGTAATTTCATGTTAGATCTGTTTATTTGTTTTTTTGGTTATCTTTGTTCCCTATATTCAACTATTATATTTGATTTCATGTTTGTTTCTGTAATTATTGCATGCAATTTATTATTTATATATGTAAGCAGGTCAGTCATTGCAAGATTTATTAATATAGTAGAAAGTGAATCCGAATAATGCCCTATATGCATGCTCAGATTTTAATTTCTGTCCACTTTTAGAAGAAATTAGGTACAAAAAAAATTGAACCCCATGAAATAATATATTGTAATTTACCAATAATTAAATCATATGAATTGAATTCATAATTTATAAGTTAACTGTAACTGAAGCAATGTATTGCTTAGAGGAACATATATGTGTTTAGCTAATATATTTGAGCTTTGTGTAGAAACCTGCCGCAAAGGGATTTTTTCGTAACCATGGTGAACCCAGACGAGGTATGTCAATCTTGATTGAATGAAACTCTTCCGAAGGTTACTGTAGTTTGTTTTGTTTCACATCATATTTGTTTTATTCGTTGTAAATATACCGCAAACAAGTTTTTTATGGTTATTTGTTTGGGTATATATGTTTGGTGTTTAGGATTAAAAAAAGCATAAGTAAATTCTGGGATTATAATTTTAATGTTTTTGTTCATTTTTAGGAGAGGATACAAGTGGTTGGTGATTTCTTCATAAGAAATCAAGGCAGGCTTCAAATAAACAAGCCTGGATATGCTAGGAATGGTGATTGCAGAGGGATAGTTATCCAGTTAGGTAGAGATGAGTTTGGTTTTTTCATGAAGAACGGTGCCGCAATTGCTGATAAGTTTGAATTGAAGGCACCTACTCTCGCGAAATTTGAATATCTCGGACCATTGAACATGTTTTTAGTTACCTTCTTGGCTGATCAGAATAGACAAGTCGAAAACAATGTGGAATTGGTCCCACAGGCTGCTGCCAATGCACATGTCGTACAAGAGGTTGTTGACAACAAAAAGGTGGTTCAAGATGTTATTGATATAAGTTCGGATGAAGAGGTAGATGTGACATCCAATAATGAAGAGCAAAATCAAGATGTCGAAGAAGTGGAAGATCCCTATCACTTTGAACACAAAGTGTCTGCTGCTATGTCTAAGCGTGTTCTCGGACAACCAATGGTTAGTTATTCAAATAAATTTCTTCCCTTTATCATTAACATTCATATGGAGTATCAAAATAATAACTCTTTATATTTGTATGGTGTCATATGAAATGAATTAAAATAGGTAATCACCCCACATCTGATTTATTTCGAAAAATATACTTTGGAAGGTCTTGAATTGCCAAAATTAAGTACCTATAGACGATAATATAGTTACTACCTTTTTAGTTGTTTGTTGCTTTCTTATACATAGTGTATATGGTGTCGATATCACTAAAAAGTTACCACTTAATCTAAGTTATTTTAATTTCTTTTTGCTAGCATTTTCCCAACTGTGTGTCTAGAGAGGTTTTAAAACTTCCAAGAAAGTGGATGACGTTGGTTGACATGGATACTGATAAGGAATACAAGTGCCGGCTCAACACCGCTGAACGGAACAAAGATGAAAAAGCTTTGGGAAGAGGGTGGTCAAAATTTGTTAAGGATCGCCGCTTAAAAGAGGGTGACAAGCTAATTTTTGATTTGGATCGACCTCCTAGAGTTTTGTTTGTTCATGTGGTTCGTAGGGGTAACATTGCTTGAGGGGTTAGTATTTGTTTTTTGGAAGGTGTAAGTTGGAATGGGGTAGTATGAACATGGTTCCTTTGTTTTGGTTTATTTCTAGGCTGTTTCATTATGTAAATTATGTTGAAGATGTTAATTTTGATACTTGGTTTGGATGTGAATATCCAACCTTTTTGGTCTGTAATTAAACTTGATGTATGGCACTCACTGCATGGTCCTATTTACATGCATTAGTAACTTATAATTTGTGTTGTTATGTGTATGGCTTTATGACAAGGTCTGACTATATTCCAACCATATTTTGTACAATGACTTGACCACATTGGTGGTCCCAGCTTTAATTATGTATGATGTTATCATATTATTATGTTATGTGTAGTACTATATTAAAGTCATAGTTGATGTTTATTGAAATAATAGTATAGTATGTAGTTGACCTCAGGTTATGTATGTCAGAATTTATAGTAAAATTTCATTTCACTTTCTTACACATTGATATATGTATTTTTTATTCTAAGGACATATTGTAAATTGTCCTTCACGTTAAAGCATGCAATTGGTTGCTTTATTGTGGTATACAATATACATAAAAAGAGGACAATTGCTTTATATATACTATTTTGGTGTGTGTCTCAATATGAGAGTTGAATGAAAGTGACATCTCATTAGTTTGTCTTGGAGCATTTTTCGTCACTTAGTTTGTAGCCAAATAAGTGGTCTTTTTTTGTTGCTCATTATTTTCTCTACCCAAAATCAAAGGGAAACATGTTCATGTAAAAACCTATCATTATCACACTATATTTCACCATCAGCAAACTTAACAATGGAACCAAATGACCCAAAAAGTGCAAGGATGAAGAGAAAGTTAGCATCATTTAAAAGGGGTCCAGCCATTGTTGACAGCAACAAATGTATCTAAGCACATGAACTTTATAACCTAAGTTTTAGTTTGTAAGACAAAATATTAATTCATGTTGAAAATTCTTATTGGAATTCTTTGCAGGTTGTGTTGTTAATAATACATATCAGATGAGTGAAGGACAGATGTTTTCCAATGCTTCTCTTATAAACCCTCTTTCACCATTGATGAATGGTTAGAAGATAAGTTAGATATAATTTGTTTATATACATGTATATTCATATCATATGACAACCCAACATCAATTAATCTCACATTATGTTGATCTAGAAATAAGTTCACTAAACATATTCTTTGGAATTTTATTCATTGTCTTTCTGTATTTTTTTTTATGTTAGTGGTCAATGAAGGATACTTAGGAACACCAAGTCATTCTGGGGGTAAGTCAAGGCATCCAACATCATATTATTCATCAACCAATATTTCCCAAACACAAACATCCAGAGGGATATCCATGGAACAATCTGACCCCCTAATAGCAAGGATGAAGAGAAAACATTCAATGTTACAAAGAGGATGCACCCAAAAACAATTTGATAAAGGTATGCTAACTTTTATACACTATTTTAACATTATATTTATAGTTTTGAAGTTACCTTATTTCCAAGTAAATTACTCTCATATAAATTTTATACCCTTTTTTTTTTATTAGAGAATGAAAATGCGGACTATGCTTTAAGGTATGAGAAAAAGAAAGTTTCAAATGGGGCAGTAAGGGTACCGAATTCACCCTTATTAACTGGTAATAGTTTACCCACTTTCATTAGTTATCACATTTGAAAGTTTTTAGACACACGGTGAACAACAAATTTTTTTTAGTTGGATGTAACCGAATATTAATTACTATCATTATACTCCAATGATGACAATTAATTATCTTATTATATAGATAAAGTGAATGAAGCAAATTTTGGAGTAAATATAACAAGTGGAACAACTTTTGTTCCTACTCAAACATCGGGTGAGTAATACAAGATATGTTAACTTAATTTTTTTTTATTTGCTATTGAATCACAAAAATCAATTGGTATAGATCCAACTAATATTTCTGTGTTTAAACAGTTGGATCAACCTTAACTCATTCAAGTTTGTCGAAGAGGTCAAGAGCAAAAACATCTCATCCACCACCTGAGCAGAGAACTCCATTATCCAATGTATCCAACATTACATTTTTACATTCTTCAGGTGAAATATTATGGATTAACATGATTATTACTTATTTGTCAAAATATTGAATGAGTAATATCAGCAAAATGTCTTATACACTATAACGTTATCGCAGCTAATGCTTTAAATATTATACAAATCACATTTGCAGGATCTCAATCATACAATGTAGGGAAGAAGGGTCAAATGACTCGAAGTCAAAGGATAAGACATTCCAAAGGACTCCCTATTTCGCGTTTGGATTTTGAAATTGATATTGTCGAAGGTGGCTCATCATTGAACTCAACATCCAATGGTAATTGTGCTATTACACACTATCAAATGTGGTTTTTACTCTATAAATTTACCTACATTATGTAATGCTGTTCATAACAGGTGCAAACAAAGACAACACTAATTTGGATGACTTCACAAATGATTTATACGATGATGCTGAGATCAAAGGTATGTATATGAATTTGATTTTTGTAACTTTGTTAAATGGTTAAAGACATTTTATAATGGTACATATCTAACAGTACATACGAAACCAATCATAGGGCCTCTTGATTTTGGCTATCCAGACTTCACATGCAAATGGTGCAAAGCAAAACTTTGGATCGAAGAGAGGGCAATAAAATCTAGACCTCCGAACATTGATTCTGAATTTTCATTATGCTGTCAAAAGGGATATGTTGATATCCCTTATGTAGAGGAACCTCCAAAACTACTGTTATCATTGCTTGATGGAAGTGATCCTCGAAGCAAGCATTACCTAGAGAACATCAGAGCTGATGACATTCTGTCATTACGTAATATTAGGGACTTATTGTGACATTTTGATAGAGTTCTCATGCAATTTACACTGTTCTGGAGTGCAAAAAGCTTAAAATTTGAAGTCTGTTCGAAGGAAATCGCGCCACGCCAATTTCAAGCCGTGCTGCGATTTTTGAAGCAAAAATACACACTTCCTGTAAAGGGGAAATCGCGGCACGCCAATTAACAAGGCGCGGCGCGATTTTGATGGGTCAGGCCCATGACTTCTATAAATACTGCACTCAATCTGAAGAACAAGGGTTACGATTTTGGAGAGCAAAGTGCGATTTTGAGACATCAGAGACGGCTAGAAGGACGATTTCTTCATCCTTTTACCAATTCATGTATGTTTTAATTATTTCATTGATTATGCTATTTGTAAACTCGATTATGAGTAGCTAAATCTCTTAGAGATTAGATCCGAGATGAATCTTTGTAACCCTAATTGACACACGTTGCTGTGAAACTCTATTTTGTTTATGAATTCAATTCTAGTTTATTCAATTCAATTGTTCTTAATGCTTTTTATATCTTGATCACATATAACTTGATTTCGTGAGAATGAATGACCACTGACCATGGCTTTCAACTTAGACCTAATTGAATTGTTCTAATAAACAGGGTTAGTCTAGGAATAGATAATCGTTTGTTAGTGATAATAGGTTAACGTTCGGTAAAACCTTCAAGAATTATTAGACCACTTAAGGAATTAGGGGCTGTAGTTTAAGAAGAGGGTTCTAACTCAAGGGATTGATTAGAGCTATTTTGTTAATCATCGTAAATTAGAAAAGGATTCATAACGAATAGGTGCAGTAGACCAATTAGGGGAACTTAGAGGATTCGAAGGATCTGATCTCATCTTTCTCTCTTATTTTCTAACCAAATCTTTATTTTATGTTCATTTACTTTTTACGCAAATCAAATCTACTGCCTAGTGGCAAACTAAAAATAACTTTTACACATCCTAAATATTAACCTTATTGCTGAATTGAGATTAACACAGTCCTCGTGGGATCGATATTTTTACTACTTCGATAGTATTTGGTGCACTTGCCAAACGTCTATCAAGTTTTTGGCGCCGTTGCCGGGGACTGTTAAGTCATTTCAATTTGGCAATTACGTTATTATTTAGGATTTCTGTCTTTTATATTTTTGTATATATATTTATAAAAAAAAAAAAAAAATATTATGCTCTTTGTTTTCTTCTCATTGTACTGTGCTACTGAAAAGTTTATCCAAGTTTTGCAGCTATGATAGACAGGTTACTCCTCTATGACACAGAAGAGATTGCTAAGTTGCAGTATGAAAAATATATGCTATCTTTTAAGATCAAAATTTTGGACAACAAAATCTCGAGTTGTGGTCGTTATGAGGCGAATCAACCAGGTAGTGATGGTGAAGGGAAGAAAGAGGTGATCAACATCGATTACAATACTCAACTTCAGAATATTTTAGATGATTTCTTGGTGTCAAATCAAGTTTCATTTGAGAAGTTTGATGTTCAGTGTGGTGATCTTGTTGAGAAAGCACATGAGTCTCAGAGGAAGCTAGTTCAGATGGAGACTGAATGTCACAAGGTTGTTGTGGAAGAAAATCCCAAAGTAAGGAGTGTTGACATTTTCCCGAAGTCTGAACCAACGGAGGTTGAGGAAATCACTCGTGTGCAGATGGATGCACGTCCTTCTCTAAGGTGGGAGAGCTTAAATTCCAAAGGTTTAACTGTGAGTGCATGGGAGCATCTACTTCTTTGTTACAAATTCATGGAATTCCTACCAAACAAGAGGAAGAAGAAGGATGATGTGTTCTTTTTGACATATTTGCCACCCTAACAGTGGTTGAAACGTCAAGCTCAATGACGTAAAAGAAAGCGCTTGGTGGGAGGCAACCCACTATTTATTTTTCAGGTATGATTTTATTGCTTTCAAAAACAAAAACACAAAAATATTTTTCTTTTCTTTTTTAATACGAGGCAGGAAAGTTTTAAAAAATTGTTCAAGTATACCTCCTGCAAAGAAAATCATGCAAGGTACTGATGTCTTGCATGATTCTTTCCTCAAAAGTTTTTCAAAAATTCAATGAACTCAGGCATTTTTCAAGAAAACAAAATTTTTGGCCTGAGAAAGCAAAGCATGCTCCCTGTTTGATCAAAATCGCGTCGCGCCTTGTTATATGGCGTGCCGCGATTTTGCCTACCAGTCTATAAAAACCCAGCTTTTCCACCATTTTTCCCATTCCATTCTTCCTACCTTTCTCTACCAAAACTTCACTAGACTTCCCATTCACGAATTTTTCTCATATTCATCTCCTTATTCACTTCCTAAACATCATCAAATCACAATCCTATCACAAATTCATCAATCCAAACCACCATCAAACCACAATCATTCCCAACTTTCCCAAACTTCACAAAACTTCCCTTTCACCATCTTCCTTAACCACAAATGGCCTCCAATCCACAAAACACCCGCTCAAAGAAAGCCACCAACCCCAAGCCATCCACAAGCAAAGCCAAACGCCCTCGCACCGCATCCGAACCACCCGAAAACGCCATTCATTTTATCAATGACCAAGCCCAAGAGTTCCACCAAACCATGAAAAGTTTTGAAGTTGTGGGGGAGAGAAAGTATGACTTCACAAGGCTTGTTAAGTATCCGTTCTTTGAGGCTGAATTACGAAGGAGAGGGTGGACGAAGTTGAATGAGATGATCGGTGAAGCGAACAACAAAACCGTGATCGTCGAATTCTTTGCAAATGCACGGGTTTCCGATACACCCTTTCAATCTTTTGTTCGGGGAAAGATAATTGATTTCAGCCCTGAAGCCCTTAATGAATGGCTGAATGTTCAACCGCCGGAGGAATGTTGGGTTGAGAAACTGAGGAGGGAGAGATTTGGTATGACGGAGACTTCGGACCAGCTGTGGGTGAACCGTCCTAGGTTCTCAGCTGCGTTTGCTGCGGAGGCTCAATTGCATATGGGTCCTATTAGTGGGTCTTATGAGAGGTTTGGAGGCTCCCGTGAGCGCATGGAGCAATATTTTACACATCAAGAAGAGTATGGGCTGCGCATGAGGAGGGAAATCACTGATGATTTCAATACCACCGAGCAAGATCAAGGGGATGGCATCTTTGAAGGATTGAGGACACCGGGGGCTGGACACTCGGATGATGATGTGAACATGGGCTGATCTACTGATGGATTAGCATTTTCTGCTTTGTATTTTATTTTCAGTCATTTTCTTTTGATGTATTTTCTTTATTTTCTTTTTAATGTCGAAGTCCATTGAACTTATTTCCCTATTGTAATTGTTCCTGCACTTGTTTTATTAATGAATTTGTTTTGTTTCATGTGACCTATTCCAGTTTAGTAACAGTTGTTTGATGAAACGGTATTCCAAAAGTTCTAAAGGAGGGGTGACTTGATTCAAAGGCGAAGTGTACGGCGTTGCTAGGTAGTCACATACTCCCAGAAATCTCAGCCATAAGGTTCATTGCCAAATTTGTTTTTCAATTTACTTATATTTAGATTAGTTTTCCATGCAACTACATTTCTAGAACTTGCATTGTTTCTCTATTATTGATTGGTCTTTGTCAATTACACACTGAGGCAAAAGTGCTTGGTCCTGTGAGCCTTTTTGAAGCCTACCCTGTTTTAATTTGTTGAATTTATCCTTTCTTAACCAATTGTGAGCCGGTAGGATTAGAACTTTTTGTTCGGTGACAAACTACATTACAAGCCTAGAGACTTTTAGGACTTGTCCCTTAATGTATTTTCTGAGTTAAGGCATTGTAGAATGTTGCTAAAGATTAAGTTTGGGGTTGCTATTGGAATTTGCAACCAACTAAGTTTGGGGTGGGGGTACTAGAGAATAAGAGAACAAAAATGAATAAAATATGAAATTGTCATGCAAAATACACACAAAAATGGTGTATAAAAAAAAAAAATTGAATGATGAAAAAGGGACAAAACATTGAAAATCCGAGTAACTTCAAACTCGATTGTCCCTAAATGTTAAAAATATTCTCTAGTACCTTTGCATTGATTGTATTTCCACAAGGTGAATGATCGAAGGATTGAATTTTGTGCTTTAATTTCCGTAGGAATGCCTAACTCAAATTTTGTGTAGCCTACTTATCCAAATATATCCCACCTTTCACCTAAGCCCCGTTATAACCCTAAAGACCTCAAAAGTGTGTAATGATATTGACTTTGATTGATGTTTAGAAACTTTTCAAGCGTATGGTAATATGTAGACCTGCATGTCGACTGGTAGAACCCTGTTTCAATTTGATGTGAGGAGTTGTGAATTGGTGGATGCGAACAAGTCAAACTAGCTCATCTTTAGCTAGAAGGAGAATGAACTTTTGGGTACTATCGTTTTGTCAGGTAACTGTTATTTTACTGTCGTTTGTCACTGTTGCAAGCAAATTCCTTGAGGACAAGGAATGGTTTAAGTTTGGGGTTGTGATGACATTCTGTCATTACGTAATATTAGGGACTTATTGTGACATTTTGATAGAGTTCTCATGCAATTTACACTGTTCTGGAGTGCAAAAAGCTTAAAATTTGAAGTCTGTTCGAAGGAAATCGCGCCACGCCAATTTCAAGCCGTGCTGCGATTTTTGAAGCAAAAATACACACTTCCTGTAAAGGGGAAATCGCGGCACGCCAATTAACAAGGCGCGGCGCGATTTTGATGGGTCAGGCCCATGACTTCTATAAATACTGCACTCAATCTGAAGAACAAGGGTTACGATTTTGGAGAGCAAAGTGCGATTTTGAGACATCAGAGACGGCTAGAAGGACGATTTCTTCATCCTTTTACCAATTCATGTATGTTTTAATTATTTCATTGATTATGCTATTTGTAAACTCGATTATGAGTAGCTAAATCTCTTAGAGATTAGATCCGAGATGAATCTTTGTAACCCTAATTGACACACGTTGCTGTGAAACTCTATTTTGTTTATGAATTCAATTCTAGTTTATTCAATTCAATTGTTCTTAATGCTTTTTATATCTTGATCACATATAACTTGATTTCGTGAGAATGAATGACCACTGACCATGGCTTTCAACTTAGACCTAATTGAATTGTTCTAATAAACAGGGTTAGTCTAGGAATAGATAATCGTTTGTTAGTGATAATAGGTTAACGTTCGGTAAAACCTTCAAGAATTATTAGACCACTTAAGGAATTAGGGGCTGTAGTTTAAGAAGAGGGTTCTAACTCAAGGGATTGATTAGAGCTATTTTGTTAATCATCGTAAATTAGAAAAGGATTCATAACGAATAGGTGCAGTAGACCAATTAGGGGAACTTAGAGGATTCGAAGGATCTGATCTCATCTTTCTCTCTTATTTTCTAACCAAATCTTTATTTTATGTTCATTTACTTTTTACGCAAATCAAATCTACTGCCTAGTGGCAAACTAAAAATAACTTTTACACATCCTAAATATTAACCTTATTGCTGAATTGAGATTAACACAGTCCTCGTGGGATCGATATTTTTACTACTTCGATAGTATTTGGTGCACTTGCCAAACTTCTATCAAGAGCATATAACAGTATGTTTGCCTTTACATCCCTTGGAGGCAAAGTGTTTTCAAAGCTCAACAATGGAAGAGGTCCGCCTCAATTTATATTAAGTGGACAGAATTATCATAGGATTGGAAGTCTATTGCCTGAGCCTGGAAGTACTCCAAAGTTTGCCCAACTATACATCTATGACTCTCAAAACGAAATTCAAAATAGAACAAAAGTGTTTGAGTATGTATTATGCTATCTTATCATTTTTATAATATGATTTAGTATTTAATTTTTTTGAGTCTGATAATGTAAATTTGTTTGCAGTTCAAATGATGGTGAGGGTGGTTTTGATCTTTCATTGGTTGAAGATTTGAAAATAATGTTGGATGAGTTTAACCCTTTGTGCAAATCTTTTAGAAAGATCCGTGATTTGGTTGAACATGGTTCACCTCCAAAGATGGCTTTAAGATTGTTTAGAAAAAGGGAAAAAGACACAAGAATGCACAGTCTACCTACTGTTGATGAAGTTGCTGGGTTGATAATAGGTGATTATTATGAGAGTGAAGAAGGAAGAGATATTATAATTGATGATGTAAGCAGGGGATTGAGAAGGATACATGAGACACATCCCTTATACATGCCACTTCAGTATCCTTTAGTGTTCCCTCGGGGTGATTATGGCTATGAGGAGGATATACCTTATAGGGAATTTGAAGATGAAGAAAAAAAGTCAAGAGGTTCAAGGGAAAGAGTTGCGATTAGAGAGTATATTGCTTTTCGAATTCAAGAGAGGGATTGCGAGTTTGGAAACATTGTTTTAGCAAGAAGACTAATGCAACAATTTTCTGTTGATTGTTACACGATGATTGAAGCACAGAGACTATCTTATATTCGGAACAACCAGGGAAATATTCGTTCCGATTTGTTAAGTGGAATACAAGAAGCAGTTGAACTTGGAGACAATGATCCTCGAAAAGCTGGACAACGTGTTATACTTCCAGATTCATTTACAGGTTCACCAAGGTACATGTTCAATAATTGCCAAGATGCAATGGCAATTTGTAAGAGATTCGGCTACCCAGATCTTTTCATCACAATTACTTGCAACTCAAATTGGAATGAAATCAAGAACTTTGTTTCAGCTAGAGGACTTAGTGCATCAGACAGACATGATATTATTTGTAGAGTTTTCAAGATGAAGCTTGACCAAATGATGGCAGATTTTAAGAAAGATAAAATTTTTGGCCCTGTGATTGCAGGTATATATACATATTACCGTGTTCATTGTTGTTTCAGTTGTTTTAAATAATCTATTGTAAAGTATTTAATAATTTTATTTATGATAGGTATGTATACTGTTGAGTTTCAAAAGAGGGGGCTACCACATGCACACATATTGTTGTGGTTGGAAGGTACAAACAAACTGCACACAAGTAAGGAAATTGATACGGTGATATCAGCAGAGATTCCTCATCCGCAGCTATATCCAAAGTTGCATTTGGCTGTTTCAACATTCATGATGCATGGACCATGCGGAGGTGCAAATTTGGGTTCCCCATGCATGAATGGCAAGAGGTGCACAAAATACTTTCCAAAGAAGTTCACAGATTCCACTTCAATAGATGAGGATGGTTTCCCGGTATATAAAAGAAGAGACAACGGTGTTTGTGTCGACAAGAATGGAACTCCTTTGGACAATAGGTACGTTGTTCCTTACAATCCTTCACTCTTGATGAGATACCAAGGACATGTTAACACAGAGTATTGCAATAAGTCAAATGCAATAAAATATCTTTTCAAATATGTCAACAAAGGTCCCGATAGAGCTAACCTCCATATTAAAAAGAAGCAAGGTGAAGAAGAAGAAGATGGCCCAGTTGATGAGATTAAGCGCTACTATGACTGTCGATATGTCTCACCATGTGAAGCATCTTGGAGAATATTCATGTTTGATATCCATGAAAAATGGCCTGCTGTTATGAGATTAGTTTTACATCTAGAGGGTCAACAATGTGTTAGGTTCAAGGAAAATCAAAAGCTTCGGAATGTTGTCAAATATCATGAATCAGTCCCAACCATGTTTCTTGCTTGGTTTGTTGCAAATCAAAATTATAGTGAGGGTAGAGATCTGACTTATGCTGAATTTCCATCTAAATTCACTTATAATCCTGAAAAAAGGTTTTGGCATCCAAGGAAAAGTGGTTTTCAGATCGGGAGGTTGTCTTATATTCCTGTAGGCTCAGGAGAACTTTACTATATGCGGATTCTGTTGACTTTTCAAAAGGGTTGTAAGGGGTTTGATTGTATTAAAACTGTGGATGGCAAGTGCTATGATAGTTATCAAGAAGCATGTTATGCTCTTGGTTTATTGTCTGATGACAAAGAGTTTATTGATGGAATTTTTGAAGCTTCTAGGGAACAGAGTGGTCACATGCTTCGTGTTTTGTTTGTTAGACTTTTAATCATGAGTACAATGCACAAGCCTGATAATGTATGGAAAGCAACTTGGAAGTTATTGGCAGATGGAATCCTCTATGCTAGACGACGAATCCTCAATATTCCAGGTATTGCTACCCTTTTTCAATTGTTTTTAAAACTTTACGTAATACACATTAGATCCCACGATTGGTTCACATTTTACACGTAATTTGTTTAAGTACGTTGAAACACATACACATAAATTTATTAGTGACATTTATTAGTGAGTAACCAGAACATATATTCTGTTAAAAAGTCAATTATGATATACATTTGATTCCTTTTAACTAAATATCCATAATATATTGTTTTTATATTTATTAAAATAGAAGTAGTGATTGTTTGTTAGGAACACATATGTATATGAACATCACTTTTGCGATAATTACCACCTCAAATTATGACATGTTATTTACACAATGGTTGTATATGTCAATATGAAAGGACATGACAATTGTTTGTTTCATATTGTATGATGTAGATCTTCGCATCCCTGATAGTGATTTGCAAAATCTTTGTCTTATTGAGATAGAAAAGTTGCTGATGTGTAATGGCAAATCATTGAAAGACCACAAATCTTTGCCTTACCCAGTGTTTGGAGAGTTATTGGCTCAAACCAATAAATTCATTGCTGATGAATTGAACTATGACAAAGACAAGCAAGGCCAGCTACATGATTCTCTTCTTCAACAACTCACAGATGAGCAACATGATGTTTATTCTACTGTAATGAAATCTGTTGAGGCTCAAGATGGTCAGTTCTATTTTTTGTATGGATATGGCGGAACCGGAAAGACCTTTATGTGGAAGACATTATCTGCAGCCATAAGGGCACAAGGCAAGATTGTAATTAATGTAGCTTCGAGCGGAATTGCTTCTTTGTTATTGCCTGGAGGCAAGACTGCGCATTCTACATTTTGCATACCATTGAAAATTAATGAAAAATGTACTTGCAATGTGAAACAGCAAGATCAAAGAGCCAGGTTGCTTAGAGAAGCAAGTCTAATTATATGGGATGAGGCACCTATGATGCACATATACTGTTTTGAAGCATTTGACCGAACTATGCGAGATATAATGAGAGTTGTAGATGAGAACAACTTGAAAAAACCATTTGGAGGAAAGGTTGTTATTTTGGGGGGAGATTTCAGGCAAATCCTACCCGTTGTTAGAGGAGCCAGCAAACTTGATATAATGAAGTCAGCTGTTAACTCTTCTAAACTTTGGCAGAGCTGCAAGGTCTTAAAGTTGACAAAAAACATGAGGTTGAGTGGAGATGGGACAAGTGATAGTGCAAAAGAGATCAAAGATTTTGCAAAATGGATTTTGAAGATTGGAAATGGTGACATGGTTGCAGATGAAGATGGACAGAGCATCATGGATATTCCTGAGGAACTCTGCATTCCTCCTTGCGACAATCCTTTACAAGCTTTGGTTGATTTTGTTTATCCAGGTATTGTTAATAACATTGACAATCAAAGGATCTTTGAAGATAAAGCTATACTTGCTCCCACCCTTGATTCCGTAGAAGAAGTCAATGAGTATGTTCTGTCATTGATTGAAGGGGAAGCTAAAGAGTATCTAAGTTCCGATACACCTTGCAAATCTGATGAAGACTATGATATTCAAGGAGATTGGTGTACTACAGAATTTTTAAACGACATCAAATGTTCTGGAATACCAAACCACAGGTTGATACTGAAGACTGGAGTTCCGATCATGTTGTTAAGAAACATTGATCAAGCAAGTGGGTTATGTAATGGAACACGACTACAAGTCAATCAGCTTGGGAAAAACATCATAACTGCCACTGTCATTACTGGTAAGAGTATTGGGCAAAAGGTATTAATCCCAAGGATGGATTTGGTTCCCTCAGATTCAGGGTTTCCCTTCAAATTTTCAAGAAGACAATTTCCTATCTCATTGTGCTTTGCTATGACAATAAACAAGAGCCAGGGACAATCATTGACTAAGGTTGGATTGTATCTACCTCGCCCTGTGTTTACACATGGGCAGTTCTATGTTGCTGTATCAAGGGTAACTACCAAGAAAGGATTGAAAATGCTTATTTTGGATGAAGATGGCAATCCTTGCACCTCTACTGTCAATGTTGTTTTTCCGGAGGTTTTTGATAATTTGTAGGAATTACCATATCAGGTATGAATTTTTGATAGAGTTAAGTTTCATGTTTCTTAGTTATTATACAACATACAGTAATAAAATGCAAGAACCTATGTTTGTTTTTGTAGTTAATATTTTGGAGCGGTATAACGTTGCTACACTGTTGTGGATGAAAGCTTTTTGGGAGTTGATTGGTGTTTCCAAGTGTGTATGAGTTTCTTTTCATGTCTATCACGGTAATCACCCATTTTCATTGGACTTTTTATTTGGCTCCATGGATTCCACTTTTGTATTATGAAAAGGGAGTGAATACCATTTGTTTGTGATAGTTTTTTTGTTGTTGCTTTCATTATTGTTTAGGTACAAGATACATGTGATTGATTCAACTGATTATGCTATAACATGTATCTTTAGTTTGCAGATCAATGAAAATATGTTGGAATATTTATTTTGGTTATGACAACATTATGTTTAAATTCTGTGAGAAGTCCATTATGATATATTATTTTTGACGATGAAAACACCTTATTCCTACAAATAAGGTGCATTATACGAGCAAGGTTTTTGTTTGAGGTTTAGTGAAATATTTTCATAATGCTACTATAGATATATTTCCCCGTGCGTTGCACGGGTCGAATACTAGTATATTACAGTCATCACTTAACGCACAAGAATCAAACATGCATGCAAGCATAATCCATAGCAAAACCTAAAAATCTTTACTGTCACATAACTCAAGAGCTTTACCACTATTACATCAAAATCAGTAAAATCATAAAACTAACTAAATGGTCCTAAGCTAACTCGCAGCTCGAGGGTTGCTTCTCAGCATCCACATCTATGCCATCAGTAATAGTTCCTCCAATCCGCATATGATTCTTCAAACAATATTCTACACTGACCTAATCCAGTACCTTGATCCAAATTATGTTGAATCAGATAAGCACTACTTTTTTATCTTGAAGGATCAGATTCCACAAGTAGTCCACCAAGAGTCCCGAGCTTAAACTGTTTGTCTGCTTACCTTAACTATTCTCCTTCATTCATATTGAGCTTGTTGAACACAATTAGGATATAATGGAATAGTTCCTCAATGAGCTTCCTGAAACAAGAAAAGTTTGGTGTTCTGGTTGTTGACAATGACAAGTGATGCATAAGGGAAGGAATTAATGCTTTGTCCTAGAACTTTTTTCAAAATGCAGATGCTTTTTTGACCAAAAAGGATGGGTCCATAGCTTTCATTGAAAATCTATCAAGGGTTACATCTTCCGTGCCTCTGTTCAAACAATGTCATGAGGAGTACGTAAGTAATGGACATGTACAAAAGCAAGAAAAACTCTTGTTAGACTAAATCTTATGATTGTTTTTGCAAAAAACAAAAAATTCATACTAACATTATCCCCAAGGACATATGTTAAGGATTGCACAAATAACAAGTATTTATTGGAAAAAAATTAATTTTCAACTTTTAATTTTTTTTAATAGACTTTTTAAAATATAAATTGGTATCACTTTTCAATTCAATACATAATTTCTATTTTTGTGTATTAGCATGCACCCTTTGTCCTTAGGACAAGTTTCCGAAAAAGAATAAAAATCTTGCAACCATAATTAAAAGCACTTTTTTTAGAGGAAACTTAAATTTACACGTGCATTCAGGCATTCAGGAACTGATGTCCTATAAACCTACATATAGAAAATTAAGAATTAGAATCAGAACTTTTTGTTGACACCTACATATAGAAAATTAAGAATTAGAATCAGAACTTTTTGTTGACTAAAAATTAGTGAATAGAAAAAGTGGGATGCTTGCTTTCATTCTCACTCAACTCAACAGCCATTGAAATAAACAAAAAAATTAAAAAATTATTTTTCATATTCCTCATACTAAAATAAACTAAGAGAATAAAAAAATATTGAGGTGGATAACGAACCCGTAGTAGAGAGGGAATTGATTGAAAAGAGTTCTTGGCAAGAGAGCATGGAATCCAACCTGCTCGCAACAAATTCTACACAAACCATTCTTCCTTTCCTAAATATACGGAAATAACAAAAAATTATTAAAATAATAAAAAAAAAAAAAAAACAACACAAAACGAACAACGAGTCTTTGTTGTTCACTTCTCTCAATGAAAATATGAACATGGCAATGACACCGTTTCAACAATGACTTAATGGATCTTTTTCCAATGTATAAACCATATGATCAGTTTATACTCTTTAAAAATTCTTGATTTCTTACCTCTCTGAGGTTCTATAACATCTTGTTTGATGTTTTCATCATTATTTGTTATTACTGGTATGTGATGAGATGTAAAGCCCAACCTAGCTCTTAATTTAAAAGAGAATTTATTTTACCCCACTAGTGCCTCCACTATTCTTTAATTTACATGGGTATTTATTTTCATAGAAATCGATATCATTTGATTCTATGATTACTTTAGCACTTAGTTCATAAAACTCATATGCTTTGATATTTATAACATACCCAATGAATACACATTCATAGACTCTACTAATGTGTTTAACTTTCTTGGGGTATGGAATCTGAACATACGTTGGACAATTCCAAGTTCAATTATAAGACAAGTTGGATTTTCTTTTCTTTAAAATTTCATAAGTCAAATTTTTGTTCTAAGACTTGAGTACTCTATTTAGAACATAACAAACAATTAGTAAAAGTTTTATCACCAATGAGATACAACATCGAAATTAAGCATGATTTAAACAACTAGCTCGGACCTCACAAAAAAAAAAAAAAACTAGCTCGGTAGTTGTTCTATTTTTTTTCTTCCTTTTCAGCTTTACCATTCATTTCAAAACAGTAAGATGTAGTTGTTTCATGAATAATTCTGTATTGTTCATAAAATTCATTGAACATGTGGGGGTCATATTATGTGCTTTTATCACCACGAAAAAGTTTAGCATGACAAATATCAAAATCACACAAATTGTAAAATAAAATGAGAAATTTAATTTTGAACATGCCTTCAGTTGTGTCGTATTTCCCAAGAAAAATACATGATGCACAAGTTTCTCTTTAAGTCTGAGTGAACTCAGTCTTATTCAATAAAAATTTGTAAACAAGATTCTTTCTTATCTATGGAGCATGCATCACGTCTTAGAGAATAATTTCCTTTTCGGACGTGAATTACAACTCCACATCTCCAACGCAACAACACTAGTGGTGTAAAAAAATTCTAACAACACTTTCTTCTTTTTAGCAGTAACATATGTTTTGAACATATCACAATCATAGTAGACGCCGATGTTGACCCACCAGTCACTTCAACCTACTAGATTGATTTAACTAGACCTTGCACCCGTGCTGCCGCACGGGTCATATACATTGTAAATGTAGTAGACAAAATAAAATTTTTATAGTACAGTCCCAACTTATAATTTTAATGTCATAATTTTAAATACAACTATAAAAGGAAATTGTATGATTTATTCAAAATATTTTTAGTGGCATTGAGCAGCAATCTATAATTTAATAACAAAAGAGATTTTACCAAAAACACTACACACATCTCTTTTTCTCGTGAGTCAATTACATTGAAAAATCATATATTATAAGAGATTCAAAAAATTCAAAAAAAATGAAAATGGAAATTGAATGAAAATTACCCCATCGTTTTCACCTTCACTACATCCACGTTTTCCTTCATCGGAACTTCTGGAATCGAAATCTTCGTCGTCAGTGAAGTACCGTTTGCGGCGGCGGTGGTGTTGGTGGTGGCGGATTCAAATCGCGCTTCTTCCTCCAACGCTTCTTCCTTCCTCATGCATACGCTTCTTGCTTCTACAAAGCTTCTCAAATCACTTGATCTCCTTTGCATCAGTTTTGTCACGTTGCTCTGTTGCATCAAAGTTTTTTGCGATGCATGCCCATGAGAGAGAGAGAGAGAGAGAGAGAGAGAGAGAGAGAGAGAGAGAGAGAGCTTTTCACAATTGGAATCAAGGTAAAATGAGAGATGGAGAGAGATAGAGAGATGAACAGATGAGAAAGAGACATGGAGTTGAAGGAAGAATGAATGGCAGAAATGGTGAAAGCGTGTGATTGTGAAAAGAGAGAGACTGGGAGGCGTGAGAAAAGAAAAGAGAAGGAAAGAAATGAGATGCTAGGAAATAGGTGATGATTAATGTGGCAGGCAAGTAGTTGTGAGTTTTGAAACATGGGAAAAATGAAAACATTCATTACTGCCAGGTTAAGAGTGTAAGGGATTTGAAATTTGAATTTGACATTAAATGTAGTTAAGCAAGGTTTTCCCGCTCATTAGCAAAGATTAGGGTTTTCAAAGTTGTTTACATTGTAGCTTAGGATTAGATAATAAGGACTAGTCGTAGCAGTAAATTTCTATTTAATTAGGCTAGGATGTGGAACAACATTTTACTTGTTCCTATACTTGCGGGACATATAACCTGGTTTCTCACAATTGTAGTAAATAAATTGTGAACCAATTTCATTTCTTGATGGTGCCTGCTGATTTTCATTACATGACCTTTTTCGGGTTCACATTCTTATGGCAGTTGGAGTTCTTATTCACAATGCGATTCATATTTTTGAAAAATAATTTTCAAAACAGATTCAGAGCGGCATATGTGAGTTTCTTAGTATTGTTGTTTGAAAGAACAAACACTCCTTTGTTTTAGTAGAAAGATGTATTTCTATAGTCTGGTTTATCCTTGTTGTATTTAGAGACAACGAAACTTCAATAACTAATTTCTTCGGTAAACATATAGAAGAACGAAACGTCTTAAAAATATCTCAAATTGAGTACCAAATATATTTTTTTTGTACTAGGGGAAAAAGAAAGCACAAAAAGGAAATTATCTATAGAAGAAGGTCCTACTAACATCCGCTAGCGGAAGGAGTTTGATTCCATCTGGGGTTATATTATGTACCAAAATATATTTCATATCAAGTACGAAAATATATTAGATTGCATACCATAATATTTCAGATTGTGCATCAAAATATTTCAGATTCCGTTCCTAAATATTTTAGCAATACTAAATATTTCAGAACTTTATAATAACAATTAAATTAATTATTTAATTTAACATTTTCAAATAATAAAATATATAAATATATATTTTTTTCGCTATTATTTATTTCGTTCGCATAAACATTACTAATGTATGTGATCCATACAATGTAGGATTTCCACTTTTTTAATTCACACGACACTAGTTCTACTGAATATAAGAATTTATGTTTAATCTTTTAACTCAATTTACACACATGTTCCAATAGTAATTTAACAACTTTAAAGCAGTAATTTATTTTTAAAAAAAAAAACTTTAAAGCAGTGGTTCACTTCAAAGTTCATTTGTGAAATCAATCACTACTCAAATGAATTAATTAGCAAAGCAAATTTTGTTACTCAGTGGTTGCCACCTCGATGTCTATAAATAATACTCTTCTCATACTCAAACTCAAATTCTCTCGTTCACAATTCACTCAAACTATATCCCTAATTCCTCTACTTATTTCTTTGTTCATTGATTTACACTGTTACAACAAACCTCTGCAGTTTCCATCCTTTGATAATTCATCACTAGTTCACTTGCATTAATTATAAGTATGCACTTAAATTTTAAAACTTTAGGATCGAAAAATTAACAAAGACATAATTAAAAAGTGATTTTGTACTCTCTTTTAAAAAGTATATTCATTTCTTCTCTCTTTACTAAATTGTTCTTCTTTATTTGCAATATTCATTTCTTCTCTCTTTTAAAAAGTATATTCATTTATTGATCCATTGTGCTGCTGTTGGTTTTCTTATATATATATATATATATATATATATATATATATATATATATATATATATATATATATATATATATATATATCTGTGTGTGTGTGTGTTTTGTCGTGTTTTATGAACATTTATTTAGTTTTATATAATTGTTTCGCTAGGTAACTTGGTCTTTGCTGTTGATATTTTGTTTCATTGTGTGCATGCTTTGTTGATTTTAGGACTGTGTTGTTGTTCTTTGTGGGTTGATGAATTCCTTGTCTTGTTAATTTCTCAGATAATAGATAAAACAGGCGGTGGGCAAAATAGACAGTGTGCAATTAAAATTTGCAAAGGTAAATAATAATCTAAATTTTATTTCACTATTTCTATTTTTAGTTCTCTCCGCCCATAAATTGAAAAGGAAAAAAAATATGACCCTTTTGTTGTTTTGTGATAAAAATAAGTCGCATTTAAGAAAAATGGTCATGTCTACCCTCAAATCAAGTCAATGACAATTTGCCCTCAATTGGTATCTTGTTAAACCAGACTTTCAATTTGTATCTTGTTACTGGTCAAGTGCCAGGTTCGATCCGAAAAAGAACCACTTGTACCTGCTTATATACCTATGCTTCCGGACAAACGACAAGTTCAATCCAGAGAACAGTTTGTACCCAGCTTATGCTTTGTTATCGGTCAAACGGCAAGTTCGATCTAAAAGAACAGTTTGCACCTACCCACATGATGTGGTGATAATCCAATAGCAAGTTCGATCCAAAGAACAGTTTGTTCTACCCTTTTGTCTATATCTCCAGTCAAACAGCCAGTTCGATCCAAAGAACAGTTTGTGCCTACCTACCTGTTTGAATTTTCAATCAAGTGCCAAGTTCGATCCCAAGAGCAGCTTGCACCTACCTCATGCTTTGTATCCCTCGGTCAAGTGGCTAGTTCGATCCAAAGAATAGCGTGTATCCTGTTTCAATCCCCTGGCTTGTCCACCCTGTCAATATCCACTTGAATCCCCAGTGACATGATAGGCTCCATAGACTCCAGTTGTTTGTCTTGCATTCATAATCAAAGTATTGCATGGCATTCATGTCTTTGAAAAATCTGAAAACGTATTTTTATGTCCAAAAGCAGTGCAATTGTTAATATTTAAGTATCTTCGTCCCGTCAACTCTAAGACTTCGTCTCTTGACTCTCCGGACAAAGAAACTTAAATAGGGGCAGCTGTTATACCCTAATTTTGGACCTAAAAATACTTGATCAATTCTTCTTTTCTTGCATTACAAGCCATTTGAACTGGCTCTGATCAATTACATCTTTCTCTGCATTTTATTTCAATGGTATTTGCAAAATTCACACAGAAGGGTATTTTAGTCATTTCCTGCATTCAACTCATTTTTAATCTTTGAAAATTGTTTGAGTCTTTTAAATTGGTTTGTATAAGTCCTTGTTTCAATCTCATGTCAAAGTCCATTTTAAAAATTGCATTTGAAGTCATTTTGAGTCAACTATGCCCCTAGGGGCATTTTTGTCTTTTCATGTGTTAAAGCCATGTTTAAATCCTAAAAATTGTCTCTGAGTCTTTCAATTTGCTTGCATAAGTTCTTACTTTAATTTCCTGTTAAAAATCCTTTTTAAAATTCGCATCTGAGTCATTTTTAGTCGGTGTAGCCCCAGGGGCATTTTGGTCATTTCACACGAAATTTCGGCAGAGAGAGGTTACTTTAAAGTACCTCATTTAAGTCGTTTGTTCGTTTTAGTCCGTTTTGTCAATTTTAATCGTTTCACTTTACGTTTTTTCCAATTTACCAATTTTATTCTGATTTTATTATTATTTTCATTTTTAGTCCCTAAACTTTTTAAATTGCATTTTGGTCCTTTAAACTTTTAAAATTGCACTTTAGTCCCTGTTTCTTTTCTTAGGTCAAACTTTTATATTTTTTTGGTCAATTACAACTAAGTCCTTTTGTCCAAGTTTATCTTTCAGTCCTTCTATTATTTTTTCAGGCAAGTCCTTGTGATTTTTAATTTTTGCAGAAAGGCCCTTTTGACAAAAATCCAGCAAAGCCGAAGCTTCTTGGTCCAAATCCAGGTGTCACAAGGCTATTGGTCCAGAGTATCACACTTGGCCTATAAATAGAGGCCACATCATTCAGTGCAGGGGGATCACCATTCCAAGAACGACACATCATCACAGAGAAGGTTCTAACAAACCCTCTCTCTCCCAAATCATCAGCCACCGTAACAGAATACAGCCACCGTAACAGAATTGAAAAACCACCACAGTAGAACCATCAACCACCATAACAAACTCTAAAATTAGCATCAATTTTCCATCAAATTCATACAGAAAATCAATACGAATTTCCAGAAAACAAAGACTGAAGCATCCAATTCGAAGAAGTACTTCTTAGAATTGAGTTTGTTCTCAGTTGATTTTCCACGAAAATCATCATCATCGAACGTTTTTTTCGCATCTTCTTGCAATTCAAGTTAGAAACGATCACAAGAAGAATGTTCAAGAGAGAGAAGAAGAAGAACTGAAGAAGAATTGAACCAGTCAAGAGAGAGAAGAAGATTCACCGATTTATTTTCGGTCACAAGAGGCTTCGAATACTCACCAGAACAATCAAGAACGAACGCAGGATCTCTTTTGTTCGAATCTCCAAACAAATCCAGGTAAACTCATGTAAACCTTCTCGTTTTCGTTCGTAATCGTCATCGAAGGTTCTAAATGGAAGATAAACGGTGGATTGAAGTGAAAATTCGAAAAGATTCAAAGGAGTTGAAACGAAACCCTAATTTCAAAAGATCGTGAAGATTCACCGTTTATCTTTCAAATCAAAGTATAAATTCGTCATCAGTGTGAAAAGTAAGTTAGGATAGGGTTTAATTTCAAAGAGATTAGAAGAAAATTTCGAAACCCTAGGATGTAGCTTCAAGCGTAGATCTGTTCGAATCCAGGCCTCTTTTCAAAAAATCAGTTTTGAAATCGTAAGGAGGAAGCTCAGGTGAACACAACGGTGTAGAAATTTTGCAGAAAACGTTCAGGTGTGGTGGCGCCGCCGGCGAACCACCACACCTCCGCCGCTGTGTCCATCGGAGAAGATGAAGGTCATAAGGTGAGAAACGAGAGCTTCTCTCTCTAAGGTTTAACTTAGAGAGAGAAACGAAGAAGCAAAATGAAATGAACCGGTCCACAATTCCTTTGATAAATCACTGAACCGGTCTGGTTCAGTCCTGGTTCGTTTGATTTTGCGTCTTAGCCGTTGGATCTGAGGCTTGATCCAACTGGATCAATCCAACGTCTGTGGTTGCTCCCTGTGATCCAAGTCTGTTAGAGTATGGGCCTGGACCCTTGTTCTTTGCAGAATTTCGTTGTTTCTTGATTTTCTTGCTATGTGCACCACTGAACTTGGCCTTTCACACCTCCCTCATGTCAAATTTTTGTGCAAAAACTCCAAATAAATTTTCATGAGTTCTTGATGACTCTCTTGATGTTTTTATAATATTTTTTGCATAATAGCATTTGAAAAATATGTGTAGCTTTTTTTCTATTCTTGTTAAAAATTGGTGATTTTCTTGCACTTTTTAAGTCTAGAAGCCCCTTAAAAATCCCTCAAAAAAATTCTAAAGATTTTCATACATATTTCTTGTTATTTTTGTAACATTTCTATGCATTTTGCTTACTGAAATTTTACTAAAAAATATTATCACATTTTTCTTGCATTATTTCTTGTTTTCATGTGAAAAATCTTATGAATATTGCCAAGTCCCATTGCAAGCTCTTGATGATTGTTTGTGGTACATGTTACTTGAAGTTTGTGAGTTTTTGTGCTTGATATTGCTGCATGAGTGTGAATATTGTTTAGTTACTTAGCTTGCAAGTTACTTGTGTCAATAAATAATGCAAATATGCTTAAGTTTGCTTTCCAAAATGTCAAGTTAACCATGTTGCCTTAAGTCCCATTCCAAAATCTGATTCTAAAACCTTTAAAAGTATGTTGGAATGTGAGAATTATAGGTCATGTGACCCTTGCATTTTATGAGTAAATTTTAGTCATGTTTTGCACTCATTTTGCCTTTATTTTGGGTTGTTTCCTATGCTTTGTGCTATATTGTTTTTCTTGCTTTATTTCTTTCGGTATTACCATGTGTTACTAACCGTTTCATTTCATGTCTCATATTTTTCATAAGTATCCCCATTTCATTCCATATCCATCTTATTCCTTGCACTTTAAGTTTCACCAAAAAAATTAGAATGTAACACATAGGAGTTCTTGTATTTTACCTTTATGCAATTTTAAGTTCTTGCAAGACCATAGAATGTAAACTAGGGCATGATGTAATAAGGACAATGGACTCTAATGATGTACACCGACACAAGCACCGACACATGCACACACACCACTTTAGGTATATAGCTAGAATATGCATGTTTAGATGTATGTTTAGGATTGTATGTTTAGATGAATGCCTAGGATTCATACTTAGAAAAAGTCAATTTTCCAAAAAAAATATGAACAAACTTCACTCAAATCTTTTTCCTAATAAACCTTGGGATCAAAATCCCATTGTATTTTCCCTTTTGCTTTCTTAATCAAAATCCAAGTGAATCCTAATAATACCTTGACTTCTTTTGCAAAATGACTAATCAAACCCCACTTTTTCTTAATTCTCATGCCTTTGAGGCCTCTCAAGCTCCATTCTTCAAAATTCCAATTTTCAAACTTAAAATCAACCAACAAAAACAAAAAACATTTTTTGGAAGAGAACTACGGTGGATTTGATCCCTTAAACGGGTACGTAGGCAAGGAACAAAATTCCTTCAATTCAACTAAAATAAAAACCCAAAAACATTCTTCTCCCTCCAATTCTTCACTTAGAACACCTTTAGGCTTAATAACATCTTTCAAAATAGCATTTAAAAATAGAGTGCGCGCATAGAATTTAAAGACGGTTCCTATAGGATACTATAGTAGTTATGGGTGCCTAACACCTTCCCGTAGCGAAAACAACTCCCGGACCTCGATTCTCAAGGGTTTTGCTTACTTTTTCCCTTCCCAAGAAAAAATAAGATATCACCGGTTAAAAAGGTTCAAACGTAATCAATGTTTGACACCCGAAAACCAAGATAAAACAGCTGGCGACTTCACTGGGGAGATTCGAGAGTTACGCCTAGTCTTTATTTCCACGCTTGCGCTCTTTTTACTTGTTTCCTTTACTTGCTTTCCTATGTGAATAAATGTTTAATTTCTTGCAAACGTGTGGGGTGAGAATATCAAAAGTCCTGCACCCGGGCTGAGTGAACTTAGGATTTAGGAGGGATATAATCGACAATTCATTCCGGGGGTTGCCTTTTGTTTTGGATTATGCGATCAATCCCACATAGCTGAGGCATTTTGGGGGTGATGTTGTCGGCGCGTGTTGTCGCGTTTAGGCACTTTACTTCTAATTGTTCTGTGACGCTATGAACCGTAGATAACCAAACCCATCCATGGCCATTTTCTAGGATGTAGTGCGGAGGCTAAACCGAGTGTTGTCTCAAGTTTTAGTCGTCACGCGATACTACACTCAAGTTAGACCTTCCACGTATAATCATGGAGCGAGTGTTGTCTCGTGACACCATGATATACGTCGGAGAGGTTGCAACTTGGGAACCTTTTTAGAACCCGGTTACAATTTCCTAAAGTCCTAAATTCACCGGACACCGTGTCCACCCATGACTCCTCGACTTTGAACTTCAACCCACCATGTTTTCTCCGAACTTGAACATCATCATGCATTCATGCATACATGCATAAACTTTTGTCATGCATTGTCATCGAAGGGCTTAGACAAGTTGAATTTGTAAACATTGTACGAATGAAGAAGACTAAGTCCTACAAGTTCAAGGAAGTGGATTTGGCTAGTTTGAGAGATTTGGCACTCAAGGTTGAGGATCCAACTGGTTTCCGACATCGTTACGGGGCTTTACTTCCTATTCTTCATACTAATGTGGATGAGAAGCTTGTGCACACTCTAGTGCAATTCTATGATCGGGAGTATCGGTGCTTTACTTTTCCAGACCTTCAGTTGGTGCCTACTCTAGAGGCTTATTCTCACTTGATGGATCTATCTATTGCTAAGGGGGTACCCTTTGCGGGACTTGAGCATCCTCCTACTTCTTTGGTTATTGCTAAGGATCTCCATCTTACGACCTCCGATGTCTCCAAGAATCTTGTCACTAAGGCACGTATCCGAGGGTTCACTTCAGAGTATCTTCTTGGGAAAGCCAACCTCAATACCACTTGTCAGGACACTCTCGAGGCTATTCTTGCACTTCTCATCTATGGGCTTATTCTCTTTCCAAATCTTGATGACTTCGTGGACATGAATGCTATTATGATCTTCCACTCCAAGAATCCGGTTCCTACTTTACTAGCTGACACATATCATGCTATTCACGATCGTTCCGGCAAGGGTCGTGGATACATTCTTTGTTGTGTGCCTCTCCTCTATAGGTGGTTTATTTCGCACCTTCCGAAGCCTTTCCGCGACAATCCGGAGAATTGGTCTATTTCGCAAAGGATTATGGCTCTCACTCCTAATGAAGTGGTTTGGCTCACTCCCGCTTCCAGGGTTAAGGAAATCATCTTTGGTGGTGGAAAGTTTCTTAATGTACCTCTTCTTGGTACCCGGGGTGGAATCAACTATAACCTGGAGCTTGCTTTGCGGCAATTTGGTTTCCCGATGAAAGATAAGCCCATCAATCTTGCTACAGCTCCTTACTTCTTCCACTACTCCAATGCTCCCACCGGCATAAGAGAGGATTTCAGGGAAGCTTGGTCTAAACTTCGAAAGAAAAAGGTGAAGCATATGGGTGTAAGGTCCGGTATTGCACATGAGGCCTATACACAGTGGGTGATAAACCAAGCTGAAGAGATTGGTATGCCTTACCCCTCTATGAGATATGTGTCTGCATCTGTTCCTACCATGCCTTTGCCTCTGCTCCCACCTACCCAGGAGATGTATCAGGAGCACCTAGCTATAGAGAGTCGGGAGAAGCATCAGTGGAGGGCTAGATACTATGAAGCTGAGAACTTGATCATGACTTTGGATGGAAAGGATGAGCAGCAAACTCATGAGGTCTTGACACTATAGAAAGAGTTAGCTAAGGCTAAGAGAGAGATTGACGAGAAAGATAGGTTGCTCATGAGAGACTCCAAGAGGGCTAGGGGTGCCCGTGACTTCTATGCACGATACTGCAGCTATGAGTCTGAGTCTGAGGATGACGCTTCCACTTCCTATGCTTGAGGATTTCTTTTTCCTGTTGTTATTTCCATTTGTTTATAATTGTCTTGTAAAACTATATGTTGGTTGTTTGTTTCCCGTTCATGTTAATTGTTGTTAGTAATGTTCACAAGTTTCTAGTTTGTCTAAAACCCTTCGATAACATAAAAAAGAGTCTTTTTGCATATGCATTAAACACATTTCATGCATCATATGCATTCAGTGGTCACAAAAAACTTCTCTCGTGCTCATTGCCTCCTGGTTTTGTCCGCCGCAGTCTGAAAAGTGGCTCGTGTTCGCAAAGTCTACCAACCAGATAGAATTCATCAGACAAGATTTCACAAGAGAAGGATGATGACTAATTTTGAAGAAGAAAATGCTCAGCTCCGTGCCGAATTGGCTGCTATGAAAGAAGACTTGGCTAAGGCTCATGACGCTATGTCCACTATGATGGCTGCACAAGAACAACCAGCCACTTCTATCCCAGTTTCTGCTGAGGTGATTCCTTCTATCCCACTGTCTACTGTGGCTACTGATGCTCGGTTTGTTATGCCCAACGGCCGTCCTTATGGACTCCCACCTTACTACTCTCCTAATACTGCTGCCGGTGTCTCTGGTTTTGCTGGTCAAGGACAGATTCCTGTGTCCACTGCTATGCCTCAGGAGACTACTGTTGTTACCGACCCTATTGTACACACTATGCAACAGGTGATTGATGTTGATACTCCTCGTGGACAAGATCCCGCAATGGAAGCTATGAAAAGACAGTTAAGGGAATTGGCTGGAGAACTCCATGAGGTCAAGGCTAGCCGGGGAAACAATGGTGCTCCTGCTAAAGCTCGTGATCTATGCTTGATATCCCGATTTGAGGTTCCTAAGAAATTCAAAGAGCCAGAATTTGACAAATACAATGGAACTTCTTGTCCACACAACCATGTTATCCGGTATGTCCGAAAGATGGCTAACTACGCAGATAATGATGCACTGATGATCCATTGCTTCCAGAGTAGCTTGACAGATGATGCAGCAGATTGGTACACTAGTTTGAGCAAAGACAACATCCATACTTTTGAGGAACTCGCTGCTGCTTTTGAAGGTCAATATGAGTTCAATACTCGTTTGAAGCCAAATAGGGACTCCCTTAAATCCTTGTCTCAGAAGTCAGATGAAACCTTCCGTGAATATGCTCAGAGGTGGAGAGGGGCAGCTGCCCGTGTTTCTCCACGACTTGATGAGGAAGAATTAACACAGACATTCCTGAAGACTCTGAAGAAGGAATATAAGGAGAGAATGATAGTCTCTGCTCCAAACAACTTCTCTGATATGGTTAAAATGGGAACTCGTCTAGAGGAGGCCGTCCGAGAAGGTATTATTGTTCTTGAGAAAGGTGAATCTTCAACCAGTGCACCAAAGAAGTACGGTAACGGCCATCATAAGAGGAAAGAATCTGACGTAGGGATGGTATCTGGTAACCCATCTGCAGCTGCTGCACAATTACCTCTGCCCTATCACTACATGCAGTACTCTCAACACCCTTTCTTCCCACCGTTCTACCAGCAGTATCCTCTGCCACCGGGTCAACCACCAGTGCCCGTCAATGCCATCGCTCAGCAAGTACAACAACAGCCTCCTGCTCAACAGCAACGGCAGCAACTACAGGGTCCCTGACCCAAACCTTCTTTTCCACCAATACCAATGCGGTATGGTGAGTTGCTCCCAACTCTACTGGCCAAGGGACACTGTGTCACCAGACCAGGCAAGCCTCCGCCTAATCCATTGCCTCCCAGGTTCCGACAGGACCTAACATGTGAATTCCATCAGGGTGCTCAAGGCCATGATGTTGAGGGTTGCTTTGCTCTGAAATATATCGTGAAAGACCTGATAGAAAAAGGACGGTTAAATTTTGAGAACAGTGTTCCTCATGTCCTTGACAATCCACTTCCAAACCATGCTGCTGTCAACATGATCGAGGCTTTCGAAAGAATCCCCGTTCCTCAAGAGGATCCCATGTTGGATGTCCGCAATGTTGTTACTCCCTTGGTACCGTTACATGTCAAGCTCTGCCAGGCTTCTTTGTTCAATCATGATCATGCTTCCTATTTAGGATGTCTTCAGAATCCTATGGGCTGTTGTGTGGTGCAAGGTGATATCCAGAGCCTGATGGATGACAAGCACTTGATTGCCAGTGATGTATGTGTGATCGTGCCAGTGTTCCATGACTCTCCGGTTGAAAGTGCGTCTCAGACGAGAAATGTTGAGCCTTTGGTGATCAGGTTACCTGGTCCGGTATCTTATACCTCTACCAAAGCAATTCCTTACAAGTACAATGCAACCATGATTGAAAATGGAGTGGAGGTGCCTCTGATATCCCCTGCTACAGTCGACAATGTTGCCAGTGAAATTACAACTCTGAGAAGCGGAAAATTCCGCCCACCCTTGTTTCAAAAGAAGGTGGTTACGCCCATTGCCACAATAACTCCACCAGTTGTTCCTCCTGTTGACAAGAACCCCGACCCATCAGGCCAATCTATTGAAGAGTCTAATCTGGATGAAATTCTGAGGCTTATTAAGAAGAGCGACTATAAGATTGTTGACCAACTGTTGCAAACTCCGTCAAAGATATCCATCTTGTCTCTGCTCATGAGCTCAGAAGCTCACAGGAAGGTGTTGATGAAGATACTGGAGCAGGCCTATGTTGATCATGAAGTCTCTGTGGAGCAATTCAATGGAATAGTGGGTAACATTACCGCTTGCAATAGCTTGGGATTCGGTGACGATGAACTCCCCAAAGCGGGGAAACACCACAACTTGGCTCTACATATCTCGGTGCACTGCAAGTCTGATATGATATCCAACGTGTTGGTGGACACTGGATCATCGTTGAATGTAATGCCTGAGTCCACACTAAGGCAATTGAGTCATCATGGAATTTCCCTGAGGGGTAGCAGCTATATGGTTAAAGCTTTTGATGGATCCCGCAAAGATGTTCTCGGGGAGGTAGATTTGCCAATTACCATTGGTCCTGAGACATTTCAGATTACTTTCCAAGTCATGGACATCAATGCTTCTTACAGTTGTCTCCTCGGAAGACCGTGGATCCACGACGCTGGAGCGGTAACTTCTACTTTGCATCAGAAGCTCAAGTTCATGAGGAATGGTAAGATCGTCACTGTGCATGGTGAAGAAGCATATCTAGTTAGCCAAGTGTCATCTTTCTCTTGTGTTGAAGCAGGGTCCGCTGAAGGGACGTCATTTCAAGGCTTAACTATTGAAGGAGCAGAGCCCCGGAGGGCTGGTACTAGCATGGCTTCATTGAAGGATGCCCAAAAGGCTGTTCGGGAAGGGCAAGTCGCTGGCTGGGGCAAAGTGATTCAGATTCTGGAAAACAAGCGTAAAGAGGGCCTTGGATTCTCCCCAACCTCTGGTGTTTCAACAGGGACTTTCTACAATGTTGGGTTCATTAATGTTATTACTGAAGATGCTGCTGAAAGTAGTTATGTGCCTACTTTTGTTGTACCAGGAGGCACTGTGAGAAATTGGGAGGCCATTGATGTTCCTTTAGTCATGCATGCTTCCATGTAATGTGTCCTGTTGCTCATGTTTTTCGTTTTCAAAATAACAATCCTTTCGCTCTGCCCAAGGCGAAAGTGATATCATTGTAAGGGCGTGTTTGTTTCGGCATTGCCGTTATCAATAAAAGTTGTCGTTTTTCTCACGACTCTTTGTTTTTTTACTTTTTTAGTGCCTTTTCTTGGAAATAATGGTAATGCCAGAAAAAACCAAAACATCTGTATTTTTCTTATTAATTTCAAAAATCTGCATAGAAAACATTTTTCTAAAATCATCCCAATCATATTATGCAGATTGAACCATAATAAACCCGTTGAACACAGTGACCCTATGGTTCCTCCAAATTTTGAATTCCCTGTATATGAAGCTGAAGATGAGGATGATGATGATGAAGAGATACCGTATGAGATCACTCGACTGCTTGAACAAGAAAGAAGAGCTATTCAGCCTCACCAGGAAGAGATTGAGCTCATCAACCTGGGTACTGAAGAAAACAAGCGAGAGATCAAGATCGGTGCTGCACTCGAGCCAGAGGTGAAAAAGGAGATTACTCAGCTTCTCCATGATTATCCAGATGTCTTTGCATGGTCCTATGAAGATATGCCGGGTCTAGATCCCAAGATTGTGGAACATCGGATACCGACAAGACCTGAATGCCCTCCTGTCAAGCAGAAATTGAGAAGGTCTCGTCCAGACATGGCTCTTAAGATTAAGGCTGAAGTGCAAAAGCAAATTGATGCGGGATTCCTCATGACAGCTAAATATCCTGAGTGGATTGCCAACATCGTGCCGGTACCAAAGAAAGATGGGAAAGTTCGAATGTGTGTTGATTACAGAGATCTGAACAAAGCCAGTCCGAAAGATAATTTCCCATTGCCTCATATTGATGTGCTTGTTGACAGTACTGCTCAATCCAAAGTGTTCTCCTTTATGGATGGATTCTCTGGTTATAATCAGATACGAATGTCTCCTGAAGATAGAGAAAATACGTCCTTCATCACTCCATGGGGAACAGTCTGTTATAAAGTAATGCTGTTTCGCCTGATAAATGCCGGTGCTACCTATCAAAGGGGTATGACCACTCTGTTTCATGATATGATTCACAAGGAGATTGAAGTATATGTTGATGATATGATTGTGAAGTTAAGTGATGAAGAGCAGCATGTCGTGTATTTGAAAAAGATGTTTGAAAGACTGAGAAAGTACAAGCTGCGGTTGAATCCTAACAAGTGCACATTCGGTGTAAGATCGGGAAAGTTGTTAGGCTTCATTGTCAGCCAGAGAGGCATTGAAGTTGATCCTGACAAAGTCCGAGCCATCAGAGAGATGCCGGCCCCTCAAACTGAAAAGCAAGTCAGAGGTTTCCTCGGACGTCTGAATTACATTTCAAGATTTATATCTCACATGACCACTACTTGTGGACCAATTTTCAAATTGCTCAGAAAGAATCAGCCTATTGTATGGAATGATGAATGTTAGGAAGCTTTTGATAGCATTAAAGAATACCTATTGGAGCCACCTATCCTTGTCCCACCAGTGGAAGGAAGGCCTTTGATTATGTATCTATCAGTGTTAGATGATTCAGTGGGTTGTGTTCTCGGTCAGCAAGATGAGACTGGTAAGAAAGAACATGTTATCTACTATCTGAGCAAGAAGTTCACCGACTGTGAGACTCGGTATACGATGCTTGAAAAGACCTGTTGTGCTTTAGCTTGGGCTACCAAACGCCTGCGTCATTATATGGAGAATCATACAACTTGGTTGATATCCCGAATGGATCCAATCAAGTACATCTTTGAAAAGCCTGCTGTTACTGGAAAGATCGCACGTTGGCAAATGCTGTTGTCTGAATATGATATTGTGTACAAAGCTCAGAAAGCAATCAAAGGAAGCATCCTTGCTGAGCATCTTGCTTGTCAGCCTCTTGATGATTACCAGCAAATTAAGTTTGATTTCCCTGATGAAGAGATTATGTATCTAAAAGCAAAAGACTGTGAAGAGCCACTGATCAATGAAGGGCCGGATCCCAATAGCAAATGGGGCTTGGTGTTTGATGGTGCTGTTAATGCTTATGGTAAAGGAATTGGGGCCATCATTGTAACACCACAGGGGCACCACATTCCTTTCACTACTCGAGTAAGTTTTGAATGCACAAACAACATAGCTGAGTATGAAGCATGCATCTTGGGCATTGAAGAAGCCCTTGACCTGAGAATCAAACACCTTGACATCTATGGAGATTCTGCACTTGTCATTAATCAGATAAAGGGTGAATGGGAGACTCATCATGAGAAGCTGATCCCTTACCGTGACTATGCAAGACGTCTGTTGACATACTTTACCAAGGTTGAGCTACACCACATCCCTCGGGATGAAAACCAAATGGCTGACGCTCTTGCTACTCTGTCTTCCATGTTTCGTGTCAATCATTGGAATGATGTTCCCGTGATCAAAGTGCAGCGTCTTGATAGACCCGCTCATGTGTTTACTATTGAAAATATACCAGATCGGGCTGATGAAGATGTGAATGATAAAAAGCCTTGGTATTACAACATCAAACAATTCTTGCAGAATCGTGAATATCCACCTGGTGCTTCCAACAGGGATAAAAAAACTTTGAGACGATGGGCTAGCAAATTCCTTCTGGACGGAGAAATCCTATACAAGAGGAATTATGACATGGTCTTGTTGAGATGTGTTGATAAACAAGAAGCTGAGAAGTTGATGCATGATGTACATGACGGTACCTTTGGGACCCATGCTTCGGGTCACACCATGTCAAGAAAGCTGTTAAGAGCCGGCTATTACTGGATAACTATGTAGCGTGACTGCCACAAACATGCTAAGAGATGCCACAAGTGTCAAATTTATGCTGATAAGATCCATGTGCCTCCACATGCTCTCAATGTTATATCTTCCCCATGGCCCTTCTCTATGTGGGGCATTGACATGATCGGAAGAATTGAATCGAAGGCTTCCAATGGACATCGTTTCATTCTAGTGGCAATTGATTATTTCACCAAGTGGGTTGAAGCTGCTTCCTATGCAAATGTGACCAAGCAAGTGGTTGTCAAATTTATCAAGAATAACATCATCTGTCGATACGGTGTTCCCAACAAGATCATCACTGACAATGGCTCCAATCTGAACAATAGCATGATGCAAGCTTTATGTGAAGTATTCAAAATTGAACATCACAACTCTTCTCCTTATAGACCTCAGATGAATGGTGCAGTTGAGGCCGCTAACAAGAACATCAAGAAGATTGTTCAGAAGATGGTCACTACTTACAAAGACTGGCATGAAATGTTACCTTTTGCCTTGCATGGTTACCGTACTACAGTGCGCAGTTCAACCGGGGCAACTCCTTTCTCTCTGGTATATGGTATGGAAGCAGTTCTCCCTCTGGAAGTGGAGATTCCATCTCTTCGAGTAATCATGGAAGCAAAATTAACTGAGGCTGAATGGTGTCAAAGTCGGTATGATCAATTGAATCTGATTGAAGAGAAACGTATGGATGCTATGGCTCATGGACAGTTGTATCAAGTGCGAATGAAGAATGCTTTTGACAAGAAAGTCCGACCTCGAGAATTCAAGGAAGGCGAACTTGTATTGAAAAGAAGGATAAGTCAACAACCCGACCCAAGGGGCAAGTGGACACCTAACTATGAAGGTCCTTATGTTGTCAAGAAGGCTTTCTCTGGTGGTGCTTTGATTCTCACACACATGGATGGTGTTGAACTCCCAAATCCTGTTAATGCCGATATAGTCAAGAAATACTTTGTCTAGAAAGAAAAGAACAGCGTGGTAGGTCGAAAACCCGAAAGGGCGGCCTAGGCAAAAATGTGCTTCCCGGTGGATCGAAAACCCGAAAGGGCGATCCAGGCAAAAGTTAGGGACAAAAAAAAATGAATATGAAAGAGCTCGCTGAGATTGTACGCAACTCAGGCAAGAATGGGCGCCTCGATGAGCCGAAAACCCGAAAGGGCGGTTCATGCAAAAAATGAGGTTGACAATAAAAGACAAGTAACTATATCTGGCAAATCACCATCACCCTTGGGGCATCTGCAACTGTCAATGATCGTCTTCATCAGAAGCTTCTGTACTTGTGAATTCAAAGTTTCTATGAAATGTAGCGGTCATCGTGTTCAATGTATCACCAACCAATAAAAATTACCATGTTCCAAGCTTTGTAAATCCGTGAAGTCATGCCTTTGGCTGACTCTTACTCTTCTACATCAATTTGAGCCTGTGCTATTGTCTGAAATTCTATTTTTCTTTCTATCTTCAATACCATATACAAAATATTTCTTTTCCATTTGATAATGTCAATGTCTGAAACAAACATCTTTGAAAATTGAAAAATCTTTTCCTGTCTACTTTGAAAGCAAACCTGAGCAATAGGGTACATTTCAATGAAACATGCATGAATGAATGAATGTCAATGTCTATTTTCAATACATGTTACAAGCAGGTTACTCCCCAGGATGATCTGTGGTCAATGGCAAGAATGAAAAAACAGAATGAAAAATGAAAAAATTGGAAAAAATGAAAATGAAAAGCTCGCTAAGTTGAAAACCCGAAAGGGCGGTTTAGGCAAAAATGAGCACCCCGCTGATTGACAACCTATGAAGGCAATTCAGGCAAAAATGGGGCAATAAAAAGAATCTCATTCCCCGGTGAATCGAAAACCCGAAAGGGCGGTTCAGGCAAAAATGGGATTGAAAAATGAAAAATGAAAAATATTGAAAAGCATTGACCACAGATGCGAACATCCAATGTTTACCCAGCACTGACACGCCTAGCAACGGCGACCTGTACCCAAGAATCTTCCAAGGGTCCCTCTTTTACAAGTTTTATTGCCCTCAGCCATGGTTTTGATACGTCTTTCAACGACGGTCTCTCCAAAGAGGTTTTCTCCTATGAATATGTTGCAGCACGAGCCACTACGTGCCCAACCTTCCAATGTTTTGTCTGCCTTTGTGAAACTTCCCTGTCAAGTTATAAACCAATCATGCATTTCAAGCATTCATACATGCATAATCATGCATTTTATGTGCCCATACATCCAATAATCTTGCTATACCATACATACATGTTGCATATCCTGTCAAACCCAGTCCAAATTTCAACTGTCAAACTCAATTTCAATCACAATTTCAATTCCAACTGTCAAGTTTAATTTCAACTGTCAAATTCGATGCAATCTCAACTCTCAAACTCCAATGTCAAATTCAATTCAATCTCAAATTCGAAGCAATCTCAATTTCAATTCAGTGTCAATTCGAAGCAACTTTCCAATCTCAATTTCAATTTCAATGTCAATCTCCAATTTTAATTCCAATCTCGATGTCAATGTCAACATCCAATCCCAATGTCAATGTCAATGACAATATCCAATGTCAATGTCAATTGCAACTTTCAATTCAATTCCAATTCAATCTCAATATCAAATGCAACTCTCCAATTCAATGTCAATGTCTATGTCTCAATCCAATTTCAATTTCCAATGTCTCTTTCAATTTCAACTCTCAATTCAATGTCCATGTCTCTGCTCAATCTCAATTCTCAATCTCTCTTTCAATGTCAACTTTCAATTCAAATCAATGTCAATTCACTCTCAATTTGCTCTTGGGCCAACAAAAATGGTCATGTCTACCCTCAAATCAAGTCAATGACAATTTGCCCTCAATTGGTATCTTGTTAAACCAGACTTTCAATTTGTATCTTGTTACTGGTCAAGTGCCAGGTTCGATCCGAAAAAGAACCACTTGTACCTGCTTATATACCTATGCTTCCGGACAAACGACAAGTTCAATCCAGAGAACAGTTTGTACCCAGCTTATGCTTTGTTATCGGTCAAACGGCAAGTTCGATCTAAAAGAACAGTTTGCACCTACCCACATGATGTGGTGATAATCCAACAGCAAGTTCGATCCAAAGAACAGTTTGTTCTACCCTTTTGTCTATATCTCCAGTCAAACAGCCAGTTCGATCCAAAGAACAGTTTGTGCCTACCTAACTGTTTGAATTTTCAATCAAGTGCCAAGTTCGATCCCAAGAGCAGCTTGCACCTACCTCTTGCTTTGTATCCCTCGGTCAAGTGGCTAGTTCGATCCAAAGAATAGCTTGTATCCTGTTTCAATCCCCTGGCTTGTCCACCCTGTCAATATCCACTTGAATCCCCAGTGACATGATAGGCTCCATAGACTCCAGTTGTTTGTCTTGCATTCATAATCAAAGTATTGCATGGCATTCATGTCTTTGAAAAATCTGAAAACGTATTTTTATGTCCAAAAGCAGTGCAATTGTTAATATTTAAGTATCTTCGTCTCGTCAACTCTAAGACTTCGTCTCTTGACTCTCCGGACAAAGAAACTTAAATAGGGGCAGCTGTTATACCCTAATTTTGGACCTAAAAATACTTGATCAATTCTTCTTTTCTTGCATTACAAGCCATTTGAACTGGCTCTGATCAATTACATCTTTCTCTGCATTTTATTTCAATGGTATTTGCAAAATTCACACAGAAGGGTATTTTAGTCATTTCCTGCATTCAACTCATTTTTAATCTTTGAAAATTGTTTGAGTCTTTTAAATTGGTTTGTATAAGTCCTTGTTTCAATCCCATGTCAAAGTCCATTTTAAAAATTGCATTTGAAGTCATTTTGAGTCAACTATGCCCCTAGGGGCATTTTTGTCTTTTCATGTGTTAAAGCCCTGTTTAAATCCTAAAAATTGTCTCTGAGTCTTTCAATTTGCTTGCATAAGTTCTTACTTTAATTTCCTGTTAAAAATCCTTTTTAAAATTCGCATCTGAGTCATTTTTAGTCGGTGTAGCCCCAGGGGCATTTTGGTCATTTCACACGAAATTTCGGCAGAGAGAGGTTACTTTAAAGTACCTCATTTAAGCTGTTTGTTCGTTTTAGTCCGTTTTGTCAATTTTAATCGTTTCACTTTACGTTTTTTTCCAATTTACCAATTTTATTCCGATTTTATTATTATTTTCATTTTTAGTCCCTAAACTTTTTAAATTGCATTTTGGTCCTTTAAACTTTTAAAATTGCACTTTAGTCCCTGTTTCTTTTCTTAGGTCAAACTTTTATATTTTTTTGGTCAATTACAACTAAGTCCTTTTGTCCAAGTTTATCTTTCAGTCCTTCTATTATTTTTTCAGGCAAGTCCTTGTGATTTTTAATTTTTGCAGAAAGGCCCTTTTGACAAAAATCCAGCAAAGCCGAAGCTTCTTGGTCCAAATCCAGGTGTCACAAGGCTATTGGTCCAGAGTATCACACTTGGCCTATAAATAGAGGCCACATCATTCAGTGCAGGGGGATCACCATTCCAAGAACGACACATCATCACAGAGAAGGTTCTAACAAACCCTCTCTCTCCCAAATCATCAGCCACCGTAACAGAATACAGCCGCCGTAACAGAATTGAAAAACCACCACAATAGAACCATCAACCACCATAACAAAATCTCAAATTAGCATCAATTTTCCATCAAATTCATACAGAAAATCAATACGAATTTCCAGAAAACAAAGACTGAAGCATCCAATTCGAAGAAGTACTTCTTAGAATTGAGTTTGTTCTCAGTTGATTTTCCACAAAAATCATCATCATCGAACGTTTTTTTCGCATCTTCTTGCAATTCAAGTTAGAAACGATCACAAGAAGAATGTTCAAGAGAGAGAAGAAGAAGAACTGAAGAAGAATTGAACCAGTCAAGAGAGAGAAGAAGATTCACCGATTTATTTTCGGTCACAAGAGGCTTCGAATACTCACCAGAACAATCAAGAACGAACGCAGGATCTCTTTTGTTCGAATCTCCAAACAAATCCAGGTAAACTCATGTAAACCTTCTCGTTTTCGTTCGTAATCGTCATCGAAGGTTCTAAATGGAAGATAAACGGTGGATTGAAGTGAAAATTCGAAAAGATTCAAAGGAGTTGAAACGAAACCCTAATTTCAAAAGATCGTGAAGATTCACCGTTTATCTTTCAAATCAAAGTATAAATTCGTCATCAGTGTGAAAAGTAAGTTAGGATAGGGTTTAATTTCAAAGAGATTAGAAGAAAATTTCGAAACCCTAGGATGTAGCTTCAAGCGTAGATCTGTTCGAATCCAGGCCTCTTTTCAAAAAATCAGTTTCGAAATCGTAAGGAGGAAGCTCAGGTGAACACAACGGTGTAGAAATTTTGCAGAAAACGTTCAGGTGTGGTGGCGCCGCCGGCGAACCACCACACCTCCGCCGCTGTGTCCATCGGAGAAGATGAAGGTCATAAGGTGAGAAACGAGAGCTTCTCTCTCTAAGGTTTAACTTAGAGAGAGAAACGAAGAAGCAAAATGAAATGAACCGGTCCACAATTCCTTTTATAAATCACTGAACCGGTCTGGTTCAGTCCTGGTTCGTTTGATTTTGCGTCTTAGTCGTTGGATCTGAGGCTTGATCCAACTGGATCAATCCAACGTCTGTGGTTGCTCCCTGTGATCCAAGTCTGTTAGAGTATGGGCCTGGACCCTTGTTCTTTGCAGAATTTCGTTGTTTCTTGATTTTCTTGCTATGTGCACCACTGAACTTGGCCTTTCACACCTCCCTCATGTCAAATTTTTGTGCAAAAACTCCAAATAAATTTTCATGAGTTCTTGATGACTCTCTTGATGTTTTTATAATATTTTTTGCATAATAGCATTTGAAAAATATGTGTAGCTTTTTTTCTATTCTTGTTAAAAATTGGTGATTTTCTTGCACTTTTTAAGTCTAGAAGCCCCTTAAAAATCCCTCAAAAAAATTCTAAAGATTTTCATACATATTTCTTGTTATTTTTGTAACATTTCTATGCATTTTGCTTACTGAAATTTTACTAAAAAATATTATCACATTTTTCTTGCATTATTTCTTGTTTTCATGTGAAAAATCTTATGAATATTGCCAAGTCCCATTGCAAGCTCTTGATGATTGTTTGTGGTACATGTTACTTGAAGTTTGTGAGTTTTTGTGCTTGATATTGCTGCATGAGTGTGAATATTGTTTAGTTACTTAGCTTGCAAGTTACTTGTGTCAATAAATAATGCAAATATGCTTAAGTTTGCTTTCCAAAATGTCAAGTTAACCATGTTGCCTTAAGTCCCATTCCAAAATCTGATTCTAAAACCTTTAAAAGTATGTTGGAATGTGAGAATTATAGGTCATGTGGCCCTTGCATTTTATGAGTAAATTTTAGTCATGTTTTGCACTCATTTTGCCTTTATTTTGGGTTGTTTCCTATGCTTTGTGCTATATTGTTTTTCTTGCTTTATTTCTTTCGGTATTACCATGTGTTACTAACCGTTTCATTTCATGTCTCATATTTTTCATAAGTATCCCCATTTCATTCCATATCCATCTTATTCCTTGCACTTTAAGTTTCACCAAAAAAATTAGAATGTAACACATAGGAGTTCTTGTATTTTACCTTTATGCAATTTTAAGTTCTTGCAAGACCATAGAATGTAAACTAGGGCATGATGTAATAAGGACAATGGACTCTAATGATGTACACCGACACAAGCACCGACACATGCACACACACCACTTTAGGTATATAGCTAGAATATGCATGTTTAGATGTATGTTTAGGATTGTATGTTTAGATGAATGCCTAGGATTCATACTTAGAAAAAGTCAATTTTCCAAAAAAAATATGAACAAACTTCACTCAAATCTTTTTCCTAATAAACCTTGGGATCAAAATCCCATTGTATTTTCCCTTTTGCTTTCTTAATCAAAATCCAAGTGAATCCTAATAATACCTTGACTTCTTTTGCAAAATGACTAATCAAACCCCATTTTTTCTTAATTCTCATGCCTTTGAGGCCTCTCAAGCTCCATTCTTCAAAATTCCAATTTTCAAACTTAAAATCAACCAACAAAAACAAAAAACATTTTTTGGAAGAGAACTACGGTGGATTTGATCCCTTAAACGGGTACGTAGGCAAGGAACAAAATTCCTTCAATTCAACTAAAATAAAAACCCAAAAACATTCTTCTCCCTCCAATTCTTCACTTAGAACACCTTTAGGCTTAATAACATCTTTCAAAATAGCATTTAAAAATAGAGCGCGCGCGTAGAATTTAAAGACGGTTCCTATAGGATACTATAGTCGTTATGGGTGCCTAACACCTTCCCGTAGCGAAAACAACTCCCGGACCTCGATTCTCAAGGGTTTTGCTTACTTTTTCCCTTCCCAAGAAAAAATAAGATATCACCGGTTAAAAAGGTTCAAACGTAATCAATGTTTGACACCCGAAAACCAAGATAAAACAACGATGCTTGGCGGCAAATGGGGATTGGGTTGCCTTTAGGGATGTGCTAGCACTTATTATCTACGGGACAATCTTATTCCCGAGTGCACAGGAACTCATAGATTATGCAGCAATTGATGTATTCCTAGCTTACAGGGATAATGGAGAGAATCCAACATACGCTGTTCTTGCTGATGTGTATTATACGCTAAATTATTGTTATGAGAAAAAAGGCAAGAGAATTTTGTGTTGTCTACCAGCTTTATATGTTTGGTTGGTGACTCACATATTCAAAAATGGATGCAAGAGGAGATGCCCTATTAACGATTTTATGATGTGTGATGTAAAGCCTAAAACAAGACAAGATTGGGCTAAATATATGGTAAATCTTGATGCAGGAAAGGTGCGGTGGTCTCCGAAATGGAAGGACATAGACCATATAATTTTTAAATGTGGAACATTTCCTAATGTACCACTTATGGGGATTAAAGGTGTAATAAACTACAACCCAGTTTTGGCTTTGAGGCAACTAGGTCATCCTCACAGGGGAGAACCTGCTAAGGAAGCATTAACTACTTTTGTTATATATGACATGGATGCAGAAATTGCTGAGACAAGGAGAGTACAACGAGCTTGGAATGATATTGTCAAGGTGGAGGGACGAGAAATTGGAAAAAGAAGTTGTGAAGCAAATACTAGTTATCGCTCATGGCTTAGAGAAAGAGTTCAGAAGGTCAAGCTTCCCTTCCACCATTTAGTATCAAATGTTGAATAGACATTGCTGCAACTTCTAATTGATACTAAATTTAGAAGTAGAAAAGAAAAGGAAAGTTTAGAAGGAGAAGCTTTTGAATTCCTGCCTAGTCACCTCAATACTAAAATGTTCCTTTTGCTCTACAGTTGTGCAATTCTCTTAGTCATAGGTTGATAGCTACCTACAGTGGTCCCTTAGTACTAGGATTGAGTTCTTATCTTATATGTATTGGAATGTTTTATTTTATGAAATAAAGGCAGATAAATAATTGTTCAATCATTGAGTCTACTCCACTCATGGAGCTTATTGCATTCTTTTTATTCCCTTCCTTTTTGTTACCACATAGTACCTTATAGTTACATGTCACATTGGTTTACCCCACCTTTAAAACTTTTATTTTCATAGGAAAGAAAACAAAAAGAATTGGGATTGAAGTTTCTTTTGTTATGATATTTTTTTAGGGAAGGTTCTTTTTGTTATGGTGGAAGCCACGATCCTAAGGTTTCTTTTTACATTACTGTCAAATTTCTATCAAATTCGACCACTAATAAATATAATGTATTTCGCTATAAAATATTGTCAAAGAAATAATATAGTGACACATTAAAAACGTCCCATGAGGCAATTAACGATCGTTGTCGACAAAATAATAGAGTAACGCAACAAAAACTTCTCCATAACTATTAGGGAACGTTTACAAAGAGTTGCGAAAATATTTTTGGCAACGGCCATAAATCGTTGCCTTCACGACTTTTGGACAACACAATTTTAAATGCTGTCTAAAAAAAATGTTGCCAGAGAATAAAGGCAACCACTAACAGAGAATAAGAAAATATATTCATACAGAATAAGAAAATATAATTTCTTAACCAGTTTTATTAATGTAATTAATACATGAAAGATGATTTTTTTTCTCAATACATAATGATTGATTTAAAATTGATGGAAGTTCTTCAAAGTTTTTTGACTTCATATCACTGGGCGGTGGATGGCAACATGGGGCCATGGGACATGAAATTGGTTGACATTCTATAGGTTCAGTTGGGCAACAGGGTGGTAAACCTTTAACATTGCCAGCCATAGCACCTGCGATAACAAAAAGTAACATAAAAAACTTAAGAAACATCATCAATTTAGTTTCCATTGTAACCAAGTTGGGTTTGCAGAGAAAGGAAAATTTATATCTTACAATGAAGAGTATGTTAAAGAAATGTGTACTTATTTATAGACAAAGAATGATACTTTTTAAATATTTTAATTAAATTATTAGGAGTATAATGAAAAATAAGTATTAATTATTCATTGATATTGTAAAATGACAAGATTTAGAACAATTTTTTTTCCGTTAGAATGACATATAATCTGAAATGGAGAGAATATTTTAGTATGTTAACTTTTTGGAAGGAATTTATATGTTGACTGAATTTATTATGCTTGATTGGATTTATTGTTCAAAGTATTTAATGTTCAAACTAATTTAAATATATTGACTGAATTTATATGTGCACACTATTATTTTATCAGCAATATTAAATGAAAGTTGCTCTTTAGCCCCCCCCCCCCCCCCCCCCCCCAATATTTCTTTAAGCCCCCTAAAAAAACGAAATTAACCTTTACACCTAAAAATTTGCACCTCCGGTATGTACCTACCGGATGCACGTTTTTACATTTTCACAATTAGCATATACGGTATTTATGTCCCGGATGAACAATTTTCAATTTTTTTTACACCTCTGGTATATACATACCGTACTACATGTATTATAATATAAAAGAGTGCAGTTATCTACCGGATGCATTCTTTCATTTTTATCAAACTTACAATCAGAATTATGCGTAAGTAATTGCCTAGACTTAACTGGTGTCTCTCTTGCAACTAGTTTTTGCAGTATTAGTGTTGGATCTTTGCAACGTGTTGGCTGAAATACATTCTTCTTTATGTATTTCATAAGTGTAGTCTTACTTTCGGTTTTTCTTATGATATGTGGACAACCATACTTTTCATTTTCTCTACCGAGAGATTCTAAAATGCATCCATTAATTTTTCATAGCATACTTTCGTATGTCAGCAGCATAATTGAAAAGAGTTACTGCTTTTTTATTATATTTATTATTATTATATTTTGTATATCATTGTTATGTTCATTTTGCATCTTGGGTGCTTTAACCTATTGTTCTCATTCACACCACACTTTCACTTTCGTAAGTTGAGCTTTATACCCGGGCTTGAGTGAAACTTAGGATTACTTCTAGATGTACATCCCGTTTTGTTAGCATCAAGATCTCGCCTACGGCAGATTCCTTTTGAAAGTATTGTCACTTCCAATATTGTACCTATTGTTGTTGGCAATATTTCAAAAAGGAATTCGTGACTACAATTAATATGGGTATTTTAGTAAATGATATTTTAGTATTGAAATCAACACAATTAATCATTGTTTTAAACTTCGTGCGCAAACCTTCAACAAGTTAGAGACGGAGGGAGCATAAAGAATAACGGTGTATATATGTAATATATTAACTATATGATGCATTATTAGGACAAATTATATATTAAATTTTAAAAAATTATATACTAATATATATATATATATATATATATATATATATTAAAAGCATATTTTATTACAACCTGATCCTGGTTCGACCCTTAAACCTTGAACTCATACCTACACCGGTTTAATGTGCGGTCCGATTTTAATTACCCTGATAAATTGATTGCAGCAGATATAAATCTAGATGTTACATTTAACTTGACAAAATCACACGCACGCGCGCGCAGACGCTCACACACGCCTATTGTATGATTGAATTCATGAAGAACATCATATATAATTATTAAAAAAAAGTTTACTTTTAGTTTAAAAAGAAGCTAATAATAGAGATATGATTGTTGTCCTAATAATAGCTAAAAAAAAGTTTACTTCCCTTTAAGTTTTATTTCCCAATTATCCATACTCACACAAAGCATACATGCATTGCATCCAAGTGTATAAAATCATTTCCTTAATATACAAGTTTGTTTCAAGGAATTGCAAAAGGCTAAAATTGTGTTGAAAGTGTCTAACAAATTGAACATGGGATCTGAGAAAAGAAGAACTCTGTCATTGAAAGTCGAGCTCCCATATTTGGAAAGTCTTAGAGATTTAAGCGTCGAGTTAACAACAATTCTAAAGAGTTCTTTTATCTTCAAGTATGGTGACATCCTTGACCTCTTGTTCACCAATGTCCATGCAAACGCTATCACATCATTAGCACAATTCTACGACCCTCCAATGAGAAGTTTCCTATTCCAAGACTTCCAACTACCACCCACAGTTGAAGAGTTCGAAAGGATTGTGGGAATTCCTCCAAAAGGCTAACACATCATTAGCACAATTCTACAACCCTCCTATGAGAAGTTTCCTATTCCAAGACTTCCAACTAGCACCCACAGTTGAAAAGTTCGAAAGGATTGTGGGAATTCCTCCAAAAGGCAAGGGTCCATATGTGGAAATTGGCCATCCTCCAAAAGTTGAAAAATTGGTTGAAGCTCTAAACATTAAAGTGTCTAGATTTGCTAGCAATGTGAAAACTAGAGGGAAAGCTCCCGGTTTCCTCCAAAGTTATCCAGAGAAAAAGGCTCGTGAGTTTGTCGTGTCCCGAGATATGAAGTCCTTCAACAATGTGCTAGCCCTCCTTGTTTATGATTTGGTACTGTTCCTATCAACTGAAAACTTTGATTATTTCGCTGCAATCAGTGTCTTTTAGGATGTCCTTACGAAAGACAAAGAACCAGTTTGCGCACTCTTGGCCAATGTGTACTTCACGCTTCACATGCGTCACGAGAAGCAAGGTGGCAATATTATCTATTGTTTCCCTTTACTCTATCGTTGGTTCATATCTCACATGCGCAAGGACCAATCACAGATGAACAAGATGGATAAGTACAAATGGTCTCAATTTTTGGCATCTCTTACCGAAAACGTGATCTGTTGGTATCCAACGAAGCTCGACATCAAAGAAATCGTCATCAGCTGAGGGTCTAAAGCATGCAAAAATTGCAATCCAATTTTGGCTCTAAGACAGTTGGACGTCCTATGTGGGAGAAGCTCGAAGAGAAATATTTAGAATGTCTAGTGTTAAATGACATGGGTGCCAATGACCATGGGATGTTTCAAAAGATTATTCGAGCTTAGGGAAACGTTAACAAGAAGGGGAAGTGATTGGAAACGCAAGATTGACACCAACAAAGAGACTTACCGATAGTGGGTCAAAGAAAGAGTCCAAGAGGTGAAACTACCATTCATTGTCAAAGCTCATATTCCACCTAGGTCCGCCGAGCCTATTCCTATATCAATAGAGGAAACATATTAGCTCAAAGCAACCATTGCACAGCTCAACAAAGAAAAAGTGGAGTTGCAAGCTATTCTACTAAAAGCTACATAAGAAAACTGCGAGCTGAAAAAGGAAGGAATCTAAAAGGACAAAATCATTGAGAGTAGCAACAAAAGGCTAAGTCTTGAAGAGGACGAAAAAACGCGAGGTGCAAGGATGTTTGGGTGGAGCAATGGTTACCTACACCGGTCTGACCCCGATTCGACCCTTAAACCTTTGAACCTATACCTACACTGGTTTAATGTTCTGTCCGATTTTGATTACCCTGATAAATTGATTGCAGTAGATATAAATCTTGATGTTACATTTAACTTGACAAAATCACACGCACGCTTGCACACACACTCACACACACACACACTCACACACACATATTGTATGATAAAATTCACGAGAACATCATATATAATTATTAAAAAAAAAATTACTTTTAGCTTAAAAAAAAGTTTACTTTTAGCTTAAAAAAAAGCTAATAATAGAGATATGATTGTTGTCCCGGTATGATTTGTTAAAGTTTTAGCCTAAAAAATTTATTTTAATATCCTAATTTTTAGCCTAAAAAAGTTTATTTTTAATATCCCGAATCAATCACTACTTCAATCATATTTATGTTTATTTCTAATCAGAATAAATGCTACATATTTCAATGCAAAAGAAAACCTTGTTAGTTTTAGTAAAAACAATTCTGATATGCACTCAACCCCTCATACGGTACTCTTCTCTTATCGATGGATACATTCATGTCCTCTTCTTGCTAGCATTCAGCTTCTCCCCCCTCTTAGTCTCAGATCTGCTGTGTTGCACATCCATCATCATATATCAAACAAAGGTATGTATTTTCGTTAAACCCTTTAATATTAAGGATAAATAAATAAGTTAAAAGTTATTTGTACCTTCTTGGACTACTGTCTCTGTGTATATTTTGAAATGTTATTCTTGTATAATTGTAAATAGGTTGCGGAGCTTGATACAACCATTTTGCAGGAAGAAATAACAAAACTTTGCTCAGATTATTTGTAAGTTGCACCGACACTTTCTGTCATTAATCGCTATTACAGATAATATAAGAAGCTATCTCTTGTCCAAATATTGGTTCAAATTTTGATTTTCATAATATTTTTCATATCGTGCAGAAGGATGAAGGGTAAGGAGCTTGATTGATTGGGCCTTAAGAGCTTGATGGATTGATTTTCATAATATTTTTCAAATTTTGATTTTCATAATATTTTTCATAAATTTTAAGAGTAGTAAATTGATTGCAGTAGACAAAAATCTTCATGTTATATATAATTTGACAAAATCGCGCGCGCGTGCGCGTGCGCGCGCACACACAACAAGAAGTAGTGTGAGAGTTACCTGAAACTGAGAGGGAGAGAAGCTGAGGAGATGTGCTGTATCTTCTTGCCTACCTCCCTTTTTCTTTTCTTCTACAAGCGGATGAATTATATAACGAAAATCTTGATTGGTTCTATAGTTTTTGGTTGGACGGGTGTTGTGGTGGAATATAATTGATTGCTTTGGGAGGCTGTTTTAACTTTCTTTTAGTCGGAGAGAAGTTGAATAAAAAGACAATTGGCAAACTTTGAACTTCTCGATGTCCTACTTTGAACCCATGATACACACTTGACCAATTTGCCCCTTTGCTCCAAGGTGGATGCCAATTGTTGTGAATTAGAACAATAAAATCACATCAATAAACTTAGATGTGTGGAGCAAATATGGAAGTAGTAATCAAGAGTAAAGTAGCCTCAAGCAACAACAACAAAGAGACATAGGTCTAAGTGTGAAGCAACACCAAAAGCATATCAAATGCAACAAAGATAAGAAAGAATAGAGAAACAATGCACCAATATTTGTTTTTTTTCTTTCCAGTTTGGATAAATTTATCCTACATTTGAGGGAGAGAGCAGCTCCCTAATCTACTATGTAATGAGTGATGCAAAGAGGTTGCAAGATGTTATCTTACAAGCTCATTAAGAACATATCCTAATTTCTACTCATTTTTCAAGTCACTCAAACCCACAATGAATCCTAAAAAAACACTAAAGAAAACTATTTTTAACTTTCCTCTAATGAGATCTCACTACCCAGCGTGTTTGTGAAATGTTTTCCAACCCAAAAATCTCTAAAAAACGCTCAACACTTAAGTTTCATTCTTTGGTTTACCAAAGTTCTCTATCTTGAAGCATGTCCAAAAAAAATTAAAGAATGAAGCGTTAAATAGTATTCACACCCTGTTAAAATTGTGTCACAATTTGTCTAAATCGTATCACGATAAAGCTCCTACATAGTACAATACTACATCTTGATTCGAAAATCATGCCACAAAATTTTTAATCGCGGCACGATTTTGCTTCCGATAACTCAGCCACATTCTGACTTAAAAACCTTGCCACAATTTACAAATCGAACTTCCAGATATTTCCACAATTTTGAGTCAAATTCCACATAATTGGTGCACGATAAATACTTTATTTCAAAGGTTCCAATAGTAAAACGAATATCAAATCTCAAAGAGATGTAATTGGGCACGGGTCACATTGTGCATCCTCGCAGCATTTGTTTTAAATGGACCAAATCATATAACACCATTGCTCCAGTATTTTCAAAATTTAATCAACATTGGTAGTTTTCACTTTTCATGCAATGCGAAGAGGTGTATTCCCGTCGCATTCCGCTGGTAATGATGGCCCTAATATCCAAATTAAACAATGGTAAATACAATTGATGCGACCTTGGCTGTGGTCACATTGTAGTTGTTGAGACCCAAATTTAATTATAAGTTTGATATTGTGACTACATAGTCTTTTAAAATGTACAATTAGACTCTTTCTTATGATAAATTAACCTAATGAAATTTCAATCTAATATACTTGTAAGATTGTGGTCACAACACGAACTTTTTTCACAGTGGAGAGTACCTTTTTTCTTTATTAATCTTGATTCTTGACAAGAACGGATGACTTTTGCCCTACCAGGTGTCAGCATTTAACACATTTGATCTCAAAAACTAAATGTTTCCTCTGATTTTCGCAAGAGATGTTCCCAACATTGCTGGTGGATATAACAGTACCGAATCCAGCTATCATAATATATATATATATATATATATATATATATATATATATATATATATATATATATACACACACACACACACACACACTAGAACGCCGAGCATGGGTGTTATTGACTAAAGAGAGTCCAATTCGTTTGTCTATAATATTTGCAGAGAACAACATATTATTCCAAAATAAAAGATAGTTCTCCTATTAGTCGTACCATTTTTTAAGTTTAAAAATCTTAAAGAACATTAAAAACTGAGTGTTTTAAAAATTGGGGATCAATTCCGCGTTTGAGTAAAAATATAGGGACCAAAACGCCATAAAAGCTAGAATAAGTAGAACTATGACTTAATAATAAACAACTACACATATTATATACTTATTAAGTAGATACTATTTAGAAAAACAACCACACAAAATATAAATGAGTTACAATAGTATAACTACAACAATGCTAAAAAGAAATCACTACTTTAAAGAATGAATAAAAACGATTTGTAATAGAATTATAGCACTTGTATAAGGTTTTTGTTAACTAATGTTCAAATGATTACTCATTAATTAATCTTTCGTGGAAAGGAATTCTACCAAATGGTTTTTATTTATCTAATAAGTAACTTTAACATCAACTATAATATCTTAGTTGCACCTCAGCTATAAAAAAAACTTTCATGAAACACAAATCATTTTTTATAAATCATAATCTACCAAATGGTTTTTATCTCTGCAATTTTATTTTTCTTTCTCAGCAATATATAGGCCTTTACAATTTCCACCCATTATACGATTTATGTACCATCCTATCTACTGAACTAACACATTGTACCCTATATAAATTTATAGGAAATCAACTTCCCTGCAGAAACCAAGTCGTTTCATAACATTTGAATTGCATATGAAATCTCACGGGTCATATAAGAAAAAGTGATAAACATGTATATGATGGTAGATAGATAAGTCATATAATAATACAGCACCACATTAATCATACAATGAGGAGGAATGTAATTCCGAAAATCACCAAAATCACGTAAAGCAACCCACCCCCTCGTGAAAAATATGCTACCATTGATCCTCTCAACTCCCACCTCAAACTCGTTATTATTCTTATCAACCAAAACAACGTATCTATCAATTTCATCGCCAAAATCTAACCCAAAACTGTTGGGTATCATGCCAGCACCTTGCATAAAACCAATAACAACGTCATTATTCGAAACACTGAAACAAATACGAAATATTCAGACAGAAAAGAAATATTGAAACGGTAATATACTAACACAATCAACTTCAAATTCCATTGTGTATGTCCTATATTTCAAACGTAGGCGATTGATCATCTTGTCCATCTCACTAACTAGATTACGGATCAACGGTGCTACACGAAAAAAATTAAAACATTTGATTAGAAAGAGTGTGCGACAAAACATATGTAAAAGCTAGAAACGATATTTATACCAATTAGGCAATGATAGGAAAGCAACGCTTGGACTGGACGACCAACCATGTTTGAACAGTATGTGTGACGAATTTGTTTGAAAAAAAGGCAAGACTATTAAATGAGAAGGTCAAACAATAAACACTTTAATGTTGATTTAAGAGGCACTATTGCTCTTAAATGAGAAGGTCAAACAGTTGCCTTTAAATGAGGAGGGAATTTTCGAATTTGAAATGAATGGCAGAGGAACATTTAATGCGTGGAAAATGATCATTTAAGAGATTGATCTTAAATGAGAAGGTCAAACAATTGCATTTAAATGAGGAGGGAATTTTTGATTTTGAAATGAATGCAAAGGAGCATTTAATGTGTGACAAAAGAGCAATTAAGAGATTGATCTTAAATGAGAAGGTCAAACAATTGCATTTAAATTAGGAGGGAATTTTCGAATTTGAAATGAATGGCAAAGGAGCATTTAATGTGTGCAAAGAAGCAATTAAGAGATTGATATTAAATGAGAATGAACATATACTATGAGAATGCCATTTCTATATGAGAATGATGAGAATGAATAAGAGCCATCAAATTAAAAAAGAATGGTTGAGATTAAAACATTCCTAAAGTTAGTCATTTATCATTGACATCATTATATAATTGTATTGTGTCATTAATTAGTATTCCTTTTTTGAACATTACGAAAATAGAATTTTGAATTCCTCATGGATCAAGGCATCAAGCTTTCGTAGAACATTTGCTCAAAAAATAAAAAATATAAAAAAATGCTTCTTAGAACATTTTTTATTTTTTTTAAAAGAAAAACTTAGAACAATGAAACATGAGTATCCAGCTTCTTCATGGATCAGACTGGGATCACGAAAAAATACAAAATATGGGAACAAAAGACAACAGTTTAGAAGAAAAAATTGAAATCAAAGGGATAAATATGTATTTTTATGGTGTGATAAGATCCAAATTGTGAAGGAAACCAGTGAAATATTAATATGTTGAAATGGAAATTAGGAATTTTTCGATGGAGAGAGATGAAGACCATGGAGAGAGACACGATTAGGAATAAATGAATAATAATGACACCTTCTTTAAATAAGGAATAATCTTGATACAATAAAAATAACAATTATATAATGATGTCAATGACACATGACTCACTTTAAGAATGTTTTAATCTCAACCATTCCTTTTTAATTTGATGGCTCTTATTCATTCTCATCATTCTCATATAGAAAAGGCATTCTCATAGTATATGTTCTCGTCAAACAATTGCATTTAAATAAAGAGGGAATAAGGTAGAATTATGGTTTGGAATCAACAACATTCATTGGCAATCAAAAACATTAACCACGCAATAATCAGTTATCTGAATGGCGATGCTTTTGAATGAAAAAGGTCAAACGATGTTATGAAGGGTGATGAGAGGAAATTATTGAATCACAAAAAGAATGGATGAATACTTCGTACTGTCTTATTATCATTTTGCTTGTTTGTTATTTGGAATGCTCGTTTTGCTTGTTTGTGGAAACTCAACATAACAATTTTCTTACAATACTATATTGTCCATGAGACCAAATCATTAAAAAAAAACTGTAAAGTTAGCCATAATTCTTAACATAAACAAAAACGAACTATTATATTTAATTTTGGTACCATTACAAATGACATAATTATATAGCAAAATGTTGAAACACAACACATGAAAGTGCTGATAGACAACAACATTAACATAAATGGACCACAATTTATTTCATATTTAATGCCAAACTAAAATTATTTGATTGATTAAAACAAAGACTCAAAGACGTCTAGTACTAAAGTAGACAATTTTGTGATTTCCAAGCGTTGGAGCACCAATTATCATGTACGAACCGAGTTGAATCCTTCTAGCACCCACCATTCTCTTCCATTGACCTCGATTCTGCAGTGTTGGTCAGGCACAGTTCCAGAAACAACAACACAGTCCCATTTGTTCCCGCAATCATCTATAAGAGACAACGTAGTTGTCTTTTTGTCCAAACACTGCTATATAAAACCCTTGTAATCCAGCATCTAAGACAAGTAACATAATCAGTGAAGATACAGACATAAATAACATTTAACGTATGTAAACAACATTCTGCTTACCGTAAAACCAGAAGTCACATCAAAAGATGTTAAATGTTTCTCATAAAATATTTCAAACTTAGCAGGATCGTGACGGTAGGATAGATCATAAACAGAAGCAAAAAAACCATGATGGTTAAACTGAGGGAAGCCACTTTTCTAGACAGCAAATCTCATGGGAGGGACAAACACAGGAATGTTTATCCTCCTCTTGATTCTCGAGCTTAATTTTTTGATCTGAAACCTACCTAGGCCCATGAAAACTAAAGTAAACCATGCACCCAAGCTAATGTCATAAAAATCTCGTAAAGCAGCCAATCCTTTGGTCAAAAATATGCTCCCATTAATCCTCTCAACTCTGATTTCGATCTCGTTGTTATTCTCATCGATCAACACATCATATCAGTCGATTTCATCGCCAAAATCAGACCCGAAACAGTTAAGTATCAACACCGCACCCTGCATCCATGGAGAACAATATTATTATTCAAAAGACTAAGTTAATACAAAATAATAAGACAACAGATTATGGATAAACGATAAACTAACGCAATTAACTTCAAATCCCAGTGTGTATGTCCTATACTTCAAACGCAGGGAATTGATAATCTTGTCAACCTTCGTGACTGGGTTCCGGATCAATGGTGTTATACGCAAACATTACAAAGAATCTGTCAGAAAACGTCAGAATAAAGAATAGCGCTGAGAAACTATATATATATATATATATATATATATATATATATATATATATATATATATATATATATATATAGGGCATATCAAGTGAGAGGACTAACTATTGTGAGAGATGAGAGGGTTGAATTCTGACCTTTGGATTAATCTTTACGGTGGTATACAATTGTAATAGCTGTATCATAACCCTTATGTCTCCTTCATCTCCATCAGCATCGTTTCTTTTCTTCTGTTTCAACCAAAAAAAATAAAAAATCCTTTTCTGCTCCTACATGTTATCTTTCAATTCCGATTTTTCCAATTCTTGGCAAGGTTTTCTCAATGAATCCACTAGATTATTGTTGTTCATTGGTTCAATTTTTAGAGGAATTTGGGTTTAGAGTCCACGATACCAATTTGAACTGGACAAGAAGATGAACAATTACGGTGATTCCCTATTCCTTCTTCAACTAAAAATGACTTCTCCTTTGCAATTCGAATTACGGTTCCTTATTTTCTTTCCAATTCGAATTTTCAGATCTTGGGCAAGGTATTTTTTTTATCAAATCTAATTTTCTGATTACTGGAAGGAAAAAAACTCTAATTTTTTATAAACAAAGAATTACACCATTAGAATCAAACTCACGAAAGCGAAATTTCAGTAATTGATTTTTCTACACCATTCATTTCTTAATCATAAATAAATTGAGTGTGATGTTGATGGGAATATGAAATAACTGCAACTAAAATGAAGATAGAAAGGTGAGGGTTTGAAAGAAAAAAGGGTAGTTGGATCTCTCCTTTGTGATGGGAAAAATAATTTTTGACGAATTATCAAATTGATTTCTTTTAAGTTTCGATGAATTATCCCTAAAGTTGAATTTCATGGATGTAGAACCCTCCACTTTGAGTTGTGACATGAAGAAGGAGAGAACTGGAATTCAGAACTGGAAATAAGAGAAGTGGAGGACGATTCACGTAATGTGAGACCACGTGTTCACAAATGTCATAGGAACCATTAAGATTGATCTAATGGTTATAATTTATTCCTCTCATCTCTCACCATAAAAACTCTCTTACTTGATATGCCCTCTATATATATATATATATATATATATATATATATATATATATATATATATATATATATATATATATATATATACCGGTTAGGCAGTTATAGGAGAGCAAGGCTTCAGCTGCACGATCTAATGGTTGAATCAAATGTTAGGTATGCGACTTTTGTGTGAAGGGGAAAGGCAAGCAATCAAATATTTGCATTTATGCTAGTTTTCTATGGAATCATAATGAGTCACGCTGCAAAAATGGAACTGAGTGGGAGGCCAACATTAAACGTATTAATGTTGATTTAAGAGGCATTATTGCTCTTAAATGTGAAAGTCAAACGATTGCCTTTAAATGAGGAGGGGATTTTCGAATTTGAAATGAATGGCAAAGGAACATTTAATGTGTTGCAGAGGAGCATTTAAGAGATTTATCTTTAATTAAATGGTCATACAATTGCATTTAAATGAGGAGGAATTTTCAAATGGATGGCAGATGAGTGAGAAGATCAAATGTGAGAATTTGAAATGCTTTAAGGACATTTAAATGAGAAGGTCAAACAATTGAATTTGAAATAAATGGCATTTATTGCGTGACAAAGGGATGAGGAGGTCAAATGTGAGAATTTATTGCGTTGGAATAGGAGGGAAAAAGCAATTAGGGTTAGGGGATGCAAGGGGGTTAAGCTTTAATAATAAAGATACACACACACACACACACACACTATTGATTCGAATTAAATTTTTATCCAACTGTTTATATTAATAATATATATTACTATTACTAAACATCATTATAAATTAAATCAAAATAAAAAAAAGGTATTAGAAATTAGTCAAAGGATATAAAAAAAAATGGTTTTCACATTAATGATGATTAATATTTTCTAATTATTTTGGTCAAAATATGTTTTTCTTCTAATAATGACATTTTAAAGGATTCTTCCTTTGTCTATAAATAAGTATGTAATTCTTTAACATACCACTCACTATAAAATATCTATTTCTCTTGTCTTTGCATTCGAAACTTTGTTATAATGGAAAATATGTTGAAGATTTTTTTGAATTTTATGTTATTACTTATTGCGATTGTAGGCACCCTGGTTGGAAATGTGCAAGGACGTCTACCACCATGTTGCACAGGTCCAGTATGCGACCCTCTTGTCTGTCATCCTACTCCATGTTGCCAGCATCCACCTAGTCATGTGAAGCCTTAAAACTTCACATCCTTTTATTACTTTTATACCAATCATTTCACAATAAAGAAATGATAATCTTAAATGTAATAAAATTGAATAAATAAGATTGGTTCTTAATCTATATTATTGTTGGTCTATTAGTGGAATTTTTGGGTGAGTATATATATTTATTATCAAACACAACGATACAGTTCTCGTGAGCTTAAATCAGTTGGTATGGATAATGCATAATATATGCAAGGTCCGAGTTTCGAACCCCGGCCACCACCAAAAAACACAACGACACAAATACATTTAGCTTGGGACGTGCTTGATTATAAATATCTGTTAAATATTGTTTACTCCATGCTATTTGAGTGAGTTTTGATTTACCCCTGTAAATATCTTTTTGTAGATTCTCCCTAACCATTTTAAGATTATTTGATTTTAGACTTTCATAAAGGATGATTGTGAAGGTGAGAAAAACACAAGAAGGGGGGTTGAATTGTGTTTTAGAAAAATTCTTCGTTTCTCCTAAAAACTGAACACACTGATCAGAAGCTAAGCGAGACAGCTTCTGAAGTGATAATCAGAATCTAAATGCAGCGGAATAAACCAGAGAGAGAGAAGAAGAACGACACAAAGCAATTATACTGGTTCCTTCCACAATCCGGAAGTAGTCCAGTCCCCCTTGCACTTCCAAGGAGATTTCACTATGAGTAATATCTGATTACAAATGCTCAAGCACACAAGCAAGAGACTTCCTATGCTCAAGCACACAAGCAAGAGACTTCCTTTGCTCAAGAACACAATCAAGAGACTTCCTGCTCAAGCACAATTGCAAGAGACTTCCTAACTAAACAAAATTACACAGAAAATTGTTTAAGGTTGAACACTTGATATACAATCAGAGGTGCTCACAATACAAATCAGATACAGACTCAATGGACTTAAGAATTTCTAAGATATGACTTTGAGACACAGAAATTCTAAGTGAATGCAGAACAATTTCAGCAGAGGTTTGGTACTTGTGAAAATCTTGTGAGTCTTTCGTTCAGCGTTCTTGCATTACCAATTCTCTAGGTCTTCACTCCTTTATATAGAGGTGTGAAAGAGACGTTGTGAAATTGCCAGCACACCAAAGAGTCGTTGTTGAAGCTTGATCTTTCACCAATGATCTTTTGCCTGATTTGGTTGTTGTCCTATGAAGAACAAATTTGAAATCCATTCCTTATCCAAAGGAACATCTATGCAGGCGAAACCGTATTCTGGAGCTGTTTTCTTGTCCTGTAGCGCGGACACAAAACAGAGTAGTGGAGAACGTGGTTGTACAATTCATACAAAGTACAATGTCAACGCTTTCGTCCAAATTGCAAACACACGCCTTCAAACACCTTTGAAATGACCGTTGCAAACTCCACTAATCCTTTGTTTGTGTTTTCGAATCCAATCGACAGCTTTTGCATTGATAATTCTTCAATTCTTGATTCTTTGCAAATCCAGTTGATATTCAGCTTCTGGTGAAATGGCTTCTGATGAGGCAGCTTCTGATGATGCAGCTTCTGATGAGATGACTTCTGCAGCTTCTGATGAGATGACTTCTGCAGCTTCTGATGATGTGGCTTCTGCAGCTTCTGATGATGCAGCTTCTGAACTTCTTGTTTACAGGAGCACTATTCCAACTTCAGAAGCGACTTAACTTCAGGAGCACTATCCTTACTTCAGAAGCGACTTAACTTCAGGAGCGCTTTTTCTCTTCAGTAGCAAGTTGCCTTCAGGAGCGTCCAAGCTTCAAATTTTTGTTGCTTCCTTAGCTCTTTATTTGCTCATTCAGAACCAATGATGATGTAACTTTATAATTATGGTCCTGTACACTTGAACAAATATTAGCTAGACCAATTTACAATTTTTAATACCTTGTTATCATCAAAACTCTTTAAGGTTCATTGTTAAACACATTTTGTTCCAACAATCTCCCCCTTTTTGATGATGACAAACAAAAGTATTTAAAATTGATCAATTGTTGTTAATCTAATTAACAAGTTGACTTTGGGATTCTGAGGTTTGTAAGCTCAGAATCTGAGGTTTGTAAGCTCAAACTCCCCCTGAGTCTGATAGTCTTTAAGGTGAGGTTTGTAAGCTCCCCCTAAGTTCTATCCAGGTTAATTAAATTCATTTTTCGCGCAATAACATTATCAGAGTTTAAAAACAAAATTGAATCATTGAAAGAATTAACTTATAGATAAGAAGAATGGTTCAATTAACTTTACTTGAATTTTGATAGTCCTTCGTTCGTTCATAGCTTATACCAATAAGGTAAAAAATGATAGAAGTTTTTCAAAAATTTCAAATTCCATTAATGGGGCTCAGAGCCTTTAAATACTTGTCACATATATCAGAGCCTTTAAATACTTGTCACATATACTCCCCCTTTTGTCATTATCAAAAAAAATTGAAATAAATTTAAGCATAAAAGACAAAAAGATATGAGAAAGACTCAAACATGAGAGAGTATACAAGCAATGAACTAAATAAATAAATCAGAGCAAAAATATATGAACATGTATTCAATTGTCAGAAGCAGCTAAACAGTCAGAATCAGTAAGCATTCAGAAGCAAGAGAAATAAGACAAGATGGTTTCAGAAGCAAGGACTAAGAAGATAAAACAAACAACAAACAAAAAGAAAAACACAAGGGTGTGCAACTAAGGGTTGGTTTGTTGTTGTTTCTTCATCTCTTCCATTTCTTCAATCTTCTTCTGCAACAATTCTTCAAGTTGTTGTTGCCTCTGGAGAAGAGCTTGTTCCCTTTCCTTAGCTTCCTGCTTCTGCTGTGCCATCTGTTTCTTCAGAAGCTTACACAGCCTTGCTTCTCTGGTCAAGTAATTCGTTTCAAAGAAGAAAGGCTGGTTTGCCAGGAGCAATGTAGAGCTTCTTACTCTAAGACTCTGATTCACATGCTCCATTACCCTTCTGACTGATGCTTGCTTGACTCTGATGCATTTAGCCTTGATTTCTTCAATAAGCCCAGCTGCCCGGTTCTGAAGAGATGCCCATGAGTCTTCATATGCACCTGTGAGATCAATCGTCCTTCTTTGATCCACCAGATTATGCATCTGACTCAAGATTGTGAGAAGCTCAGAATTAATATATCCAGATTCCAGGATGTTTGTGGGTGGATGATCAAGGGTTTCAAGATCAGAATCACTGATTTCTAAATCTTGAATAGGGTTAGGAACTGGAATGGTAAGGAGTGTTTGTGTGTTTGAAGATGAAGGCTGGTCAGAATCAATGTGTGTGGTGGAGGTTGAGTCTTGAACATTGACTTGAGAGATGTCAATATCCATAGGAGTTGGTTCTGGAGAGTGTTCAGGTAAAGGTTGAAAGTCAGGTTCAATTGATGGTTGTTGTGGTGAAGATGATGTTTGAGTGTTGAGTTGGGGGTCAATGGTAGCTATTGGTGATTGTGGGGGTGATGTGGGTTTATGTGGTTCAGGTGTTTGTTGATGGGGGTTTTCTGAAACAACGTTTTCAGAAGCAGTTGCTTCTGGAGTTGTTTCAGAGGCCTTTTCTAAAGTTTTGTCTTTGGGTAACTCACCTGAGTAGTGGAGAGCAAGATTGTCTAAGACAGAAGTGTCTTCTATTGGTTCAGGTGCTAATGGTGAAGAGGGTGAAGGGGGGTAGAGGTGACTGGAATCTGGATTACCTGATCTGCAGGGCCAGCTTCAGAAGTGATCTTCTGTGAATCAGCAGATTGAGAAACTGCTTCTGAAGTTCCCTCTTCTGGAGCATTTTCAAAAATGAGCATCATATCGTCTTCCTCATTGTCTTCAGTAGGCTTACCAGCAATGGCTCTTACTTCAGCCAATTTATCTTTGTAGAACCTATCACAGTCTTCCAATCCCAAAGCCTTGAGCTTTTCATCTCTTTGATGGATGTATTGTGCTTTTTGATCCTTTCTTTCTGAAATAAGATCAGCAGCACGTTCATCTGCCATCCTTTTCATTCTTGGAGTCATTTCAACCATAGGACTCACAAGTTGAAGGGGAGCCTTCTTCTTCTTCAGCTTGGGATCAGCCTCTTCTTTCTCCATTTGTTCAAGAGCTTCCTCCAGCTGCTCTTGAGTGATTACCAAGTCTGTTTTACCTTTTCTTCTCTTCTGAGGAATAGAAGCAGCACCAACCTTCTGCATCTTTCCTTTTTCCTTGATAGAAACAGGTTTAGCAGCTTCTGACTCAGTACTAGTTCTGACCTTCTTTCCTTTAGTAGGAGCAGCATCAGATTCAGAACTAGTTCTGGCCCTTTTCCCTTTAGGTGCATCAGAAACAGCAGCTTCTGACACAGTAACTGCTTTGGCCTTCTTGCCTTTCCCTTTAGCAAGAGCAGCTTCCTCCTGAGACTTCGCATCTTCCTCCAAGACGTACTCAGCTACTGATTGAACTAGGAAATCAGAGTCACTTTCCTTAAAGATGGGAGGAAAGTCCCTGATTATCTCAGTTTCAGCAGTTGTCATCTCTAACCATTTTTCATCTTTAGGGGCTTCTTTGATGAACTTCATAGAGCATAAGCTCCTGCTACTGATAGTCCTTTCAGCAGTAGAGACTTCGAAACAACTATCAGAAGCACTCCTTGTCCTTTTTAAGAACTCCAGCACCCTTCCTTGATAAAAGATTTCAGACAGCAATCTTCCATAGGGTACTTGTTTTCTTCCTCTGATAGTGCTTTCATTTATGGCCCAGCAGAGATGATCCATTACATATCTTGGGAAGTTTATCTTTTCCAGAATAGCCATGAAGTAAATTGCTAGCTTCTGTTGATTGTTGGGTTGGTCAGATCCTCCTGCTCTTTGAAAGAAGCAGTCATTACTGAATTTCACCAACATCCTGTTGTGAATCTCCATTTCAGAAGGCTTTGCATCTTTCTTCCCACCCAAAAGAGTGTTGAAGTAACCTTGTAGCAGGACATCTTCCTTCCTGACTATTTCTTGGAATCTTCCCTCTGCATGCCTTTTACAAGCTTTAGCTATAACTTCCTCAGTGATGGTTATAAGAATGCCCATCACTTCAGACCTTATTTCTAAGCTGTCAAAAGATGTAGGATTCATATCCATGACCATTTTCCCTTTCTTTGACCCAGCTTGTTTGCTTACGACTTTAGCAGGCTTTTCATTGTACACTTCAGCTTTTAACCAAAAGTCCTTGACCAAGTTCACATATGTTGGCCCATTTAGCATCCTGAAATACTCAGACAGCTCCTGTGTCTCTATCAATCCTTCCATGTTTACTTCGTACTTCTTGAGTGAAGTAAAATCCACCGGTGACTCTATTTGAACTATTAAGGATTCCCATGGAATATCCATAGTCTTCTCATTGTAGATGGACCCAGATTCTGATACGCTTTGCTTGATTGATGTAGATTCTGAAACTTTTGAGCTTGATGATGCCATTTGATGATTGACGAAGATTTGAAGAAGATGAAGATTTTAGGGTTCTAAGGTTGAGAGAATGTGCTTACTTCGCAAAAGGTTTGAGAGCAAATGTGTTTGTTGTGAGTGAGTAGTGTGTGAATTGACAAAGTGTTATAAGTAAAACGATTGCAATTCAAAAGAGACAAACAAACATAACATTGTTGGAACAAAATGTGTTTGACAATGAACCTTAAAGAGTTTTGATGATAACAATGTATTAAAAATTGTAAATTGGACTAGCTAATATTTGTTCAAGTGTACAGGACCATAATTATAAAGTTACATCATCATTGGTTCTAAATGAGCAAATAAAGAGCTATGGAAACAACAAAAATTTGAAGCTTGGACGCTCCTGAAGGCAACTTGCTCCTGAAGAAAAAGCGCTCCTGAAGTCAAGCTGCTCCTGAAGAAATAGCGCTCCTGAAGTAAGCTGCTCCTGAAGAATAGTGTTTCTGAAGACAAGAGGTCCAGAAGCCACATTATCAGAAGCCGCATCATCAAAAGCTGCAGAAGTCATCTCATCAGAAGCTGAACCATCAGAAGCTGCATCATCAGAAGCTGCCTCATCAGAAGCCATTTCACCAGAAGCTGAGTATCAACTGGATTTGCAAAGAATCAAGAATTGAAGAATTATCAATGCAAAAGCTGTCTATTGGATTCGAAAACACAAACAAAGGATTAGTGGAATTTGCAACGGTCATTTCAAAGTTGTTTGAAGGCGTGTGTTTGCAATTTGGACGAAAGCGTTGACATTGTACTTTGTACGAATTGTACAACCACGTTCTCCACTACTCTGTTTTGTGTCTGCGCTTCAAGACAAGAAAACAGCTCCAGAATACGGTCTCGCCTGCATAGATGTTCCTTTGGATAAGGAATGGATTTCAAATTTGTTCGTCATAGGACAACAACCAAATCAGGCAAAAGATCATTGGTGAAAGATCAAGCTTCAACAACGACTCTTTGGTGTGCTGGCAATTTCACAACGTCTCTTTCACACCTCTATATAAAGGAGTGAAGACCTAGAGAATTGGTAATGCAAGAACGCTGAACGAAAGACTCACAAGATCTTCACAAGTACCAAACCTCTGCTGAAATTGTTCTGCATTCACTTAGAATTTCTGTGTCTCAAAGTCATATCTTAGAAATTCTTAAGTCCATTGAGTCTGTATCTGATTTGTATTGTGAGCACCTCTGATTGTATATCAAGTGTTCAAACTTAAACAATTTTCTGTGTAATTTTGTTTAGTTAGGAAGTCTCTTGCAGTTGTGCTTGAGCAGGAAGTCTCTTGATTGTGTTCTTGAGCAAAGGAAGTCTCTTGCTTGTGTGCTTGAGCATTGGAAGTCTCTTGCTTGTGTGCTTGAGCATTTGTAATCAGATATTACTCATAGTGAAATCTCCTTGGAAGTGCAAGGGGGACTGGACTACTTCCGGATTGTGGAAGGAACCAGTATAATTGCTTTGTGTCGTTCTTCTTCTCTCTCTGTTTTATTCCGCTGCATTTAGATTCTGATCATCACTTCAGAAGCTGTCTCACTTAGCTTCTGATCAGTGTATTCAGTTGTTTAGAGAAACGAAGAATTTTTCAAAACACAATTCAACCCCCCTTCTTGTGTTTTTCTCACCTTCAATTGGTATCTAGAGCCTTGGTCTGTTGTGTAACACTTAACCGTGCAACAGTCAAAGATCTGAGAAAAACATGTCTATTCCTCCTCCTAATGGCTCTGGTTCTAGTGATACTAGCTATAAACATGTCTCACATGATTATAGTGATAGTAAGAAAACCAGTGTTGGAAAAGTTCCAAAGTTCAATGGAGATGCTGAAGAGTTCTCTTGGTGGAAGACCAACTTTTACAGTTACATCATGAGCCTGGATGAAGAATTATGGGATATTCTGGAAGATGGTGTTGGTGATTTAGTCCTTGATGAAGAAGGAGCTGCTGTGGATAGAAAGAAACATACTCCAGAACTGAGGAAACTTTACAAGAAGCATCATATTATCAGAGGAGCTCTTGTCACTGCCATACCCAAAGCAGAATACATGAAGATGAGTGACAAATCCACTGCTAAAGCTATGTTTGCTTCTCTCTGTTCAAATTATGAAGGGAGCAAGAAGGTCAAAGAAGCAAAGGCTCTCCTGCTTGTACATCAGTATGAGTTATTCAAGATGAAGGATGATGAAACTATCGAGGAGATGTACTCAAGGTTTCAAACCTTAGTTTCTGGGCTACAGATTCTAAAGAAGAGCTATGTTGCTTCTGATCATGTAAGCAAGATTCTCAGAAGCTTACCTGCCAGATGGAGACCAAAAGTGACTGCCATTGAGGAAGCTAAAGATTTAAACACTTTAAGTGTCGAAGATCTTGTTAGTTCTCTCAAAGTTCATGAGTTAAGTCTTAATGAACATGAGTCTACTAAGAAGAGTAAATCAATAGCTCTTCCATCCAAAGGCAAGTCATCAAAAGCTCTCAAAGTGGTTGAATCTGAAGAGGAAGAACAGTCAAGTTCAGACTCTGAACCAGATGCTGCTGAAATGGCCATGCTCTCAAACAGACTTCAATATCTGGCCAAGAAGAACAGAAAGTTTCTCTCCAGAAGGGGTAACTCCAGAAGCTCAAGGAAAGAAGATCAGAAGGGATGCTTCAACTGTAAGAAGCCAGGTCACTTCATTGCTGAATGCCCTGATCTTCAAAGAGAAAAGTCAAAGGACAAGTCAAAGAGGTCTACATTCAAACCAAGCAAATTCAAGAAGCAGATTAAGCAGAGTTTAATGGCAACCTGGGATGATTTGGGTAGTGAATCTGGATCTGATAAAGAGGAAGCTGATGAAGATGCAAAGGTAGCTGTTGGGTTGGTAGCAACAGCAACTTCAGAAGCTGGATCAGATTCAGACTCAGAAGATGAAAATGAGGTATATTCCAAAATTCCCAGAGATGAACTTGTTGAGTCACTTAAAGAACTTCTTACACATTTTGAAGTAAGAACCAATGAGTTGAAGGATTTAAAAGAAAAATATGCTGATTTGGTACAACAGCAAAAATCAACTCTATTGGATCTGAAAGCTTCTGAACAAGGACTTAGGGGCTTTGACTTCATGTGTAAAACATATGAAGACCAGCTCAGGTTCTTATGTCAGAAGCTACAAGAAAAGTGTAATGAAAAACCTTTAAGTAATCATGAAATTGCTCTTGAAGATTTCATTATATCTGGCATTGACAGAAGCAGAGTAGCTTCTATGATTTATAGCATTTACAAGAACAATGGCAGAGGAATTGGTTTTCCAGAAGTGAAACTTGATAAAACCAATCTAAAGTCTTGTTGTGAATGCATCAAGGAAGGTCTGAAAACATTCTTTGTACCAGAAGGTGCTGAGTTGGAAACTGTTGTTCAATCAGAACCTAAAGCTTCTAGTTCTAAGGCTAAGATTACTTCAAAGTCAAAGAACTCTAAGTCAAAGGATATGATCAAATCTGATTCCAAGACTTCAAAGGTTAGGATCCTGAAAAGATCAGAACCTATTCCTCAGAGTCTGGTGAAACCAAAATCTGGGGTTCTGAAGTCTAAGTTTCAGAAGAAGACAGTTACTGCTTCTGAAGTACCAAAACCTAAGGTGATGGTTAATCAGAAGCAACCCAACTCACAGCACAAGGTACAAGAAGTGAAGAGTAAAGCCTTAAGTACTAACCTTCCAGGACCCATAGAACAATGGGTACCTAAATCTAAAAATGTCAATGATGCAGGTATGTCTAAGAGCAGTGCCAAAGCAAAGATCATGGTACCTAGACAGTGGTTGCTCAAGACACATGACAGGAGACAAGTCCATGTTCCTCAGCCTAACAATGAAAGAGGGAGGAAATGTGAAATTTGGAGGCAACCAGTCAGGCAAGATCATAGGTACAGGAACTATTGGTAATTCCTCTACCTCAATTAATAATGTATGGTTGGTAGATGGTCTTGAACATAACCTTTTGAGCATTAGTCAATTTTGTGATAATGGTTATGATGTGCTTTTTGAAAAAACCCAACTGTACAGTAATCAACAAGGAAGACAAATCCATTGTGTTCAAGGGAAAGAGAGTTGACAATGTCTATAAAATCAATTTTTCTGAACTGGCTGATCAGAAGGTGATTTGCCTACTATCAGTGAATGATAAGAAATGGATGTGGCACAGAAGGTTGGGACATGCTAACTGGAGGTTAATCTCTAAGCTTAGTAAGTTACAACTTGTGAAAGGGCTACCAGACATTGACTATCATTCAGATGCACTCTGTGGTGCATGTCAGAGAGGGAAAATTGTGAAATCATCTTTTAAAACCAAAGACATTGTTTCAACCTCAAGACCTTTAGAATTACTCCATATTGATTTATTTGGACCAGTGAGTACTGCATCTTTATATGGAAGTAGATATGGATTAGTCATTGTTGATGACTACAGCAGATGGACTTGGGTGAAATTCATTAAGAGTAAAGATGTTGCGTGTGATGTATTCAGTAGCTTCTGCACTCAAATTCAATCTGAAAAAGAATCAAAAATTTTGAAAGTCAGAAGTGATCATGGTGGAGAATTTGAAAATGAGCCATTTGAAGCCTTTTGTGAAAAACATGGAATTTTCCATGAATTCTCTTCTCCTAGAACACCACAACAAAATGGGGTTGTAGAGAGAAAGAATAGAACTTTACAAGAAATGGCCAGAACCATGATTCATGAAAACAATTTACCAAAACATTTTTGGGCAGAAGCAGTGAATACAGCATGCTATGTTCAAAACAGGATCTATATTAGACCTATTTTGGAGAAAACAGCATATGAACTCTTTAAAGGAAGAAAACCCAATATCTCTTACTTTCATCAATTTGGATGTACATGTTACATTCTGAACAACAAGCTCTACCTAAAGAAATTTGATGCCAAGGCCCAAAGAGGAATCTTTTTAGGTTACTCTGAAAGGTCAAAGGCATACAGAGTGTATAATTCAGAAACACTCTGTGTTGAAGAATCTATGCACGTTAAAATTGATGACAAGGAGCTTGAAGATAAAACTTCAAAGCAAGGTGAAAGTTTTGCAGAGATACAGGTTCCTGAAGCTACTCCAGAACCTGATCAGATAGCTGAGTCTGAAGATAGTCCAGAAGCTGAACCCACATCAGAAGCGCAAGATGAAACTGCTTCTGATGAAGCACAAGATGGCTCACATCAAGAAGATCCTCCCAGAAACACATTCAAACACAAGTCTTCACATCCTGAGGAGCTAATCATTGGAAACAAAGATAGTCCAAGAAGAACAAGATCACATTTCAGACAAGAAGAATCAATGATTGGACTAATCTTAATGATTGAACCTACAACAGTTGATGAAGCACTTTCAGATGATGGATGGATCCTAGCTATGCAAGAAGAGTTGAATCAATTTCAAAGAAATGATGTGTGGGATCTGGTACCCAAACCTCAGCACAAGAACATTATTGGAACAAAATGGGTATTCAGAAACAAGCTGAATGAGCAAGGTGAAGTAACTAGAAACAAAGCCAGACTTGTTGCACAAGGGTATAGTCAACAAGAAGGCATTGATTACACTGAAACGTTTGCTCCAGTTGCAAGATTGGAAGCAATCAGGTTACTTCTTTCCTATGCAGTTAATCATGGCATAATATTATATCAGATGGATGTCAAGAGTGCATTTCTCAATGGTGTCATAGAAGAAGAAGTGTATGTTAAGCAACCTCCTGGATTTGAGGATATTAAGTATCCTGACCATGTTTTTAAACTGAAGAAATCACTATATGGCTTGAAACAAGCTCCCAGAGCTTGGTATGATAGACTAAGTAATTTCTTAATCAAAAATGATTTTAAGAGAGGACAGGTTGACACTACACTCTTCAGAAGGACCCTTGGGAAAGATATTCTTGTTGTGCAAATATATGTTGATGATATAATATTTGGTTCTACTAATGCATCTCTTTGCAAGGAATTTTCTAAGTTAATGCAGGATGAATTTGAAATGAGCATGATGGGAGAGCTGAAGTTCTTCCTGGGCATTCAAATCAATCAATGCAAAGATGGAGTCTATGTTCATCAATCAAAGTACACAAAGGAGCTTCTGAAGAAGTTCAAACTTGAAGATTGTAAAGTGATGAACACTCCAATGCATCCTACGTGCAACCTGAGCAAAGAAGATGAAGGAGCTAAAGTAGATCAGAAGCTGTATAGAGGTATGATTGGTTCTTTGTTATACCTCACTGCATCTAGGCCAGATATTTTATTCAGTGTATGCCTGTGTGCAAGATTCCAATCAGATCCTAGAGAATCTCATATGACTGCTGTCAAGAGAATCTTCAGGTATTTGAAGGGAACAACTAATCTTGGACTCCTTTATAGGAAATCCTTAGATTATAAGCTAATTGGATTCTGTGATGCTGATTATGCTGGTGATAGGATTGAAAGAAAATCAACCAGTGGCAATTGTCAATTTCTGGGTGATAATCTTATATCCTGGGCTAGCAAAAGACAAACAACTATTGCTATGTCTACAGCAGAAGCAGAATACATTTCAGCTGCAAGTTGTTGTACACAACTACTTTGGATGAAACATCAGTTGGAAGATTATCAGATAACTGCTAACAGTATTCCCATTTATTGTGATAATACTGCTGCTATTTGTTTGTCTAAAAATCCAATTTTGCATTCAAGAGCTAAGCACATTGAAATCAAACACCATTTTATCAGAGATTATGTTCAAAAAGGAATTTTAGATATACAATTCATTGATACTGAAAATCAATGGGCTGATATATTTACTAAGCCTTTAACTGTTGAAAGATTTGATTTTATAAAGAAAAATTTGAACATGCACTTCGTGTCTGATTAAATGTTTGCTTGCTCCTGAATAGGATTTTAGGTTCTGAAGTTTGTTCAGAAGCGGTAGTCCATCAGAAGCTCTTTATTGAGGTTCTGAGATAAACTCGCTTCTGATGATGACATCAGCATCTGAAGTCCAGAAGCTGGATTTGTTGCTTCTGAATAGTTGAATTAGTGGAAACGTTGGGAGTTACTTTTTAAAGTAACTTCTGGCCCACTAACTTGGTAGTTACTCTGTGAACTTCTTACGTGGCCTGTATGTGTTGGTGTATAACTAAAAGGGCAATGATGATTTTAAAGCTTTGAAAGTACTTTTCACGCGCCCCCAATTTTGTCATTAATGTTATGTTTGTTTGTCTCTTTTGAATTGCAATCGTTTTACTTTTAACACTTTGTCAATTCACACACTACTCACTCACAACAAACACATTTGCTCTCAAACCTTGTGCGAAGTAAGCGCATTCTCTCAAACTTAGAACCCTAAAATCTTCATCTTCTTCAAATCTTCGTCAATCATCAAATGGCATCATCAAGCTCGCAACGAGAAGACTCAGTATCTACTTCACGAATGGTACCTGAATATGACTACAGAGGAAGAAGCATGAAATTGGAAGAATGGGATTTGCAGGTTCAGATAGAGAACCCAGTGGACTTTGATTCTCTGAATTTTCATAGGTGTTCAATCAGAAGCTACTATGAAGAGCAAGGACTCATGGATTATTTTAAAATGTTGAATGGACCAACATATGAAGCTCTGGTTAGACACTTCTGGGTAAGAGCAAAATTCTACAACAAAGCGGCATCCTTAGCTGAGGAAAGTCAGATGGTGCTAATGTATCCTGAATTAGAAGGGAAAACAAGAGAAGAAATGGGTCTTGCGCCATTTGTTGAAGATGAAATCAGGTCCAGCATCTGTGGTATTCCATTAAGAATTGCACAATGGCACATAGAGTATGTTCTCAAGGCTGCAACCTCTGGATACTACTCTGGAATTGATCTTTCAGATGCTGCTGAAAAACGCATTTGGAAGAAGCAAGCCAACTTGGTAATATACAATTCTGAGAAGGAGAAGAAATATGCTGAATTGAGCATGGAAACTAAGATGCTTCTGAAGATTCAGAATGAGAACCTGTTTCCAAGTAGTGACTGTGTGAAACCAAACCTAGCTCAGAAGGTCCTTCTTCAGCACTTCATCAAGAAGGAAAAGGTGAATGTGCCCAAATACATGTTCAAGTACTTGGTAGAGTGTTTGAAACAGAGTCAGCTACTGGATAAACCCTGGGTTCCTTATGGAAGACTACTCTCAGAGATATTCTATCAAGGAGGTATCTTGGACAGTCTCAGTCAATCACAAGGCTTCACAGATCAGCTACTTGACACAAAAGCTGGAAAATTCATTAATGCTCATACTCTTTTGAATATGAAGCTAATCAGTGAAGTCACCAAACTTCAAACTGATTTAAGTGAATCACTTGTTAAGTCTGATCTTATGAAGGACTTTCCACCCATCTGCAAGAAGGATCCCATTGAAGTGCAGTTATACTATATCAAGGAACATTTTGAGGCAACCAATGAGAGAATCAGATTGGAAGATATTCCAGAGGAAATGTATGGTGGTGCTCTGCCACGAGCCAAAGGTAGAAGGTCAAAAAGGAAGATGACTGCAGATGAATATCTAGAGGTTGAACAACCTGCTAAAAAGGCAAAAGTTGCTGCTGACAAGCTCAAAATTGGTAGTTCATCAGTACCTTCTATTGAAGAAGCCATTGAAGACATGAACTCCAGGATGATCATGGGTGTTGACATTTCTCTTGATCAACCTGCTATACCAAAGAGAAAGAGAAAGCCAGCCTTGAGGAGAACCAAGGATTTTCCTCATATCACCTTAAGAGCTCAAGCTGCTTCTGATTTGAAGTTAAAAGAGTTACAAGAGAAGAAAGCAGCTGCTGAAAAGGTTCTGGAAATTGCTGCTGAGCTACGAGAGTCTGTAGTTTCAGAAGCCAAGCAACTGTTGCAGATGTCCAGTGAATCTGCTAAAGAGGATTCTGATCCTGAACCAGAAAAGGTAATTAATATATCATCAGATTCCGCATCCGCATCATTATCAAATTCTGATGATTCTGATGATGATGTACCCCTAGCTCAACTTTTTCAAAAACCAGTAAAAAGCCAATCAACATCAACCAGAACCAACGATAAGCCCTCTTCGTCAACTTCTTATGAACCAGTTGGCCACGTAATTAATGAGAAGTTAGCTGAACTGGCTGAGCAGAGAGAAAGAGTCATTGATTCTATCTTTCGCCTTAACCCTCAACCCCTTTGCATTCAACCTCTCAACATGATTCCTCCTGAAAATGTTGAGTCCACCTCAGAAAAAGCCTCTGAAACAACTCCAGAAGCAACTGCTTCTGAAAACGTTGGTTCAGAAAACCCCCATCAACAAACACCTGAACCACTTAAACCCACAACACCCCCTCAATCACCAATAGCTATCATTGACCCCCAACTCAACAATCAAACAACAACTTCACCACAACAACCACCATCTGAAACTGAATTTCAACCTTTACCTAAACACTCTCCTGAACCAACTCCCATGGATGTTGACATCTCTCTAGTCAACGTTCAAGCCTCAACCTCCACCACACACATTGTTTCTGACCAGCCCTCGTCTTCAAACACACAAACACACCTTACCATTCCAGTTCCTAACCTTATTCAAGATTTAGAAATCAGTGATTCTGATCTTGAAATCCTTGAACATCCACCCACAAACATCCTGGAATCTGGATATATTGATTCTGAGCTTCTGACAATCTTGAGTCAGATGCACAATCTGGTGGATCAAAGAAGGACAATTGATCTCACAGGTGCATATGAAGACTCCTGGGCATCTCTTCAGAACCGGGCAACTGAGTTAATTGAAAGCATAAGGGCCAAATGCATCAGAGTCAAGCAAGCTTCAGTCAGAAGGGTAATGGAGCATGTGAATCAGAGTCTGAGAGTAAGAAGCTCTACACTGCTCCTGGCAAACCAGCCTTTCTTCTTTGAAACGGATTACTTGACCAGAGAAGCAAGGTTGTGTAAGCTTCTGAAGAAACAGATGGCACAGCAGCAGCAAGAAGCTAAAGAAAGGGAACAAGCTCTTCTTCAGAGGCAACAACAACTTGAAGAATTGTTGAAGAAGAAGATTGAAGAAATGGAAGAGATGAAGAAACAACAACAAACCAACCCTTAGTTGCACACCCTTGTGTTTTTCTTTGTTTGTTGTTTGTTTTTAAAATTTCTTAGTCCTTGCTTCTGAAATCATCTTGTCTTATTTCTTTTGCTTCTGAATGCTTACTAATTCTGACTATTTAGCTGCTTCTGACAATTGAATATATATGATTTTTGCTCTGATTTATTTAGTTCATTGCTTAGTATACTCTCTCATGTTTGAGTTTTTCTCATATCTTTTTGTCTTTTGTGCTTAGATTTATTTCAATTCTTTTTGATAATGACAAAAGGGGGAGTATATGTGACAAGTATATAAAGGCTCTGAGCCCCATTAATGGCATTTGAAATTTTTGAAAAACTTCTATCTTTTTACCTTATTGGTATAAGCTATGAATGAACGAAGGAGTATCAAAATTCAAGTAAAGTTAATTGAACCATTCTTCTTATCTATAAGTTAATTCTTTCAATGATTCAATTTTGCTTTTAAGCTCTGATAATATTATTGCACGCAAAATGAATTTAATTAACCTGGATAGAACTTAGGGGGAGCTTACAAACCTCACCTTAAAGACTATCAGACTCAGGGGGAGTTTGAGCTTACAAACCTCAGATTCTGAGCTTACAAACCTCCGAACCCCAAAGTCAACTTGTTAATTAGATTAACAACAATTGATCAATTTTAAATACTTTTGTTTGTCATCATCAAAAAGGGGGAGATTGTTGGAACAAAATGTGTTTGACAATGAACCTTAAAGAGTTTTGATGATAACAAGGTATTAAAAATTGTAAATTGGACTAGCTAATATTTGTTCAAGTGTACAGGACCATAATTATAAAGTTACATCATCATTGGTTCTAAATGAGCAAATAAAGAGCTATGGAAACAACAAAAATTTGAAGCTTGGACGCTCCTGAAGGCAACTTGCTCCTGAAGAAAAAGCGCTCCTGAAGTCAAGCTGCTCCTGAAGAAATAGCGCTCCTGAAGTAAGCTGCTCCTGAAGAATAGTGTTTCTGAAGACAAGAGGTCCAGAAGCCACATTATCAGAAGCCGCATCATCAAAAGCTGCAGAAGTCATCTCATCAGAAGCTGAACCATCAGAAGCTGCATCATCAGAAGCTGCCTCATCAGAAGCCATTTCACCAGAAGCTGAGTATCAACTGGATTTGCAAAGAATCAAGAATTGAAGAATTATCAATGCAAAAGCTGTCTATTGGATTCGAAAACACAAACAAAGGATTAGTGGAATTTGCAACGGTCATTTCAAAGTTGTTTGAAGGCGTGTGTTTGCAATTTGGACGAAAGCGTTGACATTGTACTTTGTACGAATTGTACAACCACGTTCTCCACTACTCTGTTTTGTGTCTGCGCTTCAAGACAAGAAAACAGCTCCAGAATACGGTCTCGCCTGCATAGATGTTCCTTTGGATAAGGAATGGATTTCAAATTTGTTCGTCATAGGACAACAACCAAATCAGGCAAAAGATCATTGGTGAAAGATCAAGCTTCAACAACGACTCTTTGGTGTGCTGGCAATTTCACAACGTCTCTTTCACACCTCTATATAAAGGAGTGAAGACCTAGAGAATTGGTAATGCAAGAACGCTGAACGAAAGACTCACAAGATCTTCACAAGTACCAAACCTCTGCTGAAATTGTTCTGCATTCACTTAGAATTTCTGTGTCTCAAAGTCATATCTTAGAAATTCTTAAGTCCATTGAGTCTGTATCTGATTTGTATTGTGAGCACCTCTGATTGTATATCAAGTGTTCAAACTTAAACAATTTTCTGTGTAATTTTGTTTAGTTAGGAAGTCTCCTGCAGTTGTGCTTGAGCAGGAAGTCTCTTGATTGTGTTCTTGAGCAAAGGAAGTCTCTTGCTTGTGTGCTTGAGCATTGGAAGTCTCTTGCTTGTGTGCTTGAGCATTTGTAATCAGATATTACTCATAGTGAAATCTCCTTGGAAGTGCAAGGGGGACTGGACTACTTCCGGATTGTGGAAGGAACCAGTATAATTGCTTTGTGTCGTTCTTCTTCTCTCTCTGTTTTATTCCGCTGCATTTAGATTCTGATCATCACTTCAGAAGCTGTCTCACTTAGCTTCTGATCAGTGTATTCAGTTGTTTAGAGAAACGAAGAATTTTTCAAAACACAATTCAACCCCCCTTCTTGTGTTTTTCTCACCTTCAAACATTAATGACAAAATTGGGGGCGCGTGAAAAGTACTTTCAAAGCTTTTAAATCATCATTGCCCTTTTAGTTATACACCAATACATACAGGCCACGTAAGAAGTTCACATAGTAACTACCAAGTTAGTGGGCCAGAAGTTACTTTTTAAAAGGTAACTTCCAACGTTTCCACTAATTCAACTATTCAGAAGCAACAAATCCAGCTTCTGGACTTCAGATGCTGACGTCATCATCAGAAGCGAGTTTTCCTCAGAACCTCAATAAAGAGCTTCTGATGGACTACCACTTCTGAACTGACTTCAGAACCTAAAATCCTATTCAGGAGCAAGCAAGCATTTAATCAGATACAAAGTGCATGTTCAAATTTTTCTTTATAAAATCAAATCTTTCAACAGTTAAAGGCTTAGTAAATATATCAGCCCATTGATTTTCAGTATCAATGAATTGTATATCTAAAATTCCTTTTTGAACATAATCTCTGATAAAATGGTGTTTGATTTCAATGTGCTTCGCTCTTGAATGCAAAATTGGATTTTTAGACAAACAAATAGCAGCAGTATTATCACAATAAATGGGAATACTGTTAGCAGTTATCTGATAATCTTCCAACTGATGTTTCATCCAAAGTAGTTGTGTACAACAACTTGCAGCTGAAATGTATTCTGCTTCTGCTGTAGACATAGCAATAGTTGTTTGTCTTTTGCTAGCCCAGGATATAAGATTATCACCCAGAAATTGACAATTGCCACTGGTTGACTTTCTTTCAATCCTATCACCAGCATAATCAGCATCACAGAATCCAATTAGCTTATAATCTAAGGATTTCCTATAAAGGAGTCCAAGATTAGTTGTTCCCTTCAAATACCTGAAGATTCTCTTGACAGCAGTCATATGAGATTCTCTAGGATCTGATTGGAATCTTGCACACAAGCATACACTGAATAAAATATCTGGCCTAGATGCAGTGAGGTATAACAAAGAACCAATCATACCTCTATACAGCTTCTGATCTACTTTAGCTCCTTCATCTTCTTTGCTCAGGTTGCACGTAGGATGCATTGGAGTGTTCATCACTTTACAATCTTCAAGTTTGAACTTCTTCAGAAGCTCCTTTGTGTACTTTGATTGATGAACATAGACTCCATCTTTGCATTGATTGATTTGAATGCCAAGGAAGAACTTCAGCTCTCCCATCATGCTCATTTCAAATTCATCCTGCATTAACTCAGAAAATTCCTTGCAAAGAGATGCATTAGTAGAACCAAATATTATATCATCAACATATATTTGCACAACAAGAATATCTTTCCCAAGGGTCCTTCTGAAGAGTGTAGTGTCAACCTGTCCTCTCTTAAAATCATTCTTGATTAAGAAATTACTTAGTCTATCATACCAAGCTCTGGGAGCTTGTTTCAAGCCATATAGTGATTTCTTCAGTTTAAAAACATGGTCAGGATATTTAATATCCTCAAATCCAGGAGGTTGCTTGACATACACTTCTTCTTCTATGACACCATTGAGAAATGCACTCTTGACATCCATCTGATATAATATTATGCCATGATTAACTGCATAGGAAAGAAGTAACCTGATTGCTTCCAATCTTGCAACTGGAGCAAACGTTTCAGTGTAATCAATGCCTTCTTGTTGACTATACCCTTGTGCAACAAGCCTGGCTTTGTTTCTTGTTACTTCACCTTGCTCATTCAGCTTGTTTCTGAATACCCATTTTGTTCCAATAATGTTCTTGTGCTGAGGTTTGGGTACCAGATCCCACACATCATTTCTTTGAAATTGATTCAACTCTTCTTGCATAGCTAGGATCCATCCATCATCTGAAAGTGCTTCATCAACTGTTGTAGGTTCAATCATTGAGATTAGTCCAATCATTGACTCTTCTTGTCTGAAATGTGATCTTGTTCTTCTTGGACTATCTTTGTTTCCAATGATTAGCTCCTCAGGATGTGAAGACTTGTGTTTGAATGTGTTTCTGGGAGGATCTTCTTGATGTGAGCCATCTTGTGCTTCATCAGAAGCAGCTTCATCTTGTGCTTCTGATGTGGGTTCAGCTTCTGGACTATCTTCAGATTCAGCTATCTGATCAGGTTCTGGAGTAGCTTCAGGAACCTGTAACTCTGCAGAACTTTCACCTTGCTTTGAAGTTTTATCTTCAAGCTCCTTGTCATCAAATTTAACGTGCATAGATTCTTCAACACAAAGTGTTTCTGAATTATACACTCTGTATGCCTTTGACCTTTCAGAGTAACCTAAAAAGATTCCTCTTTGGGCCTTGGCATCAAATTTCTTTAGGTAGAGCTTGTTGTTCAGAATGTAACATGTACATCCAAATTGATGAAAGTAAGAGATATTGGGTTTTCTTCCTTTAAAGAGTTCATATGCTGTTTTCTCCAAAATAGGTCTAATATAGATCCTATTTTGAACATAGCATGCTGTATTCACTGCTTCTGCCCAAAAATGTTTTGGTAAATTGTTTTCATGAATCATGGTTCTGGCCATTTCTTGTAAAGTTCTATTCTTTCTCTCTACAACCCCATTTTGTTGTGGTGTTCTAGGAGAAGAGAACTCATGGAAAATTCCATGTTTTTCACAAAAAGCTTCAAATGGCTCATTTTCAAATTCTCCACCATGATCACTTCTGACTTTCAAAATTTTTGATTCTTTTTCAGATTGAATTTGAGTGCAGAAGCTACTGAATACATCACACGCAACATCTTTACTCTTTATGAATTTCACCCAAGTCCATCTGCTGTAATCATCAACAATGACTAATCCATATCTACTTCCATATAAGGATGCAGTACTTACTGGTCCAAATAAATCAATATGGAGTAATTCTAAAGGTCTTGAGGTTGAAACAATATCTTTGGTTTTAAAAGATGATTTCACAATTTTCCCTCTCTGACATGCACCACAGAGTGCATCTGAATGATAGTCAATGTCTGGTAGCCCTTTCACAAGTTGTAACTTACTAAGCTTAGAGATTAACCTCCAGTTAGCATGTCCCAACCTTCTGTGCCACATCCATTTCTTATCATTCACTGATAGTAGGCAAACCACCTTCTGATCAGCCAGTTCAGAAAAATTGATTTTATAGACATTGTCAACTCTCTTCCCCTTGAACACAATGGATTTGTCTTCCTTGTTGATTACTGTACAGTTGGGTTTTTCAAAAAGCACATCATAACCATTATCACAAAATTGACTAATGCTCAAAAGGTTATGTTCAAGACCATCTACCAACCATACATTATTAATTGAGGTAGAGGAATTACCAATAGTTCCTGTACCTATGATCTTGCCTGACTGGTTGCCTCCAAATTTCACATTTCCTCCCTCTTTCATTGTTAGGCTGAGGAACATGGACTTGTCTCCTGTCATGTGTCTTGAGCAACCACTGTCTAGGTACCATGATCTTTGCTTTGGCACTGCTCTTAGACATACCTGCATCATTGACATTTTTAGATTTAGGTACCCATTGTTCTATGGGTCCTGGAAGGTTAGTACTTAAGGCTTTACTCTTCACTTCTTGTACCTTGTGCTGTGAGTTGGGTTGCTTCTGATTAACCATCACCTTAGGTTTTGGTACTTCAGAAGCAGTAACTGTCTTCTTCTGAAACTTAGACTTCAGAACCCCAGATTTTGGTTTCACCAGACTCTGAGGAATAGGTTCTGATCTTTTCAGGATCCTAACCTTTGAAGTCTTGGAATCAGATTTGATCATAGCCTTTGACTTAGAGTTCTTTGGCTTTGAAGTGATCTTAGCCTTAGAACTAGAAGCTTCAGGTTCTGATTGAACAACAGTTTCCAACTCAGCCCCTTCTGGTACAAAGAATGTTTTCAGACCTTCCTTGATGCATTCACAACAAGATTTTAGATTGGTTTTCTCAAGTTTCACTTCTGGAAAACCAATTCCTCTGCCGTTGTTCTTGTAAATGCTATAAATCATAGAAGCCACTCTGCTTCTGTCACTGCCAGATATAATGAAATCTTCAAGAGCAATTTCATGATTACTTAAAGGTTTTTCATTACACTTTTCTTGTAGCTTCTGACATAAGAACCTGAGCTGATCTTCATATGTTTTACACATGAAGTCAAAGCCCCTAAGTCCTTGTTCAGAAGCTTTCAGATCCAATAGAGTTGATTTTTGTTGTTGTACCAAATCAGCATATTTTTCTTTTAAATCCTTCAACTCATTGGTTCTTACTTCAAAATGTGTAAGAAGTTCTTTAAGTGACTCAACAAGTTCATCTCTGGGAATTTTGGAATATACCTCATTTTCATCTTCTGAGTCTGAATCTGATCCAGCTTCTGAAGTTGCTGTTGCTACCAACCCAACAGCTACCTTTGCATCTTCATCAGCTTCCTCTTTATCAGATCCAGATTCACTACCCAAATCATCCCAGGTTGCCATTAAACTCTGCTTAATCTGCTTCTTGAATTTGCTTGGTTTGAATGTAGACCTCTTTGATTTGTCCTTTGACTTTTCTCTTTGAAGATCAGGGCATTCAGCAATGAAGTGTCCAGGCTTCTTACAGTTGAAGCATCCCTTCTGATCTTCTTTCCTTGAGCTTCTGGAGTTACCCCTTTTGGCGAGAAACTTTCTGTTCTTCTTGGCCAGATATTGAAGTCTGTTTGAGAGCATGGCCATTTCAGCAGCATCTGGTTCAGAATCTGAACTTGACTGTTCTTCCTCTTCAGATTCAACCACTTTGAGAGCTTTTGATGACTTGCCTTTGGATGGAAGAGCTATTGATTTACTCTTCTTAGTAGACTCATGTTCATTAAGACTTAACTCATGAACTTTGAGAGAACTAACAAGATCTTCGACACTTAAAGTGTTTAAATCTTTAGCTTCCTCAATGGCAGTCACCTTCGGTCTCCATCTGGCAGGTAAGCTTCTGAGAATCTTGCTTACATGATCAGAAGCAACATAGCTCTTCTTTAGAATCTGTAGCCCAGAAACTAAGGTTTGAAACCTTGAGTACATCTCCTCAATAGTTTCATCATCCTTCATCTTGAATAACTCATACTGATGTACAAGCAGAAGAGCCTTTGCTTCTTTGACCTTCTTGCTCCCTTCATAATTTGAACAGAGAGAAGCAAACATAGCTTTAGCAGTGGATTTGTCACTCATCTTCATGTACTCTGCTTTGGGTATGGCAGTGACAAGAGCTCCTCTGATAATATGATGCTTCTTGTAAAGTTTCCTCAGTTCTGGAGTATGTTTCTTTCTATCCACAGCAGCTCCTTCTTCATCAAGGACTAAATCACCAACACCATCTTCCAGAATATCCCATAATTCTTCATCCAGGCTCATGATGTAACTGTAGAAGTTGGTCTTCCACCAAGAGAACTCTTCAGCATCTCCATTGAACTTTGGAACTTTTCCAACACTGGTTTTCTTACTATCACTATAATCATGTGAGACATGTTTATAGCTAGTATCACTAGAACCAGAACCGTTAGGAGGAGGAGTAGTCATGTTTTTCTCAGATCTTTGACTGTTGCACGGTTAAGTGTTACACAACAGACCAAGGCTCTAGATACCAATTGAAGGTGAGAAAAACACAAGAAGGGGGGTTGAATTGTGTTTTAGAAAAATTCTTCGTTTCTCCTAAAAACTGAACACACTGATCAGAAGCTAAGCGAGACAGCTTCTGAAGTGATAATCAGAATCTAAATGCAGCGGAATAAACCAGAGAGAGAGAAGAAGAACGACACAAAGCAATTATACTGGTTCCTTCCACAATCCGGAAGTAGTCCAGTCCCCCTTGCACTTCCAAGGAGATTTCACTATGAGTAATATCTGATTACAAATGCTCAAGCACACAAGCAAGAGACTTCCTATGCTCAAGCACACAAGCAAGAGACTTCCTTTGCTCAAGAACACAATCAAGAGACTTCCTGCTCAAGCACAATTGCAAGAGACTTCCTAACTAAACAAAATTACACAGAAAATTGTTTAAGGTTGAACACTTGATATACAATCAGAGGTGCTCACAATACAAATCAGATACAGACTCAATGGACTTAAGAATTTCTAAGATATGACTTTGAGACACAGAAATTCTAAGTGAATGCAGAACAATTTCAGCAGAGGTTTGGTACTTGTGAAAATCTTGTGAGTCTTTCGTTCAGCGTTCTTGCATTACCAATTCTCTAGGTCTTCACTCCTTTATATAGAGGTGTGAAAGAGACGTTGTGAAATTGCCAGCACACCAAAGAGTCGTTGTTGAAGCTTGATCTTTCACCAATGATCTTTTGCCTGATTTGGTTGTTGTCCTATGAAGAACAAATTTGAAATCCATTCCTTATCCAAAGGAACATCTATGCAGGCGAAACCGTATTCTGGAGCTGTTTTCTTGTCCTGTAGCGCGGACACAAAACAGAGTAGTGGAGAACGTGGTTGTACAATTCGTACAAAGTACAATGTCAACGCTTTCGTCCAAATTGCAAACACACGCCTTCAAACACCTTTGAAATGACCGTTGCAAACTCCACTAATCCTTTGTTTGTGTTTTCGAATCCAATCGACAGCTTTTGCATTGATAATTCTTCAATTCTTGATTTTTTGCAAATCCAGTTGATATTCAGCTTCTGGTGAAATGGCTTCTGATGAGGCAGCTTCTGATGATGCAGCTTCTGATGAGATGACTTCTGCAGCTTCTGATGAGATGACTTCTGCAACTTCTGATGATGTGGCTTCTGCAGCTTCTGATGATGCAGCTTCTGAACTTCTTGTTTACAGGAGCACTATTCCAACTTCAGAAGCGACTTAACTTCAGGAGCACTATCCTTACTTCAGAAGCGACTTAACTTCAGGAGCGCTTTTTCTCTTAAGTAGCAAGTTGCCTTCAGGAGCGTCCAAGCTTCAAATTTTTGTTGCTTCCTTAGCTCTTTATTTGCTCATTCAGAACCAATGATGATGTAACTTTATAATTATGGTCCTATACACTTGAACAAATATTAGCTAGACTAATTTACAATTTTTAATACCTTGTTATCATCAAAACTCTTTAAGGTTCATTGTTAAACACATTTTGTTCCAACAGATTGTATAAATTTGAAGGAGAAAAAATTGACGAAGTGGCACGCTGACTAGGATATGATTATGTAAAATTGATGAGGATATGTGTTTTGGATGAGAAGGGAAAGTGGAATGTATCCTGTTGTTGTTAGAATGCTTAGAAATATTTAAATCTATTGTGTTGTTTATTCAAACCCATAATTATAGGAATATGAGGATCTAGAAGAAACTTGTTTTTCCCAATAAAACCATAGATTCAGGTCTCTTGCTAAAGAGAATTGAATCCTTACAACTTGTTTTGCTCATATCCGAATTAGAAGCAAGAGTAATGGTCTCTCAATCTTTTCCTTACCCATTTTCTAATCCTTAATATCGAGGAATCCACTTGACAAAAAATAGAGGAAGAAGAGGGAAATTGAAGGAGAACAAAAGGAAAGGAAGTTCATATATGAGAGGTAGTGTTTCATAGAAAGATCTCTCTCAAATTCTCAGAGTGTTGGAGTTTGAGTCATATTCAATGGAAGAAATTACAAATTTGGGGAATTGAAAGAGAAGAAAACAAAATTTGGGGTTTACAATTTTTTTGTGGATTGGATAAATTTGTTTTTGTTTTTTTTAAAGAAATTTGTTGTTGAAGGTGATGATGCATGAATTTGTGGGTTGAACTTTTTTTTTTTTAAGTGATTCAATTCAATTCATCTCCCCCTATCTTTTGTTCCATTAAAGAACAAAGATCCAACATGAGTTTTTTATTTTTTTTTATTTTATAGTTTTAGTTTAAATGTTTAATATTTTTAATCATTTAAAGAGCAAATTACAATCTCTTCCTTGCTAAAAAAAAAATTAAAATCTCTTCCCTTAAAAGAAACTTAAATTACACTCTACTCTTCTCTTATGTTAAAATATACAATCTACTAATCGCTCTTTTATCAGTTTTCATTGTTAATTGTGCAACCTCGTAATTTACATATCATAATTATAATTATATTCGTTAAGTAGAAATTTCATAATCCCTATGGAGATGAATTTATAACTATTATTGCGCAATGAGAATATAGTACACTTGTATCAGCTAGAAGCTTGTAGAAACTCGCTGAAGGAAGAACTCCAAATGAAAGAAAATAAAAGAGAAGGAGTATTGGAAGCTATTGTTGTGGTCAAATCTACTCTAAGAGACATCGACTTTGTGTTGGAAGAATCTTATTCTATCAATTACGACCTTTTAAGGATAACATCTTCTGAAGAAGTTTGCACTGAAATAGTTGTTAGGAATGGTAACATAGAACAGGCTTGGGTTAAGATTCAAACCCTTATATATTTGTAAATGTTCTGGTATATATTTTATTGAATGTAATTAAAATGTATAATTTCTGATGGACTTTTCTAAATGTAATTCAAATGTATAACTTCTGATGGACTTTTTGAGTTATCTTCTCGTAAGTATCTTGGTTTTTTTTTTTTTTTATCAACATACAAAGTTTCGGTGCTAGATCTAGACATGACTTAGAAAAATCAATTTTTCGCTTCTCTTTAAAATGTCTAGATTCTCGTATAGTTTCGAAAATTCCTTCTACTTTCACTACTTCATCTATTCCATTATTGACAAGAAAGTTAGAAGCATAAGCTCAATTATTTGTGGGCCATAGTAAATTATTGTTCAATCCAAAATGCATAAAAATGGATATCCGACATCTTCAAATTGACCCTGCAAATTGCTATTAGATTCTAGACATTAACTAGTGGGACAAGAGAAACTCTTGGGTGGTCACATGACCAAAAAATTGCAATTGGTCACAACCAATTAAAACTTGACACATCATCATACACATAAAATAAAAAATAAATAATTAAAATGAAGAGAGAGAATATATGAGTCAAGAGTTATTGTTTTGTTTTTCTTAAACCAGTGAAAATAAAAACACTACCAACCCAACAAAAGAGAGAAGACAGTTGCGACTCTGTGTTGATGCCGGTGGTTAGAGAAGGTGCCGGAACGCCGCAACGTTATTTTGTTTTTTTTAAACGCAACGTTGGTGGTTAAATCCATGCCGGAACGACGACGGAATGACGATGAGGGTGGGGTGAACACAGCTGCGACGTCTGTGTTGATGATGGTGATAGAGAAGGTGAAACGATTGCCATGCCGGAACGACGACAAAGGTGGCGGTCAAAATGGTGGCAACTTCGATGTTGATGACGGTGACAAAGAAGGTGAACGACAAGGGTGGTGGTGAAAACTGCAGCAACTTCGATGTTGATGACGTTGATGGCGGTAAAAGAGTGGAGGGATGAAGAGAAAATGAAATTTTACCACTCAAATTTGCTTAGGTGGAACCAATTTTGCTGGTGTTTGGTTTTGCAATGTGTGTCATCTGTTTTGGTTTGTAACACAGTTCAGCAAAACAGAAGAAATTAAAGAGACAAAAGTGTAGCTTAGACACATACTTTGTTGTAAAATTGGGTCAATTGGTTGTAAAAGGGGTTATGAATTTGCTTGAGTCATGTAAAAGTTCCAACTAAAATTAATGAAATTATGTAGTTTTCATACTACTTTGACATTCATTGAGTCACATTTCAATCTTTTGTTTACAAGTGATAAACATTAAATCTTTAAATTATCTTCTAAGTGGCTTAGTTTCTGGCTTTTTCTGCTGTCATGACAGGTTTATTGTGCTGTAATTTAAGTGTGCTGGGACTGGTTTTTGTGTATAGGCTTTGTTTTTGGTTTCCTGCTTTTCCTGTCCAACCATTGCGCTTTTATATTGGCCTGTTGTAACACTTTTGCCTATTTGCACATCTTGTGCTAGGCGTATTCAATTTTACTAAGCTTATTAAAAAAAAAACATAGACCACAGAGATGGAAAAGAAAAAGAAATCTAAAGGGCATATGCATTTCCTTGTTTATGTTTATAAGTAACAAATATTGACAAAAGGTAACTTGTAGAATATTTCCTGTCATGGAATCATGTTGTCACTGTCACAGCAAAAACCTCAAAAATAACCTTATATATCACTAAATGTTGGTGTTGTGACTATATCAAAACAACACTAGATAATTACAACTGCCAAGGAAGCTCAAAACATATACATTAGAGAGCTCAAAAAAGATGCAAAAGACAGCTACAGCTTCATAAAAGTTCAAGACAACTTAAATCTACATTCTTTTGGCTTCTTGTCTATCTTGAAGAATGTTACTTGGAGGTAACCAATGGTAGTTGCTAGATCCCTGCAATAAAAAGAAGAAGTGATTTAGCATATCTCTAACTATATGAAACTTGTAATCACAATTATATATTGATCATTTGTTACCTGGCTTAAATGACCATATGAACTCATTCCTTGTAGCATACTAGTGAATGGAATTGATGATGAGTTAAAACTCCAATTTGAGGAATTAACAGAATGATATTCCTATCAAAGGATATAAAACAACATTATTACCTATAATATAATGTTATATATAACTTATTAAGAATGGATTGCCAAAAATAGAAACCTGAGATGGTGCTATAAAAGACATATCTAGAACATTAGAGCCTTTGTCCATGCAATTGGAAACATTAGAAGGACACCCCATTGAAGAATTAGTAGCACAAAGTTGAATGCCTTTTTGTTTCACTGATGCTAAATCAAAAAATTAACAAAATCATGTACTAACAGATCAAAAAATAATGATAATCTAATTAAAAAATCAATACAATTCCTCACATTTATTTTGCTTGACTTTTGTAGCTAATCTTTTCCTTGTCTCAAAGTGACTTTTCTTTCTAGTACTGGACATTCCTTTTGTTTTTGCTTGACGAGGATTCAAAATTTCAACAGTCTCATTATCCTCCTTTTCATCAACAATTTTCCCATTGGTCATTGCATTTGAATCTACATTGAGATTACTGAAATGTTGTTGAACACGCTCAACTCCAACATCAAGCCACTTCCACATAATCTGTTGAGCTTCTTTATCATGTTGACTATCCAAAACAAGGTTATAAAATGACTTCATGATGGCACTGCGATAAAGGATAGCAGCCTCATCACTATTAGACATTTCATTTTCAGTTTCTTTTGAACCTTCACAAGTATGCTCATAAATCACAGATCTTGCTTTTTTTGACCATCGTTTCAAAAAGTATTGATCAGGTATTCTTAAAATACCTTTGATGTTGTAAATTCGCAAAGCATGACTACAAAGAATTCCTAAAGAATCAAACTTATGACAGCTACAATTGATTGTTGCATTAGACGAGTCAAATGATACGATATACTTCTTATGAGGCGTACGATTCGAAATGACTTCGTGATATGACACATTATCACACACTTGAATCTCTATAGAGGTGCTTCCACCAGCACCCTCAAGATATTCATTCGAAAAGCGTTTGAAAAGTTTGTGAGTATATATCATAGAAGCTTGTTCCAAAGTCTTGCTGGTGTTTATAACGCGCGGAGGCTTGCTTTGACTATTTTTGAATTCCTTCTCACTCTCCAATTGCCGCCACTTCTTTACCATTTTCTCAAATTCTAATAAAAACCGAGGTAGATGGGTTGTTGTACTTGCAATTTCACCTAATACACTATTTGTACTCTCACTTCTCTGAGATGACTTGATATCTGCAGAGAATACACTCTTGCTATATGCAGTGCTCCATTTGTGACGAATTTTGAACATACTTTTCAACCACTTATGATCCTGAAGCTTGTACTCATTTATCATCTCAGCCCAAGTGTTTTCAAATTCTTCTTCTGAGTCACAGCCTGACATGCATTGATTCAACAAACTTTGAAACTTACGGTCAGAATTTAGATCACCTAAATGAGAAGGAGCATTTTTAGAAATATGCCACAAACATAATCGATGATTTGTTTTTGGCATTACATCCGCAATTGCTTTGGCCATGGCTGCATCTTGATCTGTAAAGATTGTTTTTGGTTGTTTGTCTCCCATACTCTCCAGAAACACTTTAAACAACCAACTAAAGGAAGTTGAGGATTCATCTAATAACAATGCACAACCAAACATGACATTTTGCCAATGATGATTCACACCAACAAAGGGAGCACAAATCAAATCATATTTATTTGTTCGGTAAGTGGTATCAAAAACCACAACATCTCCAAAACAATCATAATCAACTTTGGACTTGCCATCTCTCCAAAACACATTCGTCAAACGCGACTCTTGGTCTAATTGCACACTATAGTAGAACATGGCATCATGTGCTTGTCTATTTCGTAAGTTATTCACCAAAGATTGGGCATCCCCTGCTTCAATTAATTTTGACTTTTCAGTGTAGACAAAATTGTGCACATCTTTCATCGTCATACCAAGATTATCAAATCCACCTACCTCTTCCCCCAAATAGCTCCAGATATTTGTAACCTTTATACCAGAATTCACCATAGATTTTATAAGACCACGTTTGGCTTGTGATACATTTCTCATAGATCGCAGCAAATGTCTTTGGTCTGGTGGTGCAAAGTCATGGTTATGTTCTTTTACCAACTTTGTAATTTTCCATACTCCATCTTTGCTTACATTGAATTGCACCATCGCCTTGCAATCTGTTCTTGAATCAGATCTTTCGTATGCCACTTCCCTTTCCGGATCATTGTTCTTAAACCCTTGTTTGGAACAATAAAAATACTTCAAACGTGTGTTCTTTTTCACATTATCATAATAACACTCCTTCCCTTTTCTCACACTGAAACCCATTTTGAAGGCATGTTGTTGATATAAGCTATATGCTTCATCTTTACTAGACACAACTTGACCAAGAAATATATCTTTGGACTCTTCAATTTCAACATATTGACATTCATTTTCCTCCATATTTTCTGCAACAATAGCCAATGTCTTATTAAAAACTGTATCTATCACTTTTATTGCTTAAAATACACATTTGAAAAATCAATTTAAATACACTTGTGAAATTAAAATTGTAGTTAAAAGCACTAAATTAAAATAAACAGAAGCACTAAACCAAAATAAACAACTCATTAGATACATTTCCAATACAGCCACCATTAGGGCTAATAATAAGCAAAAATCTCATCAAAGAAGGGATACTACACCATAAACAAAACCATCACAAACAGTCAATAAACTTTCAAATATGGAATCCAAAGCAGGAAGTTACAAGGGCTAAAAACCAGAAAAAAAAGATATTACAGCAGAAATAAGGAAAACTACATAGCACAATCCACACATTTAAGCTACAACAAGTTTTCTACTCACTATAGAAACACAGTTTGATCAAAAAATAAATGAAGAAGAAGAACTTACCCATGAAAACAACCTAGAAATTGATTATGCTTGAAATTAGTGAGATGATGAAAGGTGAAGCATGGCTGAAAAATGGCGGGAGGAGAAAGTTGGGGAAATTTGGGAAAGTAACTTTTGAGTTTCTCTCTCTTTCTTGTAACTATTTATTTATTTACTTTTATGTGTATGATGAGGTGTCATGTTTTAATTGGTGGTGACCAAATTGCAATTTCTTGGTCATGTGATCACCCAAGAGTTTCTCGTGGGACAAACGATAGGGACACATAACTATAAAAATTCTTCTAACCGTGTGCAAGTTGCATGTCGAAAGTTGACAATCTAGAAGCATAAGCATATATCGACATATACTTATTGTCTCATAGCAAAATTCAAAATGAAATGAGGAAACTAATGTATACAATTTTTAAACATATAAATTTTATAGTGTATTTAAAAAAATATAAATTTAATAGTAGCAATGATTTGGTTTAATCTTTGCTACATCTTGTGTTCTTTGTATGGTATGCGGTATATTTGAGATAGAACTGTGGTTTGAACTTTGAAGTAAATGGAAAAGGATACCTTTTAATATACAAGGTACTGTATACTGTACTCTACTGGCAGTGGATCAGATTAGGGTTTAGGCTTATATTTTCCATAACTATAAATATTTATTTTGTATTTAAAAAATAAAAAACATGTCCATGAGATGATATTTGGTGGTATAGTTTTTCTTTTATTGAGGGGATTTGGTTGTATCGTTGAAAACCAATAATGTAGGTTCGAGATATTACGTACTTATACGTGAGTTGAAAAGGAATAAAATATTGCGTTGAAAAGGAATAAAATATTGCATATTTTGCTTAGTAATTTTGTTAGTTTTTTTTCCCCGTTTGATTCAGGTTTACTATATTTATTCTCAAAAATAAATTTTCTTAGAATATTAAAAAGAGGATTTTATTCTTAGACATTTAAAATGAATGTTCGGTTAATATTTATATATTCTCGAAAACAATTATGATAGAGAAGTTAATATTTAGTTTTTTATTTTAGGGAGAGAAGTTAATATTTGGTTAAACATGAGTTGATTATCATCTTTATGAAAACTTTTATTCTCACCATTTTATGACAATGTTTTTCTTTTCTAGAAATCTTCATACCCAAAGATAAAAGTTAATAAACTTATAATAACAAACACTTAAATACATGTCTCCGTGAGCTTAGCTCATGGTAAGGACAAAATACATAATATTTGCGAGGTCCGGGGTTCGAATCCCGGACACCATAAAAAAAACTGAAATACATATTTTAATTTTAATTTTAATCATTTTATCTTCAAAAATATACAAAGATAATTTGAAACAAACACACCAATGGTAAGATGATTACGTTAGTTTTTATATAATCTAAAAAAGGATTGGAATGTATAGCTAGGCATTCAACCAAAATAATAGCCTGTGTGGATATCCTTATTCTAATTTATCCAAAAGGAATCATAGAGTAAACGAAAAGAATTCTGTTAGGATCATATTCATATAAAATTCACCCACATATCTTCCTCCTCCTACTTGGGTTCTTTTAATCACCATTTCCATGTGATTTATTCAAAGTATACTCTTAATATTGTCCCATTGTATGACAATTGGAAATATTCCCCTAGAAATAGTAACAATAGTAGAAAACAATATTTTAAGTTATCAAACAATATTTTATGCTAATATATATCCAAAATCCGTAGATCTTTCAAAATCCTAATGGTTCATAGTGATTTTAGCCGATCCACCGTAATGGAACATGCACTTAGTTTTGGCAAATTCTAATGGTTGTATTTAGATGAAGTAATTAAACATTTTTGTGAAGCTTACAATGACATTAGGCAATCTACCATAATATCAAACAAGAACTTTATTTAAACGCTTAAATTGAATTTCCTTCGTTTATAACTTTGTATATGTTGAGTAGTGTTAACAACACTCTCTTTTCAATAATCTCTTAAACACTCACTTCCTTGTTGGTTTAAATCAAGGTGGGCCGCACACTTTAGAAATGGTAGAAAAAGTGTTTAAATCACCTTATTTGGGATTACTATATAAGAGACACTTACATTCAGATGTTAAATCGCCAAGTTCATCGAGCGGAACATTGTGGGCTAAAAACGCGTCCACCAAGGTCTTGTTATCTGTTTCAAAGTAAACATTATGCAAGTCATTGGAGATTGTCATTTTTAGAATGTGAAGGAGACCAAGAGATTCCGCTTCCAAGACGGATAAAGATAAGCGAAGGTATTCGAATTTACTTATTAATAAAGCGCCTATTGAGTCTCTAAAGCACAAACCATAAGCCATGGTTGCGCTATTATTGAAGATGGTGGCATCAACGTTACATTTGAGGTATCCTGGCTGCGGCTTGATCCACACCGCGCAGTTGTTGATCTTGTGTATGCACCGGATGCTTAGCTTTTTGCATGCAACTCCATTCATGTAGTACTCATGAGCTCGATTAATGATGGAGGTGGGTGTAGTGTTTGTTAAATCCCAAAGTTTCGCATTTTGACTCATCCACAAACTCCAAAGAGTCATAGCAGGGGAGAGTCTGTATTTCTCCTTTAACCTGGTAAATAAATCGAACAACATGGCATAGAAGTTATTTGCCCCAAGGAGCAGCTCACGGATAATGTTTGTGATACCAATTTTATCCCAACACTCAATCGCCTTGGAACAAACAAAGAAGATATGCATGTGAGATTCCGCCAAGAGATCACAAGAGACACAAGATGCATTGCACGGGATGCCACAGATGGAAAGGTTTACTCTCGTTGGCAAGCATTGATGCTCTGTTTGCCATAGGAAAATGTGAATGAGAGGTGGGACTTTGAGATTCGATAGGAGCTTCCAATGAGAATTATGCGGAGGCTCGGAATTATGGATGAGATCAATGCATTTCTATACACGGATTTAACCGTATATGAGACATCAATTGTTGCCTTCCGAACACGGGAGTCTTCTATAGGCCATGAGTATAAATGTGTAGCAAGGATTGCAGTAGCATCTGATTGGTTGAACATAGAGCGCACAAGAGTGTGATCCCATGATAGGGATCCCGGGTGCATCCAATGGCTAACCGTGAGGTCCTCGTAAGAAGGCGGAGGGGTGATGGACAATTTAAGGGATGGGAGATTGCGCACACATGGCATATTCCACACATTAATTTTTGCACCATTACCAACCTTCCATCTATGACTCAAAGTAAGTAAGTGTTGAGTGCTCCAAAGATTTCTCCAAGTGTAGCTTGGATTATGACCTAGAGGGACCTCCAAGAAATCCCTTCGAATGAAGTATTTGGCATTGAGGACACGAGTAAAAGTGAGGAAGAGTCTGAAAATTAGAGTTTCCAACTTTAAGCATAGATAGATTGAAAGTTTCTATATTTCGAAAGCTTAGGCCTCCAAGACTTTTATGTAGAGTTAGTTTGTTTGTTCCACATATTTTTTTATTTAAATTTTTTTCTTAATATCTAAGATATAAAAAGTGTCCAGTTAATGGAATTGAACTCATTCTTGGAAATAAATTATTAGATAATAGCTTTTGTTTTTCGCTGGCTGTCCATCTCGAACCAAGTTCGCAAAAGAATGATCTAGCAATCAAGTGACCACTCTACAAACAGACAATAATATAGCTTTTGTAATATGTTAAATGTTGTGGATTCTAATAAAAAGAAAAAACATGTGGTCAAAAAAAAAATCAAAAGAAAAAACCTTTTTTTTTTCGAGGGAAAAAGAAAAAACCTTGAAAACTTAATTCTTGAACAACATGTTGTTAAAAAAATCTCTCCGCCACCAAAGTTATAGTGAATTTCAATCCATATGTTTTCCGTGTAATAGGTACGTAAATAATTTCATTAAATATTTATTTTACTTCTTATTTTAATTTTTCTTAGTAGAATGTTCTCCAAGTAAAGTGAATGAATTTTGTTTAAAAAAAAAGTGAATGAATTTGATTTTTGACAACATCGTTAAAAACGTAAAGGGTGAATCTGCGAACAAACTTACAGTACCCAAGTTAATTGCATACAACAGCAAAATACCTACAAACAATATGATAAAATCTAAATCACCAGAATACTCATGTTTCCAGATCTGCAACGTTATGTCCAAATCATTGATTGAATCTATGATTGACTGAAGCTAATATTTCAATATGAACCAAACGAACACAGCAAATCAAACAACGTCGCACAAGACGACGGACAACACAACGCCGCACTCAGACGACAAAATCACGAAGAAGAAAAAAACACAAAAGAAAGCACATGATATATGTGGAAATCACTTATTGAAGAAAATGGAAAAAAGATGTAGAGGGGTGATTCTAGGTCAAAAAATGATCTAAAATCACATCTCCTCGACGAGTGAAAGAGAAAGAAAACTTAAAAGAAGTTGAAGTTTCTCTCTAAAAAATTAGGGCAAATATTGATAATGGAGACGACATGATTAACTATTCCGTTTTAATGAGTATTTTTTTCATTAATATCTTAAGATAAGGAATATGATCTTTTTTCTTATATGAAAATTATCTGCGTAAAGGGATTGAACTTGATTTCGGACATTATAAATAGCACACACTCTTTGCCTTTCCTCTTCATCTCTATAACTTTTTCCTGCAATATTTGGTTAGGGAATACTCATCCAATATAGTATTAGTAGCTATAGTTTTGTTCGTTTATTGACAAGAAATCTTGATAATACATCTTTAAACATCCTCTTCAGAAAAGAAAAAAAAAATACATATCTTTAAACATGGATAACAACAAAAAGCAAGCATGGTCTTCTTCGTCTTCATCAACCGTGAAATTTGATCAACTTTTCGGTCCCAAGGACCCTTCGTCGGCTTCATCTTCCTCCTTATTTGGCTCCATTTTCCCACCACCACCAACACCATCTGTATGCATGGCTACAAACTCCTTTTCTTACCCAAAGATTTATTTTATTTATCGTATCATATGCTACCGTTTTACTTTTAATTTTTTACCAATCTACATTTATCTAATTGTCTTTTTTATAAAAATAAATAAATAAATAAATAATAGGGAGCTAGTAATGGTGAATGGTAATTGAAATCTTAGACTTTAATATTGTTTCATAGTATGCATGCATATAATTTATCCCAATGCCTTAAAATGTCCATTTAAGAAGATATAGTGTTGAGTAAATACATGTATATTGTCATTTTAAGGTAAGTTGGTGTTCATATTCTATTTCGGAGTCCTTTTCATGTCTAGTTTTTGTACATGTGATAAAGTCTTATTTTAAAAGTTAGACGGAACCGACTAGTTCGATTCGAGTCAGAAACCGGACATTAATTTTAATCTAATATAATAACAATAATAATAAAATATCATTCATATTTGCTTAAATAATCCGTCTGATAAATCTACAAGGTTTTTTTTATGTCTTGTGGTCTGACCTCCTTAGCTAAATAAGTTTTTAATAAAGTTTTATCCTTCTTTATTTAAAATAAAATCTTGTATGAACTTGACTTAAGCTAGGAGGCCCCTATCAATCAATCTAGTTTATCTCACCCCCTACTCCTCCAACTTTACCAGTTGATTTTCTAACGATGCTTTGATGAACATGCACATGCAGCATATTATTAATCACCTTAACTTTTTTTTATAAGGTTGAGGGGAGAGGATCAAGAACTCAAGAAGTGGGAAGCAAAAATCTTGGAGCAACAGGTAATTCTTTTAAAACTAGAACTTTTACCCGTGCTACCGTCCGGGTCATAAAAAAGGGAGAAGCTAATATATTGTGATATAATCCATTACATAGATAATAAAAGAATTAAGAACATACAATGGTTGTTCACACATTTTGGAAAATCTCCTTATATACTATATTTGAAGTGGTGTTAATACAGTCCTCATTGTCATCTGTTAATAATATTTTTAGGACATTATAAATGTAGTATACAAAAGCAAAATTTTATAGTACAATTCCTAGTAGTAAAATTTGTTGCTTGTTAAAATATTTGAGGGATGTAACAAATCGTAAAAATAACACAACCTACAAAAATTAGGGTTAGTAGTAGGAGGGAAAATATTAGGTTTAGTTGCTGCAGACTTAACAAAATTAATAAATAAGGATATTCCCCTCATATATGCCTCTATAATCTATATATAATATAAATTACTTTGTCTTAATTATATACGAGTACTAACTAATTTGCATATATATATCTTGTCTTTCCACCGGAAGCATATATGGCTTAAAACTACTTTAAATATCTCTGCATTTATTTAGTAATGTTTATGTTTGGATTCGTTTTAGGAACTCCTAATAATGGCATCTCTAACAAGAATACCAGTACCAATTATCAGAATGAGACAGTGGAACCCAGCTACTACAGTTCTTCAATCTACTATGGTGGTCAAGAAAATTATTCCCCAAGAAACAGGACCACTGAACCCCACCATGTTGTGAGTGCCATCATTCTCATCCTTTTTCAGCCCTTGTTTACCTGAGGAATTTATTATATCCTTCCTAGAAAAGATATTCAAATATCTTATGAGATCTAATGAAATGTTTGAAACTTACTTAATAAATAAATTAAATTCTAAGAATATTATGTCACGAGTTGATTTTATAATTTTTATTAAGAATATGATTCAAAATAGCTACTAGAAAGATGATTTGTATTATTCAAGTATTTGTGCAATGATGCTAATCCATATAATTTTCACATTAGCAGTTCAAGAAAGATAAGAATCATGGTGATCACAATGGTAACAATTCCAGCAGTGCTTCAAGAGGGGACTGGTGGGAAGGTTGGACTAGGAACCATAATTTATTTTAGTTAAGAAGTTTTCATAATTAAAAACTAGGTATTAAAAAATGGCCACTCACTTTCATAACACAATTTCGATTTTTCCAGGTTCCCTTTATTACTAAATCAGTGAGGCATGCATGGTATTAAAATTTAGCATCCCGCAGGTACATATTCCTTCTCCTTCCATCTTCCATGACTAGACTAGATACAAAGAATTCAATGGAGTTGATGATACCAATTAATTTTAAAAGAAAATAAATTTTATTTCTTTTTATTTTTCAACAAAATATCGTTCATTGTGTTTCTCTTGTTCTTCTCTAAGATTAACTTTCTTTTTGAGAAATTCTCTAAGATTAACTTAGTGTATGTTTGATATCACGGTGGATATGTCAGAATCACGGTGATCGTGACTTTGCAAAAGCGACAGAGCATAGTTTTTAAAAAAATGTGGTAGATCACCGCATGATTTTACATACTTACCATACTACCAAACATAAGCTTCATATAGCTACATATAATCTAATTTTTTTTCATTAAAAAAACTTAAGTTTATTGACGAGTACCGATTGACAACAATACGAATGCAACATGCATGTTAGTTTATGAGGCCCGACTATGACTATATTAAAGATAAAGGCCCCTTTGACGGTATAAAAATTATTTCACTTAAAATAGGGAGTGAGAGCTAGTTGTGGACTCGAGATTATTTGAAATTGATTTTTTATTGTGTAATCTAAACATTCCGGTCTAAGCATATGTTTAGTTCAACTTCCACGTCCCTTAAAGTCGTGGCAAAGAACCATGACAAAGTAAAAGCTATACTTTGTAACTTGTAGAAATCACCGTGAAAACCTAGATGGACACGTGTTTGGAGCTTTTGGACACAGTTCCAAACATACCTTAAGATTAATGGTCGAGATCCTTAGTGTGACAACGGCGTGCTTTTTTGTATGAATTTTTTTATTACTTTAGCATGCAAATGAAAGAAAATTTGACAACTTCATGATTTTGTTTTTGTTGCAGGATGAAGATCGGCCTCATAACTAGAGTATGCTCTTATTAGTTATCCGTGGAAATAAATAAGTTAATGTACTATTATAGATCGTTTATGTTATTACTACCCTTTCATCCCATTAGTTGGGTTCTTTTTTGTCCCAACAGCTGGTATAATTAGCTAAACCGTTAAGGTAGTTTGGGGCAAAAACTACTTCCTGCTTTGTATTTTTTTTTCTCTTTTATATTAAAGAAAGTTATATATTATATTTTGTTTATATGATAGGATCGTTTTTGGTTTTCTCAGGCATCATATATTCAGCTCATAGTATATGTTATTGGTAGACAATTAATATATTATAAACCAAAAAGGGGATAAAAAGTAGAGATACAAAAATATTATTTTTTTTGGTAAAAATAAATATTTTCTTTATTATCCGCTTTTATAAAGTTTGATAATTAAGTTGAGGATGAATAATTGTGTCAAAAAATTTTTTTTGAGGATGAATAACAATTTTTTTCTCACTTAGTTGTGTACGTCATCTCCAAAATTGTGTAGAAACCCATCGTTAATACAAAACGAAAAAAAAATGTATGTTCTTTTCGGGTGTGTTTGGATGGAGGGTTTAGGAGGAGAAGGTAGGGGAGGGTTTATTTTTCATTTTTAAATTACAGACACTATGAAATCTTTTTTAAAAATTTAACGTATTAATATGATAAACGATCGTATAATACTTCAGTCACACTTAATTTATTTTAGAAAAACATGTTATATAGTTCGTAATTTAAAAAAGAAAAGTAAACCCTCCCCTCCTAAATCCTCAATCCAAACACACCCTAAATGTTGCTCAAAAAAAGTGAAACTCGATTATTCTAAAATATAAAAGACACTTGGAAGGGTTTATTTTGAGTTGTCGATGCAATGTTAGATCAATAGTAAGAGTTTCATATTGTAGTCTAAGAGAATGAAATTCAAATTCTCTTCCCGCAAATTTGGAGCTTATGAGTTTTATGTCATAGTTTTTCATATTATTTCTAAATTAGTTTGATATTTCGACTTTGAGATAAAGTTTGTTAGGCGATAAGCGAATATGGTTGTTCATACGCTTGTTATGATAGTTTGTTCTTAGTCTAGTCACATGTTTTTGAGATTTTTCCTCCTTATATTGAACCTTTTTTAATTAAGAGTGGTGATAGGCTGACCACCTTAGATGAAATACATTCAGTTGACCCCTACACACAAAAGTGACATATGACATCATTTTTTTGTGTGGACCCATAAAAAAACAGGGAAATAGTCTTCTCCTTCCTCGTGTCATACTCTCACTCCGCCGTCCCAGCTTCTCCACCTCTACCAGCCTTCTTCTTTTTCCGATGACAGCGGCGACGGCTAACAAACGTCCTCCCCGTTCTCATCTCTCTCATCTTTGTTCTCTCTTGTCCTTGCCTCCCTCGTCTACAACTTTGTCGTTGACTCGTTTCTCTCTCATCGTTGTCTTGCACTCTCTCTCAACTCTGAGTTTCAAATCTGTGACGGAGGTAGTGGTGGACGGAAGGAAGTTTTGCGAGACAAAAGTCAGTGTTCGCGCGAGGAATAATGAAGATGGACGGTGTTATACCCTAATTTTGGACCTAAAAATATGATGGCGTATTTCGCAAGTGTACGAAATCGTTCAAGTAGTAAAATAAAACGGTAAGACCGAGTGTCGAACTCGAGGATCGCGTTATACTATTGAATTGTATTTATAACTTAATCGAACAAAAGGTTAAGTTGTTTGTTTTATCGCAATATTGAAAATAACGGAAATTAAAGTGATTAAGATTAATGAGAGAAAGATGTCAGGGATGAGTCTCGCTAGATGACCATGAAAAGCTAATAACCTAGTCTTAACTATTGAATCAACTCGTATGATTGTTACCGAATTATCTAATTTATTCTTGCCCTAATTCCTTAGTGACAAAAACTTTAAACCTAAAATAAAAACCTAATTCCTTAGTGAATTTGAAGATTAGGGTTAAGCATTAACGAACAAGAATTCTTTTAATGATTCCAAGGGTTTGCATCTATTCCTAGATTACAAAGGCAAGGATCTCTTATTTCAAAGCGTTTATCAATTCCACTTCCGTTTCACAAAATAAACCGTAAATCAATTTAAAGGTGATCAATCAATAAAAAGCATTAAGAACGGAAATAAGAGAAACAATCATATGAATTTCAATCAATAATATTAAACTAGGTCATAATAATGATGTTCATCTAGGTCTACTCATCCCCAACAAAGGAGGGTTTAGTTACACATAATTGAGCAATAAACAAAAGAAGAAGAATTACAAGATGAATTCATGAATAAACCTTGTTAAAACTCCTTCAATGGTGTTCCACGATGCTCCCAATCGCTCTCCTATGTGTTTCCAGCCGTTTTTATCTCCAAAAATCGTCTCCCCTAACCCTGAGACCGAGTTTCTTTATATAAGCACAGTCAAAATCGGTTACCGATGCATTCCAATCGGTAACCGATTGGTCAATTTAAGCCCAAAACTTGCGATCCAAACAGTGCAATCGGTAGCCGATTATGTTCCATCGGTAGCTGATTGTGGCAGTCCTGAAAGATGGAAATTCAGCAGCAAAATCGGTGGCTGATTGGTTCAATCGGTGGCCGATTTCTGATCCCCTTATACTTGTGTTTTTGCTCTTTTGTGGCTTCTAGCTCCCAGAATTACATCAAAAATGGCTCAAAAATTACATGAAAAGTACCTAATGAACTAGGATGACAGAGTGTCATCACAACCCCAAACTTGAACTATTCCTTGTCCTCAAGGAATTTACTTGCAACAGTGACAGATGACAGTGAAATAACAGTTACCTGATGAAATGATAGTACCCAAAAGTTCAATCTCCTCTAGCTAAAGATGAGCTAGTTTGACTTGTTCGCATCCACCGATTCACAACTCCACGCAAACATATGGAATAGGGTTCTACCAGTCGACATGCAGGTCTACATATTACCATACGCTTGAAAAGTTTCTAAACATCAATCAAAGTCAAAGTCATTACACACTTTTGAGGTCTTTAGGGTTGTAACGGGGCTTAGGTAAAAGGTGGGATGTATTTGGATAAGTAGGCTACACAAAATTTGAGTTAGGCATTCCTACAAGTGATAAACAAAATTCAATCCCCCAATTCCCAAAATTTTAGGTACCTAGAGAACATTTACAAAACTTGGGACACTTTCGAGTTTGCAGTTTACTCGGATATAGCATTGTGTGTCCCCTTTTTCACTTTTCATTCTTTTCTCTTTTCATTTTTTTTTTTTTCAAATTTTTCGATACACCATTTTGTGTATATTTTTCATTCTTTTTCTTTCTTTCTTGTTCTCTAGTACCCCCACCCCAAACTTATTGGGTTGCAAATTCCAAAGGCAACCCCAAACTTATCATTTAGCAACATTCTACATAGCCTAACTCAAAAATAAAATTTCGGGTTAATCATCCTAAAAGGCTCTAGGCTTCATTTGTAGTTTGTCACCGAACAAAAAGTTCTAAACCTACTGGCTCAAATTGGCTTAAAAATGGATAAAGCAAAATTAAACAAAATAGGGTAGGCTTCAAAAAGGCTCACAGGACCAAGCACTTTTGCCTCAGTGTGTAAATGACAAAGACCAATCAATAGCAGAGAAACAATGCAAGTTCTAGAAATGTAGTTGCATGGAAATCTAATCTATCATATAAGTAAATTGAAAAACAAAGTTTGGCAATGAACCTTATGGCTGAGATTTCTGGAAGTTGTTACTACCTAGCAACGCCGTACACTTCGCCTTTGAAAACCAAGTCACTCCTCCGTTTTGAACTTTCAGAATACCATTTCATCAAATAACTGTTACTAAACTGGAATAGGTCACCTGAAACAAACAAATTCATTGATAATAAACAAGTTCAAGAACAAGTAAACAATAAGGGACACTACTCAAGTTCAAAGCAAAAGACAACTGAAACAAAGTACTGAAGCAAATAACAAAAACATAAATACTGAAAAACAAGATAAAATGCTTGGGCTAGACACGGTGCCCAAGTCAATGTGATCCTCCTACTCCTGACGACCCTCCTGGTCCAGATGGTGGAAATGGGTAGTAATGTGGATGCTCCTCGGTATTAGGCTGCTCAGCCTGAATCCGGTAAAACTCCTCTCTGATGCTAGCCTCTCTGGCGGCTCCCCTTGCCCTCTCCTCAGCAAAGTACCTCTCCATGTCCTCGGGGCTCGCAAACCTCTGATATGCATTAGTCATGGCATCAGGACCACGACGATAGTCATCAACTGCAATAATAAACTCTTCATGGAAGGCTGGTGGTGGGATCCGATCTCGGGAGGAGATATCCATGGCCCAGTTGGCCATAGCATAAGTATAATGCGCAAAGTGTGGAGGGATAAATCCCTGCTGCTGCTGCATCATAGGTGGCTGCACCGGAGGCACCTGATCTTCTTCCATCATCTGAGGCTCACCTTGCTGCCCCCCTTGCTGCGCAAGCCCGCGTTCAAATTCCTCCTGATCCTTCTCAAATTTCAGCATTACTTTGTCGGAAATAGGCAGCTGAGATGTCAAAAACACATCAGAAGACTCTGTCGGAACATGTGCATCCGTGCATAAAGCATTAATCAAACAGCAATGTCCCAATGTCGCCCTCGTAGTTTTCACAAGGTCTTTCAAACTATCATACATCAATCTCGCAACATCAATATCATCATCAGATAGAATAGCCTTCAAAATATAGAACCTAGCACGTGTCATCTCAGCCTTAGCGGAAGTCCGCTCAATAGTGGTAAGGATGAATGACGCCCATGCCTTGTAAACCGGCAACAAATCAACCACATCAATCCTTTGTGGCTGCCCTCCATGCCCTTTCCAACCAGCTCCTTCTCGCACCAAACCAGCAAGTAACGCATCCCATTCATCTTTAGTTTTTTCTGGTCCTAACTCTTGTCTTCTAACCTGAACACCACACTCATCCGGCCTTGTTAGCCCCAAAACCCTTGCAATATCATCCGGGTGGTAACTTACTTCCTTCCCGCGCACTGTAGCTTGTACTCCACCACTCCTTTCAACATATGCATTAGCTAAGAACTCTAAAGCTATGCTCTGATTACTCTCAACTGTTATCATGTTCACAATCCCTTGCCAACCCTTTTCCTCAATCTTCTCTTGAAAAATTGGGTATTGTGTAAGCTTCTCAAAATTAAAGCCCCTTTCCTTGGTAAAAGTATTACCTTTGATTGCTCGGTACCGTTCAGCGGCTTCATCGATAATGAAACGGTCATATGGTGGTGGGTCATGAGGAGGGCTTGGTGGTGGTGGTGGTGGTGGTTGAGAAGAAGAAGTGGACTTGCTCTTCCTCTTCCTTGTGGGTGGTAGTGGTGGGTCTTGTCCTTGGTTCCTTGTTTTGGCCATGGGTGTTGATGAAATTGGGAATGGGTATGTGAATTTGTTGGAATGTATAAAATTTAGGAGTAGAAAATTTGGGGGTAAAGTTAGGGTTTGGGGAAATTGTTGGAATGTGGGTTGAATTTGTTGGTAAAAAGCTTGTGGGTTTGATTGGTTATGTTGAATTGTGATGGATTTGTGGTGTTGTGGATGGTTTATGAAGATTTATGGTGATGGGTAGTGGTGTTGTTGAAAGAGGGTTTATGTGTGTGGGAGGTTAGAGATGGAGATGTGGAGGTTTGTGAAAAGGTTATGAATGTTGAAGATGAAGATTGGGTGAATATTTGAGGTTTGGGTTGGATTGAATGGTGAAGAAGAAGAAGAAAGGGAAGATTTTTGGTACCTATGGGAGTTTGGACAGCATAACTTTGAGTTTGGACTGTGAGAGGAAAAGTGTTGAACGGTTGAATATATGGGGGAACAAGCCGAAATCGGCTACTGATGCTGGACCATCGGCCGCCGAAGCATCCAGTAGCGAAACTCCCTTTTTTTTCTTTGAAATCGGCCACCGATTTCAATTTCTTTTTTTTTTTTTTTTTTGAAACTGTACAAAAATAAACGTAAAAAAATCGGTCACCGATTTATTTAAATCAACTACCGATTTTTCCAGATTAAAAAAAAAATATTTTTGGTGTCAAAAATTGGTCACCGATTGTGAAAAACGACTACCGATTTTTGACATTTTTAAAGGAAATTTCTGAATTTTTTTGTGTGGGACTTAAAATCTGTAATGCCCACATTTTTCATAAAATAAATGCAGAGATAACGAAAAGAAAAATATACCTACGATGGGTTGCCTCCCATCAAGCGCTGGTTTAACGTCCTAAGCTTGACGGTCTACTTTCCTTTCTTCAAGTGGATTGTAACGAAATGGACTCCCTTGAACGCTCCGACTCTCCCCCATAGTATGGTTTGAGTCTTTGTCCATTGACCTTGAAGGTCTTGTCAGAATCCAAGTGTTGTACCTCAATAGCACCGTACGGGTAAACTTTCGCCACTTTGAATGGCCCGGACCACCTTGACTTCAGCTTTCCAGGGAACAGCCTCAACCTGGAATTAAAAAGTAGAACAAGTTGCCCTTCTCTAAACTCCCTAATTTGAATCTTTTTGTCATGCCATTTCTTTGTTTTTTCTTTATAAATTTTGGCATTCTCGTAGGCAAAGTTCCGGAACTCATCCAACTCATGGAGTTGAAGGATTCTAGACTCACCTGCTTTAAAAAGATCAAAATTAAGGAGCTTAGTTGCCCACAAAGCCTTGTGTTCGAGCTCTAAGGGCAAATGACAAGATTTTCCATAAACAATTTGAAAAGGGGACATACCTATAGGTGTTTTGAAGGCAGTCATGTATGCCCATAAGGCATCATCAAGCTTAAGAGACCAATCCTTTCGGGACGAGTTCACAGTTTTTTCTAGAATTTGCTTGATTTGCCTGTTGGACACTTCTACTTGTCCACTAGTCTGAGGATGGTAGGGTGTAGCAATCCGATGATGCACACTGTACTTTTTCAACAACGCCTCCATCTTTCGATTGAGGAAGTGGGTGCCTTCATCACTAATTAAAGCCCTAGGGACCCCAAAGCGTGAAAAAATGTTTTTCTTAAGGAAGGCAACCACTACTTGAGCATCATTGGTTTGCGTGGCAATTGCTTCTACCCACTTAGAAACGTAGTCCACTGCCACCAAAATGTACATCTTTGAATATGAGGATGGGAATGGTCCCATGAAGTCAATTCCCCACACATCAAAGATTTCCACTTCTAACACAGGATTTTGTGGCATCTCGTTTCTTTTTGAAATATTTCCTGTGCGTTGGCAGCGGTCACATTTCTTAACATAGGTGAAAGCATCTTTAAAAAGAGTAGGCCAAAACAGGCCTGACTGAAGGACCTTTGCAGCAGTCCTATCCCCGCTAAAATGTCCCCCATAGCTGGAGTCATGGCAGTGCCATAACACCTTTTCTTGTTCATCTTCGGGGACACATCTTCTTAACAAACCATCAACCCCCCTTTTGTACAAGAACGGTTCATCCCACACATATGACTTGCAGTCATGCAGGAATCTCTTACGTTGTTGGGAGTTAAAGTCAAGAGGAATAATCTTACCCACTATGTAGTTCGCATAGTCCGCGAACCACGGCACCATCGTAAAAGCTAAGATGTGCTCATCAGCAAAGAGGTCCTTGATAGGCCTCTCCTCCTCTGTTTCATCCATCTTCTCCAGGCGAGAAAGATGGTCAGCCACCGTGTTCTCCGATCCTTTCTTGTCACGGATCTCTAAATCAAATTCCTGCAACAACAGTATCCACCTAAGAAGCCTTGGCTTAGATTCCTGCTTAGAAAACAAATACCTTAGTGCAGCATGGTCAGTGTAAACAATGACTTTAGACCCTAACAAGTAAGATCTAAATTTATCAAAAGCATAAACAACAGCTAAAAGTTCTTTTTCAGTGGTAGCATAGTTAAGTTGTGCTGGATTCAAAACATGGCTGGCATAATAGATAACATGCAACAACTTATCTTTTCTTTGACCAAGTACTGCCCCAACAGCTATGTCACTTGCATCACACATAATTTCAAAAGGTAGTGACCAATCAGGTGCAATGACAATAGGGGCAGTGATCAATTTTTGCTTCAAAGTATTGAAAGCATTCAGACACTCATCATTGAATTGGAAAGGAATGTCTTTGACAAGCAGGTTAGTAAGGGGTTTTGCTATTTTTGAAAAATCTTTGATAAACCTCCTATAAAAACCTGCATGGCCTAAAAATCTTTGAATGCCTTTCTCATTAGTGGGAGGAGGAAGTTTCTCAATTACTTCAATTTTAGCTTGATCAACCTCTATCCCCTTGTGGGAGATTCGGTGACCCAAAACAATTCCCTCTCTCACCATGAAATGGCATTTTTCCCAGTTTAGGACTAAATTAGCTTTTTGACATCTTTCCAATACAAGAGATAAATTATGCATACAATGATCAAAAGAAGAGCCAAAGACAGAAAAATCATCCATAAAGACTTCGATATGTTTTTCAAGCATATCGGAGAATATGGACATGACACACCTTTGAAACGTGGCAGGGGCATTGCATAGCCCAAATGGCATCCTCCTGTAAGCAAATATCCCATAAGGACATGTGAAAGCAGTTTTCTCTTGATCTTCGGGTGCCACCGCAATTTGATTATAACCAGAGTATCCGTCCAAGAAACAGTAGTACTCATGACCCGCTAACCTCTCTAACATTTGATCAATGAAAGGTAGTGGGAAGTGATCCTTCCTTGTTGCGGTATTCAGCCTCCTATAGTCAATACAAACTCTCCACCCGGTGACTGTACGTGTTGGGATCAGCTCATTCTTCTCATTTGTAACCACGGTAGTCCCACCCTTTTTAGGAACAACTTGGACGGGACTCACCCACGAACTGTCTGAGATGGGATAGATGATACCTGCTTCAAGTAGCTTGACAACCTCCTTTCTTATTACCTCTTTCATGGCTGGATTTAGTCTTCGTTGAGGTTGCACTACCGGCTTGAAATTATCCTCCATCAGAATTTTGTGCATGCAAAAAGTAGGGCTAATACCTTTCAAATCCTCAATAGACCAACCTAGAGCACCCTTGTACATTCTAAGCACCCTTAACAGTTTTTCTTCCTCAAGTTTGTTCAAGTTAGAACTAATGATGGCTAGGTACTTCTCTTTCTCACCAAGGAACACATACTTCAAGTGAGAAGGTAGTTGTTTGAGTTCAACTATTGGTGCGTCTTTTGATTTCTCCACAACTTCGTTTTGAGGATGAAGTTCCTCCCACCTAGTAGGGGTGCGACGGTTGTGGGATGGAGAGGCCTCCAACATAGCTAAGACTTCACATTCTTTAGGATCCTCACTCTCTTGTGCACTTTCCGGTGGCAAGCTTAAGACTCTTTCAAGTGGTAGGGCTGGTATCTCTTTTTGGAGCTTTTCTTTCACAAAGGATTTGATCATGTCGACCCTATAGCATTTTTCTTTCTCTTCGGGGTGCTTCATAGCTTTAAGAACATTCAACTTCACCACCTCATCAAAGAATTTCAACGTTAAAGTGCCATCTTCCATGTCAATTAAACACCTTCCGGTTTGCAAGAATGGTCTTCCTAGTATCAAAGGGATGTCATCATCTTCTTCCATCTCAAGAACAACAAAATCTACCGGAAAGATGAATTTATCAACCTTCACAAGAACATCTTCAACTATGCCATAAGGAAATTTGTAGGACTTATCTGCAAACTGCAATGTCATCCTTGTATCTCTTACCCTTCCGATGCCAAGTTTCTTGTAGATGGACAGCGGCATCAAGCTCACACTAGCTCCAAGATCAATCAAAGCTTTCTTGAAAGTTCTATCCCCAATAGTACAAGGAATAGTGACACTCCCGGGGTCTTTTAGTTTCCTTGGTATTTTTCTTTGTAAGACCGCACTACACTGCTCGGTGAGCATCACATCTTCATCATCAATTGTTCTCTTCCTTGAAAGGATGTCCTTCATGAATTTTGCATATGAAGGCATTTGTTGGAGAGCTTCAGCAAATGGGATGTTGATTTGTAACTTCTTGAACATCTCGATGAATTTTGCAAAGCACTTCTCATCTTTTTCTCTCTTCAACCTTTGAGGATAAGGCGGCTTGATTTGTGGCTTTGGGAGGTCATCGTTCTTTTTCTTTTCTGGCTCTTTGACAACCTGAGTATCAACAACATCACGCACTTCAACCTCCACTTCAATTAGTTCAGGAGATGAGTCACCTTCATCATTTTCATGTTTAGCTTGAGATGATAGTGATTCATCCCTCTTCATGCTTCTTGTGGTAACCATGTTCACATTTTCATGATCCCTTGGATTAATAACAGTGTTGCTTGGAAGGGTTCCTGGTGCTCGTTGTGTGAGTTGTTGAGCAATTTGACCAACTTGAGTTTCAAGATTTTTGATTGAAGCCCTTGTATTCTTTTGAGCCTCTCTGGTTTCTTGAGCTAAGGAATTCATGTTGGATGCCATTGCTTCTATAGCTAACTCCCAATCAGCCTTCTTTGGAGCTTGGTTTGATGGACCTCCTTGATAACCCCCTTGTTGTTGATTTTGGGAACCGCCTTGCTGATTTTTCCACGAGAAATTTGGATGGTTCCTCCAGCCTGGATTATATGTATTTGCAAAAGGGTTATTTCTAACCTGGTTCCCTTGACTGCTGAGGTAGTTCACCATCTCCACTTGGGTTGCATCCATGGGCACATCACAATGCATAGTGAAATGAGGGCCAGCACACCAATCACATTTGACAGTGTTCATTTGATTCACCGGAGCAACTTGGGTTTGAGTTAAGTTAAGTGCTGCCATTTTCTTTGACACTTCAGCAGCTACTGCATCTTGAATCTGCTTACCAGTTAGTATGCTTTGAGCATTTTTGAGCTCAAGTTGATTCAGATCTATGAGTCCTCCCCTTGTACCACTGGTTCTATCATACATCTCCATTTGTTCATTAAGTGGAACAGCTTCAATGATTTTGATTATTTGAGAGGCGGTTTTGAAATTGATGGAACCACCGGAAGCTGTGTCGAGAACTTGTCTAGTAGCCAGACGTAGACCATTACAAAACATCTGCATTTGAACCGTAGTATCAAAGTTGTGCTCGGGACATGCTGAGATTAACTTCTTGTACCTTTTATAAGCTTCTCCCAAGGACTCTCCCTCTTTCTGTTGGAAACTGGAAATGTCTTGTCGCCTTCTTACAAATAGAGCTGTAGGAAAGAATTGCTCCAAGAACTTGTCTTCCATCTCATTCCAAGTTGTTATGCTCCCAGCCGGTAAGGAGTCAAACCACTCATATGCATCATCAGTTAAAGTGAACGGGAACAGTCTCAATCTTTTTGCTTCCTCAGAGTGCCCTTGTACCTTAGCTGTCTCACAAAGTATCAAGAAACTCTTCAAGTGCTTGTTGGCATCTTCATTGTACTTCCCCGCATACTGATTCTCCTTCAACTCCCGCAACAGACCGGGATTGATCTCAAACTTGTTTACCGTCACAGGCTGATTAGTGATGGTCAGCCTGTTTCGGTTTCTGTCTCGGGCCCCATAGTCTCCGAGAAGTCTTTCTTCAGGTTGGGGCTGTGGCTGTGGCCCTGGTCCCTCCGCCATCTCTTCGTCTAACTGCTCGTCCGTGTCAACCTCTACTCCGCTGGTCCCTTCCTTTTCTCGAAGTTTTCGGAGTTTTGTTTCTTTCCGGATTGCTCGGCAATACTTTTCAACTTCTGGAATAAAGGTAAGTTCAGCTGAGGGCTGGCCTCGCATACAAGGTTAGACAATGAGTGAGTACTAATATTAAAACAAAAATAAAAACAATAATTTTGTTGCAGAGCAAAAAAATTTCAATTAAGAAAATAAAATTCAACAGTGATTTGGCAATCCCCGGCAACGGCGCCAAAAACTTGATGGCGTATTTCGCAAGTGTACGAAATCGTTCAAGTAGTAAAATAAAACGGTAAGACCGAGTGTCGAACTCGAGGATCGCGTTATACTATTGAATTGTATTTATAACTTAATCGAACAAAAGGTTAAGTTGTTTGTTTTATCGCAATATTGAAAATAACGGAAATTAAAGTGATTAAGATTAATGAGAGAAAGATGTCAGGGATGAGTCTCGCTAGATGACCATGAAAATCTAATAACCTAGTCTTAACTATTGAATCAACTCGTATGATTGTTACCGAATTATCTAATTTATTCTTGCCCTAATTCCTTAGTGACAAAAACTTTAAACCTAAAATAAAAACCTAATTCCTTAGTGAATTTGAAGATTAGGGTTAAGCATTAACGAACAAGAATTCTTTTAATGATTCCAAGGGTTTGCATCTATTCCTAGATTACAAAGGCAAGGATCTCTTATTTCAAAGCGTTTATCAATTCCACTTCCGTTTCACAAAATAAACCGTAAATCAATTTAAAGGTGATCAATCAATAAAAAGCATTAAGAACGGAAATAAGAGAAACAATCATATGAATTTCAATCAATAATATTAAACTAGGTCATAATAATGATGTTCATCTAGGTCTACTCATCCCCAACAATGGAGGGTTTAGTTACACATAATTGAGCAATAAACAAAAGAAGAAGAATTACAAGATGAATTCATGAATAAACCTTGTTAAAACTCCTTCAATGGTGTTCCACGATGCTCCCAATCGCTCTCCTATGTGTTTCCAGCCGTTTTTATCTCCAAAAATCGTCTCCCCTAACCCTGAGACCGAGTTTCTTTATATAAGCACAGTCAAAATCGGTTACCGATGCATTCCAATCGGTAACCGATTGGTCAATTTAAGCCCAAAACTTGCGATCCAAACAGTGCAATCGGTAGCCGATTATGTTCCATCGGTAGCCGATTGTGGCAGTCCTGAAAGATGGAAATTCAGCAGCAAAATCGGTGGCTGATTGGTTCAATCGGTGGCCGATTTCTGATCCCCTTATACTTGTGTTTTTGCTCTTTTGTGGCTTCTAGCTCCCAGAATTACATCAAAAATGGATCAAAAATTACATGAAAAGTACCTAATGAACTAGGATGACAGAGTGTCATCAAAATACCAACTCAATTCTTCTTATCTTGCATTTCAAGTCATTTGATATGTCTCTGATCAATTGCATCTTTCTCTGCATTTTATTTCAATATTGTTTGCAAAATTCACACAGAAGGGTATTTTAGTCATTTCCTATGTCAAAATTTCTTTCAATCTTTTAAAAACTTGTTTGAGTCTTTCCATTTGGTTTGAATAAGTCTCTAATTCATTCTATGTCAAAATCCAGTTCCAAGATTGCATCTGAAGTCATTTTGAGTCAGTTTTGCCCCTAGGGGCATTTTAGTCTTTTCATGTGTTAAAACCCTGTTTAAATTCTAAAAATTGTCTCTGAGTCTTTCAAACTAGGTTAAATGAATTTTTGTTTCAATTCCTTGTTAAAAATCCATTTTTTAAATTGCATCTGAGTCATTTTCAGTCGTTTTAGCCCCAGGGGCATTTTGGTCATTTCACACGAAATTTCGGCAGAGAGAGGTTACTTTAAAGTACCTCATTTAGGCCATTGGTTCGTTTTAGTCCGTTTTGTCAATTTTAATCGTTTCACTTTACGTTATTTTCCAATTACCAATTTTAATTCATTTTATTTTTACTTTTTTATTTTTTAGTCCTAAATTCCTAAAATTTGCATTTTAGTCCTTAATTGTCCAAGTCATTAGTCCAGGTGCCACGTGTCAGCTTTTCATTTGTCCATAGGAAGTTTGTTAAGTCCAGTGCCATGTGTCAACAGTCTATTGGTCCAGTCCATACATGTGTCAGCCTATAAAAGGTCAACTCATCACAGATCCATTCACTTCTTTACACATCATCAACAACACAATCACATTTCTCTCTCTTCCTTCCACGAATCAAACACCACAGAAAATCCAGAAAAACTCAAGAACATGATGAACAAGTTCATCATCTTCAAACCCTAACCGAATTCGGTTATCACAAAATTCTTCAATCCTCATCAAATCCAAACCCTAACCGAATCAGAAGCATTACATAACACAAAATCCCTCATCAATTTCACAAAAACAAGACGAATTCACAAAGAGGAGGAAGAAGCTTTCAGAGATTCCGAGGGATTATCATCATCTAGCTCACCTTCGCAATTCCAACGAAGACTCATCATCAACAACGATGAAATCTTCGTGATCACGAAGGATTTGAGAAGAAGAGGGAAAAAAGTTCGAATTCGAAGCCGTAGCAGAAAAAGAGAAAGAATACGAAGTTCATCAGAAGAAGAACAATCGAAGAATTCACAATCTTCTTCGTTCGTCACATCTCCGACCTAAAACACAGGTATCAAAATCTCTTTCCTTTTCTTTTCACTTTTTCATTCGAAAATCCAGGGTATTAGCTTCATACATGTGTTGTTGCTACGAATCAAAGTCGATCGGAACACTTTAAGAACTTTCTTGCAAAAATCTTTTGAATAAGAGAAAAAGAAGAAGAGTTAACAAAAAGAAGTATCAAAGCCGTAAGATAAAAGTCCGATCTACGTTGATTCGTGAGTTTCCTTGAGAAACTAGCCTCAGATTCGAATAGAGGAGAGGAAGATCTTTAGAAATAGGTAATTAGGTCGTGAATCTGGGCGGCTTGAGGCTCCGACGCGGCGGCGCCACCACCGGCCACCGCGTCGGAGAATTGGAGAAGATGACCGGCGTTAGGTCGGAGAAGAGAGAGTCTGCAGACTCTCTCTCTCTAAGAGCATTGTAGAGAGAGAAACAAGTGAGAGTTGTGAGGGTTTTCTTCATATTTCTGCTTATATATGCCATGCCTGATCCTGTGTGCGTGTGTGCTCCGTTTATCATGCTCCTCTTTTGCTTAAGCCGTTAGATCTTTGATCTGACGGCTACTGTGAACTCTCCCATGGCTTGATGTGTTGATCTGTGAGCTGGCGCATGTTTGAGCGTTGGATCGATCCAACGATCCTTGTGCCTTCAGCAGATCCGTCTCCACCTTGGGCTTGGGCCTATTCTGTGCAGATCCTGTGTTCTTCTATGATTTTTGCTATTTTCCTACACTTCCTTACTTTCTGCACCTCTGTATATGCTCAAAATTACTTGGAAATTTCTACAAATTTTTGTGTATATTCTTGATGATTTTTGTGATGTTTATGAGCAACTTGTTTACTGAAAATGTTGATAAAAAATATTCTTGTATTTTCTTGCATTATTTCTTGATTTTATGTGAAAATTCTCATGGAAAAATTGTCTAATTTCTATTTCAAATTCTTGATATGTTGATGATATATGTTGATTGATTTTGTGAATACTTTGCTACTGTTTTGCTGCATGTGTGTGATTTGTAATTGTTTACTTGCTTTACAAGTTACCTTTGTGTATGAATAAATGCAAGAAATATCTAGATTTACTTTGTAAATGTTGAGATCATCATGTTGCCTTAATTCTTGTATTAAAACCTGATTCTAAATCTTAAAAAGAAATTACATTGGAATATGAGAATTATAGGTTGCATGATTCTTGCATTTTATGAGTGAATTTTGATATAGTTTTACACTTGTTTAGTTTTATTTTTGTGAAGTTTCCCATGCTTTTATCATGATATTTTGCTTGCTTTATTGTACCCTATGCTACTAACATTCTCTTGTTTCATGTCTCATACTTTCCATAAGCATTCTCATGTCATTCCATATCCATCTTATTTCTTGCATTTTAAGTTTCACCAAAATTAGAATGTAATACTTAGGACTCTTTGTACTTTACTTTTATGCAATTTAAATTTCTTGCAAGACCATAGAATGTATCTAGGGCATGATGTAATAAGGACAATGGACTCTAATGATGTACACCGACACAAGCACCGACACCTACACACACCTCACATTTAGATATAGCTAGAATATGCATGTTTAGATGTATGTTTAGATGAATGCCTAGGATTTACACTTAGAAAAATCAATCTTCCCAAAAAAATATGAACAAACATCATTCAAACCATTTTCAAAATAAACCTTGGGATCAAAATCCCATTGTATTTTCCTTTTTCATCTTCTTAATCAAATTTTCAATGAAAAATAATCATACTTGACTTCTTTTGCAAAATGACTAATTCAACCCCACTTTTTACAATCTCATGCCCTTGAGGCCTCTTTCTATTCTTCAAACTCCAATTTTCAAACTTAAAATCAACCAACCAAAAACAAAATCATTTTTGGAAGAGAACTACGGTGGATTTGATCCCTTAAACGGGTACGTAGGCAAGGAACAAAATTCCTTCAATTCAACTAAAATAAAAATCCAAAAACATTCTTCTCCCTCCAATTCTTCACTTAGAACACCTCTTAGGTTTAAATAAACACTTTCAAATAGCATTTAAAAATAAAGCGCGCGCGTAGAAATTAAAGACGGTTCCTATAGGATACTATAGTCGTTATGGGTGCCTAACACCTTCCCGTAGCGAAAACAACTCCCGGACCTCGATTCTCAAGGGTTTTGCTTACTTTTTCCCTTCCCAAGAAAAAATAAGATATCACCGATTTAAAAGGTTCAAACTTAATCAATGTTTGACACCCGAAAACCAAGATAAAACAGACGGAGGGGAAAGAGAAAGAACAGGAGGGAGGAGGGGAGGAAGAAGATGAGAGTGGGTGGAGGATTTGAGAGAAGGGAGAGACCTGTCGAGAGAGAAGAGAAAAGAGGAAGATGAAAGAGAGTGGTGGTAATGTGAAATTATTAAAATGCTCCTGCCATATATCATGGTATATTGATGGTATGAAAAAGGAGTGTCAACCAAACATTACTCTTTGATTTTTTTTTGTTACAATCCTAACGAAAAAAGAAAAGAACGGAAAGAAAAAAAATTACAAACTACTCTCTATGAAAGAAAGTTCCAGCTGCATCCATCTTCAGGGAATATAAGTGACCATCCGTAGGGGAGGTATGTTGAACCAAATCGTGATCTGATGAGGCTCCAAGTTTGGCCAAGAAATTTGCACATTTGAATTCCCTCTCTAAGAGTGTGACAAACAATAATATTACTTTGTTCCATCAAGTCCTTTATGTCAAATCAAAACGGCGTAAACATGAAACCTGGAAGTTGGGTCTTTGAGGAGGTTAACACCAAATAAAGAGTCAGAATAACAAACAAGCTCTAAAATCCCCAATTTGTTTGCCAATAAGAGACACTGATAAATAACATATAGCTCTGCATGAAGGATGTCAGATGATCCTTTATTGTAACCAGAAAAACCTGATAAATAATAGACATCACTATTTCGAAAAACCCCTCCATAACCAGCTCTAATGGGTGAGCCCGTGCAACTACCATCAATATTCAGAATAGTGCACAAATGGTTGTTCTTATTCCACTTAATGTGACTATCACCTAAAACAACAATGGAGTTAACAGCAAAGCAAATTTTGAGATTATCCATCATACTTTGAATATTGAAAGGATAGACGATTAAGCGACCAAGTTTCATTATTCAAACACATAATATTACGATGACGCCTTGCCCACCAAATGCAAGCAGCAAAAATGAAGGTTTGGGAGCCCCTAAAACTAACCTTGAGCCAATCGTTCACTTTTATATTAGAGAAAAAATTTGGATCATTAAAACCAAAGAGCTACCAAATTTGTCTAGAGTAAGTGCAATCCCGCTTACAATGGAGAAAAGACTCTTCAACAAGACCACAACGAGTGCAAACATCCGAGGGGGAGATATTCCTATGGTGGAGTAAGGAGAGAGTGGGGACGGAGTTGTGGCAAGCTAACCAAAAAAGAAACTTAACCTTTTCCGAAAGCTTTAATTTCCAAATCCAAGACCAAGCATCATTTTGATTAGATTGAGGAAGAGAGTTATAGCGGGACAACAGCCAGGTATACCCACTTTGGTAGTGTAAGTTCCATTTTTGCTTGTTGTCCAAATGAAAGCATCGTCGACGTCTAAGACGACATTAAATTTGATATGCATGTTGTTTATGTGATCAGATGCCATACGAGGGAGATGAGAGTACAAAACCTGAGTATGTGGCCCGTTTGAGGAGAGCACATCTTTGACAGTTAAGTGTGAATCATGAATGTCTATGAATGGGGGTAACAACCCTATGAAACCAAAAGAACTCCAAGGAGAATGGGGGTAACAACCCTATGAAACCAAAAGAACTCCAAGGACAAAACCAAAAAGAAGAATTTCCAGAACCCGCACGCCAAGAAAAACCTTCTTTGAAGGCATTTTTTGCATGATGATGGAGGACCTAGTAGGTGAATCAATGGCGTGAGTGATGGAAAAAAGAATCTTAAGACCAGCTGCATATCTATTGATTAATGATATCAGTTAAGTTTAGTTTTTGTAAAAAAAATAAAAAAAAAATGTTTGATGATATCTAAGGGCTTCTCATTATTTAGTACTATAATAATCTTCATGGCTAGATATAATATTCGGAAAAATTTGAAATAAATACCGGCTAAGTTTGTAGCAATTGTAGGCTATTATATGTCATTCGGTTTCAACATAGACATATGCTATCAAAAGAGAACAATTACATCTTTTAATTTTTAATGACTGGTTGATTTTAATTCTATTATTTATACTATACCTCTTGCAAGACGACAGCTTCACTACTATTGTCAATGACGCCAAATGATAAATCAGACTTTAGTCACTATGTATAGTCTATCTCACGGTGGTGTGATACATCAAGATTTGGTCATCACAACCACTTAACTTTGAACATTTTTTTTAAGAAACTAAATTAGTCCATTCAAATTAGCATCGGAGAAAATCGAATATAAAATCTTGAGGAGAAGCATACTCCAAAGTCTCAAATCAACACTTTCAGACCAACGCTTAACTTTGAACATTACCATACAAGAATACCAAAAATCTCAAGTTAAATCCTTGTTAAATTTGTCCAACAATTCCAAACGGCACTTCAGATTGTTGGACCAATTTGACGATGTTTGTGAGATTTTTAATGATTATTTGATAGTAATGTTTAAAGTCAGTGTAGCCCCATTAGGGCTCGGGTGGCTACACTAAACAACTTTAAAAAATTTATAGAGGAGATTAATAAAATATCGTTGACTTTTAAATAAAATTACCCCACCTTCTTCTCCATCTCAATATGCATTTAGAAACTTGAAAGAGCTTATCATTAGGGAAAAAATTATCTCTCAAAGTTGTCAAATAACAAATACAAATTGGGCAGTTTACTCTTATAATGGATTAATATATAACACCTAATCGATTAGCAATTCAAAACAACAAATCTAACATAATCAAAATATGTGGGTAGTCACAAAAAAATAACTACTATATAAGACAGACAATAATAGAGAACATCAAACTATCATTTCTTAATCAATCTTATTCATAGAGTTATTACATGTGATATGAAAAATAAAGGTGGTAACAAGGTGGTAACCCTTGTATATTTCCAACAAGAGCACATGCAAGAGCAACACTTAACACCAAAAACTTCAAAAAAAAAATCTTGAAAATAGATTCCATTATAACAAATTTAGTTTGCAAAGAAAAATAAAGTGAATATTAGAGGTATGTTAAAACAATGTCTACTTATTTATAAACAAAGAGAGTATAAGAAGATATGGAACCTTGTCGTCCTCATTTATCATGAAGGGTATATATAAAGTGGGGCATGTATTGGCAAGTGCGTATCCAGTATAAGGCTAGTTGTGGCTATAGCCACACCTCATTTTTCCCAGTTTTTTTATACATATAGATGTTTATGCAAAAGGCTCAAAATCATGAGAGAAAGATAGAGGAAAAATGTGTTATAGGATTGAATCGGGAGATATGGCTCCTTTACACCCCGCAAAATGGATGATTTGAATAAGGTTTGAACAAGTTTGCATGTTGATGGATTGAAGGAATGTGAGAAAGTTGGAGTTCTTTCTTGGCAACAAGATCACAAACAAAATGAGAGTCAACGGCTAGGTGTTTCATCTTTGTGTGGAAAACCGAATTTTCACATATGTAATTGTCGCCAATATTGTCTTTGAAGATTGTTGGTGGTTGAGACAATCTAATGCCAAGTTCAAACAAGAGTTGTTGCAACCATAATATTTACATAAATGGCGAGTTATTCTTTGTATTTGATGATCTTTGCTGTTTATTTCTGAGCGGTGGCATTCCCCGAGCCATATTGTACTTGAGGCAATCACTTTATGAAGATTACACTCATTAGAAGTCATAGAAACAACTTACATCGAATCATACTCAATCCCTAAATATATCACAAACTATTTATATATTTGTTCGTAATATATATATAATATATTCAAACACAAAAATGTCAAATAGAAGGCAAAAATAATAGAGAATAAGAAAGTATAATATCTTAACCAATCTTATTAATGAAATTATTACATATCAGATGGATAGACTGTTTTAAATTATAAATGATTGGTTTTAAAATAACATAAAAGCTGCAAAGTTTTAGGGCTTCAGATCAGCAGGCTTTGGGGGAATGCAACATGGGGGTTTCTCACATATTCTGGGGATACATACAGTAGGAATTGGACAGCAGCGTGGTAAACGACCTTGCACGTTCCCTACCATAGCACCTCCAATAACAACAAGTAACACAACAAACTTCCAAAACAGTTTCAAGAGAGCTTCCATTATAACTAAACTTGATTTGAAAAGTTATGAAAACCGGATATCTTTTTTTTTTTTTTTGAAGAAAAAACCGGATATCTTATTGTGAGTGGTATTGTAAAGAAATGCATATTTATTTATAGTCAAAGTGAGAATCATATTTTTTTTGAAAGGAGTCAAAGTGAGAATCATGTTCAATGTCATAGATGGAAATATTTAAATGTTAGTAATGTGTAAAGGACATAAAAATTATTTATATATTAAAAAATAAATTGGTAAATGATATTTTACAGCTGTCATGTTTAGGATTTGTACCCTATCAAGATCTCACTATTCAGTTGACATCTATTAGACAAAGTCTTAAAAATATTATTTATATTTTAAATATATAAATACACCTATGTGTGTATTAAATTCCGTTACTTAGTTCTCGTGAGCTTAGCTCAGTTGGTAGGAACAATACATAATATATCACTACAAGAAATGTTGCATTTTGCCAGGGGCAGAAGTCCTGGCAAAATGCAGAAACCCTTGGCAAATGGACGTTTGCCAGGAGTTTTGCCAGGAGCAGAATATCCAGCAAATCTGCTCATCACAAATGACCCTGCCAGGGTTTTAGCTCCTGGCAAATGCGCTCTTGGCACAGGCTCTGGCTCAACCCCTGGCAAATTGTGTCTGCATGATTGCAGGCTTTCCTAGCGTATTTTGGTCAACGCAGGCTTTTGAAGATGATCACATCAGTCATTGTCAAACCATGCCAGGGAAATTGCCAGGGGTTAACCCCTGGCAAAATGTGTACGAATTTTTTTAAAAAAAAATATTTTTTAAATGTTTAAAAAATCAAAATATTAAAATATAATAATTAAAATAATTTTAAAAACCATTTTAAAATTAACTTCAACAAATTATACAAATTAACTTCAACAAAACAAAAACACAAACCTAATTACATATTACAAAATTACAAGATATAAACAATTGTATAACATCATTCATTTACGAATAAAACAAATTATGGATAACGGAGACATCAAACATATTCAAATTTTTTGATATATGATTGCAACAACACAAATGTATGGGGACTATAGAACTCCATTGGTAAATTAACAAAGTTGATTTATTAATTGAAATAGCTACAGAAAAAGGAAGAAAATATTAACTCAAAATCATTGCCTTTGGATGTGTACCAAATCAAGTGCTTCAACTCTCGAGTATTAGATGTCCGTATCAGTCCAATTGCATACGAAAACTCTTCGAATCCTCATAAACTTGATTAGTCAATTCATAAGAGCTTTTAATGCAAAAAAAAAAAATATGTAAAAATAAAACATATCATTGTATCTAAACACAACTTACTACAAGCACAGTAAACTCAACTCTGCCCTTAATGAAGTTAAGCAAATATGCAAAGAAAAAGAATCACGACGTCAGCACAGCTAGATACACCAAATGTCATAACCAATCCAATAATCAATACAAGTAATCACAAATTCCAACATATTCTAGTGACTTTTAGAAATTTTAATATGATCGAGTACTTGCATAATAAGAAAATAATGGAACTTCCTTTTGCTTAAGTTGCCAAGAGAATGATAAATCAATTATATGAAGCCAACCAATTAGTTATTGAACATGCAGGAAAACTTAATTAACTATGAGCAATCACTTCTATACCTATTGTGCAGGTTTTATCTAGAAAGTCATACATCATTCACTAAATGGTAATTCTTCAACATAATACATCTGCACCTTATAAATCAAACATGAAACTCTTAATAACCAAGACAATAACAAAAAATTATCTTCCCAAATTCTAAATTTAATTCACCTATAACTAATACATAATTAGTTGGGAAACAATGGGATTGATATAATTAGTTATGTAGTTATTACCTATTTCAAAGGCAAGGCCATAGAAAGCAGAGCAACCGGAAACATCAGTTAACCTAACCAAAGCAAGAGAGGATCTTGTTTAGGATTATTCTCAGATTCTGTAAAATAGTAGAACAATTCAGCGGCATTTTCATTTGTTTCAGTTTCACCGTGGGGCCCTTGAAAACCAGGAAGGAACTTCACAATATTGCATTGAGATGTTGCAAAAACAAGGTTGGTGGATGAATTTTGTAACAGAATGCTAGAACAAATATTATAATCATCTTAAACAAGAATTCTAGTAACAATAGTATTACCACTATGATGTGAACTAAGCCTAAGCATTACCCTAACTTTTCGAACACAAATCCAAGTCAAATGATGTATGGATTCTATCCCAGCCAAAGAGAAACCATGATTTTTTTCCTGGCATTATTCTCTGGCAATATGCAACATTTCTTGTAGTGTATGTAAGGTCCGGGGTTCAAATACTGACCACCACCAAAAAAAAAAAAGATGAGAAACAAATTTAAAAACACAAAAATAAGGGACCAACTTGCAAGATTTAAATTTTAAGAACCAATTTAAAAAATTATGAGGTATCCATTTTTAATTTTTGAAATTTCATAAGGACATATTTTTAAAATTTTATTGGTACCAATTCCAGTTGTCTTGTTTTACTAGAATTGATTTAGGGATCCCAATTGTGGGGGTTAAGATCCTCTCCATTTGTAATTTGTTCCATTTGTTGCAATTTGTGGTGTCTATCTCTCTCCAATTGTGGTGTGTTTTACTAAAGATCCCAATCGGAGTCTGTTTTACTATAATCGCACATGTTGGTTTATTAATTGATTAGTTAGACATAGTTGTTATTATAGTTACATTTGTTGTCATGTGACTGAAAGGTCACGGGTTCAAGTCCTGGAAACCACCTCTTGTGTAAAACAGGGTAAGGCTGCGTACAATACACCAAATGGTGGGACTCCTTCCCAAACCCTGCATATACGGGAGCTCTAGTGCACCGGGTTGCCCTTTATTCTTTTGATTGAAGTGTCAAACAAAGTGGCGAACCGGACACTTCAATCAAAAGAACGTAAAGGTTTATAATAAATATGTCTAACTAACCTGTCTAATAAACCAAACACATAAAAACACCAAAACATGCAACAGTTGGGATCTCTAAAATAAGTTGTAATGTTTCATCGACCGACACTTACTAGTTACTACAACTGTTTGCTCCACAAAACAACTTTGTCCTTGATCACACGAATACATTGAATACTGGTAGTGCTAGCAAGGAAAGAAATAACATTTAGGCTTCTTAACTAGTTACTTAAACAATACCATCAAAGAATCGTCAAAAATATCAAGTTCAAATTCAAACATTATTACAAGATGTGCTTTCATGATAAATACATTCCATGCATATCATACTCTAAAGTCTAAATTATTACAACCGTTGATGTTATCCCCACAAGCAATGTTCGTAACTAAAGACATTTTAGGACAACGCCAAAACAAAAACTTTTCTCTTCATTTCATATCTAAAGACATTTTAGAACAAATCTAGTTTAAAATCAGTATACAAATAAGCTAGAAGTGAGAAAGAGGAAAAACATATTGGCATGAGAATGATGAAGGATGTGTTACTCATTTAAAGAGCAAAATTTACTCTTAAGTTTAATCTAACGGCTAGGATTGATCAACAACAACATATGTTCAAATGTGGATAGAGAAAAAAATGAGAAAGTACGTAAAGAGTTAGAAGAGTTGGACTGTGGGCCCCGTCAGATTTTCAATCTTCTCTGGAACAGCTCAAGAACGTGAAGAAAGTCCAAAGAGAACTTATTTTTCTTCAATTTCAATCATTGTCCTACTTTCTTTAGTTAAAAGCTCAAGAATTATAATAATTGGTACTTATAATTCTTTTAACTTATGTAAATTCGTTCTTGTATATTTCAAAATTTACACATATATGTTCAATTTATTTTTTAAATTTTGCAAATAAGGCCATTCTTTTCAATTTACACATACATGTTCAATTTATTTTTTAAATTTTGCAAATAAGGCCATTATTTTCAAATTTTGAAAATTCCTATAAGTTTTTAATCATTTCATTACTCCATCAAATTGTATACTTTAAACTTTTCATTTTGATCCGCCCTTTATCATAAATGTATACTTTTACCCCAAAATTTATACAAATAGTCCAACAAAGTTTAACTATTGAGAATTTTATTACTCCATCAAAATAAAATACAAAGTTATAAATGAAGGAAATTCAATTTAAGCGTTTAAATAAAGTTCTTGTTTGATATTACGGTGGATTGACTAATATCATTGCAAGCTTCACAAAAATGTTTAATTACTTTATCTAAATACAACATTAGAAATCGTCAAAATTTAGTGTATGTTTTATATCACGGTGGATTGACTAAAATCAATATGAATCACCAGGATTTTGGTAGATCCGTGAATTTTGAATATATATTAGCATAAAATATTTTTCAATAACTTAAAATATTGTTTTCTACTATTGTGTCCTTACTCCTTTCACAAACACACAACTGTTGCTATTTCTAGGGGAATATTTCCAATTGTCCTTCAATGGGACAATATTAAGAGTACACTTTGAATAAATAAATAAACAAATGGTTCTGGTATACACAAACCATTGAACTCACTCTCTTAAATCTCACTATAATCTTCCTTCTAATACAAATGGTTCTCAGAATTGAACCTTTCAGATTTCAACAATATTTTTTTCTCTTTTTTTCATTGGACTCGATAAAAAATACTACGTGCTAGTAAATGACACAAATAATGTAACACTCCTCACACATCATCATTTTGTCTTGCTTTTCATGGAACATGATTCATTCTTACACTCTAGTTGTTCTGTTCTTTTGCAACTTGGATTTGAACTACTCACTTCATGAGTTGAGTTGCTAAATATCTTTGCTGCTTTCATCTCTCCTCCAAGATAATTTGACAACACTCTTTTTACACCAAAACCGCGACGTTGAGGTTTAATGATATTGTTGTTATTGTTGTGGATAAAAGGAGTTACCTCTCCCTTTGAAGGACTAATTAGTGGCACAGGTGAACAACTAGATGTTCCAAATTTTGCTTTGTGTTGAGTGTCTGAGACAGACACTAGTAATTGTTGTGAAACCTTTTTCTGTGAAACCATGTTAACCATTGGAGCCAATGGAAATCTATCTGAATGTTTGGTTAAGTCATCAACATATAGTAAATCATCTATGCGAGCTACTATGTTAAATGCCATGCTCTCCAAAACTCTTGAGTAGCTTTCTAGTATGGATTTTCCAACATCCTGAAATGTTTAAAATGAAACATGTTAATGTGAAGTTGTTAGGGTGTGCTTAGATAAACAATTTAATTACGTGCATAAAGAGAAGCTTATGCACGGGGTACTGGGAGAGCTTATGAAAATAAGCTGAAATGGTTTATGGATACGATATAAGCTGTTTGCATAAGCTTTCCAAGATCTGTTGATGATACAATTTCATTCTAGTTGTTTAAAATTGCAATGAAAAAAAAAAAAAGAGAAGCATGAAACCTTGTTGCATTGGATCTTGCTAGTATCCAATGTAGTTTGACTTAAACCCGGGAAGCGCTGCTTCAATGAAATTAGAATACATTCAGCTCTCTCTGCAAGCAAATCTCTCTTGTCTCCATCAACCATTAAGTCCTTCACAATGTCCCAGGATGACTTTGTAGTCGAACGGCTAGGGTAGAGTGGTGGTTTAGAGTGAGATCTCTGGCGCCATACATAAATTGCGGCTTCTAAACGGTTAGCAATCTCAAGTGCAACATGCTCATTGGAGATGTCTATGCAATCAAGCAAGCACTCTTGAGAGAACTGGTCGGATGTGATGTATCGATAAATAAAATCTCCCAAGCACGTTCTTCCATTCTGAAAGTTCAAACAACGTATCATGGGATCAACTACATAGATTATATGACGCCATAACGTTCTATCATGTATCATGTCTAATACCAGATTATATAGTATCAACAATGTAACATTCATTTTCGTAAATATTTTTGAGCATTTTTTCAATGATATAAAGATCTCAATCGATTTATGTGGAAAATCAAACCTTAGGAAGGGTATCCAAATACGACTCGGGAACTTCCATGTCATCTAAAGCAATGCTGTTGATAGACATGGCTGCTTTCAGTATTTGGCTAGCACTTTCGCGTGTGTGACTCAACTTCTTTCTTGAGTTCTCACTGAGACCGGCAGGAGGCACACGGGGTACTGGGAGCCACCACTTCTCCTCTTGCCGCTGATTTCTCTTGCGAAAAGAGGCTGATCCATCTGCATCTGGTGCCACAATTCCTTGGTCAACATACCAAAACTCCATAGCAGTGGAACTATCTAAAATTTCCTGTTACATAGGGAAAAGTGTATGAAAATCTCAGACTGATTTCTATACCAAGAACTAGCCTACATTGGAAGAATAAAAAATACAATGCTTACAAGCAGCATATTGTCGAGTTTACGTAGAGCTGGAAGATTGATAAAAATGTCTGATCTTGGTCTGCAAGTCATTACCTGCAGAACAGAACATGTTAGAAACATCATAATTTTAATTACCCTACTAAATATATGCACACGGATTGCCTACTATCAAAGGTAGTAGTCAAGGTTTTAAAAAACGGGACGTTACCGCAAAAACGGCCGTTACAAATCGGTATCGGCAGCGGCCGTTACCGTTTTTGCCCCTTTTAACGCTGAGAAAGAAATTCACAGCAAAATCGCCGTTACAGCGTTACGGAACGCCGTTACGACCGCGAAACGCCGTTACGGCCGCGAAACGCCGTTACGGACTCCGTTCAGACTTGAAAATTCAGTCAAAACGTTTTTCTCACTTTTCTCTCTATACAAACATTCACTGTGAAATATAAGCTTAGATTCATGATCAGCATGAAAATCCAATCAAAATGGTATTTTAGTTTGTGAGATTTGGTGAACATTTGAGGTTTTAGAAAATTCAAAAGTGGTGATGTTCTTGTTGTTGTTCTTCACGTGAAGAAAGGAAGAAGAAGGAGTTGACCTCCTTCCTTCCATGTTGACCGCGGGTCCCACCTGCAGTTTTGTCCTATATGCTGTTGCTTTTGCACCCCCTTTTTCATATCTGCACCCTTGGTTTTTTAACTCTATGATTTAGATCTTGTGGCTGTGATGAGCCTATGTAGGAATTAAATTTGGACCCCTTGATGCATCAAGTGGTCCAGATTTATTCCAGCTGAGCCAATTTTGTTTTTATTTATTTCTTCCCATTTTTATTAGTTTTTACACCATTTTTGGCACTTTAATGCCTCTTTTTTATTCATAAAAATTTATGATGTGAACTAAATGTAGTTAATTGATCATGAATTATGTTTAAAGATATGCTATGAGTAGTTATTTATTAGTTAATTTCTTTTCAATCTGTCAAACATTCTATCTTTACTAAATGTAGTCTATTTTTATTATTATATTCACTTTAAACATGTTATAATTATGGAAAAAAAGTATTAATCTAAGTTATTATACATTATATGATAACATAAATAGTTTTAATACGTTTTGTGAAACATTTTGATTTATTCACACCGCGAAGACCGTTATTTGTATCGCAGCGTCCGTTACAGCCGAAATCGCGACAACCTTAACGCGACCGCGATCGCGACCGCGACCGTTTTTTAGAACCTTGGTAGTAGTAGTACTAGTAAGGGATCTCGGTCGTTGATCAATATCAAATAGTTCAAATTTCGAGTTTTCAATTTGGCGAAGTCACAATTTGAGCAGTCCAATTTCTATTTAGCTGTTCAGATAGACTGGTTGTATTGTGTAGTGACCAATGAAAATTTGACAGCAGGTAAATTGAGTCCCTGGTTATAGGAAAATCCGAGTCATCTGATTTTGATCAATAATTTGTAATGTTTTGTATTTATTTACCAAACATGAAATATAGACCGTTCTATTTCAATCAAACGAAATGACTTCCAATGCGTTGACATGACTACAAGATTCCCTAATCATACAAAGTAGAGAGTAGGGCCTATTTATTAATCTTTGTTGAAAAGTACATTAAACTCACATATATAAGGATTCAATTCAATTCAATTGTACCTCTAGCTTACTACCATCAGGATATGTTTGCCAAGAAGGCATTAACTCAACAATGTGATCGCCAACACAAAGAAGCCAATCCATTTCTCTCTGCCACTTTTCTTTCTTTTCACATGGTACAGGTTCTAGTCTCCATAATTGTCCAAATACAGTTCCTACATGTTGCAACAAATCCCAATTGAACAAATTGTAAGAAAAATATTAAAATTGAAACCATAACACAAGAAAAAGTTAACATTTTCTCTAATACAGCTTAAACCTACTCAGGGGCGGAGCTAGGTGGTGCCCAGGGAGTGCACCTGCACACCCTCAAACTTTTAAAATTACACTAATTTTCATATATTAAGTGCACTTTGCACACGCTCAATGTTAAGATTTGCACCACTCACTTTTCTTTTTCCGGATGGCAGGTACGCTGAGTGTTTCTTTTCATTTAATTTACTTTAATTACTTAGTTGATTAATCATTATTAATTTATTACAATTAGATGATACTCCAAATTCCAAAATGTGTGTCTACCATTGACCATTCTTTACCACTTTGCCAAAGTACGTGTTATTTTTCGCTAATATAGTATATATAAATAATTACTTAAATTTTTCACTTAGAGATTAATATCAATACATATACAATTAAAATTTATGGGTAAATATAACTTTGATTCTCCAAAAACTGATAAATTTTAATCTCTTTGTATGGCTTATTATGTATTGGCATCTTCCAACTTTTGAAATTTGTTATTATTTTTTATCGTTAAAAAACGATAAAAATGGTAAATTTCGTCTGTAAGTCTTAACTCAATTGATAAAAATATTGAAATTGATACTCCGCATATCGTGATCAGAGTTCGAATTTGAACTCTCCACTTATATGTGTGTGTTTTCAATGTCAATTGTCACTTCGTCTATTTACCCAAAAAACGTGATCAGAGTTCGAATTTGAACTCTCCACTTATATGTGTGTGTTTTCAATGTCAATTAACACTTCGTCTATTTACCCAAAAAAATTAGCTAATATAAAAAATTTGGAGATTCATAACTAAAAGTCAACTTATATATATTTTAAGTGACTAAAAACTTTTTTTTTTTTAGGGAAGTGACTAAAAACTTATATAACCAATTTTTTATATATGTATAATTACTCATTGAAGTTTCCTTCAAAAAAGAAAAAAAAAATACTCATTGAAGTTTATAATCTGCACCCCCTAACCTAGGGTCCTGGATACGCCACTGAACCTACTATCAATATTTGTTACAAAAAAAACCATACCACACAAATTAGTAATAGCATTTGAGATAGCCAAAGCAGTGCTAACTCCTTTTCCAGACCCTGACATATCTTCACCAAGCAGTAACTTCGCAAACCTTTCCTTCATCATATCTCCTCCTGATCCTACAAAGTCAAAACATAATAAGGAGAAATTTATACACAAAGAAGCTGAATATTCAATTATTTACACAATTGCAGCACAGTATGAATTCTCTAATCCTAAACACTAAACAGAACAGAACATGGAGAAATTTCAGAACTTACCAGAAATTTTTGAGCTGATACTAGTAACTTTTTTATCATCAACTTGAGAAACAGGTTCATTTTCTTTTTCATCTGATTTGCTGCATTTGGACATAGTGCCCTTCCTAATAGGAAATGAAGAAGACCCTTTTGCTATTTTTGCTTGTTCAGTCAAATCTGAGCAACACGATCCAGTGGAACTACAAGACCCATTTTTTCTCTTTTGAAAATTTTCACTCTTATTACATAAAGCCTCCATTTTTACCAACAAGCTTTGATTTTGTTACTCAAAACACAAAAGGGTTAGTGGAAAAACTATGATTCTGTTCAATCTCTTACAACGTGTTCTAGCGTAGTTACATGTGTTAATGAGTTCGGAAATGACAAGGAACGTGTGAAGTGGGTTTTATAGTTGATGATTGAATATTGAAAATGATGAGACCGTTGAGGTTCTACGGATAAAAACATCATAGAAAAAGACAATGTAGTGAACAAACATTGTTGCTTTTTTAAGAAAAGGTTGTTCAAATTGGATTCTGAATGTCACATGTTATGCTAACGTCTCTTTGGCTTTCGCTCTCTGTGTAACCCAAAAGTTACGTTCAAAATAAATATAAACAAATCATTTATTTAACGGTAAGTTAGAAGACAAGAACCAAAAGTTACTCATGTTGACTTTCTTTATTGTAAAAACTCAAAGTTTCTACTATATCCAACCAAAAATTAGTTTTTAATTTTACTTTTGACTCTTGTACCCTAATCTAACGATTGTGCCCAATAAATTTAGGAGTGTACACCCTCCGGTCACTAATATAAACAAAAGTTTGATTTTTAGATTCATTCATTAAATGATGTATGTAGTCTATAATAAAGACTACATACATCATTTAATGAATGAATCTAAAAATAAAATTTTTGCTTATATTAGTGACCGGAGGGTGTATATTGGTTAGGTTAACATGGAATACCAGTCAATCCATCTCTACAAAATGTTGATTGGGATGGGTAATTGGATGAATATGATTTTAAAAATTAAAAATCTATAAAATAAAACGGATTTGGGTAAAACACAAAAAACTCATTGACTCGGTAATGTAAACATTTTTTTTCCATAGAAATGATGAAAAATATCAAATGTTTTGGTCACAAATTAAGATAAATTTTCAAAACTTACACGGTATGTCATCTATATTGAAAATCAAACATACTAGACTATGCATTATCAAATTAAAAATCATTCATTTTTGTTCATTCGTCTGTGACCGTGTTTGCATCTAGAACCTAGAATATCATTCATATATAGATACTAACATGAATAATATCGTTGATATAATAGCATTTATTTTTTATACTAAAGAAGCTACTAAGGTGAGAGAGCAATTTTTAAATGTTTAAGGATTTTCTCTAGTTGAAAAATAATCGCACACAATCAGAATAAATTTTGAAATATATCGCAATGTAAAATATTTATAAGTTGCAAGTATTTTATAATGATTTATCATTTAATATTATCATATTTGAGTTTAATGGTGGTGGATTGACGGTTCAAAACAAATTTGCACAGACAACCAATGAAAATATTTAAAATTACACTTTTTTTCTTAAGAAAATAAAAAGTTGAGTAATTTTTCTGAAGAAAAAAATGATGATTCATCATTTGATAATTTAATATGAAAAAAAGAAATAAAAACTTTACAAAAAAAAAACGGAAAATCATTTGGGCAACCTACTGCCCAACTCAACCCCATGAAAGAAGAAGGTGATTTAGGGTCAATTTTTTTTATCCAAAATCACCCCTCTAACTTGTTTTTCTCTTTCCCTTTTATTGAAATAAATGAGTTTCATATCTATTTCATTTTTTTTCGTGATTACGTCGTCTCAGTGCGACGTTGTTTTGTTCGGAGTTGTTTGTCTTTCTTGTTTCTTTCAGATATTTGTTCGGTTCAGATTGTCATATCAGCTTCGATCTAGCGCAGATTGAATCAATGACTTTGGCGTCGTCAACGTTGCTGATTCGGAGACATGGGTATTCCGGAAACTTGAATATGGTCATATATGTAGGCTTTTGTACTTTGTCATTTTGTACTATTAACATGGATGTTGTGAGTTTGTTCGCATATTCATCCTTTTTGTTTTTGGTGAATTTGCATTGTATAGACGTACTCTATCAATTTGAATGAATGAACATCATTTATTTTTGTCCAAAAAAAAAAACTCAACCTAACCTCGAAATTTGTGTTTGTCTATACAAACCGAAAGATACAACGGATGGTTATTTTACCTCGTCCAAATGGGTAAGGTCAACCAAACAAGTTCTGAGGTCTAAGGCGAATTTAAAAATGTGACCCTTTAAAGTAATTATTTTTTAATAAAACTATTATATTTTATTTAAAAAAAATTCAATTTGTTTCCGAAAGAAAAATTATTTATTAATTTAGCTACTTATAAGAAAATTGCATTTATACTTTGTAGAAGTTTATGATTCCTTTCAAAGTCCCAATAAAAGAAAAATCTATTATCATATTCATTTAAGTGCTCTTCGTAGATTGAATAAAAAGATAACTAAATAATTAAGGGTTAAATATGTTTTTGGTCCCTATAAAATTGCGACATTCTAAGTTTAGTTCTTACTTAATTTTAATAGCTTTTTTAATCCCTACAAAAAAAAATTTACTTATAATTTTAGTCCCTGCTAAAATAAATTTTGTTTAATTATCCTTAAACTCTTAAATTTTTTAACGATTCTTTTTGTACAAGTTTAGAACACTATGAAAGGTTCATTTACTAAAATCTATAATTTTTTAACATGAAATAAATTAAATATGAATTTTTTAAAACGACAAAAGTTTAAGATATAAGTAACAAAAATATGGACGTAGAAATCAAATTTTTGCGATATTTTTTTCGGAGGACCTTTTAATAACGTTCTTAACACGCCTGTAAAAAATTGTTGAAAAACTTAAGAGTTAAAGCATAAATTAAACAAATTTGGATTGAGTAAGGACTAATATTGAGTGCAAAAAATTTTTTGTAGGGATTAAAAATGCTATTAAAATTAAGTAAGGTCTAAACTTACAAGGTCGCAATTTTGTAGGGACCAAAAACATAATTAACCCAATAATTAAAAGAGTGAATCATCAATTTCGTTCCTAAATTTGTACGAATCGGTCAAATTTGTCCCTCAATTTAACGAAATATCAAAATAGTCCCTGAATTTGTAAAATGTCAATCAATTTAGTCCCTCCGTCCAAATCGAGTATTAATGGTGCTGGCGTGGCCGTAACCTTTCACATGTCAGATGCCACATAAGCAGTGACTAATTTGGGTGATAGTGACCAAAATTTTCAAGGATGAAATTGATTGACTTGCAGAAAATGTTCTTTCCTCCCCAACGACTCTTTCTTTCTTCCCCGACAACTATTTCTTCCCCAAATATATAAAATTGGAACCCTAATTTTACAATCTTTAATCTACACTCCAAAATCTCCAAAATTTCTTCCAATAATTAGTGGTACGTTCTTCCCCAATTTAAAAAACTTCAAACCCTAATTTTTTTGATTGAATCCGAAAACCAGAATCCCCAAAAAAATTGATGGAATTGGTGCTGGTCATGGAAGAATTGATGTTGTTTTGTTTGTGATTACGACTAATGTTGCCAAAATCCGTAGGATGGAAGACAATATTACGCCAATCCTGCATCACAGTGGTGGTTTAGAGCGAGATGAGTATCGGAGGCTGCAATATGTTCGTGGTGAATTTTGTGTTTGGAAAAAAAAATGGATGCTGATGAGTTATGTTTGTGGGACAATGCAGAGGCTACTTCAAGGATCAAATTGATTTCTGTTTATATAATTTAAGAACTTATTTGATGGTTTTTTAATATAATGTAGAGATCGATTTGATAGTTAGACAAATAATTCAAGGACTAATATGATAGTAAAATTATCACAGAAAGACTATATTTCATTCATCTTCAACCTTTTTTCATTACAACTTTACATGCACCTAGAACAATACAGTAGCATATTAAAAAACTCAAACAAGCAAATTATGACTATTAAAAACTTAATCAGCCTAAGTTCACTTCCTATACAATCAACTTTGTCCATCAACCTTGCCCTCCAGACCTCATCATTGAAACTTTCGTTAGCCTTAGCCATGGACCGAACCTTCTCCATCAATCTTGTCTTTCTTCCATGACCAGCACCAATTCCATCAAATTTTTTCGGGGATTCTGGTTTTCGGATTCATTCAAAAAAAAAATTAGGGTTTGGAGTTTTTAAATTGGAGAAGAACGTTACCACTAATAATTGGAAGAAATTTTGGAGATTTTGGAGTGTAGATTAAAGATTATAAAATTAGGGTTCTAATTTTATATATTTGGGGAAGAAAGAGCCGTTGGGGAAGAAAGAAAGAGTCGTTCGGAATGAAAGAACATTTTTTTCAAATCAATCAATTTCGTCCTTGAAAATTTTGGTCACTATCAGCCAAATTAGTCCCTGCTTATGTGGCATCTGACATGTGAGGTTAACGGCCACGTCAGCACCGTTAACACTCCATTTGGGCGGAGGGACTAAATTGATTGACATTTTACAAATTTAAGGACTATTTTGATATTTCGTTAAATTAGGGGAAGAATTTGGCCGATTCGTGCAAATTCAGGGACGGAGTTGATGATTATGTAAAAAAAATTACTATGATTCTCTTTTTTTTTGGCTTTCGCACCGGTTTCCGACCCACCAAAGATGGGCGACTAATCTGTCTCGTGTGTAGAGGCATGCGCACTGGCCAAGCGTTGTTCCCTCTGGGAATGGAACCCGGTATTCCCCAGATACGTCCTTCGAAGGAGCTCCTTGCCACTGAAGCCCAAGCAACTTGGTTAATTACTATGATTCTTATAAATAATGAAATGACGTTTTTTTCTTATGAAATGATGTTCTATAAAATATAAATGTTTACAAATAACTATTTATTTCATAAAAAATATCGTCAATTTATAAAATTATGAAGCAAGAGGATCAGTACACCTCAATTTGTGAGTGTATCGTAGAAGTTCCCAATTAATAATTTATAAAATTATGAAGCAAGAGGATCAGTACACCTCAATTTGTGAGTGTATCGTAGAAGTTTCCAATTAATAAATATAGAAAAATCCATAAAAAAATATAGAGAAAATTGGGAATGCAAAAGACATGTGGAATGGTAGCAGCTGCACTCTAAGGATGGAAAATCGGGAATACACTCGCCGATAACAGACTACAAAGGTCAATATTTTTTCAACTGGTCACCATATGATACACAAAAACTAGCAAAAACAATTGAGGCCTTGGGCAACTGCAGTTGGTCTATCCTTTGGGACGGACCTGCAAACGGGAGTATTTTATATGGTTTGAGTTTTGGGTTTGATCAAATCCAACCAAACCGGCTCACATACACCCGTAAATATTCATGGTTCTGGTTTTTAGATATCTATAGATAAAATAAATGAATATTATAACTACATGTTAAAATAAGTAAATTAAATAAATAATTTTAATACCCTTTCAACTTCAATAAAAAATTAATATCTACAATATTTTTACATGACACTTTAATTCTCCTCTAGAACAAACAAATAATAGTGAAAATGAAATGTATGAAAATTGTTATTATAATGTATGTATATTATTATATATTGGTAAAAAGAAGAAAAATTTATGTGATAAAATTTTGTTGTTAAATATTAGTTAATTATAAAAACATATTACAAAAATCATTTTTTTAAATGTTATTCATTGATATATATATATATATATATATATATATATATATATATATATATATAAGGTGTCTTTTAGCAATCCACACCTCAAGGTGTGATTTCCACTTTTTAGTTATAACTTTGCTAAAAGACACCTTCATAAAAATTAGTTGGTGTCTTTTAGCAAATGTTTATAGAATAACTTGCTAAAAGACACCGTCATAAAAGGTGTCTTCTAACAAAACCCTTATTATTTTATTAAACTAACGTTTCTAACAATATTATTACTAGTAAAAAATCAATATTTATTAAGAGTAATTTTTCATTATTCGTTAATTTTTCCTACATATTTACTTATTTATGAATATGAGTATATTATTACAAGTACTAAATTTATATTTATAAAATAAGATGTTTTAAGTATTTTCTTAAAGGATCTTAAGCCTAATAAAATATATTTACTATACTTATTTAATTTTAAATAATATTGAAAATATATAAATTCAATGTTTGAAAAATAATCAACTTTATATATCTTTAATTAAGGTCCTTAAAAAAAAATCTCTTTAATAAAGGACTAAGTTTTCTAAATGGATCTTTTTCTTATGCCATGTTTCTCCATAAAATAATAAAGGTGGGTAACCACCGCTTAGCCACCACTTAACTATTTTACCCCAAAATTAAAACACTTTTCATCCACCATGTAGCCTTCGCTAGAAGTATTCGCAATGCGGTTATATTTGGTTTTACTGAAAGTCATCTGAACAGCAAGATAAAAAAAATGTGTTGTTTGATTTGGTTCATTTTTACAATAAAATTCAAACCAACCCAAACAAAATTAATATGTTTCGAATTGATTCGGTTGTTGCAATTTTTTGCAAGACAACACAATTTTTTATTTACAACATTAAAATCAGGTCAGAAAGTTAAAACAAGTTGTTTCCAACAATGTTTCATATTTTATCCAACATTATAATTTCTTTTTCATTCAACTATGTTCTCGATTTTATCAGTCTCTAAAAGTTTCCACTGAGTTTGCATGATTCAAGATATATCTAACATAAATGTTTGTAAAAGTGCAAGTAGCATCAAATTAGAGCACATAAATAAAATTTTGAAATAAAAAAGCAAAGAAGAATTTTAACAAAAGAAAAAAAAAACATGTCATGCTATAAAAGTTATCATTTAGTTTCCATGAGTTTCTCTTTTTTTGCGGTTTTATTTGGTTTAGTTGGTAAAATAAAAACCGCAAATAGAACTGAACCGTACGGTTGAGTCAAAAAATGGCATGAATACATCTGAATCAAACACAAATTTTTATGTCTTTCGGTTTAGTTTGGTTCGGTTTGCGGTTGGGTTGGTTCGACTTTGAGCACCTCTAGCCTTGATGATGGCGGTGGTGTTATTGTCCCTCAAGGACACACCTCCATCAAACCCCTGATGAGGTAAGGAGTCTAGCGTCACCACTATGTTGAAGATTTATCAAGGCATCGTCACGTTGAGGGATTTGGTTTCCACCTGGCTGGCTTTGCGTGCTGGGTTTTCGTTATTGATCGTCATAGTGATCATTGATGAGTTTGTAGATCTGGGTTGCTACCACCATGTTCTTAGTTGTCATCGTCTTCGTTGGAGATTGTTGGAACAAGAATGGTTCATACAATTCCTCTAGGGTTTTGATAATAACAAAGTATTGAAGAACAATTGGAATACTAACATATGTTCAAGTGTGCAGAATCAAAGAATGAATCTATCAATGAAGAATGAACATATGTAGAGCATCATAAGGATCAAGAAAATCCTAGAAAACTATGGTAGAAGATCTGAAGAAAGGTCAAACATAAGTCAACTTTCTTAGAAGAAGGATGTCTCACAGAAGCTGGAGAGTTACCTCAACAAATTCTATGAATGTCATCATATTCTAAAGCTGACTGCCATACATGGATGACCCTTATATTTTAGAAAATCCTAAGGGAACCAAAAGTCAATGTAATGAACAAACATTGTTACTTTTTTAAGAAAAGGTTGTTCAAATTGAACTCTAAATGCCACATGTTAATGCCAACGTCTCTTTGCCTTTCGCTCTTGTGTAACCCAAAAGTTACGTTCAAATTAAATATAGGCTTAAATATGTTATTCGTCCCTGCAAATAGGGGTCACTTAAAATTTCGTCCCTGCAATCGCTAATCCTTTTTTTTTGCCCCTGCAAAGTTTAATCACTTAAAATTTCGTCCCTTGACCCAGTTAATTACTGCCACGTCACTGAATTGCTGACGTGGCTCTGTTAATTGGCAAACCCATGCGTAAAATGACAATTTTACCCCTGTCTTCATCTTCTTCCTTCTCATTCCCTCTTCTTGCTGGAAATCAAAAAATAAATGCCCCTCTTCAGATCTTCTTCTACAGATCGTCCTCTTCTTCTTCTTCTTCTTCATTTCATTTCATTTCATTCATTGTTTCTTCATCTTCTTCTCATTGGAAATAAAAAACAAACAACAATTCCATATAAATAAAAACCAATCAAACCTCCCCAAAGCCACAAACAGCCCCCACAAAAAATAAACTAAAGCTACTAAAAAACAACAACACCCATGAAGAAACAACAACTGCAAGAGACAGTGTTGAGGGACCAACCACCGGCCGCTGCACCAACCACCTCACCATCAACTTCGGCCGCCACCACTCACCTCCTACCACACCAACAACGCAGCATCGATACTGTTTACCACCGCCATCATCTCCGCTGAATCACGTGTCCAACCCACCTACTCTCCGGTTCTTATCCCATGCGCCGTCGTGGATGATTTCAACAACCGTCGTAGTCTCCATTCAATCACTGCAGAGGCAACTGTGAAGATCAGCAAGCAGATCTGTGCAGATTCATGAAAGACCCATTCAATCACCGTCGGTTTTTTTTTTTTTGGTTTTTTGAAAAACCCATTTTGATGAAGAAAGAGAGAGAACACAAGGGTGTTGCAGACATGGTGCTCAAATTTTTATTTAGTTTCATGCTATTGTTTGTTTGATGAAAGTGGGGGTACATGGATTTATGGTAAAGTTTTGTTGCTGGGAGAAGACCGCAAGGAAACGAGAGGGAAAAGTAGAAGATGAATCCATCCGCCGGAATAGTGTTTGACGCCGGAATAGTGTTTGTTGCTCTGGTGGGTTGCTGCAATGGTAATTTTGAGAAGAAGAAAGGAATAGAATGGAGGGTAGTTTTGTCATTTCGCGTCATCAGAAGTTAATCACATGACCTGGCAGTCATTAACTGGGTCAAGGGACGAAATTTTAAGTGATTAAACTTTGCAATGGCAAAAAAAAGATTAGCGATTGCAGGGACGAAATTTTAAGCGACCCCTATTTGCAGGGACGAATAACATATTTAAGCCTTAAATATAAACAATTCGTGTATTTATCTATTTACCGATAATACTCATATGAAGACAAGAACCAAAAGTTACTCATTTGACTTTCTTTCTTGTATATTGAGCTTCTACTACTATTTTTTTTTTTGAAGGATGAGCTTCTACTACTATTATCCAACCAAAAATTAGTTTCTAATTTTGCTTTTGACTCTTGTACCCCTGATCTAACGATTTTGCCCAATACATTTAGGGTCTGTTTGGATGATCAAAGAAAGTGAAAGGAAAGAAAGAGTAAGGAAAGATTATATGAGGAAAGAAAAAGAATAGAAAGTGAGAGGATTATTTTGGTTGTTTGGTATAAAAGAAAGTGAATAGAAAGTGGAAGGAAAGAATGATGTGTATATTTGTAAAAAGACAGTTACATCCTTGAAAAGTATTAGCTACATATTAAAATATTTTATCTACATATTAAAATATATTTTAATTTAGATATAACAATATAATTTTTTTTTTACGCTGGGAAATTTTTTGTGAAGTATGTGTGTGGACAATTTAATTTAAGTGCATTTTTTTACAAGAGCAACATTGCAACGTTTGGATGCCTTAAAAAATGCACAATGATAATAATATAATCAAGCCTATTTTAGACTTTTCACATGAAATTGATGCCCTTTTGCAGGTTTCCGTCCTTGTACCTGCGGAAAGTTTTTGAGTGTGGGTCCCACCTCAAAACTTTCTTTCCCTACCCTTTCTTTGTCCTGCCAAACAGCGGAAAGGTACTGTATCCACTCACTTTCTTTCCCTATCCTTTCTTTCCCTTATCTTTCCATGGATCCAAACATACCCTTAGGGCGTATATAGGTTGGGTTGGGTTAACATGAAATAGGTATTGGGTCCACCCAAAAACCCTAAAAAAAATCGGTTGGGAAAAGTAATTTAGATGGATATGGGTAAAACCATACTCAGATTTAAAAAACTCATTGACTTAGTAACGTAAACATTTTTTTCCATAAAAAAGAAGAAAAATATCAAAGGTTTTTGTCACAAATCAAGACAAATTTCCAAAACTTAAACGGTATGCTATCTATATTGAAAATCAAACATAGTTGACTTTGCATTAACAAATTAAAAATCATTCATAACTATTCATTCGTCTCTAATCGTGTTTGTATCCGGAACCTAGAATATCATTGATATATAGGTACTAACATGAATAATATTATTGATATAATAATATTCATTTTCAACCTAAAGAAGCTACTAAAATTAGTGAGCAATTTTTAAATGTTTAAGGATTTTCTCTAGTTGAAAAATAATCGCACACAATCGGAATAAATTTTTGAAATATATGGCAATGTAAAATATTTATAAGTTGCAAGTATTTTATAATGACTTATTATTTAATATTATCATATTTGAGTTTGATGGTGGTGGGTTGACGGTTCAAAACAAATTTGCACACACAATCAATGAAAACATTTAAAATCGCCACATCAATTAATGTTTTTAATCGCAAACGGGGGTACTTTATATGGTTCGAGTTTTTGGTTTGATCAAATTCAACCAAACCGGCTCACAAATATTTATGGTTTTAGTTTTTGGATATCTATGGATAAAATAAATGGATATTTTAACCACATGTTAAAATAAGTAAATTAAATAAATAATCATACTACCTTTCAACTTCAATAAAATATTTTTGTAAGTAATTAATATTTACAATATTTTTACATGACACTTTAATTCTCCTCTAGAACAAACCAATAATATCACCCATTATTTAAGTTTTTTTAATCAAGAAACTTGGTTTTTGTTAAATGTAACTAATTTATTTATTTTTTGTGAAAACGAAATGTATGAAAATTGTTATTGTAATGTATGTATATTATTATATATTGGTAAAAAGAAGAAAATGAATGTGACGAACTTTTGTTGTTAATTACATCATCCGTCCTAAAATGTAAGCAAAAATGTGTCAACATAAGTGGATATATCTTATATAAATTTTGAACCAAATACATTAACTTTTGTTGACCAATTTTTGCTTACATTTAATTTGGGACGGAGGGAATATTAGTTAATTATAAAAACAAATTACAAAAATCATTTTTTAAAATGTTATCTATGGATATATGTATATACCCGTGGATATCTCAAAGTCCATGGATGATTCACTTAATGGATATCTGCGCGGATATAGAGAGGACACAAATATCATTTTTATCCAACAAGACAGACACAAATATAATATTATCTGCACTCATGGATATCCATTTATATCCCTACTCTAGAGGTTGTCAAGCAACTACTACAAATTGGTCAATTTACCTCCTTATTACTTACTCATATAATAGATTAACGAATAATGCCTAATCGATTAGCAATTCAAAACAACAAATCTAACATAATCAAAATATGATAGTCACAAAAATAAGTATTATAGAAGGCACATAATATTAGATAACGTATAACTATAATTTTATAACCAATCTTATTCATACAATTATTACATTTGATATGAACCTTTCTCAAATATAAAATGATTGGTTTATTAATAATCGAAGAGTTACGAAGTTTCAGGGATTCATATTACTATGTGGAGGTGGAGGTGAAGGTATGCAACATGGGAGTTTAGGACAATGTATTGGTTGACATTCTATCTCAGGATGTGGGCAACAAGGTGGTAAACCTTGTACATTTCCAACAAAAGCACATATAATAGCAACAATTAACACTGCAAACTTCAAAAAAATCTTCATGAGAGTTTCCATTATAACAAGATTAGTTTGCAAAGAAAAATAAGGCGGATATTTGAATTGTATGTTAAAACAATGTGTACTTATTTATAGCCTAGAGGACAACCTTCTACAATACTATAATAAGAAAAAATTAAACGTTATTAATGTTTAAACCTTAATTGTTTTTTATGTTGACTACTTTTTTGACCCATTGACTGACTTATTATAATACCTTATTATTATTTTTTGAACAAATTCCTTATTATTTTATTAAACTATAGTTTCTAACAATATTATTACTAGTAAAAAAGCAATATTTATTAAGAGTAATTTTTCATTATTAGTTAATTTTTTGAACATATTTACTTATTTATGAATATGAGTATATTGTTACAAGTACTAAATTTATATTTATAAAATATGATGTTTTAAGTATTTTCTTAAAGGATCTTAAGCCTAATAAAATATATTTACTATAGTTATTTAATTTTAAACAATACTGAAAATATATAAATTCAATGTTCGAAAAATAATCAACTTTATATATCTTTAATTAAGGTCCCTAAAAAAATATCTTTAATTAAGGACTAAGTTTTTTAAATGGATCTTTTACTTATGCCATGTTTCTCCATAAAATAATAAAGGTTGGTAGATTCAGACATTTTTTATCCACCATGTAGCCTTCGCTAGAAGTATTTGCAATGTGGTTAGATTCAGCTATACTAAAAGTCATCTAAACTGCAAGATAAAAAAATGTGTAGTTTGGTTTGGTTCATTTTTAGAATATAATTCGAACTAACCCAAACAAACTTAGTATGTTTTGAATTGGTTCGGTTGTAGCAATTTTTGCAAGACAACACAATTTTTTATTTACAACATTAAAATCAGGTCAAAAAGTTAAAACTATTTGTTTCCAACAATGTTTCATATTTTATCTAACATTACAATTTCGTTTTCATTCAACTATGTTATCGATTTTATCGGTCTCTAAAAGTTTCTACTGAGTTTGTATATGATTCAAGATATATCTAACATAAATGTTTGTAAAAGTGCAAGTAGCATCAAATTTGAGCTCATAAATAAATTTTTAAAATAAAAAAGCAAAGAAGAAACTTAACAAAAGAAAGAAAAAAAAACATGCCATGCTATAAAAGTTATAATTTAGTTTCTATGAGTTTCTCTGTTTTTGCGGTTTCATTTGGTTTAGTTGGTAAAATAAAAACCACAAATAGAACTGAACCGCACGGTTGAGTCAAAAAATGGCATGAATACATCTGAATCAAACACAGATTTTTATGGCTTTCAGTTTGGGTTGGTTCGGTTTGCAGTTGGGTTGGTTTGGCTTTGAGCACCTTTAGCCTTGATGATGGTGGAGGTGTTATTGTCCCTCAAGGACACACCTCCATGAAACCCCACTATGTTGAAGATTCATCAAGTTGTCGTCACGTTGAGGGATTTGGTTTCCACTTGGCTTTGTTTGTTTGTTGGGTTTTCGTTATTGATAGTCATATTGATCATTGATGAGCTTGTAGATCTGGTTTGCTACTGAAGTAGCAATAAACGTCACAAGAAAGGGGGGGTTTGAATTGTGACCCTTTTTAAATTATTCCTGAAACTTTAAGTTATACTCAAGAAAAACTTCTTGGTAGATATTAGTTTAATAGATAGATAATTAATTGATTTTATATAAGGGACCAGAATGTTCTGGAGAGTGATAATATAAGCAGAATGAGAAAAATGATATTAAGCTGAATTATAAAGTTAATTTAGTTAGGACCAGATTGTTCTGGAGAATGATAAAACAATATAATAGACCGAATTTAAACTTTAGTTAAATATTTAAGCAGTTGTTTTATCTTGGACCAGAATGTTCTGGAGGCAGTTTAATTTGTAAAGTACGAATTAAGTTAGGACCAGAGAACTCTGGATTAATATGATTATAGTTAATTAGGACCAGAATGTTCTGGAGATAGTTAAAAATAAATACGTGTGATAGTGTGTGTATATTGTGTAAATTAAAAGAGATAGAGAGTAGAAGAATAACACAGGAGAGTTATCCTGGTTCACCAAACCCGGCTACTTCCAGTCCCCACACACCTCGTGTGAGATTATCCACTATAGTATATAGTTGGTAGAAACTTCTAACCAACACTATAAGGTTTTGATCACACCAGATCAGTCCAGAACACCTATCTCAAACTATTAAGCTCAATAGACTTGAGATCTAAGTTACACTTTTGTAGGATGATGATTTAGAACTAAATGTCTCAAACAAAAGAGACTTTTACAAACACAAACTCAAAATGTTATCTCAAAGAGATAAGGAAAATAAATATAGTGAAAGCTTATGGAGTTTGCTTTGTGATTGTAGAACTAAAGATGATGAAGAGATTGATAGCTTTTCTTGCTTTGAGAAAGTTGTATGCTTTGTATTTCAAACTCTTGGTCTTAAACATCAAAGCCTTCCTCTATTTATAGAAGTAAAATGCTTGCTGCCCACACTTGAAGAAACAGCTGTCTTTGCTTTAATTCAAATCCCATTTGCGCTCCAAACTATTTTGCTTGAGAGAAACCATGAGCATTTGCACTACCAGATTGATCTTGCTTTGTCCAGATTGATCTTGAAACAATTCAGCATGTGCAACAAAGAAAGATCACACGCTTTGCAAGCTGTGAGTGTTTGCCTTGCATTGTACAGCTCATGGGAAGTATCTTAAGTGATGTAATGGCATGATATCATGTGTATGTCACAAGAGATATTTCTTTTTATGGATCTTTATCCTTAATAGATCAAAAGCCTTTAAAGCCCATAAATGTGTCCAAATCAATACATGAGATATTCCTTAAAATGGTGAAACAACATTTATTTCTTGATCCTCATGATTTATTCTTCTTAAATAAAAAGTTCAACCTTGTCCTCTTGCGTTTCTTGCTTATGAGCTTGCTTACAGTACAAGATCGATCTTGAGAGTATTCTTTGATGAAATAATTCTCACAAAAATCATTAGTAATAACAAGATGGTTTATTTAATATATGTTTGTAATCCTTAAAACATTAAAAGAGATTTTGGTTCAACATTCTCCCCCTTTTTGAGGATGACAAACATTTAAAATATTTTGCCTTTGATTTTTGAGGAAATAATCTTTTTGATGATTTGCTCCCCCTCAATTTAAGCATACGAAAATTTTTATTTTTATAAGCCAATAATTTTATCAATACTCCCCCTCAATCACAGCATTCAATATCTTTAATTGAAAATGATTGAGTATATCAAAAACAAATATCAACATGATTCATGTTTTAAAAACACAACACAATTTATGTGTTTTTTATAACCCTGCATTGATTAGAAAAAGGAAACATAATATTTCATAAATTTAGAAATAGCAAAGCATCAGCAGTAGCATTATACAAAAGATTTGCACTTAGGCAATTTTGCAAATAGTACCTAGCAGTTAGCAAAATAAGGTGCGCATATCAGCAGCACAAATAGTAGCAGTAGCAGCAGAATTCATAAGCAAGTTCTTAACAGAAAAAAAACATAATAATAGCAAAATAAGTTAAACATAGCAAGATAATAGCAAAATAAGTTTCTTCTTTTCTTCTCCCCCTTTGTCATGGCAAAAAGGAACCAGCAGCTACTCTCTAGGAGGCGTTCCAGAAGGTGCGGTTGGGGAGGAAGCATCAGATGAAGATGAAATGTCAGGAACATGAAGATTGTATATTGGTGGCTGGACTGGAAGGTCAGTTGGTGGAGGCAAGTTGAGACTAATGCTCAAGGCACTTGTTTGCCAAGTTTGGTGAACCTGATTGTGATGAGTATAGTAAGAGAGATGATTCATGATGTAGACTTGATTTTCAAAGAGTTTGCGCATAGCATCACGGGTTTTGTCTGAACTTTTTTCCAACCTTGATTTCTTTGGTGGCCTTTCTTCTTTGGACCCGCTTTTAGGATCAGAAGATGGTTTGTTTGAGAAATTTGAGGGACACGCAGACTGGACAGAATGTAAAGAGCTCATGGGCACAGATGACTCAAATGCAGGTGGATGAAAAAATTTGCTAACATCATCAGATTTAAAAAGAGCAGAGAAATCAGTTTTTGGTGGTGAAATAAAAAGATGAGAGAATTTGGACACTTTGGTGGCTTTGACAGCATTTGATGTAAAGCTTTGTAGCACATCAGTAGCCTTAATCATAGAAGAAGCCTGAGTTTGAAAATTTGAAAGCAAAACTCCATGTTCTTCCAAGACAAGAGATTGATCTGAAGGATGATCTGGCAGCTTAGACTTTTCTGGTTTCGGTTTTCCAGAATCATCATCATTCCTTTTTCTCTTTTTAGACACATCTTCAGAGTCTTTCATGTGCTTAACATTCTTAGGGCAGAATTTCTTAATTATGAGAAGAGATTCTTCATCATGTAAAGGCACTAAGAATTTCTGAAACACCTTGGTTAACATCATTCCATAAGGTACACAACTCTGCCTATTTGTGTTTTGAGCAGTGGCAATCATGTGTTGGATGAGTACAAAAGGAAGGTTTAGTCTTTCTCCAAACAAAATGTGATATAGGACCATAAGATCATTTTTGGTAACTATATCGAAACTGCCTTTCCTAGGGAGGATGTTATACTGAGTTATGATGTTAAGCATCTTTGGAATTTTTTGGAGATTGGCTGAATTGATTTCAGAGGAGTTTGGTTCAAAAACATTGTTGTTTATAAATTCTATGTCTATTCCTAATTTCTCATTCCAGTTATCACCAAACAGACAGTTTCCATCAGTAGGTAATGAAAGAATTGTTCCTAATTCCTCCGGAGTGAGGGAAATCTCTATGTCTTTGATTTTAGAAACAATAAGAGCCTTATCAGGGTATACCTTGGCACGACAGAAGAATGCTCGAACAAGCTTTGGATAATGCTTCTCACGTATCTGAAGAAATTTTGTCCAGCCCATTGCATCTGTGTACTTTTGAAGAACGATCTTATCTGTCTTGAGGGCTTCGAAATCATAATATCTGCCAGGAACGATTGGGCGACTGCTCCATTTTTCTTTGAAAATTTTGTAATGAACAGGATCCATCAATGGGATGTGCTTTGAGAGAGATAGGTTTCCAGAGATGTTTCTGTTTTTCCTTGGAGGAGAGTTTTCCTTTTCAACAGGAATCTTTGAGGAATCAGCTTTTCCCTTTCCTTTTTCCTGTTTTGTTGGAGCCTTTTTAGGAACTTCCTTCTTTGGAGGAGATTTTATAGGAACCTTTTGAGGAACAATCTTTGGATCACTCTTTGGTGATTCATTTGGTATGAAGGTGGAATCTTCACTATCAGAGTTTTCACTACTGTCAGAATCAGAAATATCATACACCGTGGTGTCTATGACAGGTTTCTTCTTCGTTCCAAATCCAAACATAAGCCTTGTAGATCTTCTACGGTTTTGACAATATTGAGACCTTTTTGTTTTAACCCTAACCTTCGATTTTGACAGAGAAGGATCAGACTTTGAGACTTTTTGTTTTTTAGGTTTTGATTGTTTTTCAGTAGAGACCTCTTATGTTTTTTCCATAATAACATCTTGACCTTCAACATAATGCTCCTGAATTTCTTCATTAACAGCTTCAGTAAACTTTGATTCACCTTGACCAACCTGATTTTCTTCAAAAACGACTTCAGCAGACTCAGTATTATCATCACCAGACTGAGTTTTTTGAAAATCTTCCTTAGTGGGTTCGTTCTTCCAAGAAAGAATTGGAAAGAGAGGATGAATGATCATGGCTAAGGGGTTGGTTTCAACTAGGGTTTCAGAAGAGTCTTTTAACACTGAAGAGTGTTCTGGAGATTATGCATGTGCCGATTTTGGAGATGCTTCTGGACTACCATTCATGAATGATGAAGGAGGAGTCAGCAACGGTGCAGAGAGTGAAGATGAAGGAGAGTTTGGTTTGGATGGTGGAGATGGTGGTGACGGCGAGCGCTGCGGCGGAGGTGATAGGGAAGGAGATGAATAGCGATGAAAGGTGGCTTTGGAACCTTTGCCTTTTGTTCTAGCCATGTTTGTGGGTTTTGTGGTTAACTTAGAGAAAGAACAATGGAGTTTATAGAGAAAATGAAAAGTCTGAGTACAGAGAGAGAGAGAGAAACGAAAATAGAGAGAGAGAGGAGAGGTTTTTTTGATTTGATTGATAGAGGTTTATTTTTGATGGGTGGTTTTCCAGACTAATGATGCTTTTTCATTAATTAGCTGTATTATACCAAAGATATGCGCAGAAGCTGAAGAGATTTTGTCTCTTAATTTGAATTTCAAAAATAAAATGGTAATTACCATTGTATTAAAGAAACGTGAAGATCAAGTTTAGACAAGTGATCTTATGAAATTTCTAGATTGATCTAAAGATTAATAAATATTCAAGGTTTTCGAATAATATGTAGTTTATTTTTAATAAAATTAAAACGATCTTCAACTAAAGGTTTAGTAAAAATATCAGCTAGTTGATTTTCAGTATCAACAAAAATTAATTCAATTTCCTTTTTATTTACGTGATCCCTAATAAAATGATGTTTAATTTCAATATGTTTTGATCTTGAATGCTGGATGGGATTTTTTGATAAATTGATTGCACTTGTATTATCACAAAATATGGGAATATTTTCGTACCTTATTGAGAAATCCTCAAGTTGATTTTTTACCCACAATACCTGAGAGCAACAGTTGGCAGCTGCTACATATTCAGCTTCAGTAGTTGACAAAGCAATAGTATTTTGCTTTCTACATGACCAACTGATTAGAGCATTCCCGAGAAACTGACATGTTCCACTGGTACTTTTTCTTTCAATTTTGTCTCCAGCATAGTCAGCGTCACAGTAAGCTATCAAATCAAAACAAGTACCCTTGCTATACCAAAGACCAAGATCAGTAGTACCAACTAGATATCTGAAAATTCTTTTTACTGCAATTAAATGAGATTCTCTTGGAGAAGTTTGAAAACGTGCACACAAACCAACAGCAAAAACAATGTCAGGTCTGCTGGCAGTTAAGTATAACAGAGATCCAATCATACCTTTGTATTCTTTTTCAGAAATAATTTTCCCATTTTCATCTTTATCTAAACTTGTAGATGGATGCATGGGAGTTGCCATTATTTTGGCTTCATTCATTTTATATTTTTTGAGAAGATCTCTAATATATTTTTCTTGACAAATAAATATTCCATTTGATTCTTGTTTAATTTGTAAACCAAGAAAAAATCTTAATTCTCCCATCATACTCATTTCAAATTCACTTTGCATAAGTCCGGAAAATTCTTCACACATTTTTTCATTTGTTGATCCAAAGATGATATCATCAACATATATTTGAACAATCAAAAAATTTGATTTATCATTTTTTCTAAAAAGTGTTGTGTCAATTTTTCCTCTAGAGAAATTATTTTTGAGTAAGAATGTACTTAACCTATCATACCAAGCTCTTGGAGCTTGTTTAAGACCATACAGTGCTTTTGTAAGTTTAAACACATGATTAGGTTTGGTAGAGTTTTCAAAGCCTGGTGGCTGGTGCACATAAACTTCTTCATTTAAGAATCCATTTAAAAAGGCACTTTTTACATCCATTTGAAAAAGTTTAATATTTTTATGAGATGCATATGCAAGAAGAATACGTATTGCTTCTAACCTTGCCACTGGAGCAAATGTTTCATCATAGTCAATACCTTCTTGTTGATTATAGCCTTGTGCAACTAATCTCGCTTTGTTTCTGATGACTTTCCCTTCTTCATCTAATTTGTTTCTAACAACCCATCTGGTTCCAATTATAGATTGACCTTGAGGTTTTGAAACAAGATTCCATACCTCGTTTCTTTCAAATTGAGAAAGTTCTTCTTCCATGGCTTTTACCCATGATTCTTCACACATAGCTTCATGTATATTTTTTGGTTCAATATGTGATATCATAGCCATGTTGTTGTCATTTTCTTTGAAGGACAATCTTGTCCTGATTCCATCAAAGGTATTTCCAATGATCTGTTCTGGAGGATGATCTCCAACAATCTTCCAACTTTTTGGAGGAGTTTGGGATGGAGAGACTTGATCTGTATTACTTATAATTTCTTGATTTTTCAAAATATCCTCATCATCTTCTTTGTTGACAACTAAATCATCAAACTCATCAAATACAACATGCATGCTTATTTCCATAGTTTGATTTTTTTGTTATAGATTCTATATCCTTTAGAATTTGTTGCATAACCTAGAAATATTCCTTTGTCTGATTTTGAGTCAAACTTTCCTAGATTTTCTTTATCATTTAAAATGTAACAAAAACAACCAAAAATGTGAAAATAAGAAATGTTTGGTTTTCTGTTTTTCCAGAGTTCATAGGGGGTTTTGTTGAGAATTTTTCTGATTGAAACTCGATTTATAATATAGCAAGATGTGTTAATGGCTTCAGCCCAAAAATATTTTTCAACATTTGATTCAAATTCTCCTCCATGATCACTTCTCACGGAGATGATGTTTGACTCTTTCATTTTGAACAAGATTGCAAAAAATTTCAAAAGCTTCAAACGCTTCATCTTTGTGTTTCAAAAACAAAACCCATGTGTATCTGGAAAAGTCATCGACTATAACAAAACCATATTGTTTTCCAGCAAGACTTGCAGTTCTAACAGGTCCAAATAAATCTATGTGAAGAAGCTCAAGAGGTTTTTTGGTGGAGACAATGTTATTTGATTTAAAACTACTTTTGACTTGTTTTCCTCTAACACATGCTTCACATATTTTATCTTTATCAAAATTAATTTTTGGAAGACCTCTTACCAAGTCTAGTTGTGAAATTTTTGAAATAGTTTTCATACTAACATGTCCAGCTCTTTTATGACAAATCCATTTATCTTTGTCAATGGACATGAAACAAGTTTCAGCTGGAATGTCATCTAAGTATAAAACATAAAGATTTTTCTTTCGAGATCCAGTGAAGAAAACGTTTCCTGTAGAAACTTGTTTGACTTCACATATGTTGGGTTTAAAGATTACTTCAAAACCACTGTCGCATAATTGACTTATGCTTAGTAGGTTGTGTTTTAATCCTTCAACATATTGAACATCTTCTATTTTAGCAGAATCATTTTTACCTATAATTCCTTTACCTTTGATTTGACCTTTGTCATTGTTACCAAAGGTTACTGCTCCTCCTTCTTTTTTTATGAAGGAAATAAAGCAGTGTTTGTCACCTGTCATGTGTCTAGAGCAGCCACTGTCTAAATACCATGGCTTTCTCCTTGCATTTTGTGATGATTCCTGCATTTTGAGTTAGTGGTGTCTTAGGTACCCCAGATTCTGTGGGTCCTTCATTGTTAGTTTTCAATATCTCAAGATCTTTCTTCTTGAGAAAACAATTTATATCTAAGTGACCACTCTTTTTACAATATGCACATTTTATGAAAGATTGTTCTTTGTTTTGAAAAGGGTGTTCCTTTTTTAGAGCATAGTTTTCTGCTATCCTTTGTTTGTGAAAACAGAAGGACTCAGTATGTCCATCTTTTTTACAGAATGAGCATCTTATCCTTTTTGGTATAAGTGTGTTTTCATAAATTTGATGTTTAGAGGTATCAAAACCTACTCCAGTTTGATCTCCAATTCCTACTTGAGATCCTATAATTTTTTGAAAGGTTTCAGTTGATTTTATAAAGCGAGTCAAATCATTTCTCAAATTTTTGACTTCCTTTTTTAGTAATTCATTTTCATTTGTTTTTAAAAGATTTTGAGTCTGGCTACAATCTTTTAATTTTTCAGTTGCTTGAAAATATGAGTCTTGCAAACTTTGAATAATTTTCTTTTGATCATTGTTCATAGTTTAAAGTTTCTCTTTTTCTTCTTTTGATTCTTTAATTTCTTTTTGAAGAGAATAACATTTATTAGTTAAAAAGTTTGAATCAGATAAAAGATTATCAATAGTGTTTTCTAGTTCTTTAGAGGAAGGTGTATCAAATAAAATTACCTCTTCATTTTCTGAGTTTGCCATGAGACAAACATTTGCTTCTCCTTCTTCCTCTGCTTGTGAATCTTCAAGGTCATCCCATGTGATTAGTGCGGATTTCTTGAAAGGAGATTTTTGATTCCGTTTGGTTAGTGGACATTCATTTTTGTAGTGACCTTGCTTGTTGCATCCGTAGCATGTTACTTGACTTTTATCAACTTCCCTTTTTGAATTATCTTTTCTATTTGGAAAGTATCTTTTTATTTGATCTCTTCTTTTCATCATTCTTTGAATTTTCTTTGAGATGAGTGCCAGTTCAGTTTCTGCTTCTTCTTGAACAGTTTGTTCCTCTTCTGTTTCTTTGTTTTCTTCAATTTGTAAGGATGTTTCGTCTGGATTTTCTTGAGCTGCTTTAAGGGCAATCATCTTTCCCTTTTTAATTGGCTTGTCTTCTTGAAGTAAGACTTCATGAGCTCTGAGTGTTCCAATGAGATCTTCTAAGGCTAAGGAGTTTAAATCTTTGGCTTGAGTTATGGCTGTAACCATAGGTCTCCATGTAGTTGGAAGACATCTCAAGATTTTTCTAATTCTGTCATGAGGGGAATATATTTTTCCCAATGACCTTAATTCATTTACTATAGAAGTGAATCTTGAATACATTTCATCAATGTTTTCTTCTTCATTCATCTCAAAAATTTCGAATTTTCGTACGCCAATGTCTATCCTTGTTTCTTTAACATGGCTTGTTCCTTCATGATGAATTTTCAATGTATCCCAGATTTCTTTTGCCGTATTGCATTCATAAATTCTTTCACTTTCTTCCATAGTTAGTGAACATTGTAAAAACAGTTGAGCTTTAGAGTTTAGGAGTACTTTCTTTTTGTCAGTGTCAGTCCAAGATGTTTCAGGTTTAATAGTTACAACTGCTGTGACTGCATCAGTGGATTGTGGTACAAAGTTACCTTCAGTAATAACTTTCCACATATCTACATCTTGAGACTTTAGGAATAATTCCATTTTCCCTTTCCAGAAGTAATAATTCTTTCCATTGAACAATGATGGTTTTGTGCATGAAAGACCTTCTGGTATGTAAGACATTGCTTCATCCTGAATCTTTTCCTCTAGCACGTGTTAAATGCTTTTCTTCTTTCAGAGACCGGGCTCTGATACCAATTGAAGTAGTAATAAACGTCACAAGAAAGGGGGGGTTTGAATTGTGACCCTTTTTAAATTATTCCTGAAACTTTAAGTTATACTCAAGAAAAACTTCTTGGTGAATATTAGTTTAATAGATAGATAATTAATTGATTTTATATAAGGGACCAAAATATTCTGGAGAGTGATAATATAAGCAGAATGAGAAAAATGATATTAAGCTGAATTATAAAGTTAATTTAGTTAGGACCAGATTGTTCTGGAGAATGATAAAACAATATAATAGACTGAATTTAAACTTTAGTTAAATATTTAAGCAGTTGTTTTATCTTGGACCAGAATGTTCTGGAGGCAGTTTAATTTGTAAAGTACGAATTAAGTTAGGACCAGAGAACTCTGGATTAATATGATTATAGTTAATTAGGACCAGAATGTTCTGGAGATAGTTAAAAATAAATATGTGTGATAGTGTGTGTATACTGTGTAAATTAAAAGAGATAGAGAGTAGAAGAATAACACAGGAGAGTTATCCTGGTTCACCAAACCCGGCTACTTCCAGTCCCCACACACCTCGTGTGAGATTATCCACTATAGTATACAGTTGGTAGAAACTTCTAACCAACACTATAAGGTTTTGATCACACCAGATCAGTCCAGAACACCTATCTCAAACTATTAAGCCCAATAGACTTGAGATCTAAGTTACACTTTTGTAGGATGATGATTTAGAACTAAATGTCTCAAACAAAAGAGACTTTTACAAACACAAACTCAAAATGTTATCTCAAAGAGATAAGGAAAATAAATATAGTGAAAGCTTATGGAGTTTGCTTTGTGATTGTAGAACTAAAGATGTAGAACTAAAGATGATGAAGAGATTGATAGCTTTTCTTGCTTTGAGAAAGTTGTATGCTTTGTATTTCAAACTCTTGGTCTTAAACATCAAAGCCTTCCTCTATTTATAGAAGTAAAATGCTTGCTGCCCACACTTGAAGAAACAGCTGTCTTTGCTTTAATTCAAATCCCATTTGCGCTCCAAACTATTTTGCTTGAGAGAAACCATGAGCATTTGCACTACCAGATTGATCTTGCTTTGTCCAGATTGATCTTGAAACAATTCAGCATGTGCAACAAAGAAAGATCACACGCTTTGCAAGCTGTGAGTGTTTGCCTTGCATTGTACAGCTCATGGGAAGTATCTTAAGTGATGTAATGGCATGATATCATGTGTATGTCACAAGAGATATTTCTTTTTATGGATCTTTATCCTTAATAGATCAAAAGCCTTTAAAGCCCATAAATGTGTCCAAATCAATACATGAGATATTCCTTAAAATGGTGAAACAACATTTATTTCTTGATCCTCATGATTTATTCTTCTTAAATAAAAAGTTCAACCTTGTCCTCTTGCGTTTCTTGCTTATGAGCTTGCTTACAGTACAAGATCGATCTTGAGAGTATTCTTTGATGAAATAATTCTCACAAAAATCATTAGTAATAACAAGATGATTTATTTAATATATGTTTGTAATCCTTAAAACAGTAAAAGAGATTTTGGTTCAACAGCTACCACCATGATCTTAGTCGTCATCGTCTTCGTTGAAGATTGTTGGAACAAGAATGGTTTATACAATTCCTTTAGGGTTTTGATGATAACAAAGTATTGAAGAATATTGAAGAATAATTGGAATACTAACATATGTTCAAGTGTGCAGAATCAAAGAATGAACCTATCAATGAAGAATGAACATATGAAGAGCATCAGAAGGATCAAGAGAAGCCTAGAAGACTGTGGTAGAAGATATGAAGAAAGGTCAACCAGAAGTCAATTTCCTTAGAAGAAGGATGTCTCGTAGAAGATGGCGAGTTACCTCAACAGATTTTGTGAAGGTCATCAGACTCAGAAGTTGACTGCCATACATGGATGACCCTTACATTTGAGAAAATTATGAGGGACCCAGAATCCACATAGGATTTGTCTTCTTCTGTGAATTGTCCATATCATATTATCTGATATAACAGATCTTTTGTCTTCTTCTTTCTATATATGCAAACAAACAAAGGATCTTAAGAACAAAAGGAATGCAACAGATAATTATACTTTTCGCAAAGGAAATTCAAAGGACTACTCAATGAAATTATCCATATCAGGCAAAGGGGCAACATTCTTGATTGAAGCTTCTCGACGACTCTATTTTCACTGGTACTCTTCTCCAACGTCTCTCAAAGATTGCCTATATAAGGTATTAAAGACCCGAAGAAGATCAACAAGACTCTGCTATTTTTACTATGTCATTACTCTGTCAAATCAATTAGCACAAAACACTTAGGATTTTTGTATTCAAGTTTATATCTTAGAAATCCTAAAGAGTTTGTTCATTTGTTCAGTTTACACTACCATTGTTAAATTCACTGTAAGAAGAAATTAACTTGTTTGCTGTTGTAAACATTTAGAAAGTTTTTAGGTAGTGTCCTTGAACAAGGAACTATTGAGCAGTTGTGCTTGAGCAAGGAAGTCTCTTGGAAGAGTCCTAGAGCAATTTGTAATCATGTGTGATTATAGTGAAATCCCTTTGGGAGTGCAAGGGGATTGAACTACTCCTGTGTTGTGGGAGGAACCATTATAAAATTGCTTTGTGTCTGCTTTCTCTCTCTCTCTCTCTCTCTCTCTCTCTCTCTCTCTCTCTCTCTCTCTCTCTCTCTCTCTCTCTCTCTCTCTCTCTCTCTCTCTCTCTTTCTCTCTGGCTCTTTATCTTTGTGTTCTGTATTTATCCATTGCATTCAGACTCTGAATCAAAATCTGCATACCTCAGATTCTAACCAGGTTTTCAACACTAAGAAAAAGAAACCACAAAAAGCCAACACAAATTAACCCATTTTCTTGTGTTTTTCCTCACCTTTAGAGATAATTTATTGTGTTGTTTTCGTCGAGTGTGGCTAGGTTCCTTTGGTCTGCAGGTTCTCATAACTTTTGGTATGAAAGTGATTTTGCGTTGTCTCAAAAATTAACCTTGTATTGTTATTTACTGAATCCATCGAGGTTGTTTTGCGGCAAATTGAATAAGTATTCAGTTTGCATCCCCACTTTTTGGATCTCTGATTGTTTCAAAATTTGTTGAAATCCACAATTTTTAAGAGTTAAGGTTCCACATCAGCGTCGTCTTAATATCTGTATTAGTTTCTCTGATTGATTTCAAACTATTTTGATGTCCTCATCATTATATTTGATTGAGTTTGGACTATTTGGATTGAAAGGATCGTTTTGATTTTTGGTGTTTCAAGGAGTTATTTGTTCTTAAACTCGTTTTATGTTGATTGTTGGTCAATTCATCAGTTTACTTACCTCTGATTAGTGTTTGTTAGAATTAACTAGAGGTTGGATCCACTTGTGTGGTTTTAAATGTTTGTATTGATCGTTTGGGTTGACCTATACTTTTGTATGGATTTACTAGGTTAGTTTTTTCCCCCGGTTTCTTTTTTGTGATTTTTTTATTATATTTTTATGTGTATGTATTGATGCAATGTATGTTAATACTTTTAGCTTACAAAAATAAATAAATAAAAGTGGAATGAGAGAAACGATTATTAAAAACATTAAGAGATATGACAAAAAAAAAAAAGAGGTTTATAAAGTCTAACTCAAATTGTTTGTGATGAACACTTTCACCCGGGGTTTGAACTCGAAAATTCATAGTCGTGTGCGTGTGAATTTCACAAATGGTTGTCACTTCCATTATATGCAAAAGGAAAAAAGAAAAAATTAAGAGAAATAAAAAGATAAAGTGAGATGTATAAAGGTAGGGGCGGATATAATCCAATCCCATGGATTTTCTGCTTCTTTTTTAATAAAAATTTATATATATTTTATTCTTGGTTGCACACTTTTCAAATCATACAACACAAAAACTAAAATATCTTTGTATCATAGTCCTTCAATATTACGTCTTCAATGTCTAATTTTTTTCATCTCGGTAGATCTTAAGTACGTATTGATTGTTATTTCATCTCCTTACAATTTATTATTTCTTCTCCTTCAAATTTTCTATCGTTGCAAATACATTGATGAAGTTGGGTAAGGCAAAGTTGTTAGTTTTGATTTTCGGAAATAAACAATAGAATAAATAAGTGGTGTGAAAAGTCATGATATTGACTCCAATACTCTCTTGCGATTTGTTCACTAAATCAATTCCGAAAATAATGTTTTTTTTAGGGAAATTCCGAAAATAATGTTGTAAATAATGTTTTTAGTTCCAATTTGATGGATGTTCACCAATCAATGAATTTTCAGACTTGGAATTGTTGTGGTACTACGGCTAAGGGATTCACTACGTCGTTGGCCGACAATGGTGGTTGCAAGTAGAGAAGATGAAAGAACAAAATGAGATGATAGAGGAACAAGTTGTGGTAGAGATAAAACAATAAATATTTGTTGTAATGATTTTTTTTTTATACTTTTACAATTACTATATAATTAATAAAATTAGAGATGTGTGATGATGAAATGTTAACTTGCAAGTTGCAAGCATTGCAGGAGTGAGAGTGGCGATCTCAGCATATTTGAATTTGAGGCGTGATAGGCAGCAACTCATGTGTTACATGTGAGGAAAAATTGTCTGGTAATCAAACAATGCATCTATTTAGCATTTTTTTTAAGAAATTAGAATGAAATACATTAAACGAAAGGTGATCCAAACTTTCATAAGGAATGTTAGACCAAGACTCAAAGTATGATATAACCAATATAACAATAAAGGATAAAAAAACAATTAATCGGGTAACATGAATAAACATTTTGTTATGCTGAATAACATGATTGTTTCGCCCCTTCCATAACACTCAAACACTAGCCAACAAAATCAAATGAAGCAAATAAAAACTCTTCCTATAATCGCTTCTTAAATGATTAAAATGTTGAAAATAATCAACTATATGCATCACGTTGAGTAAATGCCCAATTGGCGAATAAGTGGTCAAATGTGGCCAAACAAGTCAAAACTCATAAAGAGGTGATCCGCATTTTCCTCTTTCCCACACGCAATCATACAAAAACCTTGACTTAATCTAAATACAACCACGAAGAATTAAATTATCTTTAGTTGGTAACCTTTTGTCAAAGAAAAGTTTGCTAATACAACAAAACTAATTCAGAGGATTACATGGTGTTATTTTGTAAATCATCTTCTAAGCGGTTGTCTGATATGGAGTTTTATTTTCCAACGTATTTTCCTGTTCTCATTAGTTTCTCTCCCAAAAAATTTCAACTAATAGATAAAGGTGTAATGATCAAGAATCAATATTATTTTTTTGTTTACAAGAATCAATTTTTTTAAAACAATTAAAATATCACATAAAAAAAGTTATAATATTAAAATTATAAGCATATGTAATCGAAATAATTGGGTAAATTTTTTAAATCTCATCCCCAAAATTAATCATGTTAGATGCAGCTTGAACAAGAAATGTTATTGGATTTTATTGTATGTAAAATTAGAATTGAAATTTGGGTTGGTGTTTCTTATTTTGTTAATTGCATTTCTATATTAAGTTGAAGCTTAAAGAGAGAAGAAGTTAGAATTTAGAGATTATTAGAATACCGACCATTATAGAAGTATAAAAGAAAATGAAAATTGAAAGATAGAGAGACACAATATTTGTTCATGCAGTTCGACCAATGATGCCTTCTTTTGCGACAAGCATCTATAGTTCCGTTTATTTCAATGATGAATTAGGGTTTACAATGTTACTATCAATATATACAATACTAAGATCCAATATATATAGTGTAAGCAATTTAATCATAAAGATCGAATTATTATATGAAATTAGAACACACTTACTTGTAAACAATGATTACCGGATTCGTCGAGATTTGAGACAAAGTCTTCCTTCGCCTTTCACATGCTCCAAACTTAGGGTTTTCAATGGGGCAAACCACTAATGAGCAGAATAGTCAGAGTGATGGCAAAGGGGACCTAGCCTTTCTATTTATAACCGTGCAACCCTAGGCACCACCCATCATGGGCCTAACGTTTGGGCCTACACTATGTTTCTACACAAATCAGATTAAGTGCCCAAAAGCCCATTATTAATTGATCACTTTTATTAGGGCCTAAGCATCATCAAATGGATCACAACATCAGTCCGTTTTTATTAAAACCAAAACCAACAATTGATTGTAGCTCACAAAATATTAGAAGAAATTCTAACATTCTCCCACTTGGGCAAAATCAATTGTGTATTTTAAAAATAAAATAAAAATAAAATTTAAAAAATAATTTTTGAAAACGACTCTCGGACTGATAACAAACTTACTAACGTGGCCACTACATGATCCCATGATGCAACACTTAATAAAGACTCTGTCCAACTAAGAACTGAATGATATCGAATCATGGCGGTAGTTATATCCTTAATTGATACAACACCTTCCATGGTTACAAATATCACCAATTCCGTCGACTAGTCATCTGTGTAGAGTGTAGCAAGAAATGATATGTCAACGTGATCATCGACCATACTATCATTTTCATTGTCGGTCCTCAATTTCTCTCAATGCCTTAAAGCCAGAGAAATTATGTGATTTCTCTCAAATGCTTAAAGCCAAAGAAATTATGTGATTTCTCTCAAATGCCTTAAAGCCAAAGAAATTATGTGATTTCTCTCAAATGCCTTAAAGCCAGAGAAATTATGTGGTCCACGGAAAACCACATTGTCTTAGCTCCAAAATAGTGCCAATCACCGGCATAGTGATCCCAACGACACTGAGCTCTAATTTTCACACATAATACATCAGCTCCAAAATAATGTTAACAGCAGGCATAAAGATCCTGTCAACATTGAGCTCAAATTTTTCACATGTAATGCCTCAGCTCCAAAATAGTGTCGATCACCGGCATAATGATCCCTTCAACACTGAGCTATAATTTTTCACATTTGATATTTGATATATACAAGAATTCATCTCATCATCAATAATTAAATTGAATGGAAATTCACATCAATATATCAAAGAAAATAAGTGAAAGAAAAATTCATCATCAAAAAATTGATAATACAAAATTCAAACTCCCACTAACCAAATGCATCAAAAGAATTCACAGTATTCATGTTATTCAAAACGACTCTTGAAAACAATGAACCTAAGTCATTTGGTTAAAAGAACAATTAATGTCAAAGTTACGGAGCCAATCAATGTAATAAATAATTTATTACCATAAAATATAGGAGTTAGGAGCCACTAATTTCAATTTCGACAATTTCTAAGGGTTCAGAAATGCTAGTTGTAACCTTTGATTTTAGTAAATTTGCTTCTAATGCAATCTACACAAGTACCTGGATCATCAAACATTAAGAAAGGTAGAATATTTACTTTGATTAATTTCTCAGCCCTTTCCTTAATAAATATGATCCAAGTGCTTATGTCATGAAGTAAAGGATATCTTCCTCAACATTAGACTTTATAGCAACAAAAATTTTGACAATGAAAGACGAAGCAATGTTATGTGAAGTCAAAGACAACTTATATAAACCATCAACAAAAGATCCAGGGAGTCATGAACTATCTACTAGAGACCGTTTATATAGATGAACAAAGGATGAAGCAAGGTTATGTGAGTTTAATCTCAAACTTTAGTTTTCTACCTCCAAGAGTAAAACTAAAACAAAGTTGCTTCAACAAAGAAAAACAAACAAGATTCATCCTAAATGAAGGTAAGGGAAAAATATTTTTCAAAACAAGTTCAAAACTAGAATGTTAAATCATGGTGACAACTCCCACTGACTTCACAATTACTCCTAGATCATATTAATCTGAAATTAAGTTGACATCTCCCACTGACTTCACATTTACTCCTAAATTACAACATTGTTATATTTTCACATCCAATAACTTTTCATTAGACACATGGAGACCAATATGGTAAGGTACTTTAACTTGTGAGTCATCTCCCACTTACCAAAAGGTTATTTCAGTTCATGCATGTTCTCCTAGAGGCAACTCTAAATCTTACTTCCATTTCTTACAGTTTGACTCGGTTAAGATCTCGATGGAAGCAAAACAATCATTCATTGATAAGGAAAAAAAATGAATGAATTAAAATACGTCATATGACAAGATATAGCTTAAAATAAACAAGCTATTATAACGAGGCCAATATAATTGTACAATCACCTTTGGGCAGAATGCACAAACCAAGGTCAAAACCTTAGCCAAAACCTCAAATGAGTTAATCAATGAGGATACATTGAACTTGGGAAATTGTCACCTTTGGGCAGACAAATTCTTTGGTTCGACATATACTCCAATAACTCCATCTCGTATAAGTTAATCAATAAGCATGCATAATAAAAGCACAATAATTATCCATTGAGGAAATATATGAGACAAAACATGAATGCATTAAAATATATCAATTGACAAGATATAGCTCAAAATAAACAAGCTATCATAATGAGGCCAATATAATTGTACAATCACATTTGGGCAGAATGTACAAACTAAGGTTATAACCCCAGTCAAAACATCAGGTAAGTTAATCAATGAGCATGTATTGAATTCAGAAATTTGTCACCTTTGGGCAGACAAATTCCTTAGTTCAAAACATTCTCCAATAACGTATCCCAAATAAATTTTTAATTGTAAAATGCAATAACCACATTTGGGCAGGAAACTACATGTTACGATTAAAAACATTCCTCAAGCTACAAAAAGAAATTTCATCAATCAATCAATAAAGGTGGTCCCACTTTGGTGGTAACGACCTATATCAACGCAAGAAATTCTTTTTGCATAGGAATCAACAACTCTTGTCAAAATACGACACAGAAAAAAATATGCATTATTTAAATGCATCTAAACTGGTCAATATCGTCTCAATTTGCATTCATCATAATTTTGTTTGATACAATGCGGTAGAAAAGTACGTTAAAAGCACATAAAAGAAAATCAACATGTAATCATGTGCTATCTTTTGGAAGAGTAACTATTACCGCTAAACTCATAATCTCATCAACAAGTAAATATTTAAATCAATTACCAACGCAGCGGAAATATGTGAGACTTAAATTTCACCACCATTGAGGATAAAAGACAAAATAGTCATAAAAAAATATTTAAGAAAAAACTATAATATCCTCAATGTAAGTCTCCATAATAAACAAAAGAGTATTCATCAACAAAGGATGTTTGTTTCTCAATTATATATAATTGACATGTAAGATTCTCCCACTTGATAGAGAATGATAGTTAGATTTTCAATCCAAGACTTTAAAATATTTAAACAAATATTCAACTATATTCTCTATCACACAATGGTCATGTCAATTAATATTACACCAATAAGATATCCACATCCCTTATATAATAAGGGAACAAGTGTAATCAAAGTGTAATCAAATTCAATAAAAAGAATTTAAATTAACTAAACCATGACTAACCTCAAAAGGTGTAATGAATTCTCCTTGTATGTAGAGTCATTAATTAAGCTTCGATGACTTAGAGAAAATTCCGCACAATTTGGCATATTGTCATCTCAATTGGTTCATAATTCAACAACAAACCAATATAGCAAAAGAAAGACTCTCATAATACATCAATAAAATACAAGGATAACAGTTTTTGATTGCCTTAAGAATTGCTCGAAAATTATCTTTTATGATATTCCACAATTGAGCATTCAAATAAGAACGAGGCAACATATAATTTAATAATTATAAAATCATATACATTGATATTTGGTGCTATGATTGATAAAATTGAGTGTAAATAATTTCACAAATACAACACTTTAATAGAATAATTCACTTCTATAAAAGAGAATTTTACAAATAATATTTTAGACTCATCCTTGGGAATATATATCTCAAAAAAAAAGATTTTACATATTTCACAAAATAAAATTTATTCCCATAAATAAAAATGTGAAAACAATGTTTGGAAATTATTTCCAATCAAATTACTCAATTTTAAAAACAAATTAATCCACCAAAATCAAATCAAATCCTTTTGAAAATACAAAATTTGATCCATAAAATATTGATTATGGTGTTTCCTTCCAGATTTGAGATAAAATAAAATTATGCATGATGGAATATTCATATAATAATCATGCCAATGTTTATTCACATTAGATGCACATGCACAATGAATCACAACATGTGAAATTTGTTTCAAAAACCGCAAACCTTATGGCAACAGAAACAAATATAACATCAATTTTTAGTGACAAAAACAACATTAAAAGGAGTAGCACAAAAATACACGGTCTTAATTTGAACATGACTACTCAAAATTGTCTCTGGATCCACACATGCAATTGTAATTCAATCATGATAAACATATTTTTAAAGCAACTTCAATCTATGCATAAACCAAATCTCAAATCCAGTCAAATAATAGAATAGAAACTATAGTCATATATAAAGGAAACTATCCATAAACTTAACAGAAGAATGAGCCACACAAAAATGGATCAATTTACCAATTTCACATGTATTAATACATCTTTGACACATATAAAAATAATAATAATTGAGCAAACAATTATTAAACTCAAACCATCTTTCATATTGATCAAGAAAATTTTCCAAAATTCCACAAAGAAAACAATCAAATCTCTTGTTCAAGTAATTTCAATGAAAATTGTTTGCCAGATATTCAAAGACCAAGCACATACAACAATAGGAAATATTTTATTTTAGTATGAGTCACATAATTTTGAAAATTGAAACAATTTCAATAATTCATTTTGAACATGAAAAACCAAATCTTTCAATTCAAAGCTTCAAACTGAATGCTCAAAACAAGAACAAATTCTTGAAAGCAAAGTTGAACTTTTTAAACAAATATGCAAATTCATCATGAAGTACAGACCATATATAAAAATATATCAGCCCAAAAAATACCAAGGTGAAAAGAATATCAAATTCCAAGATATGACAACGATTTTAACAAAAATGAGCCAAAGTGAAAATATTTAATTCTAAATCTTTAGAAACATATTACTCAAAATTAATCGATATCCATATCCAATTTAGGAACTTGAATTCAATTGCATGATGAGAAGCAATTTTTTTTTTTTTTTAACATATCAATTCAATCAACTCATGCCAAAATATAAATATAAATTCTTTCTAATTTAAAACAGAAACATTCAAAGCATGAGAGATACATCAAAGTTGCCAAATACTTCAAGAAAATAAAGAAGCCATGCTGATCCAACAACAATGTTAAAACAAAACATGTCCACTTATATAAACCGGAAAAGTCCAAACAATACCAACATGAATGAACCAACTTGATCATGGTTGTTATAAAACCCATAAACGATACTTGCATCACATGAATGCACATAAGAGGAGATTGTTGTTTGGATCGAAACATATAAGAAAAGAATAATTTCGGCACTTATTCATAGTAGTAATAAAATATTAATACCATGAATCAAACAAAAAACTGAAATTAGTTCACGTACGTCGCCGGTCCTTAATTTTAGCAACTAACAGCGATTTCAAGTATCATTGATAAATTTTGATGAAACCAACACATGAATAACTCCAAATTAAATGGTGGTTTTTAAACGAGAGGACATAGTTATATTACTCATGCAGGCTTATGAATTTGAATAGTGGTTGAATACTGGAGTGCCAATAACTATGGAACGCTTGAACCAAATTCATCAAAATCGTTAAAGTATTGTGGGATTATATTATAAACAAATGCTTTCAATCAAAATAAACAAAACTAAAGAAATCGCACACACTAAGAAGGTTGTCAATGGAAGGAAGAATAATAATCCGGAATTGAAACCAAAATCCCAGACACCGGCAATCGTTGAGTTCACACAAAATTGAGGAAATTTAACCAACTTCACGTTGGAAAGAAAAATTAACTTTGAAAACCCCAAATTATATATCATGACGGAAAGATCAAATTTAAAATTAGGGTTCTAAATCATATAATATTAGGCTCTGATACCACATGTAAGCAATTTAATCATAAAGATCGAGTTATTATATGAAATTAGAACACACTTACTTGTAAATAATGATTACCGGATTCGTCGAGATTTGAGACAAAGTCTTCCTTCGCCTTTCACATGCTCCAAACTTAGGGTTTTCAATGGGGCAAACCACTAATGAGCAGAATAGTCAGAGTGATGGCAAAGGGGACCTAGCCTTTCTATTTATAACCGTGCAACCCTAGGCACCACCCATCATGGGCCTAACGTTTGGGCCTACACTATGTTTCTACACAAATCAGATTAAGTGCCCAAAAGCCCATTATTAATTGATCACTTTTATTAGGGCCTAAGCATCATCAAATGGATCACAACATCAGTCCGTTTTTATTAAAACCAAGACCAACAATTGATTGTAGCTCACAAAATATTAGAAGAAATTCTAACATATAGTACCAGTGTTCCAGCGTCTGCGACGCTATGCTAGGAAGAGAATGAGTAAAAATGAAAGGAAGAAGAGCAATTTTCAAAAAAAGTTGCTTCTCGTTGGCCCATGTCGATATTGGCGAACCTGCAATGCAAATCTCAGCTCCCATTCCTCATGACCACATAATGTTTACATTTCAAATAGGAAATTCATGGATGCAATATTTGAGACATAGTCAACTAAGCTATTTATATTCACTATTTATCGTCTTTTTAAAGGTTGAATCTAACTTCTAGACTCAAATGTCTCCCATTTAAATTATTTTTTAAACATTAAAAATATCCATTTCAAAATTAAAGAGAAAATTTCAAACATATTTTTGAGTGATTTGTATATTGTTAGAATTTGTAAAAGGACATAGAGCATGAGTGACAAAAGAACTGAGGGCATCATTGGTTTTATATTATTAAAAATAGGATGAAATAAATGTCGGTTTTCTATATTTTTGCCATTGAAGTTGATGTGATAAAGTCATGATACGCATATGGGAGTAGTTTGATCTTTATTTATTCGACACTTAACAACTTTGATTTCCAGAAATTTCAGTCCACGTAGGATTTGATCGCATATAGATAGAGGCATATAGATAGAGCTCCTCGTGTAATTCACTTGGATTAACACGTTTGAGAAATACTTACTTGGTCACAAACACAAATAAAATATGGTTAGGTACGTACACACATAAATTGAAAAATTAAATGAGAAAGTAATTGAATGAAGCGATTAAATTCTTTCTCATTTATTTTTTTTCAATTTATGTAAGCATGTCTAACATTTTTCATTTGTATTCGTGTCCAAATAAAACTTGTTCAACAAGTTCATAGTAATCACATTTTTTTTCTGCATCACATATAGTTCTCTCTATTTTTTCTTCCAATATAAAAAGTGGAGTTATTACTGAGTTCCACCACATTTTCCTACCTAGTAGTACTCACATTCTCTCTAACTTTCCTCTTCAAATTTCTTATTCCAAAAAACAAAATCAATCAAAAAAATCACTACACACTTCCACCAAGACCTTCCCTCTTACCATAATAGGAAACCTTCTTAAACTAGGAAACAAACCACACCATTCTTTAGCAAAGCTTTCCAACATCCATGGTCCAATAATGACACTAAAATTAGGCCAAGTAACAACCGTAGTAATATCCTCAGCAGACATAGCAAAAGAAAGTCCGCAAACACATAGCAAATTAATTTTTTGTCGGACTTTTTCCCTATGTTGAAGATTTTTTTATATGCATAGTATTAAAAGGCGTTCTTTTGTTTCTGTTAAGAAGGTTTTGAGTATTTTTAGGGTATTTGTTGGGGAAAGGTTGAAGTTGAGGGAAGGTATTGGTTCAATTGGGAATGATGATGTGCCCGATGCTTTGCTTAATATTTCTTCGGATGATGGAAAGATTGAGATGGATAAGATTGAACATTTATTGTTGGTATGTTTTCTATGATTCTTTCTCTATTTAACTAATTGAATCTTTGGTATCAAAATATTGTGTTATTATATTAGTAAATGTTTGAATTGGCGGTGAGATTCTTAAAGCCGTTGTGATTTTGAAAAAATCTATAGTTTGAAGCTTCTATAAAATCACATTGGAAACAATGATTTTGCCAAACTTGCCACTTGTTCGAACATACACTTATAAAGGCAAGTTCTACATTGGACCAACACCATGAACTAGTACTTGAAAATTGGCCAAAACATCAACAACGACAGACCTTGCTCTTTTAAAGTAGAATTTTTTACGCTTCTCTTTATGCTCAAAACTGAAACGATGACCTGTACCAATTTGACAAAAACAAGAGAAAACAAATAAACTAAGTTTTGAGGCACACACATGTCTTATTTCTCTTGTTTTTTGCCAAATTAGCATGTCACTCTTAGTCACAACAAGGACATCGTTGAACTTATATTTTTGAGAGCTAACGTAAGTCAAGTCATAATTAGAGTTTCAAACAATTTTTAAATGTTGGTCCATCGTAGACCACCTTCCAAAATTTCAACCGTAAAACTTATATATATTAATTTTAATATTAATTCCTCGATAAAGCTTATAATTTCATAGACCAAATTAGATATTAACTCAAAATTCCATGATCTAAATTTTTACTAAATAATTTTGGTGTATATACCATAATATATTTGTTGCAAAAACAAACACAACAACATACTAAAATGGGCAATGACAAAGTTAATGCACAATCCAGAAGTCATGTCAAAAGTACAAAAAGAACTCGAATAAGTTGTTGGCAAATGTATTCCAATACAAAAAACATACATAGCAAAATAACCTTACATGCAAGCAGTTATAAACGAAATCTTTCTTTTGCATCCACCAGTTCCCTTATTACTACCTCGTAAAGCAGAAACATATGTTGAAATAGGTGACTACATTATTCCAAATAAATAGGACAATCATAATGTTTTTGTACAAGAGAGGTTTTTGGATATGTTAAAGGACAACATTTTAAGCTAATTCCATTTGGTTTCGGAAGAAGTGTTTGTCTGGGTTTACCTTGCTATTAGAATGTTGCATTTGATGTTGGGATCTCTGGTTAATTGTTTTAATTGGAAACTTTAAGATGGATTGAATATTGATGATTGATGAATTAAACAAAGAAGATGAATATGAGATTATGTTGGAAAAATTTTAACCAATGAAAATTGTTCAAATCAAGTTGACTAAACAATAACCTAGCATATATGCACGATTCACTCCCACATGGTGCAGTAAAAAATTTGTTATGTATAAAAGTGTTACCTCATGCGATCGATGGTACATTCTCTTAGTTAAAAATATTTTACCACACTACACCGTGAAAAGGATCTGAATCCTACATGCACATTTGTTGTTCTAATAAAAAAAACATTTAGTTTCAAATGTAAGTTAGTTTTTTTTTGGTAACATTCAAATGTAAGTTAGTAGACGTTTCATTTTTGATGTACACCATCCGATCACTAATATAAGCAAAAATCCACTTTTTAGATACATTCAATTAATGATGTATGTGACATATAATAAAGACCACATACATCATTAATTGAATGTATCTAAAAAGTGGATTTTTGCTTATATTAGTGACCGGAGGGTGTACTTTGTTATAATAAATATTTTCAACAATTACTTTCTTGAAAAAAATTAATGTACATAAAGTGGTTAGACCACGTGGATTTTAATTAATGAGATAATGATTTTTTTTTGAGAGGTTTAATGAGATAATGATTGTTGAGTGAGTGTTAAAAATAGAATTTCGATTTTTTTTTGACCAAAGAATTTCGAATTATAATACCCCTTGTTGTAACCTTTTGTATTAGTGTCGTAGGTGTCTAAATATGGTCTATAATCCAGTCCCCAAGCTTCTTAATTTATTGTCATGGTTATTAAGTCACTTTACTCAATCCCTCCGGAAAGAAATTCTTCTTACTTATGTTGCATCCAATGAGAAATTAAAGAGGGGGGTGATGGCAAAAGTTATGGTGCATAAGCCATCACAACCTTCATATTTCACTTATGTGCCCTTTCAATCCAACGGCTACAGTTTCACACTTTCTCACTCCATCCAACGCTTCAGATTTCTCCATCAAAGAAACTCTACTACTCTTCTTCTTCTGCACCACCGCTTCCAAATCCACCGGCGCCGGCGCAGGAGCCTCCGCATCGGAATATCCCTCCGGTGGAAAACCCTATCGTATCCCAAAGCTTCACAAAGCTTTTGCTGTTGGCGATTTCCGATAGCGAAAATATATCGGTAATGCTACGACGACAACTGCGTAGAAATCCGTCGCCGTTGCCAGCTCCTTTTAATCGAAAATATTGACCCGATCTATTTTCATCTTCTTCTTCATCATCGTCTTCGGATTCCGATGACGTGGATGACAACGAGCAGGTTTCGTCATCGCTGTCGCTGAAATCATCTTCGGCTATGAGAGGAGGAATAGAAGAAGTTTTTTTGGGGAATCTGATGATGAAAATGGTGTCGAAGAGTGAAGAATCAGTGGGAGCAAAGAAAGTGAAAGAGTTTGTGGCGTTTGAATTAGGATCAAGGAAACCATTAAGTACATCTAATGGTTTTGGAGTACAACTCACAGAAACCATTTCCACAACAAAATGGTTTTGGAGTCCAACTCACAGAAACCATTTCCACTGCAAAATGGTTTTGGAGTCCAACTCACAAAAACCATTTCCACTGCAAAATGGTTAATGTGCTGGGACTTATGTAAGGTGCATAAGGATTTCCTTATGCACCATAACCGCTCCCGGAGATGATACATGCAAGCCTCTATGTGTCAAAATTTGAGAATTTTGGGTGAGTGAGGGTTTTGGGAGAGAGAAAAAAGAGTAGATCGCTAGGTCCGAAATTTTTTTATCCCTTTTTTACCCCTTTTGCCCATACTTCAGCCTATTGTAACTACCATTATGTCACTAGTTTGATTCCTTAGTACTATATTGTCACTACACTATTAGTGAAAAATAACTTACGAATCCCGCATACCCAACACGGAGACGTATCCGTAATGGATATCGATACTCTATGGATAATCACGGATACGTACTCACGAAGTATCAGAATTAATTGTTTTAATTTTTTTTAAATTTGTTTTTATCAAATACCTATATGATACTCCACATATACTCATAAGATACTTCACAAATATGTATCCTAGAAAAGATGAAAGGTAAAAAAGTGAGACAATGTTGTGGAAAGTTAGTGGAGATGTATATGATTCAATTTTAGGTATGAAAGAGTAAAATTGTTTCTCGATAAACCACTTAAAACTATGCTTTTTGTAGATGAAAGTAACGAGAGAGATGAGATTCAATTAATCAATATTAGACAAAATTTGTGTTGAATTCTTTTAATGATGTTTATGTTGATATTCTAACATATGAATTAAAATTGAATATGATATGTACTAAAACTTTACATTTTTTTATTTTGATAAAGTGTATTATTTTCAAAATTTGTGACTTTTATAATAATATAATAATTAAGAGTAATTAATGCTTATTTTCTTCAAATATTTTACATGCATATAAGTTTTAGTATAAAAAAATTGTTAACGTATCTTAGTTGTGCCATATCCTTAAAATTTTCGTGTATCTGCGTACCCGTATCATATTGTACCCGCACCCATATCACGTATCAAGGTTTCATAAAAAATAACTATCATATCCTTCATTTTCATTTGAAATGACTAAGTTATCCCTTTTCATTCATGCTTGGTTAATTTATCCAGATTTTTTTTTGTCAAATTTTATCCAAATTTTAATTCATTCTTACTTCATTGGTTAATTAAAAAATTAAAAAATTGGACCGTTACATAATCAAAATTTGTGTATAGTCACAAAAATAACTATTAAATGAGGAAAACAATTCTACGTGAGCTTAACTTAGTTGGTAGGGATATTATATATTATATGTAGGGGCTGAGGTTCGAACTCCGGATACCACACTTCTCTACATTTAAAATGTGTGACCTCTAACTACTAGGTTACTTGACAAAAAAAAGAAAGGAAAACAATAATAGAGAATTTGAACCTATAATTTCATGACCAATCTTATTCGTATAGTTATTACATAAGAGATGAACCCTTCTTAAATATAAAATGACTGGTTTATTAATAATAGAAGAATTACAAACTTTTTTAGGGATTTATACTACTGGATGGAGGTTTGCAACATGGGGGTTGAGCACAGAACATTGGTTGACATTCTAGACCAGGATGTGGGCAACAAGGTGGTAAACCTTGTACATTTTCAACAAGAGCACCTGCAATAGCAAGAATGAACACCACAAACTTTAAAAAATTCTTCAAAAAAGTTTCCATTATAACAAAGTTTAGTTTGCAAATAAAAATAAAGCGGATATTTGAATGGCATGTTAAAGTAATATCTACTTATTTATAGACAAAGATAGAATCATCAAAAATATCATAGTCAAAAATATTTTGACGTTTTTAATGTGCAAACCATAATTGTTTTTTTATGTTGACTATTTATTAGTTGACTAACTTTTTTTGAAGGATTAGTTGACTAGCTTATGACAACTTTATTTTTACAAGTAATTTATGATACTTTTTTTTTTTCCAACAATATCTATTACTAGTCAAGATAAAAATATACTTCCTCCGATCCTATTTATAAGAGAAAGTATGTGGTTCAAAATTTAGTCCAAATACATCAACTTTTGTTGACTCAATTTTCTCTTATAAATAGGACCGGAGGGAGTAATATGTATTAATTAAGAATAATTTTTAATTCTTCATTAGTTTTTTTAAGTAGTCTATTGGTTCGAATCATAACCTTTGCATATATAATGTGATGCCCTTACCAACTGGGTTATTCTCACGAAGAATTTTTTGTCAATTTTCTTTTTACTAGTAATAAATATTGTTAGAAACTAGTTTTTTTAAGAAGCTAAATTAGTCCACTCAAACAGTCTCGGGGAGAATCAAACCTGAAATCTTGAAGAGGAGCCCACTCTTAGGTTCCAAGTCAATACCACGAAGTCAATCCAAGTGGTGTTATTGTTAGAAACTAGTGAAAATTATACACTACTCAAAAAAATTAATTCTTCATTAGTTTTACCTATATATTTACTTATTTATGAATTTGAATATATTAGTACAAGTATAAAATGTATATTTACACAACTGATAAAATATATTAATACACTTATTTAATTATATATATTTAAAAAAAATAAACTTAGTATTCAAAAAATAACCAACATTATATTTGTCTAATTAAGGACTAAGTTTTTCAAGTAGATCTTTCCTTACACCTTGCTTCTCCGTAAAAAAATGAAATGGTAGAAACGATTGTAAATTCTACCTCAATTAATAATGTCGAAATTGTCTATGCTTCTGTGTAAATTCGAACTCAAAAACTCACAGCTGTGTATGTGTATTTCAATGATACTTGTCATTTCATTTGTAGACTAAAATAGAGGAAAGAGGTAAAGAGAATGAAATGGGATGTAGAAAGCTAGGGTGTGATATAATCCAATTCCATAGATTATCTTCTACTTTTTTTTTATAAATTTTATATAGATTTTCATCTTGGTTATACACTCTCCAAACCGTATAACACCAAAACAAAATACTCTCCATATCATATGCGGCTGCAAAGTGACCCTAATTGTTAGGAACACATAAGAGCGTTTTCAATAGGAAAACGTCCCTTTAAAACAAGCAATATCCCTTAGAAAATCTATCATTTAAATTTGATAATGTGGCAAATGGGATTCCTTATTATTTTTTTGGGCTGAATAATTTTTTAGTCTCAACCAATATATCAAATTTAGGTTTTTGTCCTGACATGTTTAAGTTCCAATAAAAAAATTCCGCATAAAATTTTAGTCTCATTCAATATGTTTATTTATTCCTAAACTTTAAAAAGTTTAAATAAGTTCATTCAAACACGATAAAAAATTCATCTAGGAAAAATGAGTTTAAAATATGATTTCTAAGTCTATATCTTCGTTACTTTTATCTTGAACTTTTGAAAGTTTAAAAATTTCATATTTAATTTATTTCGTAATAAAAAATTCTATTTTTTTTTTTGTAAAAGAACATTTTATAATGTTCTAAACAAGCCTACAAACAGTTATTAAAAAAATCTAAAAGCGTAAGGATAATTAAACAAATTTAAATTTAACAAAGACTAAAACTCATGTAGAATTTTTTTATAGGAACGTAAATATGCAATTTTATAAGAGGACTAAAAGAAAATTTTGATATATTTATATGGACCAAAAACTTTTTTTTTTTGAAAGAATATGGACCAAAAACTTAATTAACCCATTTTATAAAAATACATTCCTTGTGTAGTTTATCCCAATAATAAGTTCCTAATTTAAAATTTTAAATCTATGAATAACAAAATGTTTAGAGAAAAAAATTGTTACTCAAAAAAATATAGTAAAATATAAATAGATTAAACTATCTTTAGTCCAATTATAACAAAATTCTCATTACATGTTATCTAATATCTCCCCTCAAACTCACAATGCATTAACATGAAGCATTAATAATTTGTCCAATATGAAAACCACATTAAAGATAAAATCGAAAACCAAATTGATTCACCAGCAGAAACCACATTAACATTATGGCAGACAATTCACCCTAGCAAATTATGGCAATGATGTGGTTTACGAGCTTGCAAAGACTTAATCCTGAAGAAAGTGCAGCTCTCCCAGAAAATTATAAATAGAGGTCAAAACATATTTTTTGGGATCTTTGTTATTGTTTATGGTTTGGACACATAGAAAGTTTGAAGGAGCTTGAGGAAATCAACATCACAACCCTTCCATCTCTTCTTGAATATGTATTGTAATGTTTAGCTAATTCTCTCTATTGTTCGGGTTACATATAATTGTATATGATTTTGATGAAAATACTTGATTTAGCTAATATCTCTATGTTATTATTTAATGTTTAATGCTTAGATCATTCTATGTACAAATAGCCATCTGTCCATAATTAAAACTATAACAAGTGTTGAAAGACATCAATATTGCATGAGCCCCTTTGGATACAATCAACTATAAGTACATACTTTGATAATGCAATTTGCCCTAATAATATGACGTTGTTTTTGGGGACTTGTGTTTATTTATTGGAACATCACAACAATTTTTTTTTATTAAAAAAAAAAACAATTTTTTTGGTTTGAGTATTTTGTACATTATATGTATAATTTGTGTTTGCATCCTAACCTCTATTTGTTGGGAAAATATATTTCTTTTGTTAAATATTTCTGACTGGGAAGAGACCCATATCGCCGACCCAAATATAAAGAGGGTTATTAACTCATAATCTTCGCCAAACATGACACCTTCGCAGACCTCCTGTTCACCTCACCTTACATAAGCACTCCTCGTCAAATCATAGCAGTTAGATCAATCTCTAACGACTTACGACGTCTTGCATAGGAATTTCTACGGTACGGTTACAACATCTCCAACTATAAAAGCGTTCCTCCACGTCACACTTAAGATACGATCACAATTTACCACATTTTCACATGTTTTTATCCTCTCAATCTGATACTAACTTGGGTGTTAGAGTGCTAGTTAACCTCTTTAACACGTTTCTTCCCCCTCATCCACCGCATCGGAGAACAATCTCATCCGTATTAGGATCCTTTCAGCGCCTCGCTTGTTTTTCGCATACACAAACATCCTCATTGTCACATCTTTACTCAAGTCTACTCCAATAATACAAATGATATATATTTTATGATTATCGAAATAATTTTGATTTAGGATTGTGATTATATGGTCATAACGTAACTATGATTAAAAAAAGTGTTGTTTATAGCTGAATTTGGTGACATGGAGATGAAATGGAAGAATGATGCGAGATGGTCAAAAGTATGATATGTTCTGAAGTGGAACTCACTATTCGGAGAATCTTACTCCCTCCGTTTCAAAATGAGTGTCGCTTTAACCAAAAAAATTTGTTTCAAAATGAATGTCACTTTCAGTTTCCAATGCAATAATAACTTTTTTTTCTCAATTGTACCCTCCAATTAATACTCAGCACACTACTTTCAAAGTATTACTTTTAAAACTAACCAATAGTTAATAAGGATAATTTGGTAAAATAACCATTCTCTTTCTTTTAATCATTGCATTTCTTAATATGTGTGTAAACACCTAAAACGACACTCATTTTGAAACGGAGGGAGTAATAAACAAATTTGCCCGACAAATGTTCTCTTTTCTGCAGAAATTTTCTTCTAGTATTAGTAAATTATATTTGTCACATTAAATTATGAGAAATGATATTTTGACAACCACTTTTTGACAACTTTTGGACAACTTTCTCTCTCGTACTCACATGATGTTGTTATCATCTCTCTTCCTTTTTCTCTCTCCATTGTTTTTGACCAATAAGAAGTGAGAAAAACAAGGTTGTCAACAAAGTTGTCATCAAATGGATGTCAAAATATCATTACTCTTAATTATTGCCATTCCTCTTTCCATGTCATTATATGGAGATATAATATCATTTTCATCTTTTTGATTAAAATATGTAAGAATTTGTTTGTTATGCTTATTTTTTTGTTGTATCCCTGCATGTTAATGTGTAAATTATACCTTTCCAGATTGTTAGATATCAGTGTTCTCTTTGTGGAATGTGAACATCGGTTTTCTATCTTTTTTAACCCTTACTAATTTTTCTATTAATTTAAGTACATATGTACATCTCTCTTTTTCCAATGAATTGACTTTTATTTATTTTGTGGGAATCCTATGAAATAACTAGATAACAATGATCCGTTCAAATAAAATAAATTGAGAAATGAAAACAAATTGGAAGACCAAAGTATTTAAGATTTAAGATTTGATACATTTGAGAACTAAAGTGACTAATAAAAATAAATTCATAAACATCTTTTTTTCAATTTTGATACATAAAGACTATAAAAACACTTTGTTTTGGTAGCCTAACAAAGGAAAAAAGAAAAAAAAGGAAAAAAACTCACAAACAGAGCTGAGACTGTGGCAGCAAGCCTGACTCCAACTCTAAAGGAGGAGTCTGTCAAAATGTCACACTCTTAAAGCGGTCGAGCTTACCCAAAATCCCTTTTTAAGCACACGTTGGAAAGAAATGTTAGAAGTATGCTCCTTTAAACTTAAGATCTTCACTAACAAAGAAACGTATCCATGCATATGCGAGTGGTCTGGATGTTGAAGAAGGTGGATGATTTCTAAAAAATCTATCTCGTAAATAACATGTTGAATAAAGTTTTTTATTACCAACATCAAACCTTGATAAACACCAAAAAAACTTAACAAAAAATGCATCCCCTACCTTCATTAATAAAAGAGAAGTCAGCTATCCAATCACCCGTATTGTCATAAAGACTATAAAAACACTTACTTACACACTATAAAAACACTTATTTACACATTGGAAGACACGATTGTTTATTTATCCATAAAATATTGTTCAAATTCAAGAGATACCCAACACAATTCATATTCAAGTTTTGCTTCACAATATATAGACCATTAATAAATCTTGCAATTAGATTTAAGTGCAACAAAGAAGACAATGTTACCATAATGAAGCAGAATGGCCTGAAAAGTGGAGGCATGTGCATCATCAACAGACATTGGTGCTGCCCATTAGTCCATGACAATAGCACGCTTAAGACAACATTTTTCATAGAATAAGTTAAAAAGTGAAACCACGTTAGTCCATGTTGCAAAAAAGTTGAACCAAAAGCACCTATTATCATCGTAATACGAATCATTGTCCTTTTGCTGAAATTGTCTACACATTTGTTTGTAATCATATCCAATTAATTATTAGACATTCAATTGTGCGGTGACTCTATAATTTCAATGAAAATAATGATAAAAATCACACGGTTTCTCTGTGTATTTTTGCTTCTAACTTTGTGCGGTTTCTTTCCTAGCCCCATATAACATAAATATGTTTGGCAGGATTGACAAGAAGCTGGAAATGTATGTGTCCTTTAAAACTTCCAATGCATGCATGCTTCTTATTACCAATTCTCTGTGCAGTATCACCAATGTCGAATTTTTTTTTTTTTTGAACTGCATATATCATTAACAAATGCCCTGCAAAGATGTGCAAAAAGGCAGCAACTACAAACAAAGCAGGGAAATAGCAACAGAAACCTATTAACAAAACATCGAAACACCTTTCCTAAGATGTTTAGATGTTTCCTCTTGACTCCAACATTCGAATTGGACAAAGACATTTCGGGGAGTGATAAAATTGAACTCAAGCCAATTTATGATCATACGCCAAACCTTATAGAGGTAGCCTCACAATCCAAAAAGAGGTGTGTAGTTGTCTCCTCTCTATCCCTATATAAAACACAAAGCCATGACGCTCCCGGTTCTAAAGCATGACGAAAAGCAAGGTTTGATCGAATAGGAATGTGATCATGGAGTAAAGACCAAGAAAAAACAACCACTTTAGATGGAGCCAATCTCTTTCACACCTTACCACACACCCCTTCTTCACACGCACTCAAACTTTCGTCAAGTAATAATAACTTCTCAAACACCCTATGCGAAGAGCGCACAGAAAAATTACCCCCTCCTCCGGAGTCCACAACCACACGTCATCCCCATCACCCACGTTAACTCCTTCAATGGTAGCCACCGGATTCTCAATTAAATTAACTTCCCAATGAAAAGGTTGTCATCACCAAATAAGATTCCATGATACCACTCAATCATGAATTCTGCACGAGTCCCCAACCTTGGCCTCATTTTGCGTTGAAAAACAGTATAGACAATGGCAGGGTCGTCTTAACAAATTCGTAGGCCAGTTTTAGTATTTTAAGGGATGTAAAAAGAATTAAATTTTAGGCCCAAAAAAAAAAAAAAATAAAGCACAGTAAAGGAAAATCTGGTGTTTTCAAGCTCAACTAACTTTGTCGGTATAGTTTTATCCGCAATTAAAAAAAAAATCTAGAGTTTTTTTGTAAAGCAAAAATTTGATTTGCATCTAACTACTTCCTAGTTGAATCTTCCTCAATGGCCAATGGAGACTCCATAACCCATATGGATGATTCATCCATGAGCCGTTTCAACCCCGAATACGATGTTACCTGAAATATAGGCCCCGGCTCAAACCTTCAAATTGTTGACTACTCGCATCCCCATCCTTAAAACCCAACATACATTTTCACGTACATTTTCCTCACTTCGACCCCTCACCCCTCCAACAACTTGTTTTTTGGTCCCTCCTAATATAATACCCCTTTTTTTTGCTTTTGATGCCCTCTATCTTCCTTTATAGCTTCCACAACACTTGAAAATTATTCTTGAGATTTCTTTTCATTATCTATTATGTAATGGGATCAGAATTTATTGAATAAAAAACTTCTATTACACTTGATTTAAAGCAATTACAATTAAGTTGGAAATAAAATGGGGGGTGGACTCCTATATATAGGTCGAATGCAATAAAGGGAGACAAACAATAACAAACCATAATGTCCATTCTAACTAGAGGTCCAAAACAAGATAGATTATCAACTAGCCTCTCACAAGCGAAATAGTTAATATTTTTTAAAATTAGCTTGGCTCCAAAAGTGTGAAGAAAATTTAAAGGTTCGGTTCAACATTTGTCTAATATTGTCAACATAAAGAAACAGGGAGTAGAAAGAATTGTTTCTGTTGCAGATTTTCCTTCCCTATGTTGCAATCAAATTTAATGTATTTTTTTTTAGAATGTTATTACTTACCGTTTAATATTTACCACATTCTTTCTCTCAAATTGGTGAATGAATATCAATCATTCTAAGCTTAGAAGTAAGTTGGTTAAATCGTTCTATTAGTATATCCTTTGTTAACATATATACTACCTGATGCCCAAAAGAATTTAGGTTTTAGTTATCAATCCATTATCCATCTTTTCTTTGACGAAAGGTTGGTCAATCTTAATGTGTTTTGTCTTGTCATGCTGAACATGGATGGTTGGAATATTAATAACGAATTTGTTTTCACATAACAACTTCATAGAGTCTTCACATTGTATGTTCAGATCTATTAGGACTTGTTTCATCCACAATAGTTAAAAAAATTGTTGTGGCATGGCTAGAAACACTACTTCAAAACTTGTTCGAGAAACTATGCTTTGCTCTTTACTACTCCTCCGAAGAATAAGGTTCTCACACAAGAAGGTACAATAGTCGAAAACATATCTTTTATCACTCACTGAATATGCAAAATCATCATCAATGTAAGCCTCTATAGTTAGGATTTCGCCTCATTTAAACAAGAGTCATCACCTTGGAGTGGCTTTAGGAGTGTGTAGAACAAGATTTGCAACCTGTAAATGTATCACCTCAGATCATGCATGAGTTGATTTTCTACACTGATTGCATGTGTCAAATGTAGCCTAGTATATACAAGGTAAATGACCTTTACCACTAACCTTTAATATTGACCTTTGTAGACTTTGACATTTCCCTCCTCATAACTCATTATGTAATTTGTTTTAATGTGAACACTTGTAGATTTGAACCCAAGGTTTTGTGTTTCCTACAAATGGTCAAGATCTTGTTTTAAGTAGGTTTCCTCAATTCAAGAGAAATACTTGAGTTGTAGTCAAAGATAAAATCTTTTAAAATGTCATAATAAGAAATAATTAAAAGTTACTAATGTGCAAACCTTAATTGTTTTAATGATATTGAATATATATTTTTCATCTGTTGAATAACTTATAACACTTTCATATTTTATTAGACAATAATTCATAACCATATTCTTTCTCAAAAATAAAATAAAATCTCAAACATATTAATTAATTATGCGTACATATTTATTTATGAATATAAGTATAATATTACAAATATATACTCAAATTGATAGATAAATATGTACACAAAATTAATGAATATGGCTGAAAATTATAGCCTAATAAAATATGAGGGTATTATAAGTTAGTCAACGGATGGAAAAATATATATTCAATATCATTAAAACAATTAAGTTATGCACATTATTGACGTTTAAACATTTCTTATTGTGATATTTTAGAAGATTATCTTTTGGCCTATAAATAAGTAGACATTTTTTTTAAAAAGAAATACCACTCAGTATTAGATTTCAACTTGTTTTCTTTGCAAGCTAGACTTTTTTTTTTTTTTTTATAATGAAAACTCTTTTGAAAATGTTTTTGAAGCTTGTGGTTTTAGTTGCTGCTACTGGATGTGCTCTCGTTGGCAACGTACAAGGTATACCACCTTGTTGCCCACAACCTCATGTAGAATGCCAACCAATTCATTGTCCTAAGCCCCCATGTTGTCACCCTTCATCCAGTGATACAAAGCCCTAAAACTTTGCAACTCTTATTATGTAACCAATCATTTTTATTCGAAAAAAGATGATAGCATATGTAATAATTATATGAATAAGATTGGTTAAAATATTATAATTTATTATTATATATTATTGTTTGCATTTGATAGTAGTTACTTTTGTCACTGTATACATATCTTGATTATATTGGACTTATTTTTTTAAACTGCTAATCGATTAGGTATAATAGGTTAGTAAATTATTATAATTAAATAATCGACTCAAAAGATGCTCCACCAATGTGGGAGTGAAACTGTGAGAATAGTTGAGGTTCAGATCGATTGAATTTGAACCTAGTAAATTGATTCAAAAGATGATCCACTATGCGTCTTAAAAGATTTTGTGAAAAAACATGTTGAATCACCTAACCACATCTATCAATACCTTATTCGCTCATCACAACACGATATTCCATGACAGGTTCCTCAAACACGACGATCTTTGTTTGGTGTTCAAGAAAATTGCAATCCTAGCAGAAAGATTTACAGGAATCAATAGAGATAAACTTTTCACTTAGATAAATACATAAAATGTTGTCAAAAATCTAAAACTTGATTTTCAACCCTAAATCTCGAATTTGTTCGTTTATTGTTGAGTTTGGTTATTATTTTGTTCTTCATTGCTATCAAAGTTTGTTTTTTCCAAGGTGAATAAGGCTTATTGGGTAAGATAATGAAGAAGTGAAATAATATGGGTGTGTTTTGGTTTTTATTTTTGGGTTGAAGGAAAATAGAGACGAAGCATGGACAAAAATATAAGAAAATAAAATTTTGAGGTGAAGTGTAAAAAAATAAGGTTTCCTGTCCAACCAAAGGAAATTTTGAGGTGAAGTGTAAAAAAATAAGGAAAATATGTCTGATTGGGCCCTCTTAAAAATTAACTTCTCATGTGGCCTTTTAAAATGTTCGTCCAACCAACTCAGGAGGAATTTAGCAAAATAGACCGACTAGGTTTACTGTCCAGTCCGATCAACTCTTCCCATTTTTCCAGACTATGACCCAAACTTCACACAATTTCTACTTGGCCAAAGAACATACGACATGAGCTCGAAAGCCATTAAAACACATACTCCCTCCGGTCACTATTATAAGCAAAATTTCAGTTTTTAGGTTCATTCAATAAATGATGTATGTGGTCTATATATAGACCACATACATCATTTATTGAATGAACCTAAAAAGCCAACTTTTGCTTATAATAGTGAGCGGAAGGGAGCTAACTGCCGAGGGAGTTAATTGTTGTTCACACATTAGAGAAGGCTGGGACACACATGTAAAATACGTTTTTGCCCCCTCGGCAGTTAACTGCCGAGGAATTTGAAATCTGGCTGCAGTTAACTGCCGAGGAAAGCATTTATGCAGACAGCAGGTCCTGCATTAATGCTAACCCTTACCGAGCCGTTTTTAGGCCAGTTTTGACCTGTAATTTCACCAGTGCATTTCCATAGGCAATTCAAATTATACAACAATGAAACAATTGTACCCACCCAATTTAGATGGATCAAGCTTGGATGGATCAAGCTCCACTCCTTTCACACATTAGGCGCAATATTGGATGGATCAAGCTTGATCTTTGTGTAACAATTGTAAATCCCGCCTTATTTGCTTGACAACGTACCCACCCAAGCAATTCTTCTCTATCTTGAAACTTAATGTCGTCAGAAAAAAACCTAGCCGTGTCCACTTCGTGGGCTTGAAGTGGGACGACACCGGGGCTAACATATTTAGAAGCTTGTTCAATGTTTGGTTTGACTTCAACCTTAGGCGGCTTGACATCTCCGGAAATTTGGACAAAATTACGTTTTGTCTCTCCCGAAACATCTTTCGCGTTCTCGGTCATTACTATAATTAAACAACACATAAATATGAATTAACAACTAACTAATGCATAAACATCAATGCCATAATGAACTAAAACAAAAAAAACAAAAAAAAACAAAGAATTTTTTTTTTTGAAAAAATGGCAGTAACTGCCATTTTTTCGTCCTTCAAAATTTTCCTAAGTGTTCCTCGGTACTTAACTACCGAGGTTTCCCTCGGCAGTAAGCTACCGAGGTTTCCCTCGGCAGTAAGCTACCGAGGTTTTCCTCGGCAGTAAGCTACCGAGATTCCCCATGACAGTCTTACGTGACTGACTTGTAAACCAACATGACAGTGTAACATATACAAAAAATAAACCGAATAAAATGCACAATACCTATTTTTTTTTACGTCAAAAGTGTGTTGAATCATCCTAGGCTTGATGTTTGAATCATTTGGGGGAAGATTTGATAGAAAAAAATTATTGGATTTGGGGGGAATGGATGAGTTTGATATGGAAGTTGATGAAAATAGTGTGTAGGGGAGCAGGTTTCCTGTTTCATCTGACGAAACATAATACTCGGCAGTTAACTACCGAGGAAATCCTCGGCAGTTAACTGCAGCCGGATTTTAAATTCCTCGGCAGTTAACTGCCGAGGGGGCAAAAGCGTATTTTACATGTGTGTCCCAGCCTTCTCTAATGTGTGAACATCAATTTTCTTTTCCAGACTATGACCCAAACTTCACACAATTTCTACTTGGCCAAAGAACATACGACATGAGCTCGAAAGCCATTAAAACGCATACTCCCTCCGGTCACTATTATAAGCAAAATTTCAGTTTTTAGGTTCATTCAATAAATGATGTATGTGGTCTATATATAGACCACATACATTATTTATTGAATGAACCTAAAAAGTCAACTTTTGCTTATAATAGTGAGCGGAAGGAGTACGACTCAAAGATCTCCCAATTATCGTTGAGCATAGGAAACCCACCTCTTTCGAGGATACTTATCCGTAACAGGGTAAAAAATATGGTAGAAAAAGAGACGGAGTAGGACACACCTTAGAAATGTCATAATATTTGAAACCCCAAAATAAACCCCTACGAGGTGGGGAGAATATGAGAAAGGGCAATGCAAATGTGATTCATTAGCAACGATTTGAAATCCCTGAAGGGAATAGCTAAACCAAGGTCCACAAAGACTACTTCATACATTACAAACCTCATTTCCTCCAAATGGCTACAAATTTAGGTGTCCAAACTAGATCGAACTACTCTACAATCTCTGTGGAACAACCAACATCAACAAAATTTGCAGTGTTTTGGAAAATTTCAAGAGCATGATATAGAAAACAATTCCATGAGATTTCTTCATAGACCCAAAAATAATAATCATATCATTCTTTTAAAAAAGTAATCATGAATCAATAAAGCAATTAAAAAAAGAAAATCTTAAAGAGTGTCATTTTGAGTGTTGCCACATTAGTTAAAAAAGTAAATATATGTAAGGTTGAGGTTCAAACCTCGGCCACCACTAAAAAAATAAAATAAATGTTTACGAGACTAACTTTTCCTTTTGTGATTTTTTTATTTGATAGTTCATCGTCTCAATTCCATGTTGTTTGATTTTTTGTCTTTGTAAAGAAATATAGATCCATATTTAAATAATTTAATCAATTTACTTTTTGAAGCAAATTTAATCAACTTATTAACGCCTATTATATGCCTCATTTTTCCAACTAAACAGAAAAACCATCTTCATTTTATTTGAATTGAAGTCATAAAGATACCCACTAGAACGACCCCACTTTCAAACTTTACATAAAACCTTCATGAACAAGGTCAGCATCAACGACAAATCTAGCAACTACTGAAGGAAAAAAGAAAACCAATATTAGTAATTTAAAACAAGAGTCAGAAGCTTGCGAATTTAAATTTCAAAATGAAATCTTGCCAAAGACCAGAATTTACCTAAAAACATGTAACGACAAAATGAAAATTGGTATTGGTAGGAAGTAGGGATAAGTGATTGTGAGTGAACAGTACTACTAGTTTCCTCAGTCATACACAAGTCCAAAAATTTGAAAATTGAAAAGATACAAAAAGAAGAAGAATTAGAAGCTGTAAATATCTACCCATTCCACCCCCCAATCCCATAAATAAAAAATATAAATATTAACAATAAATAAAAGGGTTTGGTAAGATGCAAATACTTGAGGTGCATATTATGGGATTTGCATTGCCAACACCTCACACATTTTCAGATAAATAGTGCATATTATGTGAGGTGTTGGCAATGTAAATATATATAAATAGTGTAAAATTTATAAAGACAAAATTTAAATGTTTAAAAAAATAATCCTAATGTTTTAAAAAAAATAACTTCCAAAATTTATAAAGACAAAATTTCATGTTTGTATATGATGAAGACCACATTGGCTTTGGTAAGATGCAAATACTTAGAGGTGCATATTATGAAATTTTAACCTAAATATTGTATTTATAATAGAGTCATTTGAGGTTTTTTAAGGCGATCTGTGATGAGTTGAACCGAGTTGTTCATGATTTAAACAACCAAAGGACCAACAAATAATATTATTATCATTGTTTTTGGCCAAAGAAAACATTTAAATTATGTGGTTATAGTGCTAACGGAGTAAATCTATCGAGTCAAATTGAGTTGTTCATGAACTTTAAACAAACCAAACTTGAGACAAAAAGTTTCCTATCAAACTTGAATCAAGATTTGAGCAGTATCAAATCCTATTGAGTCGAGTCATGTCCAGAAGAGTTCGACTCATTTTCGGTCATACTTCCGTAGTACTTTGATATAAATTTAACATGAGTGAACTTATCATGAACTATTACAGTCGATAAGACCCGTGCGTCGCACGGGTCAAAAGTCTAGTATATATAAATAGTGCAAAAACATCTCTAAATCTCTCTTTTAATTGTAATCTTATAAATTAAATTGATTAGAGAAAATCACATTTCAAGACCAAAAAATTAACAAATGACACATGTATGAATAGCTAAAAAATACTCTTTGGTCAGATACTATAATGACATAGTCTTACACATTCCGATATTAAATTATTGACTCGAGCATTTTAATAAGATAACAAAAAATTTAGGGCCTGCTTGGTTTGGCTTCTGAGAAGCAATTCTAGCCCAAAATCAATTCTCTACAGTGCCAAAAGCAATTCTAGCCAAAAACAACGTGTTTGGTTCAGCTTTTCAGAATTGCTTTTATCCTCCAAAAGCAATTCTCCATGAAGCTACAAATCCTAGCTTCTAGCTTTTCTAGAATCAATTCTCCTTGAACAACGTGTATAGGTTTGTATATTTTATTATTACAACATGTTATTTTACTTTATTGTCCTTTATCAATTCTCATTCTTTATCAATTCTCCTTTAGCTATGTCTATTTTAGTAATTATACATTCAAAAGCAATTCTACATAATTGCATCCAAACATAAATCATTTTGTTTAATCAATTCTACATAATTGTATCCAAACATAAATCAATTCTCTCAGAATCAATTCTGTCAGAATCAATTCTATCAGAATCAATTCTCTCAGAATCAATTATATTCAAAGCTGAACCAAACGGGCACTTATTCTAACAAATTTTGAATTCAAGTCCAATTTTGAGAATGAATAAATGTTAAAGGTCTTATTTTTTTTTGTTGTTAATGATTGTAATCCATAAGTGTATATAGCTTCGCGTAGATGTTAAAACTCTTCAAATGATTAGTGAATCAATGTTAAAACTCATGAAAAAATATTTGTCGTCGATTGTAATCCAACCATATCGAATGATTAGTATATGCAGCTTCGAGTTGATGATATCTTATTGTATCTTATCTTATTAAAAAAATATTTAATCACTGTATACACTTAAAAAAAGTAGCTCTGCCGCTTAATGAATTTAAATTTCAAAACAATTAATTATTAATTAATAATTAATTTAAAAAAGGTTGCAAGATTAGTGAGATGGGGTAGACAAATGGCAGGTGAGTTGCATGCAAGGACAAATGTCTTAACCACTGGGCCATTTGTTCCAGTTGTTTTACAAATCTTCTCCCTCTCTTTCTTTCATTTCATTTTCCACCAATATCTATATTTTTTTGATTTTGAACTGTCTTTAAAGGGACCCTTCAAAACCTTAATAAAAGCAACTTGTCTTCAACATTCCCATATCCCTCTCTCTCTCTTTGGGTTCTCTTTTATTACATTTCCTCTATTTTGTGGGTCCCCTTACCCTGCAATACACTTCCACACACAGCTGTATCATTATTATATCTTCCTCAACCAGCAACTTCATTTTCATTTTCAACTTCCTTTCTAACTGCCTCTTTTTTATTTCTCTTAACCACACCCCCCCTCTCTTCTTACTCTTCTACACTTTTTTCTTTTGTTCTTGCTATGGCAACACTTTCAGAAAATGTTACTGGGTTGGAAAACGAGTTTGGTTTTCCTACCGAGTTTCCTTATGAGTTTGACTCGTTTGAAACTGAAAACAGTGATGAAGAAGAATTTTTCGTTGGTTTAACTCGTCGATTGAGTCATGCATCCATTCATGAAACTCGGATGAAACTCACTCTTCCCATTCACAACAATGAAAATCCTGAAGAAAAGGTAACAATATTTTAGTGTTTTTTTCGTAGTTTCAAACGGTTTTTTGTTTGATTTGTATGAATCTAACTTTTTTTTACCGTTTTTTTGCAGATTCAGGAGAAGGTTACTGTTATGGCGGGTTCCCCACAGTCGACACTTGCCGGAATCGGAAGTTGGTCGGGTCGGAGTGGTGGTGGGTCAAGCGACGGAAGTCCAAACGGGTCGACTCGTGTTCCTTCACCGACGACTTCACCATTTTCCGGTGGGAACGATGCTTGGGAGGTTTTGTACGCTGCTGCCGGTGAGGTTGCAAGGTTGAAGATGAACGGCGAAGGTAAAAGAGGTCCACTCGGCGGTCTACCACCACCTACCATGGCGGAGAATCGCGCCGGAACGGTTTTCGCTAATCCTAATGCATCACATGTAAGTTACCTTCATAACCGTTTGTGAAAATGCCCCAATGAGTAGTTTTTATTAATTAATAAATAAAAATAATTTATTTATTTAATACTACAGGTTCAGTATCAGCAAGTGAAACAAGAGTGTGATTCTATTTGGGCAAGACATGCATTTGCCCAGGCCCAGGCTCAAGCCCAAGCCCATGTGAAGGCTCTTCAGGCTCAGGTTCAGAACAGAGGGTATGATTATGAGGGCGTGAAATGCACGCGCGCTATGCCACGTTCAGCATGGAATTCTCCTATTCAAATGAAGAACCAGAATAACCCGGTTTATTTCAACGGATCCGGGTTAAGAACCGGTTTACAAAGTGGATCTGGTGTGAAAAGAGGATGTGGAGGAACAGGGGTTTTCTTACCTCGTCCATATGGGACCCCTCTCCCTGAATCTCGCAAGAAAACAAGTAAAATTTCTATCACTTATGTTTATTTTAATTGTTTTTACTTGTGATGTTTTGTTTTTTACTTTGTCTTACTTTCTTTTTTTTTTGTTTTTTCTTTAGGTTGTGCCCCTGTTTTGGTCCCCGCTAAGGTGATTCATGCTCTAAACTTGAACATTAATGACTTTAATGGTGGTAGACAACCTCGTTTCTCTAATGATTTTGGTGTTGATTATGGTGAGTTAGTTTATAAAGAAAAGAATTTAATTAAACTTAATTGAAGTGTGAAGTTTTGATTTTGAATTTTTGGGGTTATTAAATTGTAGATGCTTTGTTGGCAAGAAGAAATGCTCTATTGATGCAGCAAAGATTAAGGATGCAAAGAGAAGAGGCAGCTAGTTATGAAAGTCGTTTGCCTCAAGAATGGACTTATTGATTCATTAAGTGGATTAAAGTTCAAGCAAAGATTCAAAAAGAAGAAACTAGTGAAATTAGTAGGGTTGTGATAAAGATTTTAGTTTTTTATTTTAATAATATAGTATAAAGATTTTAAGAATGTGTTTGGGTTAGTGTAGTGACAATAAATCATCCGGTTTTTGTGAGAGATGCAGCTTTTGGGCAAAACTTGTTGGGGTGGTTGGAACCACAACAGTTAAAGATGGTAGATTAGGGGTTAGTTATTTATCTTAAGATTATTATTATTTATTAGTATTATTTGTAATATGTAATAAGGTAAAGTGGTGTTATTCTTCAATGTTAGAAGATCATAATCTTTGATGCAAGTAGGGTAAAAGGTAAAGGGCTTATTAGCATTTAGCTAAAGTTTCAAGTCAAGACAGCTCAACCTCAAGTGTTGAAAGATTGTCCATAATCTTTGTTGTAAAAGCTCTTGTTGTAATTGTAATAACTTATGCTATTTTAAGCTAATATATATTTTTAACTTTTTGTGCTAAGAACAGTTAATGCGGATGTATTAGGAAAACTTAACACTAATGAAAGGTTAGTAAAGTGTTTTATTTGTTGTTTGAAATACAAAAGCAAGTTTGGAAATTTCCAAACAAAAAATGACAAAGATGCAGGCGTTGCTTGCTTGGTGAGTGAGGCATGTGGATATGGATGGATTGGTGAGAATGAAAATAGATGTACTATTGATGGGATGGGTCTGATGTATGTGGGGTCGTTTTCTGTCTTGATTAATGGCCCATCCATCTGTGTATTCCCGCCCTTTTTTAACTCAAAGAAGCTACTCTACAGTTGTCATTTTGAAAGTTGTGTTCTGATTTAGTGCCCGTTTGGTTCAGCTTTGAATATAATTGATTCTGATAGAATTGATTCTGATAGAATTGATTCTGACAGAATTGATTATGAGAGAATTGATTTATGTTTGGATACAATTATGTAGAATTGATTAAACAAAATGATTTATGTTTGGATGCAATTATGTAGAATTGTTTTTGAATGTATAATTACTAAAATAGACATAGCTAAAGGAGAATTGATAAAGAATGAGAATTGATAAAGGGCAATAAAGTAAAATAACGTGTTGTAATAATAAAATATACAAACCTATACACGTTGTTCAAGGAGAATTGATTCTAGAAAAGCTAGAAGCTAGGATTTGTAGCTTCATGGAGAATTGCTTTTGGAGGACAAAAGCAATTCTTAAAAGCTGAACCAAACACGTTGTTTTTGGCTAGAATTGCTTTTGGCACTGTAGAGAATTGCTTTTGGGTGGCAATAAGCTGAACCAAACAGACCATTAGAGCATTTCTATTACTCTTTCTTTTTGACCTGGTCATACATTTTTCATTGAGAAATGATATTTTGACAACCATTTTTTGACAATTTTTAAACAACTTTCTCTCTCATACTCACATGATATTGTTATCATCTCTCTTTCTTTTTCTCTCTCCATTGTTTTTGACCAATAAAAAGTGAGAAAAACAAGGTTGTCAACAAAGTTGTCATCAAATGGATGTCAAAATATCATTACTCTTTTTCATTATATACTCACTCCCTCCATGATACTAGTAATAAACATCAAAAATTATCAAAATCAATCCATTCATTAATTAACGTAATTTTTTTAAATATTTTTACAAATATACCCTCATAAAAATTGTGATACATTAAATACATTCGCTAATATTCAAAAAAGAAACATTAAATACGGATAAAAAAGTCAATTAAGCAATAAGTATATCTTAAAAGTTGTGACATTTCTTTATAAATAGGACCATTTTTTTTTTAAATTTTTTTTCTTATATTAAGGACCGGAGGGAGTATATAGGAGTAAACTTTATACTACCTCCGTTTCAAAACGAGTGTCGTTTTAGTCAATTGCACACATATTAAGGAATGAAATGAAATACTCCCTCCGTTTCAAAATGAGTGTCGTTTTAGGTGTTTACACACATATTAAGAAATGCAATGATTAAGAAAAAGAGAATGGTTATTTTACTAAATTATCCTTATTAACTATTGGTTAGTTTTAAAATTAATACTTTGGAAGTTGTGTGCAGAGTATTAATTGGAGGGTACAATTGAAAAGAAAAAGTTATTATTGCATTGGAAACTGAAAGCGACACTCATTTTGAAACAAATTTTTTTGGCTAAAGCGACACTCATTTTGAAACGGAGGGAGTAATAATTAGACATAATACTTTTACTAAACTACCCTTACTTTATAAGAAAAAGACAAACTTAAAGTTGCATTGAAAATTGTGTGAGAGAAAAGTTGGAGAGGGTAAAGTTGGAAGAAAAAAAATTAAAGCTGTATTGAAAATCTAAAGTGATATTCATTTTGAAACAATTTTTTTTATCTAAAATGATACTCATTTTAAAACGGAGGGAGTACATATTTCCAGTATTTTTTAAGGCGCAACACAGTAAGATCTTTAAAATAAAATCAAATAAAGCGGTGTTTAAACTCCAAATGTTTTGGTTCAATGGTAAAAAGTTAAATTTTGAATCTGAGAGGTTTTGGCTTTGAGCTCATTAGTGTTGTTGGAGAAAGATAATTACCGTTTACATTTTTAAATGAGCGTCGTTTGAGGTTATTATATGTATAGTAAGAAGAGAAATGTTAAGGAGTACATTTAAGACATTCGTTAAGAAAATATAAATAGAAATATTGCATTGAAAAATGATGAACATGGAAAAATTTAACTTTTTAAAAGTTAAAATATTATTAAATTTCATGCAAATCTATTACTTTTGGTTTATTTAACAAGTACAATGTCGACATTTGTTAGCATAACCTTATTAAGATAAGAAATATAATGACTAAGAGAAAGAGTTGTGATTTTATCAAATTATCTTTATTAACCATTGATTTTTTTTCTCACTAAAGTAATACTTTGGTAAAATTTATTTGATATGATGTTATTGAATAAGTAAAATTAACAGTCTAACTCTTTAGATAAATTATGAATGTGCTTCCAAAGACATTAAATGTATAAAATAACTGTATAAAACGATGCATACAAATTAAATTTATTCAACATTTTAACATATTGCATATTTAATCTTGGTTGGAACAAATGTATCTAACTTTTGTTTATATTTAATGAGAGCGGGAGTAAGCAGGGATGTTGATGATCAATGTTTCTCAATTTAACTTTTTTATTTAAAAATCTAAAAGTTGCATTTTTCTCAAGAACCAAATTCAATCGTGCATTTTCACTAGACCACACCAAGACTTCACTCTAACTATTACTAGATGGGTAAATATTTTTTATTTTATTTTTTATAGACAGGTAAATGATTATGAAATACGTGCCAACAAATCATCAACATAAAATTTTATAATAATCGCATGCTTGTTTAAATTAAATAAGATAGAACTGAAAATATAATAGTTTTGTTTATAATCAGAAAATGACTTGGAGATCATGATAGCATATATCCATTATGGACGGCACGTTATCATCTGATATACATCAACTCACTAAATTATGATTTTTTTTTTAGGGAAACTTACTAAATTATGATTAACACCAAAATTATTCGGGTTGTTTATTAGTAAAATTATGGTGGAGAGTACTATTATTCTATTACGTATCAGAGAAAAGAAGGCATGTCCAGATTATTATTATATTTATATTTCGTTTATATACTCAATCAATTGCAAGTGTCTTTTAGAATTGCTAGAACGAACTTGTGATTAAGTGGACCAAATTATGAAATATATATCCGAGATAAGGATGATGACTTATCGTGATATTTTTACTACTTAAATACCAGTTTTACAACACGTCTAGACGATGACACACTTAGGGGATAAACAACTTATTTGCAACTTTGTGTAAGCATGTATAAGAATAAGCTATTTTTATAGTGAAAGATAAAATCATGTTAAATTGTATATGTATATGCTATAGTTGTTTTGATAAGCTATATAAAAGAATTTATGAAAATGAGTTAAAAAAAGCTTATTCAAATTGTCTTAACTTGTTTTTATAAGTTATTTTTAAATAATCTCACAAAACATATTGTCGTAGACAAATTTAAATAAGTTAATGGAAAAATGCTTTTATATAGTTTTGTGGAAAAAAGGGAAAGAGGTTTAGAGTTTTTACTTTATTTTTAAAATCAAATTATATTATTTTTAAAACCAAATTATATCTATGATCTTTTAAGTTTGATATTTAGATCACGTTGGTACTTTAAATTTTCTCCTACAAATTTGTTCTTACGTTCCACTTGTACCTTTTTTCCTTTTAAGAAGTTGCATTTAAAAAAGGGTTAATTATGTTTTTGATCCCTACAAAATTGCGACCTTGTAAGTTTAGTCCTTACTTAATTTTAATAGCTTTTTTAATCCCTACAAAAAATCTCTGCACTCAATATTAGTCCTTACTCAATCCAAATTTGTTTAATTTATGCTTAAACTCTTAAGTTTTTGAACAATTTTTTACATGCGTGTTAAGAACGTTATTAAAAGGTCCTCCGAAAAAATATCGCAAAAATTTGATTTTTACGTCCATATTTTTGTTACTTATATCTTAAACTTTTGTCGTTTTAAAAAATTCATATTTAATTTATTTCATGTTAAAAAATTATAGATTTTAGTAAATGAACCTTTCATAGTGTTCTAAACTTGTATAAAAAGAATCGTTAAAAAATTTAAGAGTTTAAGGATAATTAAACAAAATTTATTTTAGCAGGGACTAAAATTATAAGTAATTTTTTTTTATAGGGATTAAAAAACCTATTAAAATTAAGTAAGGACTAAACTTAGAAGGTCGCAATTTTATAGGGATCAAAAACATATTTAACCCTTTAAAAAATAAATATAGACGTTTATTGTATTAAATAGACTAAAATATTGTTTTAGTCACAGTGTCCTTGTTAACTTCACTTTCTCTTCCTTCTCCCAAATCCTAAATTGCAAAGCCCTAAAACCAGAGAAAACTCCATAATCATATTTTCATATTCCTATCAAAAATATTTTCATGGTTAAAAATCTATAATTTCTAGTTATTACCACCCATCTCTCAACGGTGAATCAATCTCAAATTAAATTTGATCATAATCAACTAAATAAAAACATACAAAATAGAGATTAGAGCTAAATCAACATAAACTCAATTGCATAAATATAAAATAAGATTTCATTCACACTATAGTTTTAAGTAGGTTCATCTAATCTTAGTCTAAGGAACTTAGCTAATCATGTCCAAATGTAGAAATAAAAAACATGAAAAAGATATCTCTTGTTCCCAAAGAAGAATCTTCAACTTTTGGTGACTCCAATTTGTTGTAGTCATCTTTCTTAAGTTTTAAAATCCAAGATTACCTAAGGTTTTTACGTAAAACCCTTCACAAATGTTGCATAAAAACACATTGTTGTCTAGCGAGCTTAAAGCGTCGCCAAAGGAGACAACCCTAAAAATAGTGGTCATAGATTTAGAGATTTGCATGGGAAGAGCAAAGTATTTTTAAAAGGTATATTGGTCCTCAATTTAAAATGTGAATAGGAGGGTCTCATAGAAGGGGAGGTCTTATATAGGACGAAAAAATTCTCATTTTTGGTCGTTCATAGAGGGAAAATACTTGGGTGACATAATGTCACCGTGACATTAAATCTGGGCCACACAAAGGTGTTGTGTTGTGTGGCCCAGATGTGTTGTATGTGTTGTATGGCCCAGATGTTGTGTGACAATGTGTGTTGTGTGGCCCAGATTTAATGTTACGGTGACATTATGTCACCCAAGTGCTTCCCTTCATAGAGAGTGAAGATAGCGTGATTTTCCAATGAGCAAGCTCATAGTGGCTTAAGGAAGGAGATTCTAAGTCGACTTACTACCATGCTTGCACCAACACTTATTTTATTATTTCAAAGTAAAATCTCATTTATTGATATAACTTTTAGTTACTTATTTTATTATTTTAACCGATGCTCCAAGGGCAATGATTAACATTCTCTTTTAAATTTTGATGGGTCATGTTATACTTTTGTTGGTGATTTACAATTTACAGTACAATATAAGCTAAAATATATCTATTTGCTGATTTGCTCACAAAAAATACAACATATTCTATTAAGACATTTTTCAATTTGTAAAAGTTAATATGAGTAGGACAAGAAAATCGTGATAGAGGAAAAAGAAGACATTTTTTATTCTTAAATAGTTTTTCTTATGTGAAAATCCAGAACATAGATTCTAGTTGTTGACTGAAGGTATATGTACTATAGTGGATTACAGCTATAAAAATCTTGATGCAGAGAAATACAAGCAGGTAAAGTTGGTGCTTGCATTTGGGATCTTTGGTTACATGTGGGGTTAATGGTACGGTACAACTTCACTTATTTGGTTCATGCAAGGAAACAGGTCAAACTCTCTAACCTATGTCACGTGCAGCCAGTTCAATGAGGACCCTCATATGACAACGAACCATGTACCTGTCTGAACTCGTTTCGTCTTTAATGTTGAAAATCAGCTTTGAAAGAGAGAAATGGGATTGTGTAACTTTATGGAGGGAAATGCATGGTCGACTTTTGGGTATTTTAAGGTGTTTTTTATGGAGATAAATATGAAAGACAAATATTAATTAAGATTAGAAAAAGAATAATACAAGAGAAATGTAAAAATAGTCTTGATAAATTTTTCTTCTTAAAATCACTTGATCTCAACGCGAACTCATCCGGTCTTTGATGACACTCGCTAATACACTGATATTTATGACGCTCGACACATATTGAAGGCAAACGTTAAAAATATCAACGTGTTAGCGCCTTGTGCTCTCTACAAGCCTTTCCATGTATGTTTCTATGTCCTACAACCTATGCCCTTCGCATGGTTGGCCAATTGAGGTGATCGAATTACTTGAGTTGTAAACTACTTCTCTTAATCTCAAATATAAATAAAAGTTGGTAAAAGGAAATTGATGTATTTATTTCAAACTACATCAATCAAATACACTAATATTTATATTGTATATGTAAATTGTAAATCTCCGATAGAATTTTATGATTTAAGTATTTTGAAAAAATATGTAACCTAAACGTAATATTAATATAAAATTTAGAGATATCATAAAAATAAATGAGATTTTTGCTCAAATATATGAGTGATTCGCAATTTCTGAAGGTTGATTGCTTACCACCACACTAGACCAACTAAGAATGGTAGTTATATCACGATTAATACCGAATAGATTTATAATTTATTTTATATGCACGGGTAATATGATTTTTTAGCTATAAAAGAGAACAAAAAGGAAAAAACAAGAAAAAGGTAAGAAAGAGACTCAAATTAGGACTAAATAAATTCAATGCTTATGAGATTTGCTAAGAGGCCAGACATAGGTCATAAAAGGAGGGAACTTCGTGGGAAAAAAAAAGAGACTAATATCACCTAGAACACTCATTTTAACCATTTAATCTCTAATTTAGGAGAAGGTGTTTAATAGTCAAGAGGATCACATTTCCAAGTCCCAAATCAAAACCATTAAATCAATCTAAGTGGGTTAGTTATTTTAATCCTTAATTACACTTTATGAATATCTACACCACCTCCATTAAAGATGACGGTGTTTCATAGGTTCTAGACATTCCAAGAGATCGCAAGCCAAATTATTTCTTCCAACTTCTTACTTCATTTGCCTTTGAAAATCTCACTGAGTTGCAAAAAATGCTCCACTTCAAAAGGAGACTAATACCTGTTTGTTACAACGGTGGCAAAACCCTGTACCCACGTTTTGGCAAAAGCTACAATTTTAAGCTTCCTAAAATTCACGGTAGGTTAGCATTGGGATGTGGTATTTATGCTCCCACCACTGTACCAAACAGGCTATTAAGGGTCTTGTTATCTTAAGTTAAAGAATTCAAAATTAGAAGTTTTTCATAGAAAAGAACAAAATTTTGACTTTAGAAAGTTAAATAAAGTTGAATGCACAACTTTTAAGACAATAATTTCTATTTTAAATTCCTTAGCATACACCCTTGAAGCACATGTTAGCATTTGCCATGATTTAATTGTACTACATAATGACTCGGCTTAGCTAGGATTGAGAAATGCTTAATTTGAAATGGTGGAAGAAAAAATACGGATCGGTTAGGGTTGTTGCATAATGCATACCAAGACCATCAATTCGTTTCTTTTGTCTAATTGCTAGCTAGTACACTCTTTTATGACATAATATTATGTCTTGCTTTAGATAATGTTACACACATTGAAAAAAGTTATAAACAAATGAATGACACTTTGGTTATAAAGTAAAAAATTTCAACGTTATCCTCCAACACACTCGTGAGAGAAATGCTTGTGGAAATAGTTCAGCGATGTTGGGAGCTAATTATATCAATGCTTTTGGTTATGGTTCACGGGCTGTTCACATATATTATCTCGAATAATGCTCTCCACCCAACAACTTTTACTCGCACCCTGCAGCGATGCCGAAAATGCCCATGCGCTAGTTAACTTGCGCAAGTGTAAGTTACTGCGCAAGTTAACTCACGTAGCGCAAGTTAAGTGGCGCAACGATACTTTTTCAAATTATTTTTATTAACTTATTCAAAATTATTTTGTTTATATTAACTTCATTCAAATTATGTTTTTTTCTTAACTTTATTCAAAATTATTTTATTAACTTTATTTTGAAATTATTTTGTTTACATTAATCTAAATTATTTTCTTAATTTTATTCTAAATTATTAATTCGATATTATTCTTTAAATTAATACAAATATAAATAAAGGTAAATACAATACAAATATAAATAAAGTTAAATACAACAAATATAAAACAAAGGAACAAAATTGAGGCATAAATAATCTCTCATTTTATTAATAATTCATAAATTACATTACAATAATTCATATGATAAAAAGTAATCTACTTATTCACTAAATCTACTTATTTTCTCCTTGGGGTAAAAAGTAATCAATCTTCGTGGGGTAAAATAGTGAGCAGCCTTCTTGGGGAAAATACATCATCAACCCTTGGGCTAAATTTAAAACTGTTTTTTTTTACCACACGAAGTTCTTTTTACCCACGGTAAAAAGTTTCTGCGGTTAAAAAAACAGGTTTAAAATTATCCCAAGGGTCGATCATTTCCCCAAGTCGGCTACTCACTACTTTACCCCGACGAAAATTGATCACCTTTTACCCCAAAGAGAATATTGAAAAGAAATAAGAGAAATAGAGGGAGAGAGTGATGAGGGGGAGAAAGTAGTATGGTGTGAGGAATTAGGGAAGTATGGAGGGGTATTTATAGGTGGGAATGGTAGTATAGGTGGTAAATACCATTAATGTGGTCAAAAAACGTGTAAAATTTGGTAGAAAACGTGTGGATTGAATGTTGAAACATTGACCACAGACCAAAAAAACGTTTGTTCTTCAGTTCTGACCACCGGCCAACGTGCGTGAGTTAACTCGCGCATAGGCCAGTGGTGCGTGACTTAAGTCACGCATTACTTACAACTTGCGTGACTTAAGTCGCGCATTGCTCACAACGTGCGTTAGTTAAGTCAAGCTGCGTCACTTAACTAACGCAAGGGTATATTTGGAAGCAGTGCAGGGTGCGAGTAAAAGTTGCTGGGTGGAGAGCAAAAATCTATTATCTCGGCTTTGTTAGCTAAAGTTGTTGGAATGTCCTTTATAAGGACCTAGTGTATGTTTTAAATCTTCATGATAAAATCAATTCTACTATAGCATTCCTCTTACTATTAACTCTTCAAAATTGAAACTAAACATATGCTTAGTTCTTATCCTTTTGTTTTTATTTTATATAAAAGTATAAATGAAAAACCAATAATAGAGTCTTAATATTTTCTCTTTTTTGAGGAATATAGTGTGTTAATAGTTATTAGTGTTAATCGTCCCCGTGAGCTTAGCTTAGTTGGTAAGGACAATGCATAATATATGATAGGTCCGGGGTTCGTACCTCGGAGACCACCAAAAAAAAAATAGTTATTAGTGTTAATCATTATTATAAATACAGAGTTAAATTAATTTGACGACGGTGCACAAGATATTGTAGATAAAATTAAAATAAATAAGTAATAATATGTTAAACATTTTTTTTGAAAGAAAATAATATGTTAAACATATAAAGTGACATGTATGCATTTTTAATTGTCTTTTTTTGCTTTTGTGACAATCAATATTCTAGTAGAAGAGATCTAGTTACTTTGTAATCAAACCAAAGAAGTGTGTGACAATGAGATTTGTCCCTACGGGGCAACAAAATAGAGGTATTTCTGTCGCCATTAAAAGTCAATTATTTCTATTTAAGATGTAATGTTTGAGTTTTTTATATTAAGCTATTGATTAATCCATGTAGATTGGTTGTCGTATACAACCAATTTATGAATTGTCATTTTCATTTGCACCTACTAGTATCTAATTGCATTGCAAGCCTATACAGGATCAGTAAGTTATATCTATTTGGTCTTTTGGGGATTAATTACCCTTAATATTTGGATGGCTATTAGGTTTTGTTTGGGATAGGGAAAGAAAGCAAGATCCTTGGAGGGAAGGGCGGATAGGAAATATAAGAGTTTTAATTGGGAGAGGATGAAAGAAAATATTCTTCACTAATATTTTTTTCCGATGTAAATTGAATATTCTCCGTACGCAACTGTATAGAGTAATATTTTCTTTGATTTAGGAGTGCTCCCTCCGTGTTTTTTTGAGTATCTCCACCCTTTTTTAGATATTTCTTATTTTATTTTTGCTTTTTTTGTTGGATGAGTCACATAATAGGGCCATGTGAGTATGTGAAATGAATATCCACCCTAATGTGGGCGTGTAAAATGAATGCATACAAATTAAAGAGTGCCCATGTTTAAGGACCCTTTCTTACCAGCCACTATTTCTTTTTCTGTGTTGGTATTTTGGATATTTTTTGTCCATTTTTTTTTTGTTATTTTGAAAATAGTACTAATCATTGGATTGTCAAAATTATTTCTAATTTGTAATGCACAGAGAGAAATAGATGTGAACAGAGATCATAAATCATTACTGGTATTATAAGAAAAATATATTAAAAGTTACAAAATTTAATGGTTTTTTTTAGTATGGGTAAACAATCTTAAAATGACAATTTAAAAGGAACAAATGTCCTATTATATAGAGATGAAAATGATTTGTAAATTTATTCCAAATCCTCTCAAGTCCTTCAACAATGCGTTTTTTGAGTTTCTCCTTAGATTTGTTTGGGAGTTTTAGGGGAGGAGAGGGTTTTAGTGGGTGGGAAGTATATTGAGAAATATAGGGAAATCTTCAATACTCTTTTTTATTTAAAAAAAGTGTCGATTAAGGGTTTTACACACATATTAAAAAAAATGCAATAATGTTGTCTACAAACATGACAGTTTTACTAAAATAGTCTTGTTAACGTCTGAAAAAAAGTAGAATGTGATAACTTGCGAGTAATATGCCAGTAATAATTAAGGGTGCTTCTGAAAAAAAGTAATTAATAGTACATTGAAAAAAGATAATGACATTCATTCTGAAACAATTTTATTTTGTTAAAATGACACTCATCTGAAATGAAGGGATTATTATTTTAAAGAATATTTTTTTAGAGTGATAAATTAATATTTATGATTAATATATTTTTAATTTTAAAAATATTATAACAACATAGATTAAATTTAAAGAACTTATATATAACCTCCAAAATCCTCATCAATATATTTCGGGAAATGCTAACCGGTGCCCCCGGGCACTGGTTAAAGATATGAAAAAGGAAATTATGTAGTAAATGCATTGAAATTGTGTGTATGCTTAATCAGTGCCTCGGGGGCACCGGTTAGCAGGACCCATATATTTTTAATTCTATAAAAAAAACATAAGAATTTTTTGTATTGTGTAAAAAAGTAACCTCCAAAACTCTATACTCTCAAAAGTCTTTTATTTCTTCCATTTATTTTTTTAGTCTTTCTTTCTCCTTCGTTCCTTTGAACTTGCAAACAATACTTTAGATTAGTCTTTCTTTCTCCTTCGTTCCTTTGAACTTGCAAACAATACTTTAGAGAACGTTAATCCCGTAAAGTTCATAATTCTCCTCGTTATAATGTTTGAGATAACGATCGGTGTTGATTAGACAAAAATAAGAGAGAAGTGTGTATCAAAATATCAACTTATATTTTTTTCTTTTCTTGTTTTAAACAAATCGACAGCAACTTGTGAGGACGGAGAGAACTTTGACCTTTTATTTTTAGAGTACAAAATACCAACCGTCATTAATGTTTTGAAAAATTTTCAACTACCAATTTTCAGGGAATCACCTAAAGTGCTCAATCATAGAACTTAGAACTTATCCCAGTGATATCCTCCCAGTATTTGATCAATTAGCCTTGTGCTTTTTCAATTGGATTTGCCTTTGCCACCAAGATACTGACCAAAGACTGCAAAATAATTTAAGAGTAACATGCAAGAATAGACAGGCTGTCGACACGTGGAGGGTCACAAAGATTTTTTTTGAACATGTGAAGGGTCACAAAGATGCTAATAGAGAGTGGCTATGGCATCATATGTGATGATTCTTTCACTTTTGTTTTGTTTTCTTTCGGCCATTTGATATGGGTTTTGCTTACTTCATTTCTCTCCCATATTTAGCCGTCAATCACGTTTCTAATGGGTCCATCGTATTTGTATATAGATATACCCTTTAATTTATCTTCAAACACATGCTTGTTGCTCTACTTGCTACAAACTTTTTTTGGTAATATTCTACAAACACTTATCTTATAAGCAACTAAAGCCAAAGAAATTATTAATAAATAAACCACACGTATACAAATTAACAAAGTGGCTCTCAATTAAGACCAAGACAAATACACATCAAAATCAATCCTTAAACCCTTGAGTTTAATTAAAGACACTCCCAATTGTTCCCTAACATTATAGTACTACATGATTTTCTTGGGTACAAATTTACATACGATAAAAAAAGAGAACGTAGTGCATATATAGTCGTGGTTTAGGTAACATAGCAACAGTTGACATTTTCATTTGTTTGTTTGTGCCACATAACTACCTACACATAGGCTACACACATTGCGTTTGTTCATTTTGTTAATGTCCTTTTTATCATGAATGTCGCATGATCTTTATTAACTATCATTGTAGGCGTGCACTCAACTTAATCATTTGCAGCTTGCCAAATATATTTAAAAGAGAGAAATCAGTAACATTTCTTGCTTAGATTTAGGGTTGTTTACTGTGAGAAAATGCTTGAATTAATTAGAAACTAAAACTATCACCTAATTTCCTTTTTTTGGTAGTGTTACAATGTAACGAGGCAAAAAGAGAAGGAAAAAAGAGGGACAGAAGAAATTAAGTTCCAAGCTTATCTCTCAGGATGAGAGATTCCATGCCAGGCGGAGGACAGTTCCAGTGAGCAGAGCACCTTGCATGTGATCCTTCCTTAGTCATAAAATCTGCACACATATTTTGTTCCCTAAGAACATGCACCAATGTTGTATTTCCTATTTTAGTTATATATATATATATATATATATATATATATATATATATATATATATATATATATATATATATATATATATATATGGGTTTTGCTAGATACCACCTATGAAGGTGTCTTTTAGCAATCCACGCCTCAAGGTGTGATTTCCACTTTTTAGTTATAACTTTGTTAAAAGACACCTTCATAAAAATTAGTTGGTGTCTTTTAGCAAATGCTCATAAAATAACCTGCTAAAAGACACCTTCATAAAATGTGTCTTGTACGAAAGCCTTATATATATACTATCATTTAGAATTGGGTCTTGTTAACGAGTGCCCCCGGGGCACTCTTTAAGCATCCCAAATTTAGTAATTATTTTTTTAAAAGTCAACTATTACAATTTCCAATGCATTTAATACACAACTTTTCATTTAAAACTTACTATTTAAAGTGCTTAAAGAGTGCCCCGAGGGCACTCGTAACATTTCCCTTTAGAATTAGATAGCATTAATAATAGATTGGCTTTGGTTGACTTTCAATTAAAGTTGATCATTGTGCTAGCTGACATATTGTCCTTTTTATTGCTTAAAATCAGGGACACACAACTTTTAGAATACAATTGTATTACTTTAGAGACAATAAATCTTTTTTGGCTTACACTATTGGCCCCCAATTTCAAAAGAAAAATGAAGTTTTGATCCGAACCAATTTTAAAATCCGTTGTTTGGTTTTTTTTTTTGTTAAAAAAAATAAAATAAAAAAAGTTGATAAAAATTTGGTTTTTGTTTCATCTGAATTTTCCACCGTCATTTCATTTCGGAGTCATTTTTGGTGATGTTGTATATTCATTAATGAAAGAGACAACGATTATGTAGCCACCTTGATTTTTCTACATGCACTACTCCTTTTAACTATTTAGGTGTTTCCGTTTTCAAAGGCAAATTGAAAATGAGACATTTGCCACAAATAGTTGCCAACAAAGCCAAATTGTCTTCTTTGAAAGGTGTTCCCATTCAATGGAATTAGAATCCACTCCTTAAGAATTTGGCCAAAGTAATTGTTGAATCATATTGATAGTTGCTTGAGAAATTTTATTTGGACCAGTGGTGTAGGAAACTAGTCAATCTCTGTTGCATAGGCTTTCCACTCCTCCACCAGAAGGAGGATGGGTGTTAGAAGTATAACATGTATTAATGAAGCACGTTGTTTAAACCTTTGTTGAAATATGCTCACTTTTAATTCTCAAGTGTCTTGAACTCTCAAGTAGATATTTTTCGAAAATTACAAGCCAGTTGCTCATGTAACACAATTGAACAAAGAGATAACACAATCATGTGTCCGACACTGATATTATAAAATGATCTCAATTTAATTAGGTATTTGTTGGCTAAAGAGGCAGACGATTCTAACGTAATCTTTACACCTTATTTAACGAAGAAAAAAAAACCAATATAGCAGCTTACAACACTAGTTTCAATGGTTAAGTTAACCATCCACGGTTGAATACGACATCATTTTTCAATTAGACTGTTTCTTTTCTTTGCTTTGTTTTCTTATTGTTTTTGTCTTTTTTTTCTTAGGGTTTTAGTTTAGTCCCCCTCTTGTACTTATTCTTCTTCTTTTTTTTTTTTCTCCTTTTCTTAGGGTAGCAAATGATAGGTGTTTTTTGGAGGTGCCAACTTTGTTGGAACATCTAAGTTTCACCTTGATGTTTTACCACAATCTTAGTTCATCACAAAAATAATAATTTATAAATAATAGAAATTAAATGTTGAAGTTATTATATTTAATTTAATTTTTATTTTATAAATATTTGAAATTAAATATCGAAGCAATTATAGTAAGGGAAATGCTAACAGGTGCCCCCGGGGCACTGGTTAAGGATATGAAAAAGGAAATTATATAGTAGTTAATGCATTGAAATTGTGTAATTAATTTATAATAAAGTCAAAAACATGCTAACCGGTGCCCCCGGACACTGGTTAAGGATATGAAAAAGGAAATTATATAGTAGTTAATGCATTGAAATTGTGTAATTAATTTATAATAAAGTCAAAAACAGTTTCCTTTTATGGTAATAATTCCCTTTTATGGTATGCTTAACCAATGTCCCGGGGACACCGGTTAGCAGGACCCTATATCTATTTACCATTCGAAAAAAATACTTGTAATACTATTTTCACATAGATGAATGTGCAATAAATAAATTAATGAAGAATGGCAATTTATTATCGATAAATATCATTAGAAGTTATAGCTTAACAAGTAATAAGGCATTTCTTCAAAAAATAAAAGTAATAAGTCATTATTAGTCGGTCAAAGAATAAAACAAATCATATATGATAATAAAAAAAAATCAAAGCTTTACTCATTATTATCATTTAAATATTTCCAATTATGGCATTTTTTAAGGATTTTCAATTATGACATTGAACATGATTCTCATTTTGACTATAAGTTTGATGGTCAGGATAGGATAGAACCAAGATATGATATAAAGCTGGATAGAGATAGGATATGATAAGGACATGATAAACATTAATCCTATCATGTGTTTGATGCGCACATGATAACAAACATGATATCATTATAATTAAATGAAAAAATTGCTCTCATAATTAATTAAATATTATAAAAATGGAATGTTATTAATAATAATAGAAAATATATGCTATCATTATTTTAAAAATGACAATATTTTAAAAATGGCAGAATATCAGGATAATAAATAAGGAATGATCTTCTAATCCCATCAGGGTAATTTCTAACCCAGCCTATACTTAGGATAGAAATTACAAAGGAAAGTCAGGATAGGATAGGAAAATGGTTTATTTTATCATATCCCTTTGGTGCATCAAACATGAAATTTAAGCAGGATATGATTAATGTATCATATCCTGTCCCCCTATCCTGACCATCAAACGTCCGTTTGATGGTCGGGATAGGATAAAGACATGATATGATATAAAAATGGATAGAGACAGGATATGATATAGACATGATAACATTTATCATATCATGTGTTTGACGCGCACATGATAATAAGTAAGATAACATTATTTTATCATATTAAATGACGTAATTACTCTTATAATCAATTTTATTTTGTATCAAGCTTTCATAATACAGCACCATCAATGGAATATAATTGAAATCGATAAGAAGAAAAACAACACCAATAGGAATCTTTATAAAAAAAAACAGATGAGAAATCAATTAAAAAAGAAGCGGAATAAAAAAAAAATGAGGATTTGAATTTTAAACAAAACAAAAATGAATTCAACAGAATTCGTTTCAGAAAGATGATTTGAAGGGGAGTTCAAAAAAAGGGGAATTAAAAAAGAGGAAGTGAAATCGATGAAAAGAAGAAAGAAAAAAAAAAAAGAATCTGTACAAAGAAAAATTGAAATCCGATAATAAAAAAAAGTGAAATTTAGGAAAAAGATAGAGAATACAGTGCATATGGCATCAACAAGAGGAAGAAGAAGATGAGAGGAAGACATCGATCAGGTAGAGAGGACAAGGGTGAGGGCAAAATTAGGATTTCTTTTTATTACCTGACAGGTTAATTTTAACCCAGCCTAAACTCAGGATAGAAAATACAAAGGAGTGATAGGATATGATAAGTTAAAGGAATAATTTATCATATCCTATTGGTGCATCAAACGAAGGATTAAACATGATATGATATATCTTTCCTATCCTGACTTTTTATCCTGACCATCAAACGCACCCTAAATGATTATACATTTCTTTACCATGCCACTAACAATAAGATATCCAATTTTCTTAAATTTGCAAACCAAGTCTAGTTATAATGGAAGCTCTCTTCAAATTGTTCTTAAAGTTTGTGGTATTACTTGTTGCTATTGGAGGTGCTATAGTAGGCAACGTGCAAGGTTGTTCACCACTTTGCTGTCCAATTCCGCCTGTATGCATCCCCATGATATGTGAAGATCCCCCATATTGCCGCTCCCCTCCACCTGCTGATTTGAAGCCCTAAAAATTTGCAACTTTTTTGTTATTTTAAAATTGGTTAAGATATTATACTTTCATATTCTCTATTATTTTTGCCTTCTATTCGATATTTTGTGTTTGAATATATAAATGTATAAGGAACAAATATATAGTTTGTGATATAATAAGAGAGGCCAAATAAATTGCAGATAGTGTAAGGTCTATTAATGATAGTATTAGGGTCTTTGAGACACCTCTTAATTACTTTTATTTCTCTAGGTTGATTAGTTAGATCTTAAGAGATGTAGCTTTTCTTGGAGATTTTTACTTTTTACTTTTTTTGTTAGTTATTTCAACAAAAAATACATGTATATCTTCCAATACCTTTTTCTTGAGATGATTGCTTTGTTGCTAGGTTGGCTGGTTCTAGGGTCATTTAACTAGTGTTTTATGATTAGTCACCACACAAAGTAGGAACATGTTCCTCCCACCCATTCAATCAACTTTGATCGTCGTCTTCAAGTCCACTACATGTCATTAAGTACTTTTATGAAAATTCCTTTCTAAGATTCACATTATCATTTTGAACATTTGCGGTGGTTGGAAATAGAAAAGCAACTGATCCAAAGACAATAATGATTGCAAGTACATTTTTCCTTCCTCCTCTGGTTGTGGAAGGAATTGGCTCAATCCTTTCACCGATTTTTCCTTCTTCGATTGAAGATAAAACATCATCACATCATGACAGCAACAACGGCCGTGATCTCATCAACAACCTCGTCATTGTAGTTTACTAATATTCAACCCAAAACATTGGGAGAAATACGAAAATGTCTTCTCTAAAAAAATCTCATGTTTGCTAATGTTTCTTGATCTCCATTTTTAAAACTCACTTTTTTCAAAAATCTTTGTCTCTCCTTTGTAATGAATGAAGAATATTTCAATGGACTCTCGTATCAGATGCGAGGATCCATTCTTAGAGAGAAATTACATGACAATATTATCTAGTGTGTTTTTAAGACTTTTAGTTAGTTTTTTTTAATATTAGGTCAAATTACACCGACTGTCATTGAAGTTTAAGGTTTGTGATACATCGATCATTTAAGTTATTTTTGCTTCAAATTGATCCCTTATGTTTGTAATTATTTACAATAGTACCCTTTTGACGTAACTCCGTTACAATAACGTTGATGTGACAATTTTAATGTTATGCAACAGTCTAAATCAGCAAATTGTATTTTTTTTAAGAATTAAAAAAAACCAGAAAAATATATGTTCATTATATTCATTATTTTGTTCATACATTCATCATCTTATTCATCATTTTCTTGAAAGAAACCCATACAACTATAAATGTTCCTCATCTTGTTCCAAGGTCATTCTTCGTGCATTTTTCTCCATCGATATGAGTTTGGAACTTGGAGCATGATTACCCCAAGTTGGTTTGTCTTCAATCCTTCATTGTGATTGATACTCTAGCTTTCATAGCTTCTATGAAATGTCTTACTTTGCTAAATTACATGATTTATTTATACTATAAAAGACTCAAAGCATCTATATATCAAGTTGTATGGTTATGGAAGAAAGTGAATCACAATGAGTCTATTCACAAACATTACAAAACATTTCCTAAACCATAAGTAACTCACTCTAATACCTTTAGAATATCTTAAAAAGACTTGATAATGTAACTAAGAACATTATACGATGAGGCGTCATCATATACTCTAGGTTTCTTCTAAAATTAAAACCCTACTAACTACTTTTCGACTGTACATTTTATAGTCATAAAATCAAGAAAATATTTGATACATGAGACTCATGCTTATACGGATGAGTTTAAAACAGAATCAAATATAGGAATGTTTAACACATTCAACAATCTCTACGAACACAATCTCAAATTTTATTTGGATTTTTTTAAAGTTAAAAGTAACTTTAAGAGTATAAAATTGATTTGATTAATTTTTGATATAGGTAAAAGTTATCCAACAGAAAATAAGTCTAGTTTTAAATTTCTTCTTCATTATAGAAATGTATCCAAATATAAATTATACTATGTTTAAATTTATTTTAATCAAAATTAATTAACCCAAAATCATTTTTCATCCCTTAAAACCAATCTTCTTAATTATTCTAAAAGAGTCATACCTATTGAGAAGAGTGTAACATATTATCCAAGTGTATGTTAAGGAACCAGTCATAGTGGTTCTCAAAATTTTGAATATTGTAAACTACCTCCCAGAAAAGTATAGACAACATTCCTCAAAAAAAAAAAAAAAAAGGTATAGACAACTTGCAAAGCCTTGATACTTTTCAATTTCCTCAAGAGAAAACAATAAAAAAAAATGTGAACCCATCTTGAATCTAAACATTAATCGTTGCCATACATTTGAAATGTATCCAAAATTTCCGTATTAAATCATTATAAATGGTTGAGTGGTTGACTTCGGTTAAAATTACTCACGTATACAAGTAGTTGTGATTTGTGATTGCTTGAAAGTTGAAAATATAAAAAGTTTTACCCTGTCAATTGTATCAAAATGAAACTCTCGTATTACTCTTTTAATATAATTATTTAACATAGTTACACCTTTATTTTTGTAAAATAACAAAAAAAAAAAATCATCAAATGACAATTATATTAAATTTATACTTAATATTTTATACAATGTACTCCTTCTCAAACTCAAGTCTTCACCAATTTTCTTCTTCTTGATCTATCGAAGATGTGTGATTTGGATCAAAATTAACCCAAAATCAACCCTCAAAATTGTTTTTCTAGATTTTTAGATAAATAATATATTTCCACATATTTTCAATCTTATTTTGTTTGTTTTTGTGATTTTGTCATCTTTACACGATTCTGTTTATTTTGATTTTCCGTCTTAATGCAGTGTTTATTTGAATAAGAAAGTTTAGCTTTGAGCAAATGCAATTTTAGTCGTTGACTTTGGCGTCTTCAACATTGCAAATCCAGAGACATGAATACTCAAGAGACATGAATATAATCATATTTATAGGCATATGTACTTTGTAGTTTTACGCTATTAACATGGATGATGTGAGTTTGTTCACATGCGACTTTGGATTTGTATTGTATCGATATACTATATCAATTTGAATGAATGAACATTGCTTATTTTTGTCAAAAATAAAATATAAACAAGGCAAATGGGCTTAAAAGGGGTTGGACAAGCCCATCAAAGTAAAACCAGAAAAATTTACTATGTAACCCTACACATGTACCTCCACCCCTACAAACTACAAATAATATCAGTTTTACACCACTTTTTCACTTTCACTTTCAATATATCCGGGTTTAGTATGAGTTCACCCCGGTATGTAATTTTTTTTTTAGTTTGAAGTTTTTTTTCCCAAAACTTCACATCAACCTTTCTGATTTGAATATAATTACCAAAAAGCTTATTATGTATTAGATTTTTTGGCATGTAAAAAAAAAAATCGAGTTTGAACTTTTTATCAGAAAACCTCGCATCAACCTTTCCAATTTGAATATAATTACCGAAAAAGGTTTACATTTTTTTCACCTTCACTTTCAACTTATGTGGGGTGAAAGACTCGTGCAATCATATTTGAGCACTCTTTCTAGGAATTTTTTTTTTCCTGCCCCTATCACAAAAAAAATTGACATGTCTGCCCCTAATTGCAAACTATTGATAGAAATGCCCCTGTTCTTCATTTGAATTGGCGAACATAACCATTTTTTCAACATCCTGCAGGCTTTTTCCTGAACCTCTCTGCTGCTCTACATTTTAGTTGGCAAGCATAATTTCTTTTTGTTTTTTTCTTCATGTTCTTTATTTTAAATGGCGAACTAGCCATTTTAGTTTTTTTTTTCCTGCTCTTTGTTTAAAATGGCGAGCATGCTATATTGATGTTGTTTTTGAACTAACCATTTACATAACAACACCATGAATTGATTGTATTATTGCATGTGAGTGCTTTACATAAGAGCACTATGAATTGATTTACATAAAAGCACTATGAATTGATTTTGTTATTGCATGTGAGAGAAATTTCATGTGAGAGCAACAATGGTGACCGCATGAACAAAAAAATTGGAAAAAAAATGGGTATGGTCACCATTTTCATTGGCAAACATGTAAAAATTAAATGAAAAAAAAACCATGCATGCTCGCCATTTCAAATAGAACAGGAAAAATAAAATAAAATCATGCTCGCCATTTCATTTGTAGAACTTACAAAAAGCCTGCAACTGCTCAGAAAGTAGAGAAAAAATGGTTATGTTCGCCATTTCAATTGGAGGACAAGGGTATATGTATCAATAGTTTTCAACTAGGGGCAGATATATCAATTTTTCTCTTTCTAGCACTCACTTCTTTATTGGGTGAAATCAATGTATGTCCCACCACTTTATGTAGATTTCATTTCCAAAGTGTAGGTCCTACATTGATTTCACCAAATAAAAGAATGGGTGCTAGAGAAAGTGTTCAAAAGAGAGTGTTGCTAGCACTTCTCTTTTATCTTTTGCTATAAAAATAGTTTTCATGATAAAACTCGTGCTATAATTTTCAAATAAGTTGTTTATTCAAACGGTCGAATGGTTTAATCGAAAGAAATTTCCATATATACTAACAAAAAGTTCATTACATAGAAGGGAAGGCAACACTCATAAACCACACTATTTTAGTAGCAGAATCCATAGTAATCTCCAAAGCATAACCTACACACACATTTACTTCTTTATTATACACATAATTTATTGAGAGACACGGATTAAAAAGGCTTAGCCCGTAATCTGAACGGGCTTAACATCAGGCTTCTTAACCTCCTCTTTAGGAACAGTAACTGTAAGCACACCATTCTCCATACCAGCTTTCACATGATCAACCTTAGCATTCTCCGGCAACCTGAAACGACGAAGGAAGCTTCCCTGACTACGTTCAACACGGTGCCATGTATCGTTCTTATCTTCCTTTTCGACTTTCCTCTCTCCGCTTATCTTCAACACACGATCCTCTTCGATTTCAACCTTCACTTCTTCTTTCTTCACTCCAGGAAGATCGGCTTTGAATATGTGTGCTTCTGGTGTTTCCTTCCAGTCAATGAGTGCGTTTGCGAAAGCAGCGGTGTTGTTGGTGGAGCTGTTATCTTGGAATGGGTACCATTGGTCTAGGTCTAATGAGAATGGGTCGAAGATGTTGGTTCTTCGTCCTGTACCAAAGATGTTTGGAATCAGCGACATTGTTCTGAATTCTGAAAAGTTTGATGTAGTTATGGTTCTGTTGACTTGTTATGACGATGATGATTGATTGAAGTTTTCGGTTGATGAAGAAATGACGAGTGAAAGAGTGTATATATATATATATATATATATATAGGAAGAGAAGGATATTTGGGTGGTTGTGTGAATTATTCGTGATTGTTCAGGAAGGATGAAGAACAACGTATTGAAGAAACCGGAGGAAGAGTTTTTGTGGCATGCCAGCGTGGAAGTTGTGGAAAAGTCAAGACATTTCTCGAATGTTGGTGAGTGTGATTGTTCTTTCAAAATACGAAGAAAACAGCCACGTAAAGACCGGTGAAAAAAGCCGGTACCCTTAAACTTTAAATTAATAATTAAATGAGTTTTTTTAATTTTTTTAAGAAAAATATAATTTTTTTATCATTTATAATTATAATGATTAGATCTTATACACCAAAAGCGCTAATGAAATAAAATTGAATTTTTATATCTCATAAGAGAAATGATATTTTGACAACCATTTACCAACAACTTTTTGACAACTTTCTCTCTCATACTCACAATATGTTTTTATTCTCTCTCTTACTTTTTCTCTCTCTCTTTTATTTTCAACCAATAGAAATAGAGGAAAATGAAATTGTCATGAAAGTTGTCTATTAATGGTTGTTCATATATCATTGCTCATCTCATAATAGAGAACTTTGATTATTTTATACGATAATATGTATAAAAATTACTATGAGTCTTGTAAAAAACGAATGATGTGTTTTTCTTATGAAATAATATTTTCTAAAATATAGATGCCGACAAATAAATATTTATTTCATAAAATTAATCGTTAATTTATAGATTTATGAAGCAGGAGTACATGTACACCTCAATTTACGAGTGTACCGTAGAAGTTCCCGTCAAAAAATTGGAACATTTTTGGAAGAAGAAAAAATAGGAACTTAACATTAGTGATAGATAGAATCGATACAGGCATGTAGATCCTTATTTCTGGTAAAAGAAATTTTGGTTAAAGATAAAAATAGTGGAGGATGATAAATTAATGGCCTTGATATATTTTTTTCTCTATAAATGCTTAAACTTTTGGTTTTAATTTCTATAAAAAATTTCATCGATTTTTGGTATCTGTAAGTTTTTCATCACAATTTTTGGTTTTTGTTTTTAAATCAACACATATGTATCATTGACATTTTAAGTTTTGTTGCAATTATGTTTAAAAATTACAAGAATCTCTACAAAATAAAATCGAATTATCGAACAAAACATGACTTAAATATGAATTTTGATGTTTTGGACGCTTAAAAAAAATCATATTTATTTGATGTTTCGTTAAAAAATTCTATTTTTTTTTGGAATTTTTTTTTATAATATTCAAAACATTTCTCCAAGAACTCATTAAAAAATATGATGGATACACATGAAGTGACATAAAAGTAGATACCAAATGCGTGGACAAAATTTTTTTGCAGACTAAAAGTTGAATAATTTTTTAAGGAAACTAACAAAAAGTTAAAATATTTATAGGAATAAAAACCCACTTTGGTTGGCTTGGTGTGTTGGCTTAAAATATCGAAGTGTGATCTTCCTCAAGTTCGATTCTCCACGGTGGTAATTTGGGAAGCTCGTTTTGCTTATTAATTTTTTGGGTCATGCTAACTTGTGCCCTTAGCCCTAAGGGCACAAGTAAAGAAGCTAAAAAAAGAATTAATCAATAAATGCACAAGTTAAAATCATAAAATTTAAAGCTTTTAAAATTAAAAATACACAATTTTGAAGATTAGTTTCTACTTTTGGTTTTCTTTTCTTGCGCCCTTGGGGCACAAGTTAACATTTCCCTAATTTTTTTTATAGGAATAAAAAATAAACTCATAATTGTGGGTGGAGGAAGGGTGGATTAGTGGCTAAATGAAGTCAATTGATAATAAATGAAGTTATAACGGTTAAGTTAGCTTATATAATTGACGGGGATAAATCGATGGATTGAATTCAAAGTAGAGGTTAAACTAAGGGTCGTGTTCACCAGTGTTTCCGGAGCATTGGTTAAGCAGGTAAAAAAGAGGTAAGATTTTATTAAAAAGTGATGTAATAATTACTTAGTCAAAAGTAACAGTTTATATTTTCAAGACAATTTTTCTACTTTTGGATTCCTTAACCAGTACCCCACATTCTCCTTAAACTAATTTGAAATGTTTGATAACTTATAATCTATCCACTATAAGTTATTATTGATTGAAAATAAGTAATAATAATAATAATAATAATAATAATTATACAAGCTTAAAATTTAGAAATCAACTTTGGGATTTGGATGTAAAGCAAAGAAAATATATTGAATTTTTCTAGTTCCACCCCATAAATTTTACGTTACACCCAAAATTACCAAAAATACCCTGAGTGGTTCACGTAAATTAAGTTTACATACACCCATTTAAAAGGAGTTTTCAGAGACTAACGTGATCTTAATTCACCTATTTTCCCTTTCTATATATTTGTGCTTACGTTAATTTAGATCATGTGGATTATGTTTGTATCGTGAATTGGGAACTAGTTTGTGAATTGGGAACTAGTTTCATTTCTCAAAATACAACAAAAAGAACAGAAGTACACAAAAATTAAAGATTTAAAATGAAGCTACCTAGGGATAAATTGGAAGAATGAGGGAAGTAGAAGTGATGGTAGAAAAAGTATAGAGGAAAAAACATTATGAAAAGGGAGAAGATCTAGAGATAAGAGAGCAATGGTAGAAAACAATACAAACTCAAAGTCAATATTATAGTGAGCATGTATGTGATGATGTTGGTAGAATGAAAAGAAAAAGAAAAAGCACAAGTGCCCGTTTGGTTCAGCTTTGAATATAATTGATTCTGAGAGAATTGATTCTGATAGAATTGATTCTGACAGAATTGATTCTGAGAGAATTGATTTATGTTTGGATACAATTATGTAGAATTGATTAAACAAAATGATTTATGTTTGGATGCAATTATGTAGAATTGCTTTTGAATGTATAATTACTAAAATAGACATAGCTAAAGGAGAATTGATAAAGAATGAGAATTGATAAAGGGCAATAAAGTAAAATAACGTGTTGTAATAATAAAATATACAAACCTATACACGTTGTTCAAGGAGAATTGATTCTAGAAAAGCTAGAAGCTATGATTTGTAGCTTCATGGAGAATTGCTTTTGGAGGACAAAAGCAATTCTGAAAAGCTGAACCAAACACGTTGTTTTTGGCTAGAATTGCTTTTGGCACTGTAGAGAATTGATTTTGGGCTAGAATTGCTTCTCAGAAGCCAAACCAAACAGGCCCAAGCAAATTTGTGACAGAGGTGAAGATTAAAATTAGGAGTATCCTAAAAAAAAAAAATTAAAATTAGGAGTAGAAAATATAGGGTAAAGTTAAAATGGGACTAAGGGCTATTTTAGAATTATGAAAAAATATTATGAAAATTTTGGGTGTAACCAGATGTTTTAAGGGTGTGACTAGAAAAGAGCCAAATATATTAGTTCCATTCAATTAAAAAGATAAAAAAATAGCCCCAAATTTAATAGACATTATTCTGTCTAACACTCTAATCTAAATCAACATTAGTGAATATGTAACTTTGATCATTTTATCTCAAACTAATGAATGATTGCTTGCTAAGGGTGCGTTTGGTTGCGAGAAGAAAATAAGAAGAGAGAAAGAGGTGAGAGAGAGTAAGGGAAGAGAGAAAGAGGTGAGAAATAGAGTAGATTTGATGTATTGTTTGGTACAAGTGAGAGAGAAGAGAAATAGAGAAGAGAGAAGTGTTGATTATTTTTGAAAGTACAAGAATGTCCTTAAAAAAATCCTCTCATCAAATTATTTTATTTTTATTTTAATTTAATTAATTAATTGAAATGCCTCAATTATTAAACTGAGTTTATTTTATTTTTACTTAATTATAATTTAATCAATAAAATAATTAATGGTTATTAATATTAATTAAACGAACCCAAGAAAAAAAGAAAGTCACATGATGATATAATAACAACAACATAGGCGTGTTGCACTACATCACAAATTAAAGGGTGAAAAGGTAAAAATACTAAAATGAGCAACTTCTCTAGACTTTCTCTGCTGTTTTGGAGAGAAGAAAAAACATGTGGGCCCCATCTCAGATTTGTCTCTCTTCTCTCTTTCATGTGTGTGCCAAACAAGAGAAAATGCTAGTTTCTCCCCTATTTCTCTCTTTGATATCTCTCTCTTCAGCATTTCTCTTCTACCAAACAAAGTGTAAGTTAGTGATTCAAGAATATTGAAATTTATTTGGTAGGATAAAAATGCAAGCTAAAATCCAAATACTATTAAAATAGAATAGTGTAGAAATTTATAGAACATCCTTTCGGTTCACTTGCCTCAAAAAGAAAATAATCCTTTCGGTTCATCCCTCTCTCTCTATAGAATATTCAAGAAAATCCTAGATACTTATTTTGGCTCCTATATAAACCTTCCTGTCTTTCTCTTTTCTCTATCAGCAACAGAAACAGCAATCTAATTCTAATTCTAATCTAATTTACGAAACGATCTAATCTAGTGAATTCACCTCCTAATAAAACAAAGATTCTACAATGTCTCTCATTCCAAGCTTCTTTGGTGGTAGACAAAACAATGTTTTTGATCCATTCTCCTTTGATATATGGGACCCACTCCAAGGTTTTCCATCATCTGCTCGTGAAACAACTGCATTAGCAAACACACGTGTGGATTGGAAAGAAACACAAGAAGCTCACGTGTTCAGTGTTGATCTTCCTGGTTTGAAGAAAGAAGAAGTAAAAGTTGAAATAGAAGATGGAAATGTGTTGCAGATAAGTGGTGAGAGAAACAAAGAGAAAGAAGAGAAAGATGATAAGTGGCATCGTGTTGAGAGAAGTTCTGGGAAGTTTATGAGGAGGTTTAGGTTACCTGAGAATGTTAAAATGGATCAGGTAAAAGCTGCTATGGAGAATGGGGTTCTTACTGTTACGGTTCCTAAGGAAGAAGAGAAGAAGAGTGAGGTTAAGTCTATTGAAATTTCTGGATAAATCTTGAAGGGTGTTTCTCAATTCTCACTTGATCCATGTTGTGATGTTCCTTTCGTAAAACAATGTCTACTTTTGTTCATGTTTATGTCCTATGGTGTAAGGTCTAAGGTCTTGGTAAAAATAATGTATATGCAGCTATATGCAGGGTGTTGTAAACATATTCACAAAATAAATATGTTAAATTAGTTATTGTTGGATTGGTTCCATAAGTTAATTTTCATTTGTCTATAGTTTAGATAGTTTAGTATTTGTGTTACTTGGTTGCTTTTAGAAATGATTCTTCTATGCACCGAGTATAAAACACTTTTTATAAACACTTTTTATATCGATGAAATGGTCCAACGCATCTTTTGAGATCTTATTATACTCTACAGTGTCATTTAGGTCAAGCTGTTTGCTTTAGAATAGATTCTCCTAGAATGTTCTAGTGCTACCACTGCAAGAATAACATTATTTTGTGACTAACAAAGTCCCCACAAATTACTACCAAAAAAGTTCATTCAAATCTTCACCGATAGAATCGAATCGAACATGAGATTTTAAAAAAGAACACTCTCAAGTGATATTCGAATATCACCGAATCAACTCAAATAGGTAAGGTCACATCAATATTAAACCTCAATTAAGTCATTACTAGTAGACAAAACATAAAAATAACAAATAGATTTTATGGTGAACATTGAATCCGCCAAAAATGAAACAATAAATTGTGCACCATCAAAATAATTTATGTTTTGATTTGTGTAAAAATGTTCAATTTAGTTTAAAAATCAATTCTATAATAAAAAACTTTAAATATCATAACTTAAAATTAAAATAAATTGTGAATGGTGGATTAATTTTACTCAAACAATGAAACATGTCAAAACTAATTCTTCACCACTATTATCGATTGAGTCATAAAAAATAAACAAAAATATGAAGAAAAAAAACACGTTCAAAGTTCCAGCTTACTTTTTTTTCTTTCCAAAAAAACTATAAATATGTTATTTGATTTTCCAATCGAATGAGATATGACTTAAGAATAATTTTATAAGTGGAGACATTCTTCACATTATAAGTCTATTGTGTAAAGTTAATATCAGAGTTGGTCACAATCAATGGTCATGTGGATTACGGGTCCAGTGCTCTTCCGTTGCTCCTCCTGCTATCTGATTTCTGTTATCAAGTCATTCAGATAACTCTTGTTCCTATCTTGTCTTTGATGTGATTGGGGTCCTCACTTAACAAATTGACTTTTGTTAGTTTGTATTAGATCGATTCAAATTCTAATACATCAAAGTTAATACTCCCTTCATCCATTATTAGATGACCTAATTGATTCTGACACACATACCAATGCATATTTTTTATCTTTAATATCTTTAATTATTAGGAAACAATATTTGGAAACAGTATTTGGATTGATGAAAGTGGGTGTAAATTAGTGAAGGTTGTTAACTTGCACCTTAATAATACTTATAAAAATGAGTGTAAATAATCAAGTGGGTGTAGGTTGCTAACTTGAACCTTAATAATTTTAGGTGGGTGTAGCTTGCTTACTTGCACATTAGTGTTTTTAGGTGGGTGTAAGTTTATATATATATATATATATATATATATATATATATATATATATATATATATATATATATAAACATAATTAAGGCTGAGCCAAGGCATAGGTATGGGGTGCGACGACCTAAGTCCCATGCACGTAGGTGGCTCGAAAAGTTTCTTACATTGGGGGGTGTATATTGCAATACATGCTTTATAAGGGTGTCTGTATAGTAAATTCACCAAAAGGGCCTAAAAGTACGAAGTATCAAAGCTTCAGCCCGACAGCCCTTAAACTGTTTTTTCGTTAAAAGGGTCCATACCAATGCATAAGGGGGCTCTGTATAACAACACCTTACTTTAGCAAACTAAAACATGACACAACAAAAACAAAAACTCTGCAGAAATATAAACGCAAAATCAGAAAAAACGCATCAAGAGTGTCAAATCCTTCATCTCCAATCTTGGTGATCCAAGAAATTGAGAGAATCTCGATAAGACATTAAGGAATATTCTAGTTGAAAATGAGTTTACTGGGGAAATGAATCTCAATTTTTCAATGACAAATATTTTAGTCATTTCACATGCAAATTATTCAAGAAAATTAAGTGATGAGATTAGTGATCTAAAATGGATAAAATATTGTCAACCGCCATACTTAATACATGTGTCATTCGTCATTTATGATAAAACAATTATGACGTATTATGTAAGGAGACCTTTTCTCTTACTATATCTAAGACCCGTAAAATGTTAGGACCGGTCGTATAAAATACAACCATGATTTTTGAAAATATATTGATTTTGAGCCATTTTCAAATGATTACAAATTATAAAACAATTTTATGAAGTGCATTCCCATAAACATTGCTTAAGGAAGGAACACATATCACACGTTTGCGAACTCCAATGAAACGAATTTACAAAAAAGTGAAGCTCGTGGATGAAAAGGCAGAGAACGAACCTGTGTTTATGGATGAACATATGAATATTGAAATGATAAGGAGGTCATATATATGAACTCAACTTATTTTTATCAACAACAATAGCAATTAATAAAAAAAAATCCAAGTTTTATATGAAGTGTGTTCATACTATGATGCACGAATAGAAAGCATAACACAAAAACACAAACCATATACTAATTAGTACAATGCCAACCCGAAAACAAAACAAAAAAATTAGTGCAATGCAATGGTAGAACTAGACAGCAAGATACAGACTCAGAGCAACAAAGTACAATAAGACACTTGAGACATACAAATCAAAACACAAAGCAAATATAAAACATAAAAGCACTAGATCATTTTAACATAAGGACACAACACAAGTACATAAATACTATTATTTCTTGGTCTACCTATGGATCGTGTAGAAAGAAACTCTATGTGTGTTCACAGTGCACTTGTTTTAGATTTTTTGCTACTAGACTAGGAAATGCATGTAAATAAATATAAAGGAAAAAAAGGTAAAGAGATATAATAGTGTAAAAACGAGTATTTTTAGAAAAAAACGTATTCCTACTCGCCAAAATGACATGACTTAGAGTGTGTAGCATAGCTCGGCTATATGCGCAGGTAACGCATTAGTCTTTCCTCGTTAAGGTGGTTTGTGGTGCCCCACGTTTGGTCGACAACTTTCCACTTCACGGCGTGATCCATTGACAAAGTCCAATGTGCGTGTCTCTTTCTCAAAACATTCATCCTTACTCATCGTCCCTTGCGATTTATGTTGCTATAAACAGGGAGTGCGGGTTTAGTGACTCATTGTCCAGTTTCATTTATCTTTTACTTAGTTTGATCTCTTCAAGACACACATAGACTCAAGAAAGAATCCACTAACCCTTGTTTGGCTATAAGGCTCTCACCTAACCTTCCATTGGTTAGGGCAAACTCGACTAACCTAAATTCGTCCACCTGTCGATTTGGGTGAGCAAGATAATTACTTTTAGGTGTAAAGTGATTCAATAGTTTTTTTTTTTAGTTTAATGTCCCATTGATCATGGTAAATTTTTCATCCAGAATTTTAATGGGTGGGAGAAAAAAATCCAAAAGAAAGGAATTAATTTATGCAACTTATAATACTATATTACATTGCTCAACTACAAACTTGACCAAACCAACAGAACTAGTGATATTACAACATAAAACATAGTCAAATCTACATATCTTGAATGTTATCACTAACACATGAATCATCCACATCAATAGCAGCTACTTTGGAAGCACTAATCTTAAAAGAAGCAGATTGAATTTTATATGGTAACTTAGCATTACTAACAGAAACCACTCCTTTTTCTTCATCTCTCTTCAAATCACTAGGAGGTAAAAAACAATCCAAAGACAACCCTTTAATATTAAAATCAACTTCCTCAATTTTCCAAACCTCATTTATACTTGTCCTTGAATGATTCTCAGGTCCTTCACCAAACCTTGATAAAGTGACCCAAGTTTTCCCACAATGTGCTATTTGAATACCATCCACTATTCTATAGTCTTGTATGAGAGATTCTGTATTTGTTTCCCAAAATATGAATTCAGTTTCAGAAGATTTTAGTTTAATCAAGTTGGTGTCTTCTAACTGAACTAAAAGTCCCGTTCTTTGGCTGAAATAGCCTAAAACTGTGTGACCAATTATCTCTATGTTGCTACTGCTTCTTGTTTGTAATGAAGTGGATTCTGCTTCAAGTTTTAGAATGAAACACTCTTCATTGTTTACTGTTTTCTCTCCTATGCATGTTGAGTTGTTGAATAGATTGGCAGTGGACTTTGGATCAAGACCCTGTTCAAATTAAGACAATAATTAATTTATTTATTAAGAGATATGTATAAATTATAATGAACAAAATAATAGTAATTTGTATAAACTTATAATCTAGTATTTGTATTTTCTTAACACAATAGCATCATGTCCTCCTTTTATATTCCCCTCTTTTGATATGCATTATACCGTTGTCCCATAGCCAAAAGAAAAATATGTGACAAGCATGAAATCATAAAGCTTTTGATTTTGAGATATAGTATCATATTATTGCTACCAACACAACATTTTGCAAACCACACCCCCAAAATTTCCTCATATTAACATTTTCAAAACTAGACCGAACTTCATGGTTCAACCGGTTGAACAATAAATCGACATTGTCTATGATACACTTATTTGAATGGTTCGATCATAATTTTGTCTAAATTCAAGTGGTTTAAAATAGTTGAACTATGATTTAAAGATTGTGCGGGTTTGATGCAAGGGACGACTCCAATCATCTCACGGTGGCCCATCAAAGGGATTGGAAGGGCAGGAAATTAAAGTAAAACAAAGCATTTTGAAAGAAAAAAAAATTAGAAACAAGTTGTCATGCACTAAGCAATGAGAATGACAAGCATTGTTGACATTTAGGCGTCACAACTAATTAATTGGATAAATTCAAATTTCAAACTTTAGATTTCCTTGCATTAGCTATTAAATTGTTGACTTTAGATATTAAATGTAGACCTTCACTTTATGGTAGGGATAGGTTAATTTCCATGAAAAAACAATTTGGAAATTGACCTTTTTCAAATGAGAAGGGAGGAAGCACCTAGTTTTAGGTTGGGTAGATTCAAACCAATTAGGCAATGTTTGGTTAGGTAAGCTTGCAACGTCCAAACTTATATTTTTTGTTATAGAAAGCTAGACCTTTATGTAAAAAAGATAAGGGAAAACAAAGTGAAATGGGAACACAACATACAGTTGAACACATTAAAATCAGATTCACACTTGAAACAATGTGAAACAAACAAATTTGAAAACGTAACATTAAATTTCCCAGCCCTCCACCATGGGATTGAGTCCATTGTTATAAAAATAAAATGATGAAAAATAAATTATTATTATTATTATTATTAAAACAACAATAACAGTTATTTTACAATAGTTTTTTAGAAGATTTGAACTCTGTATCTTGAGATACATAATCAAACTTTTAAAATTGAGTTGACATCTCATAGACACTTTGAGTTCGTTTATAGTGGTCGAGATTAATATGATTGCAACACAAAATTCACAAAATGATTAATGAACTTTAAATTAAATTTACCTGAAGTAAACGTTTAAGTGGCCTAGGTGGACCCCTAGAAGCATGCGAATGATGCCAAGGTGTTTGCCTCCAAGCCACTTTTCCATCACTCCCTGCACTAATTTTGTACCCAGAAACCACCAACTCTAAACACCACAATTCTGGTCTCTTTTGCCACAACACAAAACCTCCCAACTCTTCTTTCATATCCACCTTCTTCACTTTCTTCACCATCTTCTTGCTATTCACACCCCCTTCCCCTACCACAAACTCTGAGGTACCTATTCTCACTTCACCCATTGCATACATACTTTCAACATTATTTAAAACACTCTCTCCTCCCACAGCTGCAACATATTGTTTTACTATATACTTCGCCATCGACGCCTCCTTCAAAACACATAAAAATTATTTAAGAAAAATTATTTAACTATACAAAACTTATGTATATTTCATTATTTGTTGTTCTTACCTTCAATATTTTTTTTATTCAACCACAAAAAGCTTCGAAAAAATCCATTTAGATAAAATTTTGAGAAAATTATGAATTTAAGAAACTCGTGGTAGTTATGAATATTTTAACTTAAGAACAATACGAAAATCACCTAAGTAAAAACACATGAGTTTTGTCTAATTAAAAATTGTGGTATTGCATTATAAATTTATAATTAATCTCAATCAAGAAAACAAAACAAAAGAGTTTCTTCTATACTTACAATGTTATGGCCTTTAATGTTCCGAGTGATGATGGGTTTGTACTCATTAGTGATAGGAAAAGGAATCAATGGAGCTCCTACAACACCAAGCAAAAGTTGAATATTTGTGTTTGGATCTTCAAAACGTGATGATCTTGATTCACTATTTGGTTTCATCCATTGCTTCATGTTCTTCCATGTGGTTCCACTCTTGTTGGTGAAAATATCTTCTGGGATGGGAACTTCTAGCACAGTTTCAAGGCCATCCTCATGATAAAGGTTGGGACAAAGCTTCTTCATAGCAGAGAGAAAAATCAAAATAGAGAAAAAGATGAATAAGAGTTTAAGAAGATAATAATGAGAATATGTATCTTGGGTTGATTTGAATATTTCATACAATAGAAAGACTTTAGAGATAAAAAGGGTTATATGTTATGTATGAATGACATGCGTCATCACATCATATTTAGGCTCGCAAGGATATAGACAGTCTGATCTTGATCAGATAACTTATATTCTGACTTCGTAATCACGAGTTGATTTGTCTAATTAGAATATTGTTTGTCTAGTTAAGATCGAAAGGCTAAGATCACTTGATTGCATTGAATGTGTGATTTTTCTTACCAATGGAAATAGGATTGGAGTCTTGAATTGAAAGGGAGAAAGAAAGGGATGTATGTATGAGATACTTAATGTGTATGTAACTTTGGAAAAAGATCACCAACCAAACTATATTGGGACCCCCTCTTTGTCTATTTCGTCGTGATTGCACGCATCTGCATCTCGTATACTATTACTTATTGGAAAGTTAAATTACGGTTTGTTTAAAATTTATACTTGTACTTGATTAATTTTGAGGATTAGTTTTGCTATATTTTATAAAGGAGACATGTTAATTACTGTGGATCGTTGTCGTTGATATTAATTCTAAAACAAGTTGGTGCTTAAAGTTCCAAGTCCATATAGTATTAAACTTGTGTCATTCATTTTTATTGGTTTTAATTATCTCTGAATTTAAATTATTTATATATACTTGTTTAGTCTTCTGCATATCATTGAACTCATTCATAGATGTCTTAAAAGTTCCATTTTAATTTCAGGTCATTCATATTTACAAGTTGAGATCATCTCCATTTTTATATATGATGTGTAATCAAAATTTATGGAGTTTGATATTATACATTATTGAATGAGTGTTGCTATGTCTAGCGAACACAATGCTCACGACTGATAGTGAAAGTTGCATTACCATTGGATCTTCATGGCACACAATGCATGGGTGGTTGGATTTAAATGCAAGACTTGCTACAGTACACGTGTACAATATCGGGATAGTTTCGGGACAATATTTTCGCTATATGTAGCTTTATCCTTATTGAATGCTATATGTTGTTAAAAAAATTACGCGTTGAGATCTTCTCCATTTTTATATATATATTATGTGTAATCAAAATTTATGGAGTTTGATATTACACGTTATTCAATGATATAGATGGTGATACAAATTTTTTTACATGTTTGAGATCATCTCCATTTTTATGAGTTGAGATTTTCTTCATTTGTACATATGTTGATATAAATATTTTACATTGATTCCTTTTAGAAGTATTAGCATAGTTTTTTAGTAACAAAGTAATAACATAGTCAAATAAATCAAAATAACCCAGTCAAAAAAATTCAAAATAATATAGGTTGATACAAAATTGGATGTTGCACAAACGAACAAAAAAATGTTTTTCCCTTACTTTTTAGATGATAATTTGCACTCAAATTTAATTATGTAACAATATGTTCTCCTTTGTGTACCAAAAAGTATGTTCTCCTTTCTTTTTCACATAGTTTTACCATGATTAGTTAACAATTTATAAACTGGCATTATCGATATATCATATGTCATAGGTAGGTAAAATATATCCCTTAAAAAAAGGTAGGTAAAATTCATATATTATATACTTGGTGTATCCTTTAGCTACACAAGTAAGATTATGCTTTCTCTTCAATTAGACGTATAAATGTACACACTAAGGGAATTTGATTAAGATGTAAACGGATCTTAAATTAAAAGTGAAACCAGCTAAAAGAAAAGAGAAATTCATTGCTTATGTTACAATTTACAGAAAAAAAAGAGAAACACTTGAGTTCAAAAGAGATTTGATTACCCCCACAACTCAAACTTTGTTACCTTATATTATGACATACTTTCACTAGCTTTATCTTTTACACAACAATCATTAACTAGGTAAAGGATTCTATAATATTATACTATGATCATACTTATGGTTGGATGCTCTAACATTGTACCTTAAATAATGTCCACAATATATAATAGGAAAAACTAATTTTATTTCTCCAACAACTTTTAAAAAAACCAATCACGTCCATAAGTAATCATCAGACGAGGAAAAAACATGTATTTTCTCTTAGTTCATCAATCTCATGCGAGAAAATTTGTATTTTCCGTCCAAATGTCTACTTCTGGACGGGATAGATTTTAAAGAATCATGAGAGTAAAAAATAATGGTTCGTATATAATATGATATGGGTGCAGAGAACATAAAGATGCAGGGGTCCCAAGTATATAAGATATGCAAAGAAGATGTACGACCAACATTCTAATTCAAAATGTAATCAAGAATGGTAACCCATGGCCCTGCCCATTGGTGGTTGCTTTGTTATTAGCATGAATGGATCACATGAATCTATTCGTGTTCCAAATAGACAAGGCCATGTGAGCTGTGCTTTGATCTTGTTTCTGATTTTCTTTTTGGTCCTGTTATGCTGACTAGGATGGTATAAAGCGACAAGCTATTACATTGTCCTTTCTAAATTACGAATCATTTCATGCACGTTCTTGTTCTTGTGTAATATGCTACTATATTGGAGTTGCAACCTCCGAGTAACTTACGTTGTTGTTACAACTTCAATTAATACTAGAGGTTGTAACTTGAGGTTAATTATCTTTCTTCAATCCAATTTACTTACAACATTTAAATTGTTAAATGATTAGATTCAATTCATTCATTTTATAATGAAAACTTCTTTTTCCTCAACATTTGCCCGGAAGTGTACTATCAGACCAGACCAAACTTGCGATTTTACTTGGATTTGATGGATATTCATCAATCGGAAAAACAAAATATATTGATTAAATGGTTCTTTTGTTTTAGTGGATAGATTGAATGATATATTTTTAAATAATTTTTAATAATTTATAAATAAATTAATCCATTATTTCAATCCATCAATTAGAATCCTGTCCAAATCTATATGATTCAATCAATTTTTACCCTGTTTCATACGTTTTTTCTATTGAAAGAAAAATGTTATGTTCTACTGGAAAATTTTCTCATGTTTTTCTTTTCCCTTGTACAATCTCAACAATCTCCGTAACTAGTTAGAGAGGGTATTTTATTTATTGATTACAGCATAATTGAAATTTACAATTCGAGTATAAAAAGGGGTTAATAGGTGTCTACAACCTTGTCATATAAACGAATTCGAGTTCATTATTTTGCTATAGGTGTTACCCCAACTCTCTTTGTTGTAGTATGATTCAAAATAGTGGTTTTGAAGGAGTGCGAAATCGGGACCCAATTTGGACAAATCGGTGGCCAATTTTGAGTGCTTTTCTACTTGTTCCTTTCGACATTTTTCGGGGTCCGATTTGTTAAAATCAGCGCCCGATATCGCGCAGCAGCATAAAAATAAAACGTATTTTTATGGCTTGGATTTGTTCTAAATTTTAAAGGATGTTTTTACTATAAATATAGACCTTGTATCAGATGTAAACCTTGAGAGAGAGAGGAGAGTAAAGAGCCAGAAAACAAGGGTTTAGAAGCCAACATCAAAACTAGGGTTTGTAGAGAATTCTCTTAGCAACAAACACTAGGGTTGAGATTGATTCACCTTGGAGAAACACTATTAGGATAGAGTCTCTTGATCACAGGAAGAGATTCGAGACTTTGGGTAGAATTAGGTTTAAAGACTTATTCTTGTAACCCTTTTGGTTTCTCTTTGTAAAGAAACTCATCATTATAGTGGAACGGAGAGCTGCTCTCTCCCCCAGACTAGGTCAGTATTGAACCGACCTAGGTAAACAAATTTCGTGTGTTCTCTCTCTTTCTTTCATTGTTGTTCTATCTTTTGCTTGTGTTTATAACTGCCATCCACGTTTTGGTTGCTTGATTAATTTGCTCCACACATCAAGAATTTTTATTTGTGTGATTTTTAACGAATTCACAACACTCTTTCTAATATTTTATTTACAGTCTTTCCACTCATCCAACACAACATCTTCTCCACTATGCTAAATTTATTCTTGTGTTAGTTCTTCACCATTCAATACTTTGTTCCATACAACCATGGGCGGAGCCACCAACCGGTGAGCCTGGGCACTCGCCCGGGCTCAATCGATATTTTCTTTATATTTGGCCCAACCCAATAGCCCATAAACTCACTTAAAAAAATTTTAAAAAATTGGGCAAACTCAATATTTTCACACACGCGCGCACAAGATTTCTTGACTCTATAATTTTTTCCCAGGGGCTACAAAATTCCTGGCTCCGCCACTGCACAACGTTGTCACTCTTACATATGTCCGATAAAATTTCCTCTTCAACTTGAGCGGTACTTTGCATCACATAAAACATATGAGAGTCTACTTCATTTCAACCATCCAGCTTCAATTCGAAGATTTACATTTGGTTCTATTTCTTTGTCATTTTATACTATTGACACAAGATATTTAAACTATGTAACTTGTGGTATGATATGATCTCCAACTTTCACCTCTAAGGTAGAAAGACTTCGCCTTTTGCTGAAATTACATTCCATATACTTTGTTTTGCTTATGCTCAGGCGGAAGTCATGTGTTTTTAAGGCTTGTCTGAAACCTCCCATTCAATTTCGTAAGCACATCTAAAACTAAAGTAAAAAGATAAGGGCTAAGATTTGATCATTGGTGCAATCCTATTGTTATGAGAAAATCATTGGATGCGTCCTCACACTAGTTGAAGCCTTGTCGTACATATTCTTGATAACTCAAATATAATCAAACCTAACTATTTTCTTCTCTGGAGCTTGCCACAAAATTTCTCTAGGAAGTCTATCATATGTCTTCTCGAAATCAATAAAAACTAAGTGCAAATATTTTATATTCGTTTATACGTCGCAGTAAGTAGATTGATTCTATGGTTGATCACTGATGCATAAAATTAAACTGATTTATAATAAGTTGAAGAATTAGTTTAATTAGGAGGTTCTATTGTGTCTTTTATATTGGTTATTAAAACAAATGATATATCTAGTTGAAAAAAATAGTTGTCCATCAACTTCTCTATCTAGATTTATAAGACATTTTTTATTTTATTTTTTCATTTTCTATACGATTACTTTTAAATTATTGATTGTGTTAAATATTTTTAATTAAAATATCTTTATTTATTGGCATCTTTTTATCTTTTTTTAACTAATAAGTAAGCAATAAATAATACGAAGAGTAAATTTAGAAAAGCAATAGCAATTATTCATAAATTAATATTAAGGTTAAATAAGTTTTTCGTCCCTATAAATATAACGAATTTTGATTTTAGTCCCTAAAAAATAAAATAGAACGTTTTCATCCTCACACATTTTATTTATTATGTTTTTGGTCCTTAATGATCAATTTATGTTCATATGAATGTCAAAATTATAATTATTTTATGTTTAAGATGTATCCGTGTGATGTTTGTATACTATATTCAACATTTATACGTTCATATTATGTTCGAAAAATATCAAAAATATGTAAAAATTATTTCCATTAGGGACTAAAAACAAAATAAAAAATTTTGGGAGAATGAATTTTTTAGGGATGCTAATTTTCACTCACTTAAAACACTAAGGTGTAAGTTAGCAACTTACACCCACTTGATTATTTACACTCATTTTTATAAGTTTTATTAAATTGTTAACACCCACCTCACTAATTTACACCCACTTTCTTGTTTCAAAAAAATAAATTACATCCACTTTCAACATTTTAAATATTGTTTCCCTAAAAGTTTGTCTGACCTTATACTAAAAAAATATGTAATTTTTTTAAATCCAATGTATGATAAAAAAATGGAGTCATAGTACAATTTTTTTTAAATTCAAAGTGTCCTTAACTTAAAAAAAATCTGCAATTAGCCTGCATTTTTTCTTTCGTAAAATCAAGGTATCATTAATTAACGTAGAAAAAAATAAAAAAGTTTTGGCTTTATCAGGCAAAAAAAAAAAGTTTTGCGGCCAAAATAGATAAAACAGTTACACAATCATAGTTTTTTTGGTTTGTTTTGAGGAATATAAGATTTGTGTTTTTTAATTAAAGTGACAATGACAAAATTATCTCCTTTAATTTCAAATGACTTCAAATAGTGGAGATTGGTTTTTTGGTAAAAAGCAAGTGAATGTAGCTTGCTAATTTACACATGTGTGTGTGAGATTTTTATTGATCGTTCTTAGAACATTGATGCAATACTTAATTTTTTAGATTGTGTAATCTTTTGCTTGAGTGACTTATGTGATAGTAGGAATGCTAGATATTTTGTGAACATTTCTCTTTTGGGATTGTACGATCTTTTGCTTGGTTGATTTTTTGATTTTATGAGATAATGTATTCTCTTCGTATTTCGAATGAGATGTATATATATATATATATATATATATATATATATATATATATATATATATATATATATATATATATATATATATATATATATATATATATAGGGGATGTATCAAGTGAGAGGAGTAGTTATTGTGAGAGGTGAGAGGAACTAATATAAACCATAGGATGTAAATGTACGGTCGTGATTAAATCTTTAATGTACACTGCATCATACAAAATTCGTTCTCCATCTTCTCACTTTCATCTTCATTTTCGTTAACACACACCATGACTCCATCATACCCATCTTCTTCTTCAATAAATTAAAGAACAGGTTTGTTCCATATTAAAATAAAATACTTCGTTCCAAATTAAAACATCCAGATTGATTCATATGTTTTTTAATAAGATCCAAATTGGTTTCAAAAGTTTGTGGCAAATTAAATTCAAGGCATGAATTGATTTCAGTTTGTGGTGTTCAAGTGTGAATCCATGTCCAATTCAACAGAATCCCACAAATTGTTATGCAGATCGTCAAATTTTCACGTAATCAATAAATAAATTAAGAAAAAAATCTATAGTTTTGAAGAACGTAAACCCAGATCCGATATAAAATTTATTGTTAAAATATTCAAGAACATCAAAACCCAGATCCAAAATCAATCACAACCATGAAATAAATCTTTTTCCGGCGAACAGGAACTCCGATGACGAACTCCGACGAATGGGAACACCAACGACGAACACCGGAGTCGTCGCCAGATCTTCTCAGCTTCTCGGAAACGAGATTCAAATCATTAAGGTTCCCTTTCTCAGCTACTTTTGATCTTTCCGTTTCAAACGTCTTCGGTTGTTATCCTTTGTTATGTTATGTGAGAGGGGGATTGAAGAAATTGCCTGGATCCATGGGAATGGGTCTGAGGATGAAGATGAGTAGACATACGTTTAGGAATGGAATGAAACTAGGGGGAAAATAATCAAGCATGGCAGTCACTAAAATAAGAGTTTTGATATTAGCCATTGATTTAGATCCAATGGTTGATAAAAGACCCTCTCATCCTCTCATAATAAAGGGTGCTCTCATTTGATATGTCCTCTATATATATAGGGGTTTGCTAGGATACACCCACTAGTTTTTATTAAGGTGTGTTTTAGCAAAGATATAACTAAAAAGTTGTTAAATACACCTTAAGGTGAATGTTGCTAAAACACACCTTCTAAAAAATAAGTGGGTGTATGTTAGCAACTCCTATAGGCATTTGCTAGGATACACCCACTTATTTTTTAGAAGGTGTGTTTTAGCAAGTTATAACTAAAAAGTAGTTAAATACACCTTAAGGTGTAGCTTGCTAAAACACTCCCACATAAAAACTAGTGGGTGTGTTCTAGCAAATCCCATATATATATATATATATATATATATATATATATATATATATATATATATATATATATATATATATATATATATATGCCTTGTTGTCCAGCATGTTTTGTTAGAGTAAAAAATAAAATTTAAGTTCTTGCGATTTATTTTATTAATTTAAGCGATACCAGTACAAATATATCTTTACTTCATTTGTATCTCTCAGTTTGTTAGTTTGACAACTATTTTAGTTACTTATTTTTGTTAAGGTCAATGGTTGTATTTGGAAGAGAAGGATATTTGGCAAAGCAGTTGATGATCTTCTAAAGACTCTGATGATCTGGTGGAATATGTTGATTATGCCAGATATCTGTTGGGACCTAATCTACACTTTGTTGTTGTAGACGATGTTGTTTGTATATTGTGGCAACCACGACTTTCTGGATGTTGTTGATGATCCTCCCCAAATAGAAGAAGTTGTTGCTGATCCTCCCCAACTAGAAGAAGTTTTTGTTGATCCTCCCAAACCCACTAAACTCATACCCATTTATGAATCTTCGTAGGCGTCCAAGGATGCCTAGGTTTCCTCCAAGCCCCTAGGATTTTGTCCCACCTCCGCCTTCAAACTCCATTTTTTTTTTGTGAGTTGCCTGTGAGCAACTATAGATTTTAAAACTATTTTGATATATGTTTTGTACTTGATTGGTCTACGATGTAACTAGAGCTGTCAAAACGGCCGGCCCGACCCGTTTAGGGCCGGCCCTAGCGGGCTTCAGGCTTTATCGGGTCGGGCCAAAAAATCCGGTTGGAAAACGGACTTGAAATATACTACCCGAGCCCTACACGGGTCGCGGGTTAAACGGGTTGGCCCGTATTAAAAATTACATTTTTTTTTAAAAAAGTACTATAAAATACTCCTATAAATTTTTTTATATATAATATTTTTAATATTTTTAAATAATGTCTGGCACAAAAATAAATTGTAAACATTTTCGTACAAACGTTTTAAACTAAAAGGGCGAGCAAGGCAATTTAAAATAAATTAGATATGTTATGGTTATAAATATTTATATATTCGATCTTTAAAATTATAAATAACGAAACGAGTAAATATAATTTTATATTACATTTATATTTGTGTTAATTCATTGAATTTTCACTTTTATTTTTTACTTTGATAATCAACTAAGTAAAGAGTTATTTGAAATATATATATAATTTATAGTATTTTTTATGTTATGCGGGCTAACGGGCTACCTGCAGCCCTTTCGGGCTAGCCCTTACGGATACGGGCCTTTTAGGGCCGGGCTAAAAAGCCCTATTAAAATTCGGGCTCAATATTTAAAGCACAAGCCCTATAATTAATCGGGCTAAACAGGCAGGCCCATATGGCCCGGCCCGTTTTGACAACTCTAGATGTAACATCCGGATTTTAGTTATTTTAATTTAATAAGGTTAAACAAGTAGTGTCTTAATTATTATGGTGACGAAACATTTTACTTGAAAAGTAACAAACCATTGTTGAAAAAAAAGAGTTCGGTGGTTATTAAGATTTTATGTGAATTAAAATAATGGGAAGGGGAATGAAACAATAAATATTATAGGTGAGAGGTGAGAAATAGAAACTTCTAAAAAAGAAGGGGATAATAATAATAAGGGCAGTGTTAACTTGTGCTCTTAGGGCACATGTTAAGAAATCTAAAAAAAGAAACTTCTCTAAAATTTTGTGTATTTAAATGATTAAAAAGTTAAATATTAAATGCAATGCACACATTCTAATAAGTTCTTTCTATATTTAAATCTTTAACTTGTGCCTTCGGGACACAAATTAACATTTTCCTAATAATAATAATAATAATAATAATAATAATAATAAACCTAGTTTGCTGGTATAAAAGGAGAATAGATAGTCGGAACAATAAAATACATAGAATAACGTGAAAATCAGGAGAAAGGAGGAGAAGAATAGAGAAGAACCTTAACTAAGGAAATCAAGCCAAAAGATGCATTTTAGGTGAATTTGTGGTAAGGGGAAAAATTCTTCATCTTTGGTTTTTTTAATTGTAAAAGGGGAGAATAAGGGTTCACAAACCTTCACGTTGTTGTGTCCATTAATTCTGAAAAAATAGAATTGTGATGATTTATATTATGATCATAGAGAATCAATAGAAAGAATCGGTGAAGGTTGGTGTTGAGGAGTGGTGATGGTAAATATATGTTGAAAGAGAAAGATTGAATAACTAGGGTTTTGATTAGTGAATTAAACATGTAAAAGATTGTTGTAATTAAGGAATTGTGTGAAAAATTAGTGTTTGGATGATATGGTAACTTTAAGGTTACGTTTAGGGACAAATTGGGTGAGTTTGGGGTCGAATACAGAGTTTGGGAAGGCCTCATAGAGTGAAATCGCAGAAAATCTACGATTTTGAAAACCTGGAAGACACACACGGTCGTGCGCCTAGGCAGCATGACCCGTGCTGCCTAAATTTGTTTTTTGTGTTCTTGAGGGGCGCACAGTCGTTCCCCGTGCTCCCTTCCCAACCTAATTAGAAACCCTTCCTTTTCTTCATAAAATGAGATAATTCTTGTTAATGGTGAGATAATTCTTGTTGATGATATTAAATTTTGGTGAGATAATTCCTATTTATGATGTTGAATTTTGGTGAGATAATTCTTGTTAATGATATTGTATTTTGGTGAGATAAACTTTCTTATGGTGTTGATATTTGGTGAGATATACATTGTACAAAGGTGATGAAATATTGGTGAGATTTATGCTGTGAAATGGTGTTAAATATTGGTGAGAGAAATCATGTTCATGGTGTTGATTTTATGGTGATGAATTGTTGTGTATTTATATTGGTGAGTTTCCTCATGCATCATATCATTATTAGAAAATTGATGAGATTAGTGAGTGTATGTTCAATAACAACTCTGACATACAAAAATTGGTGTGTAGAATTGATACAACATGCATGTAGGTGATAGGAATGAAATGCATTTTGCACATGAATGTTGGTGTGTTAAAATATAGTGTTGTGAATGATGTGTGAATGTTGATATCTAAATTGGTGAGCGTTATGAAAGATGTAAATCATTATTTCATGTTCTTTATGTGCGCTAATTATATGTTGTTTAAACTTGATGTGTTATATTTCCGTTAAGTGGTTCTTTTTAGACCTCTTCAATATCTCACGGATTCTCCACAATTCCGCTTTTACCATATATATATCGTATGGTATATACATCTTGGAAGATTTGAGAATTAACTCCCGTTCGCCAAGTTCGGGAGTTATCTCCCGGATGACTGTTTTTTACTCTGAAGTTTTGTGTGTCTGGTCACGGTTGTGCTGGTTTCTACTGCCTTGGTCCTTTTTTTTGGGAAGCCTTGGTCCTTTTTGAATACCTTTGTTTGTTTTTTTGTCCTACAGGTGGTTCACATTTTGTCGCCCATGTTTTGTCTTTAGTCCCAAGAGTACTTAATGGTTAGCTTTCTTTTAGTGGGTAAATTAGTCCCTACGAGTTTGATATGTTATTGTTGTGGTTAGTCTTTACACTTCTACCATTTACTACTAGTGCAATGGTCTAAGTGGTAGTCAATAATACTCGATTAAAGAACATGGAAACCATACCATTGATAAGTTCATATAAAACAGTTCTTCAAGAGATAACCTAAAATAATTTTCAAACCCAACTGGAAATCTTAGACAATTTTTCTGTCTATATTTTTTGAGAGAAGGGGCAACCCAAATTAGGAAGGAGAAAAAAAAAACTAAAAGTCCTTTTAAAAAAAGGTACAAAACTCCTATTTTCAGCTAACTATATTTTTTTTTTCCTAGTCGAAAGTAAGAGAATAATCCTTAAACAAATGCGCTTTCATACACACCAACAAGAAATTGTACTCATGAGCACAAATTTAAGAGATTCAATTCTCTGCAAACTATGTCACACTATGTTGGATACAAAACTCTTATTAGTCAACAAGATAAATGAAGCAAAACGAGGAGCAAAATCCATTATATCACTTATCTCAATCTAGATCAAGCTCAAATTTGGCAAAATTATCATAAATTTAAATATGGATGATGCTAACTTGTGCACATGTTAATCAGCCTAAAATTAGAAATATTTCTTTAAAGTTAGTGCATTCAATGAATTAAAAATTAAAAAATTAAATTTAATATACGGATTTCAACAAAAAAATTCTACATTTTACTTTATTAATTTGTCTTAAGGGCATAAGTTAACATTTCATTTAAATATCACTAATTCCTCCCTTCAATGTCTCATGGTTTGAATGTGGCATCATGGAAGAGTGGATGGGGAATACATCCAAAGTTATTCAATATAACAATTAATACTTTCAAAATCAAGATCCTCAATTGCAGTTAAAAACAATCAAAATCAACCTTTATTCAAGGTCAGTTAGCAATTCCATAAATTCATATGTTTCCTTCACTCCTCAATATTAATTATATATACACCAAAACACAAATTTCAACATGTCTATCAATTTCAACAATACAATTTCTACATGCATGATGGAGAAAAAAGACTTACAATGATATACAAATTTAAATTAAGAAATAAAGATATCAAGATAACATCCTTTGATACTATCCTAGGTTGAACAAAACAAGAGAAACAACAATACATCATAAAAACATATATGAACATCATATATGTAAAAAAAAAGATACATCTCCAAATCAAACTATGGAGAGACATAAGGTATTGAGTTTGATACCTGTGTTCATAACCCTCTATCATGTTACTTGCTTCATCCTCAAGTTACACAGGAATTCAAGAGGGAACATTAAAGTGAAAAAGCCATGATATGACAAAGGCAAAAACCATACATGCTAGAAGGAAATTCAAAAACCGATGTCCCTGCCAAAAATTTCGAGTTTCTGATGGCGGTGAAGGTCCAGTTGGCGGTATAATGGAGGGATCACTCGATTCATTAAACTGTTCTGTCATTTGAACTTCCATAGCACCGGCTACATTGTGTGCAATTGATCCGCAGATTTCACAAGTTCTGTTAATCAAGCAAGTCAAAAAATTATTGCAGTTCATACTACTAGTAAATATAATAATATTCACAAATATACTTTTGAATAAAGTGTCAAACTTAGGAACCAACATCAAATGATTCAACTTGCTTTTCTTATTGATAATTAGTTCTATCTGCATTTAATATACAAATCCTTTCAAACTTCAACTCCTTTACATTCAATCAATATATTAATCTTCCTGTAGTTTGATCATTACATAAACGCGGACTTGGCGCTTATATCTAGTTTTCTGAAACTTGATGCAGATATGTAAATACCTTTTGAAGCCCCGATACTTCAAAATGGATGACGTATCGTATCCCCTGCGTATCCTGCACCGATACCTGCCCGATACTTCCCGATACGTATCAGGAGAGTATCCGAAGATTAAATTTTATTTTTTTAAAAAATAATTATCCGATACTTCTCGATACGTATCAGGAAAGTATCCGATAGTTATCCTGCACCGATACCTGCGCCAATACTTCCCAATTAATGTTAACTAAAATAACTTAAGTCTTGAGTATAGTGCTTCTTTTTTGGATCGATATAGTATAGCACTAACAATGTTCCTTTTGGATATAGTATAACACCTATGGTGCTCTTTTTGAGATATATTGTGTATGTAATTGACTAATCATCACTCTTTTCATCGTCAATATTATTTATATTTATGTTGATGTGCTACGAGCCTATGACTGGTTTCTTTTGTTTGTTAATATATTTGCATATTAAAAAAATGGTTATAATTATATTGTACATTTAATTATATAAATTTTTTTATTAACGTATCTCAGCCGTATCGTATCTTGATTTTTGAAATTTTCCCGTATCGACGTATCGGTGCAGTATCGTATCGTATCCGTATCCGGGCTTCACAGGTAAATACTCATGTTTCCTTACTAGTTGCTATAGTCAAATTGTACAAAGTAGAAACTCTTCTGCTTTTACAATGTCAAACCTCAAAAAGTATTCGAAACATAAAACAGAACAGATGAAAACAGATGAAACTACTACTTTGAGAAATGCAGATATCACAAAAACTGATAAGTATGCTTGAACACTAGTTGGGATGAGAATGGGATATTTTCAGCTACATTCCAATATTTTTCTTTCAACCATTATTACCTAAACCCTGTTTATAATAATGTATTTCAGCTTAGCTAAGTTTTCATCATGTCCTTTTTGATTACAAAAGAAGAATTAGATTCACATTCCACTATCAAGACATTTCATAGTCACTATCTTTAAACCGTATTATCCAAAGTATTTGGCAGCAAATGAATATACTAAGGAGGACAAGCAACAAATAGAAAAGTCAAATAGCTTAAGATAAGGTAAAGGATATGTGCCTTATCCACAATTTTTCCACAAAAAGAAAAACATAAGAGAATCCTAAAACACTCTAGGATCATCCCATAATACTACGAACAACCACACAATTGACAGGAAGAATGAACACCGCATCTTCAAACAAAAATCTTAAGACATCCGGTATATGTATCTCTCACTTCGCCTATGTTTAGTTCCATGTTTGTTCCTCCCAAAATCATGTTTGGGTTAGTCAAATGTGATTTGATCATCAATTGTTATGTTTGTCCTTCAGTTGCAGAAATGATTCCAGTCCACAAATCAATTCTACCTAAAAGCTAATATTTCTAGCTTATGCAGTAACTTAGAATCAATTCTCAAATTTATTGACATACACAAAGAAGCAATTCTTAACAAAACTATTTAAACATAAATTGATAAAATTAATTTTTTTCGTGAATATATCTAAACATAAATCGATTCACTTCTGTGACGGCAGAACCAAACATACTCTTATACATTGTTCAACATCTACAATTTCATTCAATGTGGCTTCTTACTCACACATAATACTACAAGTCTACAACACATATCAACTAAAATATAGTGGATAGCAAAAACATTCATAAATCTCACAAATTTACAACTTTATTCCAAAAGGGTGTATACTAGTACTTACTTGTTGCCTTTAATCTTGAACCAAGCCTCAGCACAATGCTTATGAGCAGCAGCCAAATCATTTTTGCAAAAACATCCAAGCTCCATAGGAATTCCAGATTCATGATTTGTCATATCCATACTAAGATGACAAATCCTACAATCCCTCTCCACCTTATCCAAATGCACCTTAACATCAGAAACTAAACCACCATCATCCAGATCCAACTCCACAGAACATTCTGATTCAGATGAATTATCATCTGAATCACAAGATCCTTTTTGTTTTTCAGACACTCCTACAATCTCACACCTTTGATCTTCCTCATTTAACCGGTCACCGGAGTTAGAACATCGTTCATTACTCCGGTGACATACATTGTTGTCTATGTCTACAACAACATGAAACTTGTCCTCATTTACCTGCATTTTGAAACAACCAAGATGAGAATCTTCATGTAATGACTAAGTGAAGCAAAGATCATTAATACTCCACCAAAGTTTGATGAAGATAGTTTGAGTTTTTATGAAGCTCAACAAAAAAGAACCAAAAGGTTAATGAATTGTGTGAAAAAAGATATTACTCTACACTGTGGTAGGTAACTTATCTCTCTCTCTCTCTCTCTCTCTCTCTCTTCTGTGTCCCTATAGAGAGAGAGATGCAACAACAAAAGCTGTTGTTATTATTAACAAAAGTAAGAAACAGCATTATGAATTATGCAGTGAATCTAATAGAGAAAAATTTGGCAAAAAAATACTCCCTCCGTTTCAAAATGAGTGTCGCTTTAGCCAAAAAAAATTGTTTCAAAATGAATGTCGCTTTCAGTTTCCAATGCAATAATAACTTTTTCTTTTCAATTGTACCCTCCAATTAATACTCTGCACACTACTTCCAAAGTATTACTTTTAAAACTAACCAATAGTTAATAAGGATAATTTGGTAAAATAATCATTCTCTTTCTTTTAATCATTGCATTTCTTAATATGTGTGTAAACACCTAAAACGACACTCATTTTGAAACGGAGGGAGTAAATAATTTTTTTTCCTATTCTTTTGTTTGTTTCTATGCAATAATAGAAAAATGGTTCTTGAAAATCTAACTGTATCACAAAAAGTATAGTTTTTAATTTGTTATTTTCTCCATGTCCATGTCCATATTATTATGATAACAAAAACAAGCAATATAGAAAGGTTAAAACAGGATTAGATTATTCAACAAGGGTAATGCTCATGTGAAAGATACATTTAAGAAATTAAGATACATTTAAGAAATTATACATTTGACACAGTTGTGCATAGTAGATTTTTAAATTTAGACGTGACAGTTCATATTTTAATTATACAATCTTTTTTAGAGGTTTAATTATATAGTCGTAGTTATAATATAAATTCGGATTGTCTAGAGTCGATAATCTAATGCACTTAAAAAGTGGCTAGTCATTGGATTGAGATCATCTGATCTCGATTCAATTGCAACCACGTGAATCCATGCGATTATCAACCATAGTCAATGCGAATTCAATTAATATTTAAGGTGCTACGTCTTAATCAAATGCTCTACGATGTGCAATTTAGTCAAATGCTATATTTGTCAAATGGTGCAAATCCAAATTAATGGTCTAATGAGATGTGAAATAAGTGGACCCCACTTTTTCTTTTTTGTTACTCTAAGCGAGTTTTGCGGGTAAAATACTGTGTTTTCTATTGTCTGCACTCTGCTGCCATATCATGAGAACAGAAAATGCATGGAAGAAGGGAAAAGAAAATGAGGAATATTGAGATTGAAAATGAAGTTGAAGAAGGTGCTTGCTTACGATATAGTTTAAACTAAGAAGTACAGAGGAAAGTGTGAAAAGCAGAATTTTTTTTGTCCTTTTCGGCATTCACTTTTCTCACTATGATATTGAAGAGTACATGTCTATGAAACACGGAGACTCGTCCGTTGTCGGACATGCGTTGATATTCGACGCCGACACTTATAATTACATTGAACTATATTGTTATGGATGTCGGCGGTGTTCGTGTCCGATATCCATGCTTCAGAGGTACATGTTTACTTATCGGGAAATGTTAACATACATGATTGCATGCTCTCAAAAAGAAAAACATACATGCTTCCATAGCTGGCATAACATAAAAAAACTAACAATCTTGCCTCTTGCGTGTATCACTCATATTATAATCAATAGTAGTATAAAACAAGTATTTAATTTCAATAAAATAGTGTGGTGAAAAAATGCATCAACAAATATTAATTAATAGATTTCAATAATAATTTTATATCAAGAATTTTTTTATATGTACTGTTAGTTCTCACTTCTCAATATGTTTAGAGACCGAGATTTAAAGTGATACATTTTATATGTTAGAATCTCTTAAGAATCACATGTTGTATACATAACAATATTAAGAAATAAAGTTAACATGTACTAGCTTCTCACATATTTTAAAAAATTAAAATTCTATTTAATTTTTTTAGAAAAATGAAAATAAAAATAAAATAAAAACTTAGATGCCTCATACAACAATGGATTAACATATGCAGAAGAAGCTCAGGCAGTAGGCAATAGGTAGATTAACATGGATGTCATGTCACTATAGAATGAATTCTTACTCAGACAGTTAAGAATGTTGTTATCATGTGTGCAACACCAATTATGATTATGTGGAATAACATGATTCCATATCCCCTATCAAAACTACTGAAATAAATTTCTTCTTCTCATATTGCAAACAATAATCTATATTTTTTTTCACATCGCGAGCTAATAAATTAGTACTCGTCTATGAAACACGGACACTCCTTGGATTAGGCATGTTCCGGTGTTGGACACACCGACAGGCAACACTTATAATTACATTGAAATGTGTGATTTTCTCAAATTATTAGCGGTGTTGGTGTGTCCGTGTCGTGTCCGGTGTCCGTATCCGTATATGTGCTTCATTGGTACTTGTAGACAGTGGTAGTAGGTAACATATGTAATTTGCATCAGGCATAGTCATTTATGTAAAATGAAAGTACATAATACTCAATATGTTGAATTTATGTTCTTGCTTCAGTACAAAGAGTTCAAATATAAACTTTAAATTCAAATGAGGTGTGTTTTGATTATGAAGACTCTAGAAAAGCATAATTTTTAGGAAAAACATCAAAAACTCAAGCACTCAAGGAAAAACATTAAATGCTTCTGCCAGGAACTGCACTTAAGTGCAGCTGAGCACAACGGAAGTTAAATACAGTTCGCTTGCGGAACGGTAGTTAACTGCAGTTGGAGATATGTGTAATTTCCATGTGTATGATAGCAATTTTTGAGGTGTGAACATCAATATTCTTATAAATTAGCAGTTTTGCAGTTGGGCTAGACCTAATCGCATTAGAGGGCTCAGTTTATTGGATTAGGAGTAAGTAGAATGAGAAATGGATACTCAAGTTAGATGATTGCTTTATAGACGCCACTAGGTTGCTGAAATACCCCTCACATCATTCAACAACAAAAAAGATTCATATGGTTAGATGTTGACATTGTTAAGTGACAATTTCACGTAAATTATATTTTTAATTAATTTTTAGTTTAATAAAAGTAATCCAAAGTATTTGTCAAAAAAAAAAAGTAATCCAAAGTAAAAAAAAATTTACGTTAATCAGACTCAGCAAAAGGAAACCCAAAACTTCATGCTCTCCTAAAAAAAATGTGATGTGCTTCCACAACAAAAAGAATGAAATTTGATGATTTGAACTAGCTATCTTAGAATTTAATATTCACGAACGTTTTTTTTAATTAAAAACAATAATGACTACGACGTGCATATTTTGAAACTTAACAATAAACCAAATTCTTTCAAAAAAAAAAACAATAAACCAAATTAAAAGAAAAATAAGAAGGTAAAATGAAATATATTAACCAAACAAAGATCTCTATCAAGCTCAAAGGCTACGATGATAGAAATCAAGAATACAAATAGTTCATTGCAAAATCATAACAAAGAACGAAAAACCAAACTAGTTGAAAAACCAAGAGACGAAACCAATATACAAAATAGGACTAGACACCAAAGTTGAAGATCAAAAAGCTAAATTATAGATTTTCGCCTTCAACCATCAAAATGATAAATGTTTTACTTTGTCGAACAAAGCTAAATTAATGATTTTCTTCTTCAACCACTAAAATGATAAACGTTTAACTTTATCGAACAAATTAAAAATTGATTCCTACTTACACCGAAAGATATAACTATTATTTTCCTCCCAAAAAATTCAAACACAAACTATCTAAATCATATTTAACGAAGACTGAATAGTTCTAAAAACGCCACATAAATTACCAAACTACACCAGATGGTCAAACAAGTATAACGGGCACATCAAATGAATGGGAGTTACTTTTCCCACCCTATGTCTTTCCTAGCGCGCCCTATTTTTTTTCCAAAATACCCTTCGTCCGGATTATCTATTCCGAACCAGTTCCAGAATACATATTCCGGATTTATTCGTGTAGTTTGACACCATTCACCCTGATGGTTGATGATACCAGTTATAAAAATAGTGGTCCGGATTATATAATCCGAAACGTTAGAGATATTCCGGAGTATATAATCCGAAACATGTAAATCACCCCGTTGAAAGTCAACAAAAGGGGGGGTGAACGACAGTTCCGGATTATATAATCCGGAAAGCGTTAAATATGTCCGGGGTTTATAATCCGGAGTGCATCAGTTCAGAGGCAGAAGCCATCTGTTTTGGCTGAGCCTCTGTTTTAGAGCAAATTCAGTCAATGTTTTTGGCCTTTGACCATACGCAAACCAGAAAATCAAATTATAACATCAAAATTAACAACATAATATAATTTTTAAACTTTAATAAAATATCAAAATTATCCAAATGGTACATAACATAATTATCCAAAATATTCAAACAATAAAATTACATAAAATTATCAGTCCCTAATAACTACACCTCTGCTACCACCTCTGCCACCACCTCTGCCACCACCTCTGCCACCACCCCTGCCACCCTCAGTAGCTTTCCGACGACAGTAAACTTTGGCATCATGCACCTCTCTCAAGGCATCCTCCAAATGCTGCCATTCCTCACTCCCTTTTGGCACCAGACCGCTTCTCATCACAGCATAAATGTGGTCTCTGATGCGGCTCATCCTACCGCTAAGCTGTAAGTACGCAAGGTCTCCATCATCTTGAGCAGCTCGGGCATCAAGGACCTCACGCTCTGGTGGCTGTGGCACCGGTACCGGCATGTCTGTAAGAATCATGCGTGGATGAGACACCTGGTAAAACCAGTCGATGTATCCATCTGCTACCTCCACACCATGAACTGCAACCTGTCCCAACTCCTGAGGTGTCAGCGCATAATCAAGTGCACGCTGAAAGCGGTTTGTGATCTCCGCCAAGTTAACATCAACAGGTGCACTCTGAACAGGATGTCTCGGTATGGTCTGAACCCACCCAAACTGGCGAAGCACCCTCTCCGGCAGGTATCTCACCATGCGCTCTCCGCATCTCAGCCATCCAGAGTAAAGGCTGACCCGCTCAAATGGACGTGTCTGACGGTGCTCTCCATATGGGGCCATGACAACCCTCGTCAAATCCAGCGCATCTAGATAGCTCCTGTACTGGTCCACTGTGCCTAAACCATGCAGTGGTACAAAAAGCATCGCGCGTGGATACAAATTCTCCACATATCCCTCCCAGACATCCTTGCTGCCCATACCTATGAAGTGATGAAACACCCAAGCCTGCACCAAAGACAACCACATATAAATATACAAACCATATACACTTAAATTAAAAAAAAAAAAAACATAGTTCTTAATTTATACCTGCAGCAAACTCAGGTATCCTGCCACCTGACTGGTGTTCCAACGTGCAGCATTGTTAAGCTCCTTATACAACTGAGTTAGTGCCGCAGCTCCCCACGAAAAACCAGCACAAATATCAAGGTCTCTGAAGTACTTAAGGTAGACAACTTCAGGTAGACAACATGGACATTCCACTGGCTTTTGTCACTGAAGATCGTGATGCCCACCAAGTACAGCAAATATATGCGGACAGCCTGGTCCCGCAACCTCTCCACCTCCTCAGTCACACCATACTCCTCCACCAAATCCCTCTGCTCCTTCAACCGCTCCTTGAATATCCTCTCCAAGAAGTTAAATCTGCAATGTGCACCTTTGGTCTTCTCGATCTCTTTGAGTGCATCACCCATATCAGACCCCAAGTACTCCACCATCCATTCCACTGCCTCGTCCCGTGTTATGGACCCGTGGGATAGGAGCATGCCGTCAATGGGGGATATGCAGCAAAGCGGCCACATCATCAAGTGTGACCGTCATCTCCCCAAACGGAAGGTGGAAGCTGGAAGTCTCCTCGTGCCACCTCTCCACGAAAGCACATATCAGCCCATGATCAATAATCGTGTAGCTCGTATCCTGGAGCCAACCAAGGCCTGTGCGACGCAATCTGCTCTCCCACCACCGTGCAGCCATGATAGGTCTGGTATCATCATCATGCATCGCCTCTATCTTCTTTCCGTTGTTGATGCATTTTAATTTTCCACGCCACTGCATATATTTAAAATTAATAAAGTGAGTTTAAACAGTACATAAACAGGCAGTTCCAAATATAAATCATATATAAAGTGAGTTTAACAGTGCATACCACGCCATCAGCCGCCTTCCTGGCCACGTGCACATGATACCTCCACAACAGGTCAGTCTGGTGTGGGCCACCGGGATAGTCATGTAGTGGCTCAGGGTCCACCACCTTCTCCTTCTTCTTTCGCCTTTGCTGTGGCTCGGCATCCTCCATCTCCTGGTCCATACCCTATAGCTCCTCCTCAAGCTCCTGCTCCTCCATATGCTGCAATTCCACATCAGCATCAGCCTGCTCCTACTCCTGCTCCATATACTGTTGATGCTCGACATCAGGCTCGACATCAGCATGGCGTCCTCTACCACCCCGACGCCTCGGACGAAGACCACCTTCCTCCTGCATCCATCGAGAACGCTCTCTCCTATGGGAAGCATGCCCTGCCTCTCTTACGCGTCGGGTATCTGATGTTGAACCTTCTGTAACATTCAAATTAGGGTAATCAACAATAACAATCAAACAACACAATCAAACAGCACAAAACAGAAACAAAACAACGTTCTGGGTTACTCCGGATTTCGTAATCCGGAGGAGCAACAACCTAGTCCGGAAAACGAAATCCGGATTTCATTCGAACGAAATTCAAAAAAAAAATACGAACTAATTGAACTTGCTTGTGTAGAGAAATCGAACTTACGAACTTACCTTCCATGATGCTTGACAAGGGTTGAAATGTGGTGCTTTTGAGCAAGAAAACTCCAAATTTGGTCAAGATTTTTGGTGTCCGGATTTTGGGATAATGTAGAGAGAGAGAGAGAGAGAGAGAGAGAGAGAGAGAGAGAGAGAGAGAGAGAGAGAGAGAGAGAGAGAGAGAAGTGAAACTGTAAAACTGTAAAAATAGGGGGTGAAGTTCCTTTTATACCTCGCAACTGTCCGGATTATATAATCCGGAGGTTTTACCTATATTTCGGATTACATAATCCGGAGGGTATGTTTGTAATTTGCGTAGGGCGCGCGAGGTGGCCATAGGGTGGGAAAAGTAATACTCCAAATGAATTTCAAGCCATAGCATAACTAGGCCTCAAATAGTCCCAAAAAATTACTGAAGACCAATATTAAAAAATTATGTTATTTTTTTAGAGATATAGTATTGCTCTTTTACTATTAGTTTCCTATTATTGAGTCTGCGATAATGTAACACTGAAGTTTCATGTGGTTGTGAGAAAACAAACAAACAAAACAATTTAAATTCGATCTCTGCACATGATAATCATTACTGAGCTCTTGCATGTTAACATGTTTGTCACACCTAGACAACTTTACTTTTCGATATTAATGTGTTTTTATATACACTGTTGAATTCTGTCTTTATCCGTGACTAGGAATAAATATCCTAAACATAATTTCTTGGCTAATTTTTATTTTTGAACTTTCATTATCATATTATCATATTGGTGTGTCAATTTTGGAGCATGTTTCAGACTAGCCAAGGGCCAATCCTAGCTCACCCAAACAGAGATCTAGTTTATTAGATACCTTCTCACAAAAAAAATAAGTATATTAGCCCTAAAAAAGAAAAGGACGGATTATTCTCACTATCTCTTATTTCTTGTAATAGGGACAATCATCGTCTTATAAATTGATTTTATATGAGTTAAATTATATTCAACTTAAATTCTAATATGGTATAAGAACTATCTAAGATTGTTGAGTTACATGCTATCAACTTATTGTTATCAGGCTAGCCAATTCACTATATTGAAGTTATATAAATTGAAGAAAGGTTTATAAATTGAGCTAGATTCAACTCAAATTCTAAGAATATATACACAATATATCGCAATAACTAAGTTTTCTTTTGTGATTTTCTTTCCTTGTTGCTTTATCTCGGAATCAAAGAAAGGTTTAGACTTTAGAGCTGCAATGTGGTCCATGCATGGCAATTTGAGCATTAACTAATAAAAAATCATAAAAAAGGACCACCAAAAAAATTCTTTAAAAAGATGCAACTACTTCCTTTACGAAAGGGAAGGGAGAGAGCTGGAAAAGAAGGAAAGATTGAATTGCAGAATTCATAGACATGAAAGTCAGCTAACAACCAGCACATGTTTAGAGAATTATAAATCAATTGAAATTAAAAAGGTCCAATGTAACTTTAGCTCCTTCAATATAATGTGATGAATTTTTTGTAATATAGAAAGTAGAAATAATGAAGCAAACTTTCAAACTTGTCATGTCAAATTGGTTAAATCAGGTAGGTGGTGCACAATAGGCATCCTTTTTCTTTTTACAATTTGAGTTTGATTGGAAGATAAATGGATTACAGCCACCATATTTTAAGGTCACAATTCAATTGCCAATAATAAAGTGGGAGAAAAAGATGTGGGCTACTTGTAACTTATATAAATTAAAGTCAATTTTTGTGTGATAAAACACACTTTTCTACAAGGTAAAACACACTTTTTTTATACAAGGTAAAACACACTTTTTTTTAATACAAGGTAAAACCCACTTTTCTCAATGGATTAAAGCACAAGAAAGAATAATTATATATATATCTCGAATTTCTACCTTTTCTAAATACAAATCAACCCCAAAAGTCTAAAACATTATCTTAACCTTAGCTAACAAGAAACTATTATCCGCAATTTCCCCTAAAAAAATAACGATTCCTTGTTAACCAAATCATCCGAATAGAAGTTAATCAAATTAAATGTTTAACTTTCCGTAGCCTTTCTTCCCTTAAGAATACTTACATGCTGAACAAAGTGATTTACCCATTGTTATGAAAATGTACCTATGTCATCCATCCATAAACAAGACACAACATATTATCAGGGTCGGTCCAACAAGACACAATATATTTTTTGAGACATTTGTCAGAGCTATCCGACATGTGTCATACGAACGTCGTTCATGTATGTCAGACAAAGGAACACGCCTAATTTTAAAGGTGTGCATGCTTCATAGCTATTTTTAGATGGATCTGAATCACCTCTATGGAGAAGATAAACACTTGTTTCAATTAGCTAGAGCTAGTTTAGATCTATACTTATTTCTTCTCATTCAATAAAAAAATTCTTTGCTATTCAAAAAACAAGCTAGTGCTAAAAAATTTAAAACCAAATTATAAATTATTAATTAAGCGATTCCATAAATTTTATTTAAACATAAGAAGTGATTGATATAGATACATACTATGACAAAGTTTCACCCCAAAAATGGAACCATGAGTGGAAGTAAGCAAATGAAATGTGTGTAGGAAATTGATGGAAGGTACGAGAAAAACATTAAGGGCATAGGAAGCAATGTAAATGGGACACTGATTGAAAGCCCTTTGTGCTCCACTCAATTGGTTACAAAGGCTGAGAGGAACTAATGTTTGTGTCCTTTAAATAACAGACATATGTTGTCATCTACCTCACAGGTGACAGGTCACAACCTGAACCAAAACCCTACCATTTTTAAATCATATATCAGACAGAACAGGATCGTTTTAACATTTACTTCTATGTCATTATGTGTGTGATATGATATATATACCCCCAATTAAAACTATATGTTCTATGTCATAGTAGACTTATAGTTGACTCAATCCATGTATTACTGATTCAGATGTTTTTTTATTTAGTACGTATTTTGAGAGGTTACTAGTTATTTAAAAAATAATAATATGTTTTTACAATTTTCTTAGAATTCTTAAGAGGATGGCATAAAGATTTATTTATTTTTCTAGCGGAAGGAAAACTTGACACATTTCATTAATAATAACAATTTCAATACAAAATAATGTATGCTCATGAACATGAGAACTAGCATAAAGGAATGGCACATTTATTAACAAATAGACAACAATATTTACCTGTCTTCTAATGAATCTAATCATAAAGTTTTGTTGGATTATAAATGAAGTTTTACGAATATCAATAACACCAAATATGAAATTGGTGTTGAGTCACGTAATTGCTTGCAATCAAGTTCGATAAACATCTTAGATAAATACATACTGCCAAGCCATTTTATCACTTTCTTTTGTCACCTTATATAGATTTTACCTCTAAAATTGATTATACTTAACGATAGTATTTGAAGTTTTTTCTTTAAAAAAAAGATTTTGACATTTTTATCTATTTAATTGATTTTTAACCTTACATTTATTCCTCAACCCCCTTTATATAAAACTCTACAAATAATCAGTTTATCAAATTATAAGCTAGTATTCAACTCACTTATAGTTAAAACTAATTTTACAAAATTAATTCTTTCAAAAGGAAAGACACACTTAGTTGGTGTACTAGTCACTTGTTTTGTTTCCGCAACTTTTTTTTTAGAAACGGTAGGTGCATATTGTGGTATATATGGTCAGGAAAGTTGGTGCACAAACACATGAGAAAGCACGGTGTGCTCAGGAAAGTTAAATGTTAATGAGGTGGTAGGGTCTATCAACCACCTTTAATGGATCGTTATGTGCATATTGTGGTGTTTGGTCATTTTTTGCTTCATTGGTGTGGACAAAATCTAACACCATACATTATAATTTGTAGCCGTCTATTAATTGGTCGAATCATGCAGAAAATTACTTACAAGATAGCCAATACATTTTGGGATGGTTATAGGACGGAACTAAAAATTAGGTTTAGGGAAGATCGAGTTGAAAGTATGTTTAAGTAAGAAATTATATGATATATTTAAAGTTAAAATATATCCAAAATTATAAATAAATTTTTTGAAGTATATGGAAAAGACAGGTATCTTGAAGCTTGTTCGTTAATGATTAGATTAAGTGATTTTTAAATAGCAGAGAAAGAAAATATTAAACAAAGAAAATACAAATGTAAGAGAATGAATTCATAATGAAATTGCGAGTGGTGAATCATTTGTAATGGCTTAGAATGTGCAAACAAAATAACAAACAATGGGTCAAAAATTCTAAGTGAAATTGCAATGAGGAATCCCAAAATTAGGATTCTAGTTAAGGATTAGTGCAATGAAACATAAAATTAAAAAAAAAATGTAACCAAAAAAAAAAATTAAAAAAGTTTTGATGGACCTTGGCCTCTGATGGTCCTCCTTCTAACTCCAGTCCTAATGGTTGGATGTAAAACTCAAGGTTTAAAACGGTAACTTACAAGAGTATAAATTCAGATTCAGAGCTAATGAATAAAATTCCATTATTCATTATTGAAGAGAAAGGTACGACAAAGAGTATACTTGGATAGGGTATAGACTAGTGAGCTAGACTCAAATGTACATAGATCATTATCTAATAACTGTATAACTAACATTCTTAACATCTACTAACAACTTTGGTTAAGTATCTAACACTATAGTCGTTGAGTTGGTTGTCGAGCTGGCGTCATTAGATTGTGACACAATCCCACAAGTTGAAGCATGTTAGATGTCCATAATTCCCGACTTGTGAGTGATTTGAGCAAAAGGCTTATAATAGAAAGCCTTGGTAAATTAATCAAGAAGTGAGAAAATCAAATCTTAAAAGAAATATCAAAAGCTTATTTAATCAGTGGGAACTAACTAAGTCGAAGCTATTTTAATGTTTTTTTAATTTTTCATTACAAAATATAGCCTGACCATATTACATTTTGTTTGTAATTTATTCACTGATGAGTTATATTATATGACAAAATTAAAGATCGAAATAAAAGCAGGCAATTGAATAAAACAATTTGACAAAAAACTGTGGTGTTTCTTATTCATTTAAATATGATAATATAAGTGGTAAAATCTAAGGATGGTCATTGAAAGACATTTTAATTTAAGGTAAATATGTTAATCATATTAAAGACTAGCTATGCACTAAGGTAAAATGTGTGTTTTTCTTATACATACTTTATGGGATCCCCAAACCCTCGATTTCAACAGAATCTGCCCTCTCATTCTACTGAACTAGTTCATTATTTTTCTCCTCCTATCAAAAACCCTTCGCGTCTTTCTCCTCTTTCTCTTGGACGTTCCCTAGGCCCACAATTTTTGCCACATCTGCCCTTTCGTTCCCCCCAACTAGGTCCTTCATTTTCCGCTCCTTCCAAACATCCTCCGTGCCTTCCTCTTCCTTCTCTTGGACGTTCCTTAGGACCTTTATTTTCTCTGTAGTTGCCCTTTCGTCTACCCCAACCTGGTCCTTCATTTTCTCCTCCTTCCCAGCATCGTTTGCGTCTTCTTATGCCTTCTCTTAGACGTTCCCTAGGCCCTCGATTTTTGCCGCATCTGCCTTTTTGTCCTCCCCAACTACGTCCTTCATTTTCCCCTCCTTCCAAATATCCTTCACGTCTTCCTCTGTCTTTGCTTGGACGTTCCTTAGGCCCTTGATTTTTTCCACATCTGCCTTTTCGTTCTCCCCAACTAGGTCCTTCATTTTCTTCACCTCCCACTCCTCCTTCATTTCCTCCTCTTCTAGGTCCTCCAATTTCTACTCGCCCCCAAACTCCTTTGTTTTCTTTCCATTCTATGGAACCTGACCAACTTGCCAAATTTTCATCACTATGTCCTCCTCCGTGATCTCTACAGTGACCACCTCCTCCAAAGCCTCCATTCATATCTACCGTTAATTTTGTTTTGGAATCTTTAGTTTCGTCAACTGTAAATCAAACAAACACGTCTATTAATTATAATAAAAGAAGAAAAGAAATGAGAAGACAATTTATTTATATGCATATACATTGTTTCCCATCTGTTGATGGATCAATTGCCACAACATAAATTATAATTAGTGCATAAAGAAAGAACAAGAAGGTAAAATGCTTGATTTCCATCCTTGATCTATTAACAATTTAACTGTAGTCAAATATAAATTCAATTAACAAACTATTTATAGTGATTAGTAGACATGATAAATATAAGAACAAAAGGAGCTTGATTAGATAATACAATTTTTTTAATACATATATAGATAATATACCTATAGTAACAGTTTGGCTTATTGAGAGAATAATGGGCCATCAACACCTATTGAGTGGTGAATCGGGACGTGTTTGTCAAATGAGGTAAGCAATTTTTTTAGATTACTAGCAAAGTGTATGTGCTTTCGCAAATGCCATTTATGCTTCACTGTATGTTTAAAATAATATTTAATAAAAATTTATATTTGTATATTTTTAATAGAAAATTAATTCCTCTTTAATTAATAAGAATTGGGAATAAATCTCCTTCCCTTATTTTTGTAAAAATAATAAGAAACGAGTCAAAAATAAAGAATTATGAAGAAACTTACTAAAAATGCTATAGAATTGTTCAATTGGTTCCAATAAAAGAATTTAATTACTTTTCCAAATAGATATAGTAAAGCATTTTTTCAGGATGATATAATAAAGCAGTTTTTTTGTCAAAAAATAATAATAAAGAAATTAGATTATATATATATAGACACACACGTATGGGATACATTATCTAATATTGAAATAATAATTGAAAATAAATTTTCAAAACTCTAGAGAAAAATAAGGTTAATTTTACCCATATAATTTTCAAAAAGAGATGGTCCTGCCACTTCACAGAATATGACTTAAATTTTAATTTTTTTAATTAATAGATAATATTATATTAGAATTACTGTAGTTATAGTCTCACTCCCATTAAAATAAAAAAATTAAATTGATTTATCAAAATAAATAAGTAAAATAAGATCAATTTTGAATATTTAATATATAGATAATTGAGTTTAATGAAAGTTGGTTGACAGGTTAAAATTGTTTTGAACTGTCAACTCACCACCATTAAACTCTAGATAATTTTTAGAAACTTTAAAATATAATGTCCTTTATTAGATTAAAGTGATTACAATTTTGATATCTTCCTTGATTACCTTATCAATATCCTTAGTGGTTGTTTTCATCTCTCTAAAGCATTAAACTGACTTTCTCTGCCTTCTCTCTAACCTTTCAACCTTCACCACTGCCCCCCTTTTTTCTCCCTCAAGTATGCAAACGACCTGCCACCATGTAACTATTTCTCTTGGTGGTGCGACGAGGTCCTTACTTCACACCACCATAACTAGATTTCTCGGTGGCCTAGGTGTGAGTCGATAATTTTTAGTTCTGCTCAGAAGTTCGCAGTTGCCTTGTTAACGAAGATTTGGCTCTGTCATGGTGTCAGTTGATGGTTGTACTTACATTTAGGTCTGGTACTATTCAGTTTATACACTGTATTTTTTTTTTTTTTTGCAAATTGGTTTAAGTCCCGTAATGGGGATGCTGGATTGTGTTTGCGGTGTGGAATTGTCAATTCTGGACTAGGATGGGTGATGGACGAAATTGTCAAGTGCACCAAATCGTAACAAGTAATAAAGTAGTAAGTTTATCGTTCTTCACAGGGATTGTCATTCAATTTAGTAATTATTAAAACTTATTACAAAAGGCGAAAGTAAATAAAAGTTAATAGAATTGCAGGGTTGAATTGCCCTGCCCAATTCAAGATTAGGTTTTTGTGATTCAGATGATTAACGACAATTAGGGTATCCTTGAATCCCCCCTTCGTATTTATTGGAATTATCTTTTAAGAGACCAAACAACTTATGTGGTACTTATTTTGATTTAATGAATCCAACGGTAAAACCCGTACGAAGTTTCTTTAAACAACCGGAGTCGTGTACAACATTGTCTAAAGAAAAGAGTAATGATGGAAGGAATTCAAACCTCAAACTTCCTAGCCTCTATAAGAAGTGGTAATTAGAAAAGTCAATGGAACATGTAAAATTTTGAGTTGTCAGGACCTACTTTAATCCTACGATTCAATCCTCAAGGTTACACTTAGAGTTAACCAATTGACGAAGCATTATAAACATGCATAATCTAATTTAAATCAAGCACAATCAAAGCATAAACTAAATGAAAAACTTTATTAATAAATTCCAACAAATAAGAAGGGGTTCATCGTGGAACCCTAATCAAAGAGGTTTAGTTGCTCATGACAATAGACATCATATGAAATAATACAAAAACATACCCTAGAGAGAACAAAAGAATGATGAATCCTGTCTTGGAACCATGATGCTTGACCCTTGCCTTCACCGTCAAATGTTTATGAATGAATAAAATAGTGTGCAAGGGTCTCTGTTTATAGCATGATGTTACTTAGGGATTAAGAGAAGAAAAATGGGTCCACCTATGCAGCTTGGAAAACAAGCAAAAAACGATTTTTACCCGCATCTGAGCGCCTGGGGTTACACGCAAGGGGCACCTGAGGCAGCAATAAATGTTGTCCCACGTGCAGGGGCGCATGGTACAGGGGAGCCTATGGCAGCCCCACAGGTATGATTTCTTGCGTTTTCGTCCCGTTTTCGATCGTTCTTCCGTCTAAAAACTCTTAGGAACTTGAAATGAATTTTCTTCACTTTGTATTGTCTTCAACTACCTTCTAAGAACCATTGATCTTCAATTTCATATCCTTGATCCTTTTTGTGATGTCTTGATTTTTCGATTTACATGATTCATCACTACAAAATACTCAAAACACCTATGAAGTTGCATGATTTAGGATAAAACTGAATTACAACGACTCGAGTGAAAAATACAATATATTCCTCAAACCATTGACAACTCATCTATCTCTCATCTTATTTGTATTTAAATGCAAAGAAAAGTACTAAAAAATATAGCCAAAATGTCATATGATGCTATGTCATCAGTGTGGTCTTTATAATCTTTAGTGAACCTTTGTTTTACCCAACTAGGATTGTTTTTTGTCACTGGGTCAGATTTTATGTCCCCCAGTTTTATGTACTCTTTAATTTTATTTTATTCTACTATTTAATTATACAATATTATATTAATTTGATAAAATTAATTTTGTTATGATATCTGCCGTTGAAATAATAATTTCAATTAAATATTAGAATTTGGAAGTAAAATAAGATTGATTTTGCCTATGAAAATTTCAACATATCTCTCCATCTCACCAAAAAAAAATGGTCAAGTATCATATTTATATCTTATCATATCATTATGAGTAAATTGTACCTCCCCTTTCTTAAGTGAAGCTTGAATTACACTCCCATTCTCTTATGCAAAAATATACAATATCCTCTCTTGAAAAGTAAAATTAATACTCTTTTTCTATATATGATGCTTGAATTATAACCTCCTCCCTTAACAATTAAATATGCACTACTCTTTAATTTATTTTAACATAAATATTTTTATTATATCTACTAACTTTTTTTAAGGAATGATATCTAATAACTTTGAAACACTATTTAAGAAAAATAAATTTATTTTTTATATAATATAAATGTCAAGAATAATTAAATTTAAATATTTTATTATTAATTTGATAATTTAGTATATAAAATTCATTTTTAAATGATCTTTTTTTATCAACTTTCGAAAATTTTCATATATTTTAATTTATTTTGTGTCGATTTTATAATATGAATTAAAATTGAATGTTAATGAAATTGTGAATAAAAAATAGAGAAAAATATGCTTTCAAATTTTGATTATATTAAAATGGGTCTGCAACATTGTTTTTCTTTGTAGTGTGTTAGATTGTTTTTTGTTAGATTATTAGAAATAACAAAACAATTATTAAGGAGAAAAAGTAGATTTTAACATAAGAGAGTAATATAATTCAAGTTTCTCTTATAAAGGATGGGAGTGAATGTGTTCTAATATATTTTGCATAATAGGGAATGAGAGTGTATATTTTAACCTAAGAAGTGAGAGATATTTAATTCAAGCATATTTAAAGAAAAAAGAATATAATTTACTCTATCATTATTTGATTCTTTTATCATATCACTTCTTATCCTATCATAACCACCAAATAGTCCTCCAAATTTCAGAAAATTACAAAGATCTTTATAACACTACAAGATTTTTTATGGGTAAATCACAAGACAGTTTCACGTGGAGATTTTGATAAAAGTTGAACTCTTTGGCTTCATGGGTTGCATAGTAAAGAAGACAAATTTAGTCCTCAAGCTTTACGAATAATAGGAATATTTGATAAGCATTTTTGTTTTTGAAAGGGGATAAGCATGGTTGATGAGGCCCCTGATCATGTGGGAAAGATTTACAACAGAAATAAAAAAAGAAAGGAAAAGATTGCAAGGATCTAGACAGCTAAAATACAAGCTTAATGGTGCCTCCCATGTGCAAATTTACTAGGATGAATTGGAAGGAAACAAATGACTCTCTTTTGGGTGATCCTTATGTATTTGTCTGCCCATTAAAAGGATGTGATTAAAGAAAAAACTTTCTTCACGTTAATGAATTTGAAATACCAATTAAGTTTGTGTGGTCCGACTGGTAAATTAACATCTAGAATCCTAAGTGTGGTCCTTAGTGTGGTCATTATGAGTTTGATCATGACTTCAGCGTAAAAAAAATTACCATTTAAGAGAGATAGCTTTTAAATATGATGAAAATTTTCAAAAATAGTTGCATGTATAGAGCACATTGAGAAATGATTTAGAAAAAAAAACAATTATCTATACTATTACTAATGTACTCTCTATACAGGTGATCTCTTAATTTCTTTTCTGTAAAAATAAAAAGTGTGTGTATCACTTACCGTATATTATTATTTTTTGACACACTTACCGTATATTATTATAACTCGTTATTGTTGTCATTAGGGTCTAGTCTAGCATATGGATTTGAGTGTTGCAAATTCAGAGTACCAAGTTTGATCTCTGCCCATAAATTAAATATCTCAATATTATTGATGATGACTTTTTCCGATGAAATTAACGTATTTTCTTTTTATCAAAGACAATCATAATCATTAGAGAAGTCACATGACACTAATTTTGAGTGATTCAAATTGAGGGGAATGGATCATCACTAGTGAATGAAAAAATCTAGTGAAATCTTAACCATTCAAAATAAATGATAAAAAACATTTAATATTAAAAACAAGAGAGAGAATATATTCAATGGTTTGAATCTTCGAAGGAAGTAAAGTGACTAGCGAGAATCTCTTCCCCAAATTGAGATAGTTCTTCGGTTGTATCCAACCACGATTAGAGATTAAGAATACTAATACTTGTTAATTAAAACTTTGTGAATAAATAACACTCTCTAACAAATAAGATATTATTTTATAATAGATTAGCTGATCAATCATATAACAGATTTCTACTTTATTGGTTGATGTTTCTGAAACTGTGTTTTCTAAAGAATTTTAGTTGTTTTTTCTTTGGGGCTTGAGCCCCTTAGATTAAAAAAATTTAATAAATCATTAGGGTTCATTATATGTTTAGTTATAACTTAAGAGCGGGGTCGGTTGTGGATAGGTGCAAGCAGCCTATTGCACAGGGCCTCTAAATTTTGGGACTCAAATTAAAAAAAAAATAATAGAAATATTTAAGGATCTAAATATTATTTAAATTTAAAGTTTTGAGCTTAATTACATCAATAAATCTTAAATTTTGAGTATTAAGGACAAATTCTTGTATATAGCAATTTTTAAGGGCCCAAATTTCTGCATATATACTAATTTTATGAATCTAAATTCATGCATATACCAATTTTAAGGGTCTAAAACAGGGTCTTCCGACATCCAAAATTTGAAGACCCAAAATCAGAACAGGTCCTCCAAAATGTTCAAGACGGCCCTACGTAAGATTAGTAGAAGTGCTAACATAGATGTCAATGTATTCGATGAAAAATGATATTTGTACAACTATTTTTATAATAACTTTTGTACAAAATTTTCTCTCATATTTTCATAGTGTTCTTATTTTATCTCTTTTTTTTTCTCCCTCTATTATTTTTGAATAATAAAAAAAAAGAATAAATTTATCCAAAAATTATTATTAATTGATTGTACAAATATTATTACTCGTTCCTTAAAAAAAATATTATTACTCGTTTTCAATCAGAAACTGTAAACCACCAAAAAAAAATCAGAAACTGTAAGAAAGGTTAGGAATTCAAAATCTCCTACTCTTATCCAGTTTGGACATTGTCTAATACATTACCCCCTCAAAGATTAATCACACGGTTAAATAGTAATGAATACTACCTCCGTCCCGGAATAACTGACCCATTTTCTAAAAAAAAGTGTCCCAAAATAACTGACCCATTTCAATTTTCAATACAACTTTCATCATTCACAATACAATATAACACTAAATAATACTACTTTTATCATTCCCAATACAATATATTCCACTTTCCCCTTTATTTATACACTTTTCTTAATCTGTGTGAAAAACCAAAGTAGGTCAATTATACCGGGACGGAGGGAGTACTTTATTTACAACATGGTTAACAAACACAAGTCACTTTAAACCCCTTCCGCAACCAAATATAATATATTAAGCAAGAAAAAAGAAAGGAAATACTATAAAGTATAAATTTATTTATGTATAGTAATATAATTTTCCGGTTAAGTCAGATCTTTGGATTTTGATGTAAGAGGATGGGAAAAGATGATTGAGTGTAAACATGGAAACTTACTAGAAATGGGAACATGATATCGATTATTCCTACTTTTTAAAAGTATGGTACCACTAAGGGTGCGTTTGTTTCAGCTTTAAAAAAAATAGATTTTGAGTTAAAAGAATCTAGAGATTTTTTTTTTAGAGATTTTTAAAAAAATCTAAAGCTATTTCTGTTTGTCTACTATCATAAAAATCATTTTTTTGAGATTTAAAACACTTACACTTGAGTTCCTTGCATTAAGAAAAAAAATAGATTTTGGAATTGCATTAAGAAAAAAAATAGATTTTGGAAAAGCTACTTGAAATAGATTTTCATTTTGAGGCTAAAAATGATTTTTTTAGTAAAATGGATTTTTTAAAAATCTCAAACAAACACAACAAAAACTAAAAAAGTGATTTTTTACTCAAAAAAATAGATTTTTTTGAAAAAAAATCCAAAACAAACAGGCCCTAAATCATATGGTCATTAGCAGTATAAAAATGACACATTGTACTAATTCAACTGTCGATAATTAATGCGTTGTGTTAAGCATCTTTGACCAATATACATTACTTGGTTTTCTTTGAGTATCTTTCATTATGTTTATTTTAGTCCCTGGTCCAGTCAATATGATGATCATTATTGATATTTTTCAAACAAAACAAAAAAAAAAGTAAATAATTGATATAATATCTATTAATGCATATAAACAATGTGTCATAATTTTGTAATATATAGTATAATGTATGTATACCTTGTGAAAAAAGTATTATTAGTGTTCATTGTGCGTCAGTGGGAACATGGTTTGGACCACAAATCTTTCATTTAAATAAAGAGGGAAAAATATAGAGAATCATATCACTTGTTTTTCTTTTTGGTGAAGAAAGAGAATGAAATTCTAACAAATATATTGCTGGCCACTTGTAGAGAATTTCCAATAATGGATAGGTGACCCATTGTCGGGTAAATTTTCTTTCCATATGTCTGGATTTTTAGGGAATGGGGTCTACATCTAATAAAATATAATAATTTTGTGCAAAACATTTTCAGATTATTCTGCAAATCTTAATAAATACTACCAATTAAGGGAAATTCAGAAATAAATACATAGACATTATGATTATGGAGGGAAAAAAATTTCATCTATAAAATATCTGTTTAAAAATATCTATTAAAATTGAGGAAAAATCTAAATATTTCCTATAGTAGTTTGGATCTGAATAAATATATATAAATTTATTTGTAAGTGTTTTCCCCCCTTGCATTGGGCATCACCCCCTCACCCTAAATAATTGTTATAAAAAAACATAAACCTTTATAATTGTGGTATTTAATTTCAAAAAATTTGAAGTAATATATAGAATTTACAATCTCAAGGAATAAAGTCTTAATTTACTCAAATAAAAAATGTCTAAATATTTTTTAGTCTCTATAAAAATATATCATTTTTTTGTTTTTAGTCTACGTAATTTTATTTTTTTTTAGTTCTTGTAAATATACAAATTTTTGTTTTTAGTCATTGATGTTTTATTTTGTCTCTAAACAATTTATTTCACATTGGAATTGGTATTTTATCATTGTAGAATATTTGATTTTAGTCACTCAAAGGAGTAAAACAAAAATTACACAATTAACATATTTAAAATAATTTAAAAATATTCATTTAGCTAATAATTCAAAGGCTCAAATAATTTTAAAATATTCATTTAATTGATAGAAAATAATTTTAAAAAAATATTCAGCTAATAATTCAAAGACCAAACATACCAATACATATAGAATTATCAAGTATACCATAGAACTTCTCATAATATACATATTTAATCAAATAAAAAATGATGGTGTGGCAAGAGAAGAGAGAAGTCTTTGTTGTTATATAAGCACCAGTTCCCCTTTACATTGAAAGCCTCTTCTTCAAAGGCTCAAACTGAGAGCCATTCAATTTCCTTTCCAGCCATGAGAAAAAGAGAAGAATTATATACAAGTTTTGGTTATAATTAATCCATTGCAACTGGAGGAGGCATCCAAAGGGATCGCATTGATCCCAAATCTAATTAAGTCCCTAGCTACTTAATTAATATCTTAATTTCCTTAATTTCTCATAATATTTGGGATCATGCTATCCCTTTGGATTCATCCTTTGGTGGCTTCTACTCCAACTTATGCACATCAACAAACTCAAGGAAATTCTTCACGTATAGCAGATGCTTTTAAGTGGATGAAAAAGAGTGACATCATTCATGTAAGTTCATATTTTTAGCCTTTTTTTTAGCCCTATTGCACTTACCAAGGAAATTCTTTAAGTTTTTTCTTTTTTGAGATGAAGGAAATTCTTTAGTTAATCCATTAATTTCTTGTCCTTTTTCTTTCTTAATTTATTCTTATCAATTATTTAATCATATTCAGATGCAAGTTAATTTTTTATTTTTTTATGATTATGATATATTCATGTTTTTAAGCATGGTTGAATTCTTAATCTGAAATTCCCATAGATCCACATGTTTCAGGTAAATTATTCTTGAATAATAATTGGATCTCTATGAGGTAAATTATTCTTCAACCGGGTCTATCTATTTCTTCATCCCATGTTTATGCTATTTTACCAAACTTTTCTTCTTCCATGAATGTCAATTTGTGTAATTTAGTTTCAAATCATGGTTTGTATTAATCGTGGTTGTATCATAATGATGTTGCAGAGAATTGTGGTCCTATTGGTTGATGCGATCTCAACCACAGTTACTTTGTGGTTAATGAATAACTTTAATGTGTGGTGATCTAAAATGCGTTTAAGACCATTTTTTAAAAACCCTATATGTAAATGTATATGCAGCACCACGTACATAACAAATAGATTAGATTGTTTGTGCTGAGGAGTGAGCACACAAGATACACATGTTTGGTTTTAAGGTGGCTTTGTCGGATATACTTTGTGCATGCTCATCTCGGTGAATTAGTCAAATTTATGGTGTAGTTTTTTAAAATTACGATGGTTCGCCGTTATTTTAACATACTCACTATGACACCTAACATAAATGTTATAGTTTTTGCAAGATTAGAATGGCTCATGTGATTTGACAAATTCATCGTGACACTAAACATGTAATTATAACGTGCAAGTTATTAATTATATGCTAACTTTAACAAGGTAGATTTTTCAAAAAATAAATAAATTAACAAGGTAGAGAACAATTGTTGAAGTTTATACATTAAGATTTGTGATATATGAGCCCTTAGGTGTGCTATCTCTGGATGTACTTCTAAGAAACATGTTATAGATTGAAAACGATTAAATTTGATAAAATATGGATACTATGTAGAAATTATAGATATATCTTTTATGAGGATAATTAAGAAATATTTTATGCTCGGTGACACTCTTTAGGGCTTAAACAAAATCACAGTATCACCGTAATTTTATTAAACTCGCCCAATCTCAACATATACTAATTTTTATCAAGTATTGCTATATGATCTTGGAATTGAATAGAAGAAAAATGTGGTTTCTTTTAAAGACTACATATGCGCATATTCTCACTCTTACTAGTTGAGGATGTTAGTACAAGTCATAATTTTGTTTTTTTGAAAATGAAAAATATATAGAACTTGTAATTAAGTACAATAACAAAGTGGAAGCAAGCTTTGTTTGCAACGCTTTAAATTGTGTTAGCAATCCATTAATGGTACTATGAATAAAACAGTGTTCATTGATTGATGAGAGGATGAATATATATCATCATTCTCTTCATTTTTACTTGGCCAAAGTCATTTTTACCCCATTGGGAATTTTGGAATTTTAATCATTACATATATTCAACAAATGGGGATTTCACTTTTTGATAAAGAATTTTTTACCCCCCATTGAACATGATCATTTTCCTTTAAGTATAAAAGCTAACTGGGAAAGCTTGGCACTCACAATTTTAAGACATGCATGATATTCATCTTCATTGTCACACAGTAAAAATATCTTTATGACAGCCTTATGCATGGTCCTAAATTTCATGTAGAAATTGTAAAGAGTTGCAATAACTGAAAAAAATTTATTAGTAAAAAGTATAACTAAAAATTAGCTACAATTGAGGCGCAAATGATGAGTATGGAAATTTAAAACCATATTGTGCTTGAGTCAATAGTACTCAAAAACCACATGATTTCATGGACATATAAATTAGAATCCAAGGCAATGAAATTAAAGTGTCTCTTTATGTATTCTTTATATTGATTTGAGCTATCATAGTACTGAGTGTCCCATAGGTAATGGAATCACTTACACGTGCTAGCTAAGAGCCCTAAAGAGTTTAAAAATAGAAGTTTTTTTAGTATAGTTAATATTTTGTTTGAATTAAAAGTCCTTTTTTCCTCATACGTCCTTACCTATACTTTCTTCTTGATCCCTTGTATCACATGGTTTCCAATCCAATCCCCATTTACCCATCTCTCTCCTATAAGAGTTAACTCTATTTATCAATTAATCCTTTGACAAATATAGGTCCTACCATCTAACATAACCTTCTGATATAGTTTATATCAAGTTCATGTTAGACCGAGTCTTTAGTTCGGTCCAATATACTTTCGATTTGTCATTCAAAAGTAAAAATCCAATTTCTAAGACGTGAGGTTGGAGAGGACCGTTAACTTCTACTTAAGAAATTTACCCCTCCTCTAATGTACGTATTTTTATTTAACTAACCCTATACAAATTGTGTAACCAAGTAATTCAAAAATTACAGATGATCCACTAAAGTAATTAGTGGTAAATATAAGTACCAAGGACCAAGTAAGAAATAATTCAAGTCAGTAAAAAAAAAAAAATCATAACTACGGAACAACCTCAACTAACAATTGTCGTAATCTAGTGGAAAAAACATACGTGATATTTCTGTCTCCGTGTTTCATGAGTGCATGGACTTCAAATTTTCTAATGAAATGACATTGAATTGAAATTGTACACGAAAATGGGGTCCTAGGTGAGATGGAATTTATGGACAAAAGAGTACTATGCAAATTGTCTACGAGAGTGATATGTAACATACATGTCTCCCTCTTGGACTACACAAGCTTTATGAAGAAGACATAAGCTGTCTAAAGAAAAAGAGAGTTAGATTTTTCTTCATAAATAAAATTACATGTGTTTTGAAGGGATTGGATATGCTTGTTAGTGGTAGTGGCCCCAAAGCATTTCATTTGTCCTCAATTTCTTCTCATTCTTTTGCATTGATTGCACTTTGTGAAAATAAACTTGCAACCATAAACTGAGTAACTAAAGATTTAGGTTTATCTTTTACTTATGACACAAGGATTTGATTTAGATGTGTGTTTATAAAACTCCAAGATATTTTCTCTGTGTCTTAAACATTTATTTTTTGTCTGTAAAACGTAGCTTAATCGACAATGACGATCTTGTTAAATTGGACACTTTCATCCGGATTTGAATACGAGATCTTGCAATTATGTGACTTTCAGGTGGTGTTTGACATCCACTTCGTCGACATAAAAAAAAAAAAAAGTCATGTCCACCATATTGCATAGAGTAGTGCAATTAGATATTTGAAACTCAGGCATATGTATATGGCCGATCGTCCACTATAATTATTTAGAGCACTCAACTCTCAAGTTATTATTCTTCCATTTAACATAAGAGTATGTTGGACGTTACGAAATTTAATTAGTGAATTTTACATGAATATGCAACTATGGAAACGTGTCCTAGTCTTTACTCACAATTTGTTTTTCTTAATTTGTAATAAAACATTTCATGTTAAATAAGCACATCTAAAAAAGTAAATTATCGTGAAAGTCTTATGGATAATGAGTTTAAGGATTCTACAACATAGGCTTACTTGAATGTGGAAAAATAGATCATTACAGTTGATGGATTATTTGCAAGGAATGAGAAGATGGAGTAATCGAAAGTAAAAAGAAATGGAGAAAAATGAACATAGAAGAAAGTGGGATGATGTTCATTGAAGAAGATGATGAGAGATAAGGAGGATGCATGGCAAGAAGAAGATGATTTTTATTAGAAAAATATGTATGATTGGGTGTATGACATATCATCATAGTTTATGGTCCGTCCAACACATTAAGTGTTTGTTTGGTGAACAAAATAGGAAAGAAACATTTCTTTGAAAAGGCATAACGTTTATGTGATCATCGTATGGGCTCCATATGATATCCTCCATCGCCAGTCGATCTAGGAGGCCTCGGTAGTGACTAGTTGAAGCATGACCCCTTGTCGGAACAAATTGGTTGGCACGTGGATAATTATGCTCATAATTTGCATTAACATTCCACAAATATAATTTGGTGAAGTGCTACATATACCATGCCTACAAATACAAACAAACAATATCAACATATGTGTATTGAAACAAATATGTCATCATCACATGTATATACAAACACACTCATATCAACACATTTATAATATCTTACAGAAAATATTAAATTACTACCTTAAGTAGAGACATGTATCCGACAATGGAGTCATTTGTAGGGACTGTAGAGATAATCCAGTGTCATCCCATCCCAAGACTACTCGTGCACCCTATACAAAATTCTGCATCCCCTCTAGCCACATCAAACTAATGTGTTTGTTGCTCTTGTTGGTGAAAATGGTGACACCAACCAAGAACAACAAAAAGGCTCTCAAACAATACTCCCTAGTTTGACGAAGCTCCTCCTCCTCCTCATCAGTCGGGTCCTCCAACTCATTGCACCTACAAAGGTGTCTCTCGTAAAGTTTCTTCACTGAAGGAATACTCACATTTCCACCCCATTGTGCGCTTGTCTCCACTGTAGCCTCGTCAGAAGATACACCCAACTGAGTAGTCATCAGCTCAATGCCTAACTCGTCCCAGCCGACGCGTCATCCGAAACTTAAATACAAAAAGAAAAACAAACAACAAACCGTTAATAATATAAACATTTGAATAACTAAAAAATAAACATTTTAACATAACAATTAAATCGTAAAAAAACAATAATTAAAATAAACACTATAATAGAAAAATTAAATCGTGAAAGAAACAATAATTAAAATAAACATTAAACATTTTAACATAATAATAAAATTGTAAAAAAAACAATAATTAAAATCAACACTTTAGTATAAAAATTAGATCGTTGAAAAAACAATAATGAAAATAAACATTTTAACATAGCAATTAAATAATAAAAAACAATAATTAAAATAAACATAGAAACATTTTAAGATAGCAATTGAATCTTAAAAAGACAATAATTAAATAAAATTAAACAATTATACTTACTTCGGCATCGCACCAAAGCCTGCAGGCCAAGTGTCTACCCTACCTCGGTAGAAGCGACAGATCACTAGGGCCCTTATGAAAACCCTTCGGTTCAGGTGCAACCTCTGGTACCCCCTACTGCTCAGGGTCAGCCTCACCCTTCTCTTGAGTCGTATGCTCGTAATGGTGAGGGTCCTCCTCAAGATGTTGTGTAGGGTCCACTATCTGGGATGACGACCCTTCCCCACTCCTACGCCCGTTGTTGTATCCCCTTCTAATAAAAGGGCTCACAACCACCCTCTTTGCCCATGCACTCCCGGTCATCGTCTCCTTGTTGAGTCTCTACCTGTTTTGGTTGTGAGACATATCTACACAAACATAAAATAATGCGAAAAATCAATTAATTTTTCATTGAGACATTTTATCAAACACCTAGAGCTCAACATAAACATTTTGGGTACATTATGTCATTCCAATCTCCAAAATAACACATTGCACTAAAACTTACTATAATCAACATTAACAATCCAATTTCTAAGTAGCTTTATCATTAACATGCAAAAAATCAATTAATTTTTCATTGAGACATTTTATCAAACACCTAGAGTTCAACATAAACATTATGAGTTCATTGTGTCATTTCAATCTCTAAACAACCACATTGCGCTCAAACTTACACTAATCAACATTAACAATCCAATTTCTAATTAATTTCATCATTAATATGCAAAAAATCTAATAATTTCACCAACCCTAAAAACCTAACATTTCACAACTTTTATCAAAAAAATCAAACATTTAAACAAAAAAAAAAAAGGCAATGCAAAAGGATCATAAGCACATACTTGTAATTGAAGTAGAAGTTGAAGTTGAATTGGTTGAATCTGATGAAATTTGAGTTTGGAGGGATGAAATTTATATGTCTTTGCCTTTGATGTAAACAATTTAATAATCAAGATCGAGTTATTATATGAAATTAGAACACACTTACTTGGAAACCATGGTGAGCGGATTCGCCGAGATTGGAGACAAGAGTCTTCCTTTGCCTTTCACATGCTCCGAACTTAGGGTTTTCGATGGGGCAAACCGCTAATGAGCAGAATAGTCAGAGTGATGGCAAAGGGGACCTAGCCTTTTCTATTTATAATCGTGCAACCCTAGGCACCACCCATCATGGGCCTAACGTTTGGGCCTACACTATGTTTCTACACAAATCATATTAAGTGCCCAAAAGCCCATTATTAATTGATCACTTTTATTAGGGCCTAAGCATCATCAAATGGATCACAACATCAGTCCGTTTTTATTAAAACCAAAACCAACAATTGATTGTAGCCCACAAAATATTAGAAGAAATTCTAACATTCTCCCACTTGGGCAAAATCAATTGTGTATTTTAAAAATAAAATAAAAATAAAATTTAAAAAAATAATTTTTGAAAACGACTCTCGGACTGATAACAAACTTACTAACGTGGCCACTACATGATCCCATGATGCAACACTTAATAAAGACTCCGTCCAACTAAGAACTGAATGATATCGAATCATGGCGGTAGTTATATCCTTAATTGATACAACACCTTCCATGGTTACAAATATCACCAATTCTGTCGGCTAGTCATCTGTGTAGAGTGTAGCAAGAAATGATATGTCAACGTGATCATCGATCATACTATCATTTTCATTGTCGGTCCTCAATTTCTCTCAATGCCTTAAAGCCAGAGAAATTATGTGATTTCTCTTGAATGCTTAAAGCCAAAGAAATTATGTGATTTCTCTCAAATGCCTTAAAGCCAGAGAAATTATGTGGTCCACGGAAAACCACATTGTCTTAGCTCCAAAATAGTGCCAATCACCGGCATAGTGATCCCAACGACACTGAGCTCTAATTTTCACACATAATACATCAGCTCCAAAATAATGTTAACAGCAGGCATAAAGATCCTGTCAACATTGAGCTCAAATTTTTCACATGTAATGCCTCAGCTCCAAAATAGTGTCGATCACCGGCATAATGATCCCTTCAACACTGAGCTATAATTTTTCACATTTGATATTTGATATATACGAGAATTCATCTCATCATCAATAATTAAATTGAATGGAAATTCACATCAATATATCAAAGAAAATAAGTGAAAGAAAAATTCATCATCAAAAATTGATAATACAAAATTCAAACTCCCACTAACCAAATGCATCAAAAGAATTCACAGTATTCATGTTTATTCAAAACGACTCTTGAAAACAATGAACCTAAGTCATTTGGTTAAAAGAACAATTAATGTCAAAGTTAGGGAGCCAATCAATGTAATAAATAATTTATTACCATAAAATATAGGAGTTGGGAGCCACTAATTTCAATTTCGACAATTTCTAAGGGTTCAGAAATGCTAGTTGTAACCTTTGATTTTAGTAAATTTGCTTCTAATGCAATCTACACAAGTACCTGGATCATCAAACATTAAGAAAGGTAGAATATTTACTTTGATTAATTTCTCAGCCCTTTCCTTAATAAATATGATCCAAGTGCTTATGTCATGAAGTAAAGGATGTCTTCCTCAACATTAGACTTTATAGCAACAAAAATTTTGACAACGAAAGACGAAGCAATGTTATGTGAAGTCAAAGACAACTTATATAAACCATCAACAAAAGATCCAGGGAGTCATGAACTATCTACTAGAGACCGTTTATATAGATGAACAAAGGATGAAGCAAGGTTATGTGAGTTTAATCTCAAACTTTAGTTTTCTACCTCCAAGAGTAAAACTAAAACAAAGTTGCTTCAACAAAGAAAAACAAACAAGATTCATCCTAAATGAAGGTAAGGGAAAAATATTTTTCAAAACAAGTTCAAAACTAGAATGTTAAATCATGGTGACAACTCCCACTGACTTCACAATTACTCCTAGATCATATTAATCTGAAATTAAGTCGACATCTCCCACTGATTTCGCAATTACTCATAAATTACAACATTGTCATATTTTCACGTCCAATAGCTTTTTCATTAGACACATAGAGACCAATATGATAAGGTACTTTAACTTGTGAGTCATCTCCCACTTACCAAAAGGTTATTGCAGTTCATGCATGTTCTCCTAGAGGCAACTCCAAATTTTACTTCCATTTCTTACAGTTTGACTTGTTTAACATCTCGATGGAAGCAGAACAATTATTCATAGAAATTCATTGGTACAAAACATGAATTCATTAAAATATGTCATAAGACATGATTTAGCTCAAAATAAATAAGCTATTATAACGAGGCCAATATATTTGTACAATCACCTTTGGGCAGAATGCACAAACTAAGGTCAAAACCCAAGCCAAAACCTCAAATGAGTTAATCAATGAGGATACATTGAACTTGGGAAATTGTCACCTTTGGGTAGACAAATTCTTTAGTTCAACATATACTCCAATAACTCCATCTCATATAAGTTAATCAATGAGCATGCATAATAAAAGCATAACAATTATCCATTGAGGAAATATAGCTCAAAATAAACAAGCTATCACAATGAGGTCAATATAATTGTACAATCACCTTTGGGCAGAATGCACAAACTAAGGTTAAAACCCCAGTCAAAACCTCAGGTAAGTTAATCAATGAGCATGTATTGAATTCAGAAATTTGTCACCTTTGGGCAGAAAAATTCCTTAGTTCAAAACATTCTCCAATAACTTATCCTAAATAAATTTTTAATTGTAAAATGCAATAACCACCTTTGGGCAGGAAACTACATGTTACGATTAAAAACATTCCTCAAGCTACAAAAATAAATTTCATCAATCAATCAATAAAGGCGGTCCCACTTTGGTGGTAACGACCTATATCAACGCAAGAAATTCTTTTTGCATAGGAATCAACAACTCTTGTCAAAATACGACACAGAAAAAATATGCATTATTTAAATGCATCTAAACTGGTCAATATCGTCTCAATTTGCATTCATCATAATTTTGTTTGATACAATGCGGTAGAAAAGTACGTTAAAAGCACATAAAAGAAAATCAACATGTAATCATGTGCTATCTTTTGGAATAGTAACCATTACCGCTAAACTCATAATCTCATCAACAAGTAAATATTTAAATCAATTACCAACGCAGCGGAAATATGTGAGACTTAAATTTCACCACCATTGAGGATAAAAGACAAAATAGTCAAAAAAAATATTATTTAAGAAAAAACTATAATATCCTCAATGTAAGTCTCCATAATAAACAAAAGAGTATTCATCAACAAAGGATGTTTGTTTCTCATTTATATATAATTGACATGTAAGATTCTCCCACTTGATAGAGAATGATAGTTAGATTTTCAATCCAAGACTTTAAAATATTTAAACTAATATTCAACTATATTCTCTATCACACAATGGTCATGTCAATTAATATTACACCAATAAGATATCCACATCCCTTATATAATAAGGGAACAAGTGTAATCAAAGTGTAATCAAATTCAATAAAAAGAATTTAAATTAACTAAACCATGACTAACCTCAAAAGGTGTAATGAATTCTCCTTGTATGTAGAGTCATTAAGCTTCGATGACTTAAGGAAAATTCCGCAAAACTTGGCATATTGTCATCTCAATTGGTTCATAAATCAATAACAACCAATAAAGCAAAAGAAAGACTCTAATAATACATCAATAAAATACAAGGATAATAGTTTTCGATTGCCTTCAGAATTGCTCAAAAACTATCTTTTATGACATTCCACAATTGAGCATAAAAATAACAAGGCAATAGAATAATTCACTTCTATAAAAGAGATTTTCACAAATAATAATTTAGACTCACATCCTTAGAAATATATGTCTCACATATAAAAAAGAATATTTCATAAATAAAAATATGAAATCAATATTGGAAATTAATCTCAATCAAATTACTCAATTTTCAAAACAAATCAATCCACCAAAATCAAATCAAATCCTTTTAAAAATGCAAAATTTGATCCATAAAATATTAATCATGGTGTTTCCTTCCGGATTTGAGATAAAATAAAATTATGCATGATGGAATATTTATATAATAATCATGCCAATATTTATCCACATTAGATGCACATGCACAATGAATCACAACATGTGAAATTTGTTTCAAAAACCGCAAACCTTATGGCAACAGAAACAAATATAAAATCAATTTTTAGTGACAAAAACAACATCAAAAGGAGTAACACAAAAATACATGATCTTAATTTGAACATGACTACTCAAAATTGTCTATGGATCCACACATGCAATTGCAATTCAATCATGATAAACATAGTCTCAAAACTAATTCAACATATGAATAAACCAAATCTCAAATCCACTTCATTTTTATATTAGCACAAATGATAGCCATATATAAAAGAAACTATCCATAAACTTAAATGAAGAAGGACCCACACAAAAAAAAAAATAATTGGATCAACTTACCAATTTCACATGTATTAATACATCTATGGCACATGTAAAAACAATAATAATTGAGCAAACAATTATTAAGACCAAGCTATCTTTCATATAGATTAAAGAAATTTACCAAAATTTCACAAAGAAAACAATCAAAATTCTTGTTCAAGTAACTTCATTTTGATTGAAAATTGTTTGCCAGATAATCGAAGATCAAATACATACAACAATAGGAAATATTTAATTTCTCTATCAGCTATGTGATTTTGAAAATTGAAACAATTTCAATGATTTAAATTGAATATTAACAAACAAATCTTATAATTCAAAACTTCAAATTGTATGCTCAAAACAAGAACACTTCTTTAAAACAAAATTGAACCTTTTAAACAAATATTCAAATTCACCATAAAGTGCAAACCATATATATAAATTAACAGCCCAAATAATATCAAAGTGAAAAGAATATCAAATTCCAAGATATGACAACGATTTTAACAAAAATGAGCCAAAGTGAAAATATTTAATTCTAAATCTTTAGAAACATATTACTCAAAATTAATCGATATCCATATCCACTTTAGGAACTTGAATTCAATTGCATGATGAGAAGCATTTTTTTTTTTTTTAACATATCAATTCAATCAACTCATGCCAAAATATAAATATAAATTCTTTCTAATTTAAAACAGAAACATTCAAAGCATGAGAGATACATCAAAGTTGCCAAATACTTCCAAGAAAATAAAGAAGCCACTGATCCAACAACAATGTTAAAACAAAACATGTCCACTTGTATAAACCGGAAAAGTCCAAACAATACCAACATGAATGAACCAACTTGATCATGGTTGTTATAAAACCCATAAACGATACTTGCATCACATGAATGCACATAAGAGGAGATTGTTGTTTGGATCGAAACATATAAGGAAAGAATAATTTCGGCACTTATTCATAGTAGTAATAAAAAATTAATACCATGAATCAAACAAAAAACTGAAATTAGTTCACGTACGTCGCCGGTCCTTAATTTTAGCATCTAACAGCGATTTCAAGTACCATTGATAAATTTTGATGAAACCAACACATGAATAACTCCAAATTAAATGGTGGTTTTTAAACGAGAGGACATAGTTATATTACTCATGCAGGCTTATGAATTTGAATAGTGGTTGAATACTGGAGTGCCAATAACTATGGAACGCTTGAACCAAATTCATGAAAATCGTTAAAGTATTGTGGGATTATATTATAAACAAATGCTTTCAATCAAAATAAACAAAACTAAAGAAATCGCACACACTAAGAAGGTTGTCAATGGAAGGAAGAATAATAATCCGGAATTGAAACCAAAATCCCAGACACCGGCAATCGTTGAGTTCACACAAAATTGAGGAAATTTAACCAACTTCACGTTGGAAAGAAAAATTAACTTTGAAAACCCCAAATTATATATCATGACGGAAAGATGAAATTTAAAATTAGGGTTCTAAATCATATAATATTAGGCTCTGATACCACATGTAAACAATTTAATAATCAAGATCGAGTTATTATATGAAATTAGAACACACTTACTTGGAAACCATGGTGAGCGGATTCGCCGAGATTGGAGACAAGAGTCTTCCTTTGCCTTTCACATGCTCCGAACTTAGGGTTTTCGATGGGGCAAACCGCTAATGAGCAGAATAGTCAGAGTGATGGCAAAGGGGACCTAGCCTTTTCTATTTATAACCGTGCAACCCTAGGCACCACCCATCATGGGCCTAACGTTTGGGCCTACACTATGTTTCTACACAAATTAGATTAAGTACCCAAAAGCCCATTATTAATTGATCACTTTTATTAGGGCCTAAGCATCATCAAATGGATCACAACATCAGTCCGTTTTTATTAAAACCAAAACCAACAATTGATTGTAGCCCACAAAATATTAGAAGAAATTCTAACATTTGAAACACAATGGCAGACGCTTCTGCCTGTTCTAATGTAAAACATAACACAATGTGAGTTACCTCACGCTGGTACCGAGCGTGAGTTAAGTCACGCTGGGTATATCGAGTGTGAGGTAACTCACGCTAGGGTTAATTATGAAAATTTGGGGTGTGAAAGAGCCATTTTAAAAGGGAGAGAAGAGTAAAATTCAAGCCTCAATTATATGGTAAAGTCCAACAAGGTTCCAAGCCCACACTTTTCCTCATGCCTATGTATAGGGGACTCCAATACAATTCCAAGTAACTTTATTTTATCCCTTAAACCTCTCAACGTCCTTGTTTTCCACCTTACTTGAACGTCGGAGCGCGTGTGTAAGTACCACCCTCTTCCGCCTCACCGGCAACGAGTATCTTCCATGGATTCTAACGAGTTCTTCGCAAAGGAGACATCTTCTTCATTAACTCGTCATCAATGTAAATATTGTTATCTTTCTCAAGATAATCTCTTTACCGGACCGAACAGAAACATACATTCTAACCGAATTCAATTAGAATAGCGTTTTAACCAATCCTCAAATTCACTGAATCGACCTTTTCAATAATCAAATACTTACAAATTTGCATAAAATTAAGACACTAAATTCACTAAATCAACTTTTTTTATCTTGCTATATAATCTAATGATTTTACTGTGAGAACTGAACACATTATTTTATTTGAAATCCTAGATTCGATGCTGAGTCGCTACATTTCCTTCTACTCATGTGTTTATTGGAGTGTATACTTTGGTCACCATATCAATAGTAAAAAAAAATATATATTTTATCAAACCTCTCAAAAAAAATTGAATGCTTATTCATATAATCATATATGCATGTATTTTTATACTATAAACTATATTCTCTTCTTTTTCAAACCATGCCCGAGTAATATACATATAAACTTGAGTTATGAGAGCGGTGAATTTGGAAATATCAATTTAACATTAAATGTTCACATGTACACTTTTTAACCGGGTTTGGTAAAAATAGGATAATGATGCAGATATTTTATAACTTAAAAAGACCATTTTGAAACAAAAAAATTTAAAAAAAAAAAAAAAAACTAACTTGTTATGATCATATAATTTAAAGAGTGTAGATAATATTTGACCTATGATATAAATAATATATGTTTTTTATGTATTCATGTTTCTTCCTCCGTATTTTACATATAGTGATTTGACATTGTGAATGAGTTAGAATAGTTTTTTAAATTTCATAGGACTTAGTGGCATCTCTAAGGATAGTTTTTGAATTACTCAAAATTCGTTCATGATAATAGTTTTTATTTTATTTTATAATAGGTTGTAACATCGAGTCTGCACTATGTACCTCAAATTAGAAATTTTTTACAACGCCTACATCTCTTCAATAGCTCTATTATTCAAGCTTTATAGTCCTAATCAATTGAAGTTAACGAAAATTTTGAAATGTTTTGGAACAATATTGGCAAGCTATATTGAACAGTTAATCAAAGCATTACTGGAAAAGCTATTGAACAAACAAAATTGTTTCGACTGAGCCAAGCCTAATGTCTAACACATGTGTTGAATCATAATGACAAGCATACGGTCGTACGTAGTATTGCCATTTATCACTTAATATTTAACTATAGTTATTTCTTGTATTTAACTTAGTCTCTTAGTCTTTCACTAGCTTAATTAGAATTAAAATAGCCAGTACCGTAACTGTTTTGGCTACTTAGTTTCTTTACCATTGTATATAAGCTAGTGTACTGTATTGTATAGATCATCAAAAACTGATCAATGAAATTTCTTCAAATTACTTTTCTGTGCATACCAAGATGGTATCAGAGCTAATCCCTTGAAGCTCTGGATCCGTCAAAATCATATGTTCCTTCTTCCTTTACTTTCAAATTCATTCAATTCATTTTTCTTTGGATTCAATTCATCTATCAACATCGATTGCTTCATTCTCCAACTATGGCAATCCAGAGTTTCGATTCGTATGCCGATTTCGCCACCAATACTTCAAATCCGTTCTTCCTTCATCCCAGCGAGAATCCAGCTGTGGAACTGGTTACGCCTCCATTGGAAGGTAACAAAAACTTTCAATCATGGATCAGATCGATGCGTCTTGCTCTCACATCGAAAAACAAGATCGCTTTCGTTGACGGTACGTTTCTCACTCCAGCTAAATCTGATACTCTTTACAATCAATGGACTCGATGTAATAGCTTAGTTCTTGCTTGGATTCAGCGATCTGTTTCTGTCAATGTTCGAAAATCAATAGCTTTCTTTGATAAAGCTTATGATGCTTGGAAAGATCTACATGATCGTTTCGATCAAGGCGATATGTTTCGTATCGCCGATATTCATGAAGAAATTTGTCGTATGTCTCAGGGAAGCTTAGATGTTTCTAGCTATTATACTGAGTTAAAATCTTTATGGGATGAATTGGAAAATTTTCGTCCCCTACCTTCTTGCAAATGTGCAATTCAATGTTCATGTGGTGCTGTTCAATCTTTACAAACCTTCAGGGATCAAGACTACACTATTAGGTTTCTGAAAGGGCTCAATGATGAATACTCTCATGTGCGTTCCCAAATTATGTTGATGGATCCTTTTCCTCCTGTTACCAAAGCCTTCGCCTTAGTCACTCAACAAGAACGGCAGTTTCATATTCCAACAATTTCTGATGTTGATGGTGACCTAAAATCAACTACTGGTAGTGTTGCATCAGTAAACAATATGTATTCTAATCGAGGGAGAGGAGGATACAATAATCGTGGTCGTGGAAGATCTAATGGAGGAGGTCGTGGCCAAAATCAGAATCGCCAATGCACTCATTGTCACAGAAGCAACCACACGATCGATACTTGTTACTTGCTACATGGCTATCCTCCGGGTTATCAGAATAGATCAAATAAAGGCGCACAATCAGGGAGCTCAGTGAATCTGGCACCTACTGTTGGTATTGAAGAACAGAACAAAATCACTCATACACCTGCAACATCGAATTCTGGTTTTTCCTTCACACAGGATCAAAACAAAAGTCTATTGGATTTGCTTCAACAAAATAAGCAACAAGCTTCATCTGCAATTCATTCTGCCAACACAACTCTAACCAATTCAAATACTAGCTCAACCAATCCTTTTGTTTTAAATGTCAATTCCAATTCTGATTTTGGTAAGCATTCTAACTTCTGGATCATTGATACAGGAGCTACCGATCATATCACAAATAATGGATCCATACTTACCAATAGTCACTCCATTAAGCCCACCACCATACACTTGCCAAATAACACCTTTACTACTGCACTCATGGCTGGAACTGTTATCCTTTCTGATGATTTGCATCTTAAAAATGTCCTTTATGTTCCAACTTTTCATGCCAATTTGATTTATGTTCCTCAATTAACCAAAATTAGCAAATGTTCAGCTATCTTTTCTGCTGACTGTTGTTCCTTTGTGCAGAAAACTACCAAGAAGATGATTGGTACAGCTAGATTGGTTGGTGGTCTCTACATAATGGAGTCTATTTCTAATTCGGTTTGCCATGCTATTTCACATTCTGCTTCCAATTGTAGCACAAATAATATCTCTGATTCTGCCTTATGGCATATGAGATTAGGCCATATTTCCTTTGATAGGCATCAATGTATAGCAAATCAGTTTCCTTTTATTCATTTTAATAAAGCAAGAATTCCTTGTGATGTTTGTCATTTTTCAAAACAAAAAAAATTACCGCATTTCAGTAGTATCACTAAGACCACTCATATCTTTGATATCCTTCATGCTGATATTTGGGGTCCCTACTCTCATACTTCTATTTTAGGGCACAAATATTTCTTAACCCTTGTTGATGACTTTAGTCGATTCACTTGGGTTATTCTTATGAAATCTAAAGGAGAAACAAGAAAACATTTAACCAATTTTATCTCCTTTGTTGAAACTCAATTTGATACCAAACTAAAGTGCTTAAGAAGCGACAATGGTGTTGAATTCCTCATGCATGATTTTCTTTTATCCAAAGGAATTCTTCACCAAAGGTCTTGTGTGGAAACCCCGCAGCAAAATGGTATTGTTGAGCGAAAGCATCAACATATTTTAAATGTTGCTAGAGCACTTTCTTTTCAATCTAATCTTCCTAAAACTTTTTGGAATTTTGCCATTCAACATGCTGTGCATCTCATCAATAGAATTCCCACACCCCTTCTTTCCAACAAATCTCCTTATGAGATTCTTCACCATAAACCTCCCGTCTTCCTACACCTCAAAATTTTTGGCTGTTTATGTTATGCATCCACTTTACACACACATAGGACCAAATTTGACTCTAGAGCTCGTAAGGCAGCCTTCATTGGCTATAAAGAGGGTATCAAAGGATACGTACTTTATGATTTGTCATCTCATCAACTTTTCATCTCTAGGAATGTCATTTTTTATGAGCATTATTTCCCTTTTCACCAATCTTCAAATGCTACTACTCCTACCTCATTTAACCCTTCATTCAATGATAATTCTGCATTTCTTTTTGATTCCTATGCTGATGAAAACAACTTGGATGCATCCATTCCTCCATCAAATTTATCTTCACCTAGCGGTTCCCCCACTCGCAATACCTCTATTGTATCTTCCCCTGGTAGTCCTTTATCTCCTCCTTCCACTTCTTCTTCTTTACCTCTCCCTCAACTCGTTAGGCATTCTACCAGAATTATAAATAGACCCAGTTACTTGCAGGACTATCACTGCAACTATACTAGCTGCACCAATCCATCTTCAGGTATTAATACTGCTATTACATATCCTTTATCTTCTGTTTTGTCATATAACAATTGTTCTTCTTCTTATAAAAATTTCTGTCTTTCAGTTATTACTAACCCTGAACCCAAAACATTTATTCAAGCCTCAAAACATGAATGTTGGCAGAATGCTATGAAAGCTGAGCTTGATGCTCTTTCTTTAAACAAAACCTGGACTATTGTTGATCTTCCTGCAGGTAAAACCCCTATTGGATGTCGTTGGGTATATAGGATTAAATACCATGCTGATGGCACCATTGAGCGCTACAAAGCTCGCCTTGTTGCTAAAGGCTTCACTCAAATGGAGGGGGTGGATTACTTTGAAACTTTTAGCCCTGTGGCCAAGTTAACCACTGTCAGAGTTTTACTTGCCTTAGCTGCTGCCAAAGGATGGTTTTTAGAACAATTGGACATCAACAATGCATTTTTGCACGGAGACTTAAATGAGGAGGTATACATGTCTTTACCCCCTGGTTTTGAAATTCCAAATTCTGATTGTTCCTCTAAAGTGTGCAGATTGCACAAATCTCTCTATGGTTTAAAGCAAGCTAGTCGTCAATGGAACCATAAGCTTACTACAACGTTGATTTCTCTCGGATATTCTCAATCTCAAGCTGATCACTCACTCTTTGTGAAAGCTTCCGACTCTACTTTCACAGCCTTGTTAGTATATGTGGATGATATTGTCTTGACTGGAAATTCAATGTTTGAAATCAATTATGTCAAGCAGATTTTGGATAATCGTTTCAAAATAAAAGATCTTGGTCCTTTAAGATTTTTCCTTGGCCTTGAAGTTGCTCGCACCAAGGCTGGCATTTCCTTAAATCAAAGGAAATATGCTTTAGAGTTGCTTAATGATAGTGGCAATCTTGCCACTAAACCTGCCACAACTCCTTGTGACCCTTCCACTAAGCTCACCAATGAAGGCAGCACTCCTTATTCTGATCATACAGCTTATAGAAGGCTCATTGGTAGGCTTATTTATCTTACTCATACCCGACCAGACATAACATTCTCAGTACAACAACTTAGTCAATATGTTTCCCAGCCTCTTGAATCTCATTTCCATGCTGCAAATCGTGTGCTCAGGTATCTTAAATCTGCCCCCTCTCAAGGCCTCTTCTTCCCTGCCTCTACATCGCTACAATTATCTGGATTTGCTGATTCTGATTGGGCCTGCTGTTTGGATACTAGAAAGTCTATTACTGGTTATTGTGTATTTCTTGGCTCTGCTCTTGTCTCATGGAAATCTAAGAAGCAATCTACTGTATCTAGATCTTCATCTGAAGCAGAATACAGGGCATTGGCTAGTTTATCTTGTGAGATTCAATGGCTTCATTACCTCCTTGCTGACCTACACATTCCTATCAAATCTCCATCTTCAGTTTATTGTGACAATGCATCAGCAATTTATCTTGCTCATAATCCTACATTTCATGAGCGTACAAAGCATATTGAGATTGATTGTCATGTGATTAGAGAAAAAATTCAAAAGGGCATCATTCACCTCTTACCAGTTCCATCATCATCTCAACTTGCTGATGTATTTACTAAACCACTTCATGCCACCTCGTTTCAAAACTTCATTTCCAAGTTGGGACTTTGCAATCCGCATAGTCCAACTTGAGGGGGAATATTACCATTTATCACTTAATATTTAACTATAGTTATTTCTTGTATTTAACTTAGTTAGTCTCTTAGTCTTTCACTAGCTTAATTAGAATTAAAATAGCCAGTACCGTAACTGTTTTGGCTACTTAGTTTCTTTACCATTGTATATAAGCTAGTGTACTGTATTGTATAGATCATCAAAAACTGATCAATGAAATTTCTTCAAATTACTTTTCTGTGCATACCAAGACGTAGAAATTGTATTAGGACCCGTCTGGTAATTTACACATCCAAACTCAATTTTAATCCAAATTATCCAAACAACATTTTTTTATATGTAAATTATCGATAAAAAAATTCATACACTAATAAAGTGATCAAAATATGTAACTTTTTTGTTTCAATTTTTAACTTCGACAAAAATAAAACTGTAGTGAGAATATTGAAGTAAATATTAACCTTTTCATATCTTCAAAGGGGGCATTTTGCATAAGCAAAGTCTGAAATTCCCATTTGGTAGTCCTAAATATTCAATCTGTGTCTTGTATAAATATTAAAAAAGCCCAGATAAACTGCGCTATAATCTATCTGAAAAGAGGGAATACACAAAAGTTGGACTTGATTAGAAAAACTACTGGTACAAATGTTGTTTTGATCACTTATGACGAGCAGGATGGTACAGATTTGGAGAGGTCAATGCTGATCACGAAGCAGAAACAGAGTTTTGGTGCAGTAATACATATTCTCGGCTGAAATAAGAAAAAAAAAATTATTCCACAATAAATAAATATACGTTTATATAGGTTAACAGGGGATAAGCATTACATTACATGTGCATCCTTTGAATGCCATTGGAACCAACACAAGAAAAGCAAGAAAATTCAATTGCATTAACAGGCACCAGACTAACTCAAGCCAGGAATATTTTATCAGTCACGTGAAAAATCATCCGGGCGAATCAACAATGTCCCAACGTCACAAAAATCTTTTTCATGTTTCATGTTCCTCTCATTTTCTACTCAATCAAAAAGAGAATAAAAAGTTTTATTTGTCTTTCTTTCCTTCCAGTATATCTCCTAACAAACAAAAAAACTGCCTCACTTTCTATCCACCGTCGTTCCATTAACATTCATTCCTTTTACTTTATTTCCAATCCAAAAATAGCCCTAACAACATGATTGGCTTAAGATTTCTAGAGAAAACCAGAAAGCAGTACTACCTGACAGTTTCCACACCCAGCTGGAGGCCAGAACAAGATATGATTCCATGGATTCAAATAATGTTCAATTTTTTTTTTTCGAATTTCTTTTACCTAAAGATGCTCTTTTCCACCTAAAGATCCTCCTTTCTCATTACTGCACTCTAAACTTTCAGTAATATTTATGTCTAGTTGTAAAGATCCTAAATAAGATCCTCCTTTTTCATTACTGCACTCTCAAGATCCTAAATAAAACTGTAATGTGAATATTACTGAACTCTAAACTTTCATTATTCGGAATATTACTGAAATTCCCATTTGGTAGTCCTAAAGATCCTATTTTTATCAGGTCTGAAAGTTTAGAGTTGGTGGTCCTAAATATACAGAATCCTTTTCATTACTGAACTCTAAACTTTCAGACCTGATAAGTGATAACATCAACTCTTTTCCTCAATAATAAGTACTTAAACCTTATTATTACAACATTTTAGGTCTAATAATAAATGCTTCAGATTATATGTTAAAATAACTGTATAATGAAAATTTTCTTAATTGAATTGGAAATTGCAAAATATTCACATTTTTGCCTAATATTTTTTTTAAAATCAAACAAGAAATGTGTTTGAACATTATGAAAAACAACTAATATCTACTTGTCGCTTACCTACTATTACCAAATTTGATGGTGTCCTGCTCCCTAAGTTCATAATACCGTTGAGGTTCAATGGGACTATCCTGCAAAAACAAAGTATCAGATAATCAATAATACACATCCAACTTCATTCAGCTCACTGTTTGCAACACATCATAAAGAAACTAATCAAAGGCATTCAATGACCACTCACATTAACGAATGTTTTGTTTGTGCTTCCGAGGTCCTTTATGTAAGGCCTATTGCAGATCACAAAGATGTTAGGGTTTTGCATGCAGAAATTTTTTACGGTATATGTTGAGTCAACCATGGAAAAAAAGAGAATCAGTCATTACCTTGTTTGCTTTACTATCATACCATCAGGTTGCTCCTTTTCAACTTGCCTAATGAGAATAAATTTAATAAATTATAATAAAATCAATCCGTGTGAAAACCTTAAACACCAACAAACAAAGAAACCCCCATGGAGTCAATTAAAGAAATACCGGAATTGAATAACAGCATGTTGCTTGCTGCAAGATGGATGATCTGTTGGGATATCAGCAACCCTTCTTTCCCTTCCAAAAAGGTAACAACTTTGGCGATGTATATATAGAGGCTCTGTCAGTCATATAAATTTCTTTTAGAAAAATGGAGGTTGATTATAATATTTAAAAATAAAAAAAAATGAATATGCGACTTTTAAGCAGAAGCTATAAAGACTTCCCATTCAACGTTTCACCAGTCTTGAAAACATAGAGCCTCCATTTAATATCAGGTTTTCAAGCCTCTGGTGGTTCGTTGAACAACAAAGTGACACCTGAAAAATATAAATTGTTTAGCAACAATCAAGTGCAACATAAACTCACTTAATAAATCAAAATAGACAGCCTTACATGTAAACAAGTAGTCTCTCACCTCTGACTCGATTTGTTTCAGCCGCAAGTTTACATGTAAACAAGTAGTCTCTCACCTCTGACTCGATTTGTTTCAGCCGCAAGTTTTCCAGAAAGTTCAAACGAAGGTTTTACCTACAAGTGATAGAGTATTTCAGAAAAGCAAACAGGAACAGGTCACTTAACTTTTTTTCCCTTTCTAAGCAATATACATCCTCCTTTATAGTTTATACAGAAAGATAATAATTGTTAGCTTTGAATGTTGTTAAATCATATTATGATTTTCTACTTTTCATTGAATTGCAATGCAACCCTAGTTAATATTGTCAAACTAAACACACGTTTCTTACTCTGCATTCAATCAAAATAACCATCAGAGAAATGTTGTGGACACACAACACAACTTGACATCTGACATTGTATAAACATACGGATTTTTAATCATTACTTTCTCTAACCATGGATGGAAAACAAACTAAATCGGAAGTGTATTTTGTACGATGTTGGATAAGGTGTCGTGTTGTGTCCAAAATAACACAGCTCTAACCATAAATGATGTCTTAGTGTTTAGTACTTCAATAGAACTTTTAAAATATCAGACTTGCCGTTTGTATTTTTTATTTTTTTTCCCATTTTCAAAACTATTTTGTTTTTCCTTTTTGAATGGTGAAATGAAATCTCACTAACAAATTTGGCAGTAATATAGTTGTATCTAGAGACTGGATGTCTCATTCTAGCCTCCTTAGAGGGAGTGAAAACCAGATTGAAAATTATGGTAACCAATGAGAAAAGAAAAAAACTGTCGCAAGTACTACAAACAGTACAAAGCATCCATGTCTGAGTGCTGCGAAGAATAATTTCTAAACCATAAAGTGGTAACCTTGGTTAGATGTGATTCTTCCATAAGAATCTAAATCTAAATGAACAATAAAAAGGAACAACTCAATATGGTGTTCACATGAAAATATCGAACTCGCCAAATTATCTATAGAAGCCTTGAAAGGGACATGGTAAGGCTGAAAAATATGAAGATTAGCAATACAGTATAAGTGAGTAAACATGTTATAATTACCAAAATTAATGCACAGGTTAAATTATCTGACAGAGAGCTTGACCCCTACCCCACAAGCACAAGGATGCGAGGAGGACTGCATAATATTACAGACCAACATCCTATGTAAAAAAAGCACATTGTTACCTTCTGTTTTTCTTCAAGAGCCTCTTCAGCAGCCTTCATCTTCATAATGGAATCATCCTCTTCATTCCTGCCAAAGCAGCAATCAAATTGCCATTAGAAACTATACCGACTAATTGTGATATATATGAGAACAAAATGACAGTTTTAAAATTTTAAGAAAATATAGAGATAGGAGCAGAGAATATATGGATCAGAAGCCAAGTGAAATGCTAATGTCATTCCAGTTTTATTACCATTACTTTAACAATTTCAATTTTATTCAAATAAGTGCGGAGCTCATCGAGTTCCAGAACCAAAGGTTTGATAATAAAATTTCTCTTAAACAAATGAGACTTCATCTCTTTTCCTTTCCAAACACAAAAACTGTTAGAAAACCTTCACATTCAGTCTCAATAAAAATTAATAGTTTAATATTTAGCTTTGCATGCTATTCCAAGTACAGATATTCATTGGAATGATCTGCAATAAATAAAGGAGTTACGCAGCAATGTTAAGCTCGAGGCAACTTAACTACAGTCTTGTGATTACAGACACGTTTTACTTCTGATGTCCTCGTAGCAAATCGCAACTGATGATTACACCAAGGCTAAGTTACATCAAACACATGAGATAATGCTATATGTAACACCAAGGCTAAGTTAAATCAAACACACGAGGTAATACTAGTTATGTTACACCAAGACTAAGTACATCAAACACATGAGGAAATACTTTTTATGTAATATGCACTATAATTCAACAAAAACATGAACAAAGGCAGGACCTCAAGGATTTTCAACAAATGAACAGGGAAAGGAAAAGAAGCTTAAAGATAAATATTCTACCAAACACTAATACTGGTATGAATTTTACATAAGAACTACCTTAACCATCCGGATTTTCAAGATCCTTCACGTACATCCAAGTCTATGGTCAAAGCCAACTAATCATTTCAAAATTACATCTCTGATATTTCTATTTGTACCACAACTTGCTCAACTATTATTCTCTCTGATTAATCAAACTCACTCTTTCAAATGGTAAAATTTACATCTCTATCTCTATACTACACATCTACAAATTACAACCTATTTATATCGTTCAGTACCATTTGGACTTCAATTGAAGCTACCCCATTCTTCAAGCAACAACTGTCTTCGTTTATAATACACCAATATATCTTTCGTCATTACTTATACAAATTATCATTGAGTGTCCTTTCTACGCATGTTGTCTCTCAGCATCCCAACATTCTGATCCATACACCATCATTGTATGATCACCACATACATTGACTCTCACAATACAACCTTCGTTTCCACCCTAGACATTTGTTTCACAGTAGGAAATTTTTAAACGAATTTTATGACGTAAATGCTATCATCTCAAGTCATATAACATATACACAGCCAAGATTTATCAAACTTTCTTAAAACATTTATCTTCAATGCACACCAGACTTGTTGAAAATCATATTCCTATAGATTTTTCTTCTTTTAAGCCAAATGCTACAAACAACCAAAAAAAATAAGTCTTGTCCTACTGGGCAGAGTCAGCTACAAGGATTGATTAACGTGACTAGGTTCCATAAAAAAAGTTTATAATAAAAATGCAGTTTCTTAATCCATATCTCAACTAATTAAATTCATAAGCTATACATAATATTAGTACATTAATTCCATTCCAATCACCAAAGCAATAAATCCAAGAAAGGTCCTTAAGTTCTGAACTGTACTTCTACACATGTCAATACAGATCTAAAATCTAATCTTACCATACATGTCAGTAAAGTACAGCTCCTGTTAACTTAATCCCATTGTCACTGAATTGGGTTCAGTGAACCATCTTAACAAGTAAACACGTTATTTTATATTTAGGTTCATATTCAATAATTTCATGAGGCCATAAAAGTAGATACCAACCTTCCCTTTTTCTCATATGTAATTACAGCCACAAAATATAGCATTCTTATTCTTATTAAAGAATTAAAACCAAAACTGACAATTAAATTGTATGGACAATGTAAATCAGGAGCAAGACATGAATATGCAATTCAAAGTAGAAACAATGGCTTACATCATTTCAGCTCCTCTTGAGTTTTTCCCCTGCAAAAATTAAAAGCAACTTATATAAGCATCAATCCAGGGAATATGAAAGCTTAACATGCACAGAAGCACAAAGCAGAAGAAAAGAGACCAAAAGATATGGAGAAAATAAGGGGAAAAGGATATCAACTTAAAGAAAATTCGATAACAATAAATCCTTATTGTTTGGATCAAGCAATACCAAGCATGTTCTAAACCTCCCTCTAACTCAAACAACTGGATTACCTTGCGTTTAAACTACTCAGGGTTCTACAAGACTTCTTTACACAAGTGTGAACCACATGAAGGAAAGGCTATGTTCCTTACAAATGCTCAACCTTAGTGCTTCTCTAAATCTCAGTCAAATGCCTAGGTCAGGCGGCTCTACAACCAATTTTGTGACCCCGTCCCATGTATATCTCATGTCACTCTTCAATACAAAATGACTTCTAAAAGGTCGTCCTTGCAGAAGCTAACAATATCATACCTCTCATGAAGTCACAATTTGAATCATTATCTCAATAAGTTAGGCACACATACCTACGGTAGAAACTATCATTTAAGCAAAAATCACCTATTTTTTTACTCCACTTATGTAGCAACATAAAACAATTAAGCCACATCTGGACTCAGGAGGTCATCAAATACTCCCAAAATACTCAAATGCATTAAGCATCTAAAGTAAAGTATCTACATTATCCCAACTCATGTTTCACCACATTCTAATAGTCTACCTCTTAGAATTCGGGTTGGCCTAACTCAACTCTTACAAAACCGACTTATAAGGTGAGGAATGCCCCACTTATAAACGTACTGTCAGGCCATACCTCATCGAACGTGGAACTTTTGAGTTTTAACACATCCCTCATGCCCAAGATTGGACATCTGGAGTGTGGCCCATGTGGTCCGATAGCAGAAACCTGATAACAGGTGTTCCAACTGATCTTGGCTAGGCTCCAATACCATTTTAGAATTTGAGTTGGCCTAACTCAACCGTTACAAAACCGGCTTGTAAGGTGAGGACTAGCCCCACTTATAAACATTGTCAGGCCATATTTCATCCAATGTGAGACTCTTAACCTATTCAATCACAAATTCTTTGTTCGACAAATAATCAGGGATCTACTCAGACATCCAAAAAAAGCTTTAAATTTATTCAATTATTTTCAAAACCCTGCATTCCACATTTTCAACCAACTTGTGGTAACACCTAATATTCAAGCTAACATGTAACATCCCACTCAGTGTATGATGACCCAAAATCTTTATCTCCTTCAATCCTCTTTGTTCCTTACCCAATGAAACACTTTTGAATACTCACAATTCACATGCAACAGCTCATAACACAGTATGAAGAAAATGTGAAAATTGAGGAAAAAGGGTTTGAATTTTTGGCTTGCCTTTATATTTCCCTTAGCTTAATTGAAAGAATTGCCAGTTTTGTTGTTGCATGCAAACTTGATTATAGCATCAATGGAGATTTATTGAGTTTTGGTGAATGAGGGGAAAAAAGAAGAACACGCAGAGAAGAGGAAGAAGAGAGTTTCAGAATTTGTGTGTTCTATTTTGGTCAATTCTGACTTAAACACTGCCCTACCAAATTTACGAAATTCCCACTCCTCTTCTAGTTATCTACAAATCTACCATTACTGTAGCAATTTACCTTTCTATCCTTCTTAATATTGATTTTTTTGGGTTGCATCCTTCTTAATATTGATTAGAACATCTTAGCTTCCCTTAAACATTAATCAACTTATCCTAATTTTAATTAATTCTTACTTCATTAGTTAATTAAAATTGGACTCTCAAATACTCCAGGGGCAGATCTGGACTCACAATATTGATGAGGCATAATTTTTTTTGTCAAATAATTAAATAAAACTAAATTTAATACGAATGAAAAGTGCTTGCTTCTCTTTGTGTTGTGCGCTTGCTGAGAGAAAATGAAGAGGGCTTGCTGAAGTGAAAAGTGAGGGGAAAGTGTTTACAATGTACTTGTGTTCGTGGGTGTTCGCGGTGCAGTTTGGTTCGGTTGACTTTTAAAATAAAATCTGAACTAAACTAATGTGGTTTGGATTGGTTCGGCTGGTGCAGTTTTTTACGGGACAATACAATTTTTTGTTTTCAACATTAAAATCAAGTTTTTTTTTTTGACCGAACATTAAAATCAAGTTAAAAACTAAAACATAACATACTTCTAGCAATGTTTATCCCCATGAGCTTAGCTCAGTCGATAAGGACAATGCATAATATATGCAAGGTCCGGGGTTCAAACCTCGGACACCACCAAAAAAAGCAATGTTTCCAACAATGTTTTTAATTTCATCAAACATTAAAATTTAATTTTCACTAAACAACATAGACCAAATTAAAAATGTGTACAAAAAGTAATTCTATTATGTAAAAATATAAAAGCCTAAGATTTCATCATTTTTTAAAAGTTCAATTTGCACATAAATAAATTTTTGAAATAAAAATCAAAGAAGAAACTTAACAAAAAAATATATATGTCATTTATAAAAGTTTTCGTTGAGTTTCTATGAGTATTGACCTAGATGACATGTTTATTTAGTGTTTTTTTATGTTACGGTTTGATTTGATTTGATTTGGTTCGTTTGATAGACTAAAAACCGCAAATCAAATCAAACCATGCAGTAAAGTAAAAAAGTGATCTAAATACATCCAAACCAAATGTGGTTTTTTGCAATTTGGTTTGGATTTATTCGGTTTGCGGTTTTTCTATTAGATTGATTCGTTTTGAACACCATACTGTTTTGGACTGAGCTTGGCTTGTGGGAAAAAAAATTAGCTTGGAGTGGTGTGGCACCAGGACCTGTTCAGGTTCGCGCCTGCACAGCTCCCCTCATGCTCGCGTTTTGGTTTGCGTTCGGATTGAATTCTCTTCAACTGTTTGGTTCATGGAGAAGGAGAACGAGAGCAACAAGAAGAAGGGGGAGAATCCGGTGAACAAGTTGAATGTTGTTGCTTGTCTCGCTGTGGAGGAGAGATGATGCGGTGGTTTCGGTGACGGCGAGAGGATATAAAGTGACAGCCCGTGGTTGTGAGAGGATATAAAGTTGATAATATTGTTCACTCAAAATCAAATACTCCCTCCGTTTCAAAATGAGTGTCGCTTTAGCCAAAAAAAAATTGTTTCAAAATGAGTGTCGCTTTCAGTTTCCAATGCAATAATAACTTTTTCTTTTCAATTGTACCCTCCAATTAATACTCTACACACTACTTCCAAAGTATTACTTTTAAAACTAACCAATAGTTAATAAGGATAATTTGGTAAAATAACCATTCTCTTTCTCTTAATCATTGCATTTCTTAATATGTGTGTAAACACCTAAAACGACACTCATTTTAAAACGGAGGGAGTATTGAATTTTCCTTCTACTTGAAATTAAATATTGTTGATGCTTCTCTTGATGTGAATAGAAATATTGACTCTAGTGTTTCAAAGCTTATTGATAATGAATCAATGATGTAGATATGCTAGGTCGTTTGATAGGGGCATACATCTTAGCTTATTTGAAGTCTAGTTCGGCCCAGCTCGTTTAATAAAAAATATAGTTCAAACTTTTTATAAAATTTATTTAATTAAATAGGTCAGACTAAGACTTACAAAAAAACCTATTAAGACAGTCAAGTCAGCCTATTAAACTTTCCATATATAATTTCTCTTCCATTATTGATATTGTAATTTTTAAAACTCAAGCTTTCATATGATTTGGTTATTTAGTAGCAGGTATATTGGTGTGATTACACCTTTGTATGATTTTGTTATTTAGCACCAGACTTATTCGTGTGTTTTAGGCCTTCATATGATTTGACCTATTCAGTAGTAGGCTTATTGGTGTTGCTAGAGCATAGTGTAAAATATGCTTTTAAGTTTCATGGGGCCTTTAAAATGCAGCCTTAAAAAATGAATCTATGAAGGGGAATAGGTCAGGCATGTAATTTTTTAAGTAGGTCAGGTTTGGGCATAACAAAGTTCGGCCTGGCCTAGCCCATTTCCACCGCTTTACTTTTTGACTTAGAGAAATGGAAAGTTAGATATGATATGATTAATTGGGTTCGTAAACAAGCAACAAATGTGAGATTTCCGTTAATTATAGACAAATTTTATCTTGATGGTGGTAGAAGGGCGCCAATGTTATTGTTGGCTTATGAAAGGGGTGGTGTGTACAAAGGAACCAAGAATAAACTAAACTAAGAAGATACGGAGTAACCTCAATAGAGAAGGCATATTATATTGGTTTTGCTTTTATGACGTCTGAAAAAGATGACAACTTCACTTGGATTCTACAAATGTGTTTTGATCTTCTGAAGTCTACAAACAATATCTCAAAGGTGATTGTGATTGACAGAGATATGGCACTGATGAATAGTGCTGTCATTGTTTTTCCTAAAACTACTACTTTAGTGTGTCGGTTTTATATTTTTAAAAATATTAGAGCTAAATACAAGACAGATTGTATAGTCAAATCTAATGATGCCAAAGTGGTGAATATCAAAGGGAAAGATTCTCAAGAGGTGAATGTGAAAGAGAAGAAAGTCACAAAGGTAAATGTATGCCCAAATTGATGGTAAAGGTTTGATGTTATGTTATGGAGTTTTCAATTATTTGATGTAATGTTGTGTAATATGTCATCAAATTATGTAATGTTGGACTCTTGTTGAAATTCAATCATTTATGTATTGTTAAATGTAATGTCAAATTGGCGTAATGTTAATAAATTATGAATGATGATGTTTTCTTGTTGACTATTATGAGAGATAATTGGTGTTGCTTCTTCAAAATAAAATGAGCGATAATTGTTGATGAATTTGGTGTACTACTTGTTGAATGATGTTTATGAGTTACATGTGTTTTTACAAGTCGTTGTGTCCTGGTTGTGCATTTAAATGCTAGAGAATACATTTATTACATACGACATTTAACTGTCCTTGAAGAGCAAACAATAATTCACTGCAGTTAGGAAAATAAATTGGTCATTTTTGGACCGACTGAGAGCAATTTTATTCGGAGGACATAGGCAACATGTCAACTTATCCACTTTTTGCATCTTATTAGCACTTGACTGACCCAAATATCTCTTTTTTTTTTTACAATATATCGCAATGCCCAAAAGAAAAAAGAAATTAAGAAACCATAGATAAATTTTTAGGCATATAAATTCTAAAAATATCATTAAAAATGAGCTTTTGAAGCTCGTTAGGAGGATTCTTTAAACCTCCAACACAAGAGAATCTATAGGATCCATAGAATGATAGAAGTATTAAAACTTGTCATTCAACTAACACTCTTATTTTCTCGCATCATGCATGGTTGATTTACTCATATCATCTCAAAACACAAACTAAGCAGCTTTCAAATTCCCGTGAACCAAAATCAGAATATGTCCATTGAACTTGAAATTATCAGTGGTCGAGGTTGGTTTAACAATTAAAAATGTGGATAAAAACAGAAAATTAATTAAAATACTCATCGGTTCAACAACCAGTCACAACCAATTTTTAATTCAGTTCTTTGATATCTTCCAAGCTGCAAACATTTTTTCTGCTTCCGTAACAATGACAAACTAGTATTGTGTTTCTCCATTATTAGGTATTAAAGGTTGAAGCATACGTGTACCAAGATTCAAAAATTCTTTCATAAAATGGTAAATAAGTTCCGTGAGGGAAACTACATACACCTTGATTGCTGCTAAAAGGTTATTGATAACACTTGTTACATAAGAAATAAAAAAAATATTGACGTGCTAGTTACAATTATTATATATCAACAAAAAGAAACGCTGGTCACAATTTCTCTAACTTATTTTATTTCTAACATTTTTTACGAATTCTTATTTAAACTTATATTTTGTCTTTTTTTCTCTCTCTTTTATCTTTTTTATCTACCATTTATTTCAGAAAAATATCACCTTCGGACACCGATGATCATAAAAAATAAAATATCTACCATTTATTTCAGAAAAATATCACCTTCGGACACCGATGATCATAAAAAATAAAATAAAAAGATATATTTGTTTGGTCACACGCATATAAAAGAATAAAACTATAAAAAAAACAATAGTTAAGTCATATGTGTTTTTAAAATAATTAAATGTATACCTAAATGATTTTTATTTGAGATTATAAGTATTTTCGGATCCGTAAATAGTAGCGTGCATATATAACCTTCAATTGAAGTCGCTTTCTACTTTTTTTTTTTTTTTTTTTGAAAAGTCGCTTTCTTCTTGACTCACCATCATAATAATAAATTAATAAAAGAGATCTTAATAATATTTTCCATGATTCACACATAATTTACGAGATGGATAGTAATGTTTTATCATATATGGTTACCATCAACATCACAATATTAACGTATTTTCATATCACATAAGCACATTTACGTATTGTTCTTGTCTCGGACACAATATTATAGAGAATTTGAGTAATCTCACAGTGAAACTAGATACATGGAAGAAATCGTTGTGTTCTTTGAGATTTCGTCGAAATTTATGGAAAAGCCTTATCGATGGTGGTTTTGGCCAAAATCCATGGAGGATGTGTTGTTTAGGAGGAGTACGTGTAAAAGACACTACAACGCTCAAGTCAATATCTGATTGAGATTGGTGAGACATTTAGAGTGAAAGAATCACCATACCTTGATTGGTAGTAGTGTTGCCATTACATAGTAATCAAGAGATATTACAGGGTTTTGCGCCTTATTAGGCGTCACCCTTGTGAATGGACTTTGGCTCATACGGAATGGGGTTTGGTATGGTATGGAACATAAACCCCCTAAGTTGATTGCTTAAATGAGCATAAAGAGTCGACTTAAGCATAGTCGTATGTGATGTATCAACTTGTAAGGTTTGTTGAAACCAACAATGTCGATGTATATGAATAGAGTGGTAAACTGATAATGCATTTTTTTGAACCTGTGTCACCATCATGTAGGATATGCAACTTTGAGGGTTGTACTTTAGCATTTGTTTGCTTTTGCTATGGTGATGATTCCCAAATAATTTTATTTAGAAGCGAAATGACATCTAAAATATGAGCTTAGAAGTTGAGACACGTCAAAGAAAATCTCACCAAAGGTTCTTCTTAAATTTCAAGTTTCAGAGCCATTTGTGTTACATAATCCCTGCGTATTCTGGTATATTTCTTTTGTATTTGAGTTTCCACACGTAACTTGTAAGTGCAAGTTGCATGTGATTTTTGACTTTGACTAACAAAGTGAATAGAATAGAAACGATTAATGCAACACAACTTAATGAAATTAAAAAACAATAATTTTTTTTTTTGAGGGAACCGATATGAACACACATAAAAAGTAATTACATCTTCTTTTTTTTTTTTAAGAAAACAAATCAGTTAACCAAAATCGACATCTAAGAAGAATTAAACACTAATTTTTAAAAGAAGTACACTCCAAAATCTCAAACTATTAATGGTTAATCCATACCGTGACCACATTTGCAGAGTAAAATTGCTATTTCAGTTAAAAGTTAAAAAGAAAACGTAACTCATAAGTCATAACTATCTGGCAAAAGTACAAGTATAACATACCTCGAAGTGCTCTACGATTCTGAAGAACAGAAAAAGTTGTGGGACCCATGATAACCCAATAACAAACAACTACATTGTACAAAACAAAACAATAGCTGCAAGCAATCATCAACAACAGAAACAAGTGGAACAAACTACTTATAAAAGATTTGGTTCTTTCATATGCATTACTAGATTCCATGAACAAAATTTTCATTTTCATTTTCAATTTTGATCTTATTTATTTTTCTTGAAGAAAAAAAAAAGAGGGCTGTAGCAAAATTCACGCTGGCGGTGAAGAACGTTTCTGTTGATGAAGAGGAGCAGATAGAGCTGCTACCTGATGTTGATAACAACGATGTTCAAATTCCAGACACTGCACATCAAATCAGCACTGGTTTGTTTCAATATAATTTTCATGAATGAATTTTGTGTTATTTTTAATTAATTAATTAGTTTTAATGATTTTCTGTTTTTGTTTTTGTTTTTGTTGTTGTAGATTCATGGTTTCAAGTGGGGTTTGTGTTGACAACAGGAATTAATAGTGCTTATGTTCTTGGATATTCAGGGACCATTATGGTTCCTTTGGGTTGGATAGGTGGTGTTGTTGGTTTGATTCTTGCAACTGCAATTTCACTTTATGCAAATGCTCTTATTGCTATGCTTCATGAATTTGGTGGGACAAGACATATTAGATACCGTGATCTTGCTGGATATATTTATGGTATGTTATTGTATGTTATTCCCCTTGACTAGATATAACTGATGTTATGTTTGGATTATCAGCTTAATTGAGTGTTTATAGCATGAGTGCTTATTATTTGAGTGATTATGTATAAGCTATTTCTGTAACAAAAGATGAAATAAAGTCAAATTGTTTTCGTAAGCTAGCCTCGAGAGCTTGTGGAAATAAGCTGAAAACAACTTATGGATATGCCATACTATGTTTCCATGAGCTCTTTCAAACAGTCTCATAAGGGATTATGTTAGTAGATAAGCTCAAATAAGTCAATCTCAATCCAAACAGGTCCTAATTCAAGAACTTGTTGTTAGTGAGTGTCTAGTTTCTTTTCTTATCTTGTAATCGAAGCCATGATATCAAGATTTCTTTATTAAATAAATCAGCTTTTTGGTCATTGAAATTATAAGGGTCGGACGATTTAGTCTTTCAAATTTGCAAAATGACAATTTAGGTCATAGAATTAAAGAATGTCAGTCAATTTATTCACCTTATCCAAATTTAACACCATAATTTTGAAGATTCGATGTTTGTTTTGAATGTAGCGTGTGAGATTATTGAAAGCAATATGTAGGTACTGAATTGGTTTCTACGGAAATATCTTTTTTCAGATACTAAATTGACAGACATTATTTAGTTTAAGAGACTTACAATCCAAGGACAAAAAAGCTTATTTTCTCATATTTTTCTTCATGCTTTCGCAAATGCAATTGTGACTGTAGCAGCAATATTGAATAGTATCAAGAATCTGGATGCATATGTGATCTTAAAACCTTGCTTGTCGCGTCATTTTGTTGCGTAAATAAGCATAGCATAGCTGCTTATGTTTGTTCCATTTTCATTGTAGGTAGAAAAGCATATTGCCTCACATGGACTCTGCAGTATGTCAATCTTTTCATGATAAATATTGGCTACATCATTTTGGCTGGTTCAGCTTTGAAGGTAAAATTATGACATAACATAATCAACCATAATTACATTATTCTCTTCTTTAGTTGCGCAACAGAGCACTTTTGAAGTTTTGTATAAAAAAAAAAAAAAATTAGTTATTTCATTTTTCTGTTTCTCGACTAACCTGCTAAGGATTCTGGGTCTTGTTTTCTCTGTGTGCTTCATGCTGACAAGTTATCTACTTCTGTTTATATTAATCCTGATGTCAATTTGTGCATTCATTAAGATGGTGTTTATACAAACCATGATTTGTGATATGCTATCGTAGTGTCATTTGATCCGACCTCATCTAATGGGAAAAGGTTTTGATTATTGTATGACAACAACAATAATCTTCTGCTGTTTATATTTATCCTCCTGATCTCAATTTGTGCAGTCATCAGACGTTGTTTATACAAATCTTCTGCTTTGAGAAATTTTCTGAATTTTGTTGATTTGTTGTCATGCAGGCTGTTTATGTTCTATTTAGGGATGATGATCAGATGAAGCTTCCACATTTTATTGCCATAGCTGGACTTGTGTGTGCAATGTTTGCCATTTGTATTCCTCATCTTTCAGCTCTTGGAATTTGGCTCGGATTTTCGACAGTCTTAAGCCTCGCATATATTGTCATAGCACTTGTACTGTCACTAAAAGATGGTAATGTCATTTGACTTGTACATCATAGCTACATTTTCATTTACACTCATTCGATTAATATACTTTTGCGTGAAGAGAATAACACACATATTTAATACTTGGTTTTCTGTTCCCTGGTGCCTCTGTAATTAATTGTTTCTTTGCTTCATGTTCATGTTATTAGAAATTATAGTTGATTATTTAACTTCAGATAACTAGTGTTATGGCATACAACATCTGAAATTGTTGTTCAGATCTTGCAAGTGTGTTCTGAGTTTCATCATTCCCTCTATCTCTAGGCTGAACATCTTTGAACATTTTCATTCATTTTCTCTGCTTACCAAGGAATATAATGTCACTCTTTTGTGATTTTGGTCTTCTGCTGGTATTCAGAGGAAATGTCATTTGATTTATTGATGAACTCTCGAAATGTCCTTGTATGTAGCATTTCAGCTGATATTTTTTTCTATTTTTGAATCAATCAGCTGATGTTTGTAAGCTATATCTTATAATGATAATTTTTTTTGAGTAATTTGCATCTGGCATTGTTAATTTACATTAATATATTCAGTCAGTATTTGCTGTGTCACAATGCAAGTGAAAGAATTCTTTTAGAATTGTAAACATGTTCTAAACTTACTCATTTATTCATAAATTAACTAGAGTACAGTTCAGATCATATCACTGAATATTTTTAATTTCTAGTTTTGTTTTACCTTTCCAAAATTTATCTTTACCTTGTTGTGAAGGCTAGGGCTCTAAGCAGTATATAGTTCGACTCGGCTATCGGGTGCCTATCAGCACTTTCCTGACTTCTCTGAACGAGTAGTTACAAATTTCCAATGATTGAGAATCATAAAGCTTTACTCATTGACAACAATTGCTTTTCACTATGCTTGGTTAATTCAGTGTGGGTTTGCAAGTAACCAACAGTTTATTTTTTACTATCAGGAATAAAATCACCAGCTCGAGATTATAGTGTTCCAGGAACATCAACAAGTAAAATATTTACGACAATTGGGGCGTCTGCTAATCTCGTGTTCGCATACAATACAGGAATGCTTCCTGAGATACAGGTATGGTTCAAGGTTATATATTTCTTCCTGGAGTTTTTGTTTGGATTCATAACATTTCCATTTTTAAAGTGAGTTTTACTTTATTTGGTTGTAACCTAATAGGCGACGATCAGACAACCAGTTGTAAAGAACATGATGAAAGCGCTATATTTTCAGTTTACCGTTGGAGTTCTGCCATTATATCTGGTTACCTTTGCAGGATACTGGGCTTATGGATCTTCGACACAAACTTTTTTGCTGAATAATGTCAAGGGTCCAATCTGGGTGAAAGTTGTGGCAAATATTACAGCCTTTCTTCAATCAGTCATTGCATTGCATGTAATCACTTCTAAACCAATACTTTGCTGCTTTTAAAATTTAGTTTAGATGTGGTTTTAATCCCCTTTTGTCTCACGATTTTTGGTCCCCTCAGTTTTAAATCCACGATATTGGTCCCCCAATTTTCAAAACGTCTGATATTTTCCCCATCTAAACTTTTGAGGTTGATTTTTTATGATTTGTCAATCAAGTGAGAAACTTACGTGACATCTGAGGTGATGACATGAAAATGAGTTTTTTAGCGAGATGGGGCCGCGTCATCAATTCAGTGTTGCCATGCAAGCTTTCACCTGTCAAATCATCAAAATTCAGCCTCAAAAGGTTTGTCATTTTAAAAATTAGGAGACTAAAATCGTGAATTTAGATACAGGGGGACCAAAATCGTGAATGAGGTACTGAAATTGAGCCTAAATATTTTATAACTTGAATTTATTTGTTGTACTGATAGCGTCTCTTATGCTTCTGGTAGATATTTGCAAGTCCGATGTACGAGTATTTGGATACCAAACATGGGATTAAAGGGAGTGCTCTAGCTTTTAAGAACTTATCATTTAGAATCTTGGTAAGAGGTGGCTACATGACTTTGAATACATTTGTATCAGCTCTACTGCCATTCCTTGGAGATTTCATGAGCCTCACGGGAGCTATAAGCACATTTCCCCTTACATTTATCCTTGCAAATCATATGTACCTAGTGACAAATAAGAACAAACTAACATCCATTCAAAAGCTTTGGCATTGGATCAACATTTGGTTCTTTGCCATCATGTCTGTTGCCGCAACTATTGCAGCGCTGCGGCTTATTGCTTTAGACTCCAAAACTTATCATGTTTTCGCAGATTTATGATTAATAAATTCCATATTCTTTCAACAATCGGAGTGTTGATGAATCTCTTGCTTCAAATATGCTTTCATGAAAAAATCTGAATTACTTTTAACATCAGAATGTTTCCCTGTATATTTTGTTACACACACCTTGCACCCCCACTTAAATGCAAATTTTGGTTCTAATTAATGAATATGTATTGTGTACTTTGCTACAAGCAATGTATTTGGTTTTAGATCAAATAAGTTTCATTAGTTCCTCGAGATGAATTAGTTCAGAACAAATCACCACCAATCAAACAATAAAAATTTGAAAACAAGTTGAAGATAATACAAGGAAATTGGACCATTTTTATTACTTCTTAGGAAATGAATACATCACCCACCCAGCTGAAGACACAATAATAATGATCAAATTTTGTGCTTAATAATATCAATGTATCAAAATCACAAAAGAAATACTTTCAATACATATTCTTACAATAAAATTTATCAAATTTTCCTAACTAAAAACAACTTCAAATCATATGATGTAAAACTCCAGCACCTGCAACAAACCAATAAGAGACTAGATTAGTGTTAAACATCGTGTTATTTCCTTAAACCGCACAGCCTGACCCCTTAATATAAACATAAATAACCATTCTTCAAATTGTATGAAAGATGGGAGACAAAAATGGCTGAAACTGTCTTCACTATTACTAACTAGGTAAGTTTACAACTATTTATTTGGCTGATTCCAATGTAAATGCCATAAGTAGCAAAACAATGTGTTGGTTAACTCAATAAACTTGTCTATTTCAGCTTTAGTATTTGGTAGTTTTACTACTATTTACTCCCTCCGTCCCTTAATGTAACCACCCATTTGATTTTATTTTTGTCCCTAAATGTAACCCCCTTTTCAAATTACTAGATGCATTTATTACTTTTTTCCTAAAGATACCCCTAATTAATACTACTAACTTGTCTTGAAATATGAATAGTCAAATTTAATACACATACAAACAAAGGACAATTTGGTAATATTAATACACAAAACAGACACATTAATTACACTGACAACTTTTCTTAAGAAATGTGAAAAATGCAAAGGGGGGTTACATTAAGGGACGGAGGGAGTATTTGGCTGTCTTAACTACTATATATGACATTACTTAACTCAATAAATGTGTTGGTTAACTCAATAAACTTGTCTATTACTAACTATTACTAACTAGGTAAGTTTACAACTATTTATTTCACTGTCTTAACTACTATATATGACACTACTTAACTCATCGAACTTGTCTATTTCAGCTTTAAAATGTCAATGTGTTGGTTATAGTTGAAAATATACATTTTGAAGAAGTTCCACATTGCTTAGAATTGTAAAGGAAGAGGTTGAAGTCAAATACAAGCTTAGTGATTCTGAGTGGTGCATCTTGTAACGAAGAAATAGAGCATATATAGGCATCACTATGCTTCTCTTCCACTTTAAGAAAGAATCTTGTGGCCTAAGAAAGAATCTTGTGGCCTACAAGACTTGCCAAGTAAGAAAGTAAACAAGTGAAGGAATCACCTTGCTTGCCTTGCACTTCAAGAAACAACCTTGTTTGTCTTGCACTTCGAGAAACAACCTTGAAGTGCAAGACAAACAAGGTTGTTTCTTGAAGTCCAAGACAAGCAAGGTGGTTCCTTCACTTGTTTACTCTTTTGCTTGGCAAGTCTTGTAGGACACAAGGTTGTTTCTTTTCTTTTTTTTAGAGAAGGACACAAGGTTGTTTCTTGAAATGCTGCAATCCCAGAGCCCAGAGCAGACTAACAACTTGTATTCTTATACTTGGACCAAACCGAAAACTCTTATACAGGTGGTTGGGGAAAAACATACATGGAAAAAATAAAAAGAACTAGCATATTCTACCATAAATAATATAATCACTTGAAGTTAAACCACTCCAAGAATTTTCAAATTGTCTTCATTGACAATCATAGTTCAAAAGAACTATCATACCACATCAAAAGGATTATACTTCACTCGAAGCTAAACCGCTTCACATGTCAAAAATCATGTTGAAAACTTATCATGCAACTTCCATATTGGTTGAAAGTTCTTCAACCACCGACATAATCTCACAGCACGCTTTGCATCAATGTCAATCAATACTCCCATACTAATCAACACCTCGTGTAATCAAGGTTGTATCAACACATCCTTGTCTTGAAAATTCCACAACCTAAAATTGTGTTCCTTTATTTTCTCGCCGATTTTTCCAATGCAATGGCCATCTCATTGATGCAACTTAATGAGTGGGAAAATAAAGAAATCATCAATTAATCATAACCATGAAACTTTAATTTGTCCGCATATATAGGAAACAATAATCAAAGAAACAAAGAAAGTTCAAGAACAAGAAATTGAAATTGAAAAACAAATGCAAAAATATTCAGAAAGAATTGAAAATGGGAAAGAATATAGATGAAGTAGAAAAAAGTGGAGGATGATGTAACCTAATCAGAGGGAGCAAGAACGTAACGGTGGATGGTTGTTCCGGTGCCGGTGACAATTTAACCAAAAGTGATATCTTCGAAGACACGATCATGATTTGTGTAAAGTAATGATTACATCCATGATATCTATATCGGTTTTGTCGTTATTGCTGCAGTGGACAAAACTCACACACACAAACGGAAGAGAGGAGAGATCAGGTGAGTTTTCACTTCAAAGCAATGGCTTGGCATATGCCTTTTTATAGGCTTGCAATTTTTTCTTTTCTTAACAAATAAGTAAAATGAAACCTACCTTGTACGTTAAGTAAAACACATATTCAGTTCTTTGGTGAAGCCATTTCTTCTTTGGCACTCAATGAATTTGTTCTTTCGGTATTTGGTGCATTAGTGGTTAGTGTAATCATCAAAGATTTGCTTTAATATAGAGTAAATTTCTGTAGCTTTTTTATCATTCTCATTGAATGTGAGATGTTTTTATATTAGAATTAATTGGAGCTTTGATGTCAAATTTTTATTCACTCGCCCGAGTTAGTGTCCATTTTTAAAATCCAATTTTCTGGTCATTCACTCAAACTTTATGATCCAAAAGTGGTATAAAAAAACAACTATTGATGTGGTATTATTGAAAGTGAATACTATTAGTTCACGAACATGATTCTGCATAAGCAAGCTTTATGCAACGCCAATAAAAAAAATGGGTCCACATCATCGGTTCTGAGTCCAAAAAGCTGATTTGAGGATAAAAATTTGATTTTAGAATGATCAATTCTTATGTGAACAAGTATAAATAAGGGCCAAAGTTACAAATTAAGTATTACAAAAATATATATCAAAATAATTGAGGAATTGAAAATTATTCTTATAACATCATTAATGATCATTCTATAATTGTCTCATGTGAGATTTGAACTCTCTTGATGTTACAAAGCCAAGCTCTTATCAGCGAGCTAACACATACTTAAACGTTATATTTCAATGATAACAATTGCTTTTCACAATGCTTGAATTGTTATATTGAAGTTGATAAATTCAGTGTGAGTTTGCATTCTAACCAAGAGCACAATCCTTATCATTTTTAATTGTTGCCAAAATGGAATAAAATCATCAGCTCGAGATTATAATGTCCCGGGGTCATCAACAAGTAATTAAAACATATTTTTGTTCCTTCAAAAAAAAACATACACCATTTTTGATCTCTCCCTCTTGAGATTGAAACCCTCAACTTAATGTTTTCACCGATTTATGATTATGTTCAATATTCGTTCAGCAATTCCAGTGACGATGGATCGTACTTCAAAAATGTTTTTATTAAACAAAATGAATCACTTTCAACATCACAATATTTACATGTATATTTTATTAAAAGTTGTGTTATTTGAACATCCATTTAGATGACAACTTTTGTGACAACCAAAATTTTACAAAGAAAATGATGTATTGGCACAAAAATCAAAGCAATAGAGAGAGAAAGTAAAAACATAATGTGAGTGTGAGAGAGAAAGTTGTCATAAAAGGTTGTTCAAATATCATTTCTCTTTTATTAAACAAACCTTGCAGCCCCCAGTGAATAAGTGGCTTGTAAAGGTAAATAGTAAATACAATTTTAGGCTTTCAGAAGACCCTAAAGTACAAATTGTGGATTGTGGAATTTACTATAAGCCATTTATTTAGTTTATAAATCATATAATTTCACCAGTTCCTCAAGCAGAATCAGTTCAGAACACATCACCAATCAAACAATAAGCAATTGAAAGAAGAAAAAAATGAAGATAATATAAGGAAGTTGGCCCATTCTAATTAATTCTTAGAAAATGAATACAACACCCACCAAGCTAAAGTCACAGTAATGATCTCCGATTCTCCATTTTTTACTACATGTAGCAAGCGTGATTTTGTGACTAATAATATGAATGGATCAAAATCAATAAAGAGATACTTTAAATGTATATTCTTACAATAGATTTTCTCAAATTTTCCTACCTAAAAACAACTTAAATGTGATGTAAAACTCCAGTACCTGCAACCATTAAGAAACTGGATTAGTGTTAAACATCGTGTTATTTTCTTAAACCTCACAATATGATCACTTTTAATAAATAAAGAACCATATCTTCAAACTGTACAAGAGAATTAGTCACTTTAGTCCCTGAATCGGAAGGGATTCGTCACTTTAGTCCCTGAATGCAGATAAATTGCAAAATAGTCCCTGAATGTAGACTTTGTTAGTCAATTTAGTCCCTGAATGCAAACTTCGTTAGTCAATTTAGTCCCTGAATGTAGACTCCGTTAGTCACTTTAGTCCCTGAAATTGACCATGCAGGGACTGTTTTGCAATTTCTCTTCATTCAGGGACTAAAGTGACTAATTCCCCGAGAATGAAAGATGAGAAAGAAAAATGTTAAGGTAGACATTAATGGCTTAAGTTTTGCTGAACATGCTAGCTTTAAAATTCTTTCAAAAAAAATAATAGCTTTAAATTTGCAGTTTTGGACATCACCATCACCAACTACAGTAGGCAAGTTTACATTTATTTTGGTTAATTCCAATGTAAATACCACAATAATACACTTCTGTTATTGGTTAAAAAAATCACATGGACACAACTAAATCACCTAGGCTTCATTCCCTATTTGGTGGGACACATTTGCTAAAGTAAAGAGATTCACAATAGTTTTACCTAGTAAAAGTGTGCAAGAGAGTGTGTGGTTAATTGTTTGCAACTTAGCATTGCTTTTAAGTTATTTCATGTTGTTGTTTTGCCCAACAACCAGAAAGAAGGAAATAAAAAATCACTGAAGACCCATGCAGTGAACTAAACACAGAATCCAATGAACTAAATTCAGTTCATTTATAATTTGCAAATGTGTTGCAACTTATAACAAAGTATCCCTCAGACTGCTCACAATATCATTTTCAGAAAAATACGGCTTTCATCTTAATAGTCAACAAACATATAATTTTTTTATATCTTCCGTTCATTAGTGCTCAAGTAACTTCAATAACAACAGATATTTCCTATGATTATTATTTAATATTTACTATACTCTACAGCCTACACACGCAAAATAAAAAAGAATGTTTAAGTCAGACATAGCTATAAGTATTGAAATCTCACCTTGCTAGACATCACCCAGAAACCAGCTTTACAATAATAAAGATGGAGTTAAAAAGTATGAGAGGAACTCTTAGGTACTGAGTTGCGTAAATGAGACCTATAATCTGGCCTTTGAAAGATTTTGTCCTGCCTCCTGAAAAATCTGATAAGCCCCATCCTTTAGGGACAAGAAAGCGGTCTTCATTTAGTATCGCTAGTGCATTTGCAAGAAGCAAAAGGCCTTCAAGTAATGTCCACAAACCCATTTCCCTGCATCGCAAAAGAAATCCAACCCAGCTGAGGAATTACGTCAAGTCATTTGCAGTAAATCTTTCATGTGTGGTTTAACTATTAACATTTTAACAGAAGCAAACGATAACAAATGACTAAGACAAATCATATAAAGCTTCCTCTAGAAGCTCTGTCATTGACCACGACTCAAACTTCTCCACATGAACTATCTCAATATACATAACTTCTAAAAAAGTGGAATCATAATTTAAGTTCATCAAATCAAATACTATATCTTAATTATCTATAAAAGCATAAATTAAAACATAACTATTGACTTGTAGAAGGAGGACAGAGGATATGATATGTTAGAATAAAAAAAGACTATTTAATGATTTACAAAAACATTGAAAAACTATGCACGGGCAACAAATTTTAAAGACCAAGTTCATTTTAATGCAATGAGCGAAGCACTTACGTCCATAAACATTATATAAATTCTATCTTAGCTTCTGCGACACTACTTATTTCAACTGACTTGTCTATTTCAGCTCTATAAGGCCAACGGTTATTTCATCAATGCAACTAATCATAACACCATGAAATTAACTAGCAAAATTAGGTGGTGGAACATGGTTCAGGCTTCACTGGGCTAGCCCAAAGACTGCAAATGCTGGCATGTCCGCTCCAAGTTAAGAGTCAACAATGGGGCCACGACGATGGCCCAATTCTTGTTGGTCCTAGACAAGAGAGGCAAATTCTCGTTGGCCCAACAGTGGTGGGATAACATGCCATTGCACTTCTAGCCCAATATGCCTAGTGAGTCTAGCTACTTGAACTACAGCTATTTTTGCTATTGTGTGGCGGTTCTCCTTGTTGAAAACCCTAGCAAGTGGCGGCAGGATCAGCAACAAAGGTGAGTTAATAATCAACCATCAAATCAGTCCCTGACTTTGTAGAGCGCTCTCAAATAAATCGCTAACTTTATGAATATTTCAAAAAGATGTCTAACTCCGTCAAATTTTATTCAAATTAATCCTTCAAAGAATATGATAGTACGTGGATAAAGTTAGTGACCAAAACGATAGTAAATTGTTAAAATATAGAGGCTTAATTGATAGTAAGTTGTTAAATATAAGGACCAACTCGACAATTGAATAGTGTCGACGACCTTTTTAAAATACTTGTAATCTCAAGGACGTATTTGAGAGTGCACTACATAGGGACTAATTTGATAGTTAACTCGTTAATAATCCTTCTGAAAGGCGCGTTGGATAGGTCAACTGGTTTGAGCCAATCTGATAAAAATCAGTTATGTTCATTGATGATAATAGTATAGGAAAATTACAAACTGAAACAATTAGTAGAATCAGGTGAAGACAATTTAAACCATAGATTCAGAATTCACAATCAATAATAAAAGAAACAGTGCGGAATCTTAGATCTAGCAACAAATTCAAGTTTCAACAACCAAAAAAAGGTGGAGGAAGTTACCTGAGAATAGAGGGAGAACCAGAATGGAACGGTGGATGGTTTCGCCGGTGCCGAAGCCGGTGTCTGACGTGGACGGTGGATCAGGGAAGACGATCAATGACAATGTTAATCGGGGAGTAGAAGTAAGATGAAAAAACAATCGTGTGTCAAAACGCAGCGTTTTGTCAAATCTTGCTTTTTTTTTTTTTTTGAAGGATGAAATTATACAATTTGTCAAAGAGTATTATGTGAAGTTGTGAAATAATAAAAATGTTAAAATTGTTTTAAAAAAAATGTTATAATTATTAAGTTGGATGTCGATGTTCGAATCTATACTATTAACTTGTATGTGTGAGTTTTTAATGACTGTTGTCATTTTGTCTATCTAAAAAAATATACAATTATTTACTTGCAACATAGTCAAGTTTTTTTTTTTTTTAGAGTAACATCGATATTCTTTCATTTAAATTGGTAAAAATTACATTAACCGTGAACAATGCTAAATTTTAAAGTTGCTAAAGTAAAAAAATGATGAAATTGCAAACAAATTTAAGGCATAATGCCTACTCGTGTGATTGTGACAAAATAAAGGTTATGAAATACTCATCATTGGGACAAAATAAATGAAGATTTCAAATTCATTGTTTGAATTTGTAATAAACACCAAACAAAACAAAAAGCGTCATATATGAATCAGACGAACACTACAACAAAACAAGAAATCAAAATGTCGCACCTAGACCTATTGTCAAAAGCGATTGTGTCGGCCGCTATAAGTATGTCAAAATCAATTCTAAGCTTCTATACTCTATTTGACTCTTCAAAAATCGAAATCAAAACATCTTCTTGAGCGCTTCAAATCAATTACATGTGCATTTAAATTGAAGCTCTAGTTAGTAGCTTCATTCAATTAAATGTGGTGTGGGTGGGTAGTTTGGTTGGTTGGCTAGCATATTATTTAGTATAGTTGGGTTCATCAATAACGCGTGCTTAGAAATCCATAGATGGTCTTTGAAATATTGCCAATACCAAGCAATATAGGTACGATCTGGTGGAACTTCATTGTTATAAGAAGATCCAGTCAACATGTGATGATGATGTCGGCTCCACCTTTTGATTTAATCCTTAAATTTATTTGTACAAGATAATTGCTCTTGTTGCTGCAAAGTTATTTCATGGAACTCCTGCATACACGTTGGTTGGCCTGGTGGGTATTGTGGGAAGCCGAATTGAAGTTTCACTCTATCTGTTTGGTGCATTTCCACTATTTCGAAGCATATCATATAGGTGGTTGCAGACCACCTCACTTTCGTGTTGATTGTTGTATTGTAGTGAAAGATAAGGCCTCCATTTGAACTGGTTTACAAGAGGTATGTTAGTAGGTGCACAATAATTAAAAAATAATAATAATGAAGATAAAGTTGTGATATAATACATGGTTTTGCCCCATGTGATCGATCTTAGACCGGAATGCAATGAGATTATGTTGACTGCATTCAATGTATGCCATCCCACGTCCAGACTATAAATATATTTATAGATTAGATATTTAAACATTATTATAGTTACCTATTTGTGAACGGAAATTTTGTCGGTATTGTTTTCCTAGGCACGGGAGCGATGCACAACATTCTTAAGTAGGCCCATGCTTGTAGAAGTAGCGCGCACCCGCTAATTGAACGTACCCCTTTCACTACCGCATCACACATGCCTCTGTAAAGTGTGGCTCATGCGCAGTATCTCCTCTTATCATGAAAACGAGAATCTTGTCCAAAAAGAATAAGTTAGGCTCATGCACACTATTTCACATGTCATTGCACTATAAATGCAGCATTACTTAAAGTAGTGTGCATGAGCCTAACTTTATTGTGCAATGACACATGAAATAGTGTGCATGAGCCTATATGGATTTCATCCAATAAGAGAGGTGAGTGTTAAAGTGAATGATAAAAAGAGAATGTTCGTAACACTCATCTTCTTCTTATTCATCAATACATTCTAGCGTATTATTCTCTCTACTTTCATTTTCTTCATTGTATCTTCTCTTTCCCCTACACTAAAATTCATTGTTCAATTCAATCATATAAAGAAACCCTTTTGAAATGTATATATCTTCAAAATAGGTACTAAGAGGGTTGAAGAATCATTCCATTTCATCTACTTTCCAAACAATGGAATGACAATTTTGCTCCGCTTCATCGTAATACCCAAACAATTGAATGAAATCTCTATTCTATTTCGCTATGTTCCATTTCATTCTACTTTATTTTGTTCCGCTCCGCTCCATTCTATTCTATCAATTCAAACATAGCCTAAAAGATTGCATGATATGTTTGATCTTAATTAAACGAAACCATAAAACTTAAAGGACTCCATAAAACATTTGAACAAATAAATCAATTGATATCAAGTACTAGTTAATAAATAAATCAACTCATGTTTACAAGTCCTAAATTGAATTCATGTTGCATTCTAAAGCCTGGTTAATTTGTGTAACGTTCAATGCATATTAAAAAATTAAAATAAAACTTTTAACATGACTATAAATTGTCCAATATATAAGATCTACCAATTCACATGATGTATCTCTATTCTAACATATAATTCGAGTTGAGTTTCATTTTTACAACTCAAATCCCAAAATCACTCTCCATATTTACACACATTCTAAACAATTTTATTTAATCTAATGACTCAACACACTATCATTGGATAAATCATAAGGATTCATGACTTGTTTCTACCATCATGTGGGTTGGCTTCTGACAAATGCAACCTGGAAAAGGGTTAGCATAGAAACTCTCTTCAAATTTGGGGTGGCGGTGAATTTTTCTAGCTTGAGGTGCTCCTTTTTTCTTTGCATGTATACTCTTAACCTTTGTTGAGAAATCATTCCATGAAATCAAACCATTGTCCAATTGATCAATCAACCTCACAAATCTTTGCCTGCAACATATATATTAAGGTATTTTTAGAAAGAAAAAATAAATAAATTTGGTTGAGATAAGCTAATTAAAAAAAAATGTGTTCAAAGCTATATATAAATCTCTAAATAATTTAAAGTAATTTAACCTATTAATTATAAGCTAATTATCTAGTAAAATAGAGCATAATTAGTAAGTTGTTTAAGAGAAAGATCATTACTTGTCTGGGCTAATGGTCTTTTTGAATCCATCAAATTTTCTATGCCCCCTAGCTGCTTTAGCCATATTCCCATCATAGCTATAAACAAAAACATCACTTTCAACAGTTATGTAGTAATCAAGAGCAGCAAGTTGATTTAGGTGTCCTTCAAAAGGTTGCAATTCTTCCTTTGTTGCTAAAGAAGAGTGCCATAACAAATTAGGGAACTTCTTTTGGAGTGGTTTCATTCCTTCTGAGCCATAAATAACTCCTGCTGCTACATAAATTTTTGTATCAAGTGGATATCCAAGTGCTTCAAGGAAAACGGCTACTTCTCTTGGTGTCATAGGGCAACTACCCTTTAATCTCTTTGATTTGCTATCAATTTCTTTTTCTTTCCAATGTTTCACTGAATATCTCATTTTTTTGAGTTCTTGTGTTTCTTCTTTTGTTAGGTTGTGACTGCAGCCTGTGAATGCTAGCATATCCTTTTCATATCTGCATATATAAGGGTTATATACAAGATAAATAACCTCACAATAAGTACTTAAATTTTAGCTAAGTAGGTTAACCATATAGTAGATGAATTACCTTAAATGGAGAGCAATATAAGGGGTGTCATTTTCTCTAAGTCTGTTTACCAACTTCTTTCCAAGCTCTTCAATTGGGACTGCAAACCTAAGCGCCTCATACATGGCGCGACAACGCACTCTCTGAATTGAACTAGCTAGACCATTATTGACTAGACGAGAATCAGTATGAGTAAATTTGATTACTTTGTGTTTCTTCAATAATTGCAACATATCTGTTCTATAATAACTTGCCTACATGTTCCAAACCAATAAAAAAAATAGATTAAAAAAAATCAAAGTTTCAAATAGCAATCGCAGGTTGTGGTCGCGTCACAACTTTTGATATTGTAGAGTATCGCAACCAATATGTACGACCTCAATCACAACTGCATTGTAATTTTGACAACATCAAAAATCGTTATTTCGCGACATACAAGCCATGACCAACAATCTTTATTTAAAACCCTAGTTTACAATTTTGTAGTATATGTAGATAATGAGTAATATTAATTACCTTAGACCAAGATACAGGGGCCTTCAAAGCTGGCTTAATTGCTGCAAGTTCAGGTGGTAGAGACTCCACTATTTGAACATCTTCATTTAAAACTTCAACGAAGTTCTTCCAGTTAAAAATTTCTTTAAAATCACTAAGACAATTAAACTATTAGAACACTGATAAATCAGACTATTATATTGTACCAAAAAAAAATCAGACTATTATATTAATTTATTTCACTTGAAACCCAAGTTTATATAATAATTAATCCTTACCTAGGATCTGTCCAAAAGGAATTATGATCTAATGTAGGAAAAACAAGAGTTGCATTCATTATTTTTGCAATTGCAACCATGTCGCTTATCTGCAATATGATGAAAACTATATTTATTCTCACAAAAATTATGTTTAAGCAAAAGTTAAATTATGATGAATAAAAATGAGCAATTTATAACTGCATACTTACTCCGGTTTTCATTTGATTTAATCCTCCATTGGCGTGAACCAAAAGATAGCCATTTGTATTGTTTCCTTGCCCTGTATAATAGAAATTCTTCCTAGTTATACAAAGATGAATGGTAGAGTGTGAATCACTTATATCAAATTTTACTAAAAAAAAATTGAGCAGTAAAGAGCTTGATTTGGACGCACGTATATCTTTCTTTGCTCGTCCCACGCAATTGAAATAGTTGTCACTATTTGGATGCTTCCAAATTTCGAGAGTCTATCTAACAAACATCAGAGGAAAACTAGCATCACAATCTAAATGTGTTTATTTTTTAAATGTACGTAAGTTGTAGAAGATAAAAGGTGAATGAAAAATAGAGATAAACATGTATGTGTGTCACATACAATGTCGCATTTTGAGGTTCAAATGACACAAGCATTGTGAAAATTACTCCTTATATGGTAATGATACAAAATGTGATGAATAATATTTTGCATTTACCGGCCAATTGTTTGGTGAAGGTTCATCTTGTACCACGTTTGAAGGAATTGCTGTATCCAAATCTAGTTGATCAGAAAACATGTTCATTAATAAAAACTTGGTAATCACACACATTAAAAGAAGAATCATTAATCCCCCAAATAAATGCCGTTGCTTGAATTGTTTTTGCCAATATCTTATTTTACGTCGCATAGTGAAAATGTCTTTGGTGCCAAAAGACATTAATCCATAACGGTCCTCTCCTCCATCCAATAGGCCCCTCCTTGGTGCCATGAACATTCAATGAGATAATAATTAGCCAGGCTTGAAAAAAGAGATATAATTAAATTTTTAACTGAGGTTATTAGAGAGATTTGAATTAAGGTAAAAGAATGAAGATGAGTTGGAGGTAATGAGAAACAAAAAAATTAACCATAGGTTCAAGTGGGTGGGGTTAATTGGAAGGACTTTTGTTTTTCTACTTTTTGTCCTTGGTGAGGCTTTTGTATAGTTAAATGGTTATTCTATATTTCATGAGAGCGGAATATTAGGCTATATATTCTCTTTGTTTCTCATGCTTTTATAGTTTGTATGCTATATTCAGTTTGATGATAACATGTGACAATTTCATTATTTCAGTATAATAATAATACACTATAGTAGCATGAAAAACGATCAACATCATCATCATGTGATAAAAATAGTATTTGCCCCAAAACGCATTGTAGAATTTGAGTATGTAACACATTCCATGTTCTAGTCCCCACTATTTTTCTTATATGAGGTAAATAATAATATAATTCTTTTATAAGTGATAAAGAGTTCATAGGTATTTCCTCAAAAAAAGAGTCGGTAGGTTTTCTTTTATTGAAAAAAAAACATTTCTTGAAACATATATGTCTAGTTAATAGCTTTTTTAAAAAATAAAAAGTTTGAGTTGATAAGTTTTAATGGCTCACAAGAGAAATTGGATTGTCCATACTCAATAATTTCATGTTTTCAAGCATTTGGCACATATGTGATCATTGGATTGAGATCAAATGATTCAAATTTAGTGTTGATTTTAAAAAAATTTAAATAAAAAAAAATACTGAACTTAAATTATAGATTGTCAAATCTCGATTCAATGACCACGAATGTATCAAATGGTTACTTTCAATATTCTCGTGTAATATATTGTAAATAAAAACTCATGTAACATAATAATTAATAATTTTTTTCTAGTTTAAAAAATAAAAGAGATTTATTAATCGTAAAGTTACTGAAATATAAATGTGGAGCTAATAACATGTCTTATATGAGTGACCCCTCCTATTTAGAGAGCTGTTGTAAAGGCTTGGCCGAATGTTAAACAAAATATATTATGCGAAACACCATCAGATTTTGGAAAGACGCTTGGATCCCTAGGCATGTTAATCTTGAAGATCAATTTGGTACTATTGTCCTCCCATTGAAATTAACTATCCTATAGCATTTTATAACAATAATATGAGATGGAATTGGTATATATAGAATTTTGAGACATTCCAATGTATATATGAAACAAGTTATTGATCTTGTTTTGGTACTATTGTCCTCCCATTGAAATTAACTATCCTATAGCATTTTATAACAATAATATGTGATGGAATTGGTATATATAGAATTTTGAGACATTCCTATGTATATATGAAAAAGTTATTGATCTTGTTCAACCTCATTCTCCTAACAGCTCAGATTTGCTCCATTAGAATCAAGCTTCTACTGAGGAATTCTCTATAAAAGTTGCATATGAGATGCTATGTGATAGAACTAATAATGAAGATAGTATGAATTCCCTCTTTGACAAAATTTAGAAATGTAAGGGACCAATTGAAATTGGAGATACTTTGTGGAAAACTATTCATGGAAGACTTCTCACAAGTTAAGAAAGAGTCATAATGTGGCCGACTTCTGATATTCAGTGGGATAGATGCATGGAAGCCCCGAAATCAATATATGCATATTCTAAAAGACTGCGAGGATACTTTGGTCCAGGGTCATAAAACAACAAGAACTTTCATACATCACCTTGGAGTAAGTTCTTTAGTCTCAAGGCATTTTGCTTGGATTTAATGAAACTTGATGTGCAAGGACGTCAATATTCTACATTAGGATTTGTCTATCTTCTTTGAAATTACAGTATAGGCTGTTTGGAAGAACATGAACATGCTCATATTTTTTTCATCGATCAAATATGGGAGTGAAGCTGTAGAATCTGGTAAACAAATATTATGGTTGAATTGCATTAGACAACCTAAGGCATCTAGAGGAATCAACAACGCTAGTAAGAAGAATAGTTTGATTCATCCTCCTCCTGGACGTCTCAAACTCAATGTCGACGAATCTAAATTTTGAATTGCAGCGCGGTCTCTCGAAATTCCAAGGGATTCAATGGCCAACACAGAGATATATGACAACGATTTGCAAGCCATGACCACAACCTAGCACAAACTAACTTCAATTTTCTACACTCCTTTTGAATTGAACCTGAAATCAAAAGTAAGCAATACAATACATTAGATACAGTCATAGTTATTTATTAAAATTCAAAGGACTTTATACAAATACGGTAATAACCTTTCAATCCAATGCTGCACCCTTGATTAGTAAACAATGACCCGTGATGATTCTGGTGCCGTCTACCGTGAGAGAGCAAGATAGGTCATGCACCGTAAGAGAGGTAACTTTACTTGTTTTTTTTTTGGAGGGATAACTTTACTAATTTTGGCATGTTGTTGTACTACTTCTACCTATTGTAGGAGATAATATGTTTTATAGTAATACTTTTAATAATTTATTTACATATTTGTAGGTATCAATATCGGAAATTCATATTAATTAATTTAATATCCCTATCCTCTTTGGTAGTTTACTATAATATTTGTTGAATATTACCGATTTTGTCATTTTTATTATATTATGTGTTAAATAATTTAATCATGGTAGGAAAAATAATTTACTGTAATTACTATGAATTATAATTAAAAAAAATTACCATATTTAATCACAGTAACGAAAAATCAATGTCTTATATATTAACCATCAAATAAAAATAAAGTCCAAACAATTAAAAAGGTGTTGTTATTTGAAAAAAATATGTATTATTTGTAAATCTCAGCCATTCAAAATTTTTTAACTACATCCAATGGTTGACATCCATTTTACAAACAAAAAATAAAAAAGTTTAAGTCTCCTACGGTAGGAGACCTATAGAGGTCTCCCACCGTAGCCTTTGCCGATGAGTCTTCTATTGTACAAACAAGAACAAATACCAATGTATCTTTTTTTTTTTTGACAATGACATCCAATGTATCTTAAAAAAAAATACCAAGTTTGTTGTATTGTTGTTCTCACAATAGTGTGTATTCTCCATCTTTGTTGTCAAGGAAATCTACCAGCAAGATCAAAATAGATGTGACAAGCGCTTCAACGTAATTAATCTCAATTCATTCAACATATTCTAATAGTGGAATTGAATTGGTTAAATTGATTGTTTAATCCGAAGGAGAGAGGAAACTTCTAATTTATTTTCATAAAAGAGTTCAAAGTATGAAACTTAAACGTTTGGTGGTGTTAAATTTATAATTTGGTCAGGTGGTGAACAAGCTCGAACAAAAAATGAATCGTTTGAGATAATCGAATTTGATTTTTCGGATGAAACGATTCTTTATTAAGTTATACTTACTTTTCAGTCAAACTCTATATTATTAAACCATGTAAATATAAAATATTTTGTTTTGATCCTGGATGTATTGTTTTAATCCTTGTAAATTCATTCATATGAAATTTGTCCTTATAATATCTGTTGTAGTCCTTATAAAAACCTTTTTAGTCCTTATTTTGAAGGAGTAAAATAAATCAATTATTCTACATGTTACAAAGACCAAATCTAATATGAATCAAGTTTATATGACTAAAATAAAAATAAAAAAGCAAAAACACAAAAAATTAAAACGCAACAAATTTTAGAAGAATTAAAACAAAAAATATATTTTTTATAGAGACTAAAACCAAAACGAGTATAATATTTTCATTAAAATCCTAAAGAAACGTGTTTGTGTTAGTAAAAGCAAAAAACAACAAAAGAGAGGAAATGTAAGAAAAGCCCAATGGATTGGGCTTGAAACCAAAACCCTAACTGGCCCACTCGGTTTAACCAAGTGTATAAGAACCCTAGAACCAAAATGAATCTGTGCTGCTTCCGCCGAACGAACACTAACAGAGACAGAGGCAGCTTCTTCATCTTCACACCAATCAAAATGGTTAAAGGACGACAAGGAGAACGTATCAGGTTTCTCTTCTTACCCTTCGATCTATTTCGTTTAACACGAATTTGAGCTAGTTTTCATGATTAAAATTGTAATTTGTATAGTTAATCATATTTAATGAGTATTTACTAATGTTGTTATTTTGATTTTGTGTTTGTAATCAGGCTTTACGTCAGGGGTACAGTTCTTGGATACAAGAGGTAAATGTTTTTCTTCTCGATTTATTTTTCAGTTTTTGCTGTATTTGATGTATTCTTGGGTTTTCTTAAGTTAATGAAATCTAATATCTTAAGCTAATTAAATCTAATTTGTTTGGGTTTGTAATTATATAGAAATATGTAATGTATGATTTGTTTAGCTGAGCTTTATTTGTGCTAAGAAATGTTTAATGTTGTTTTAGCTGGATATGTTGTTCTTTGAATTTTGTAGTTTATGTAAGTTTTTAAAGTTTTCTGAAGTAAACCCAGCTTTTAATTTGTGTTTGTGATTGATAAATTTAAAAACCAAGACTCAATTTGGTCCTTCACAATATTTGCGGGCCCAATGTATCCTCGATAAAATATAATACCCAAACCAAACTAGTCCCAGCATTATCACAGTACAGGCAATCAATCCGCTTGTGATAATGAGTCTAGGACTAAATGATTACTGTAAGATTTGGGTATTATTTTTTGTATGGAACTAGATTAAGCAGTCGCAACATTACGAGAGACCAAATATATAATTTTTCTTCCGTCGTACATAATGTGTCTTCACCCTAGTAGTTCTTGATTTTGATGTTGATCTGGGTTGCTGGTGATTATTTGTGCTAAGAAATTGGTAATGTTGTTATAGGTCCAAGGTAAATCAATACCCAAACACCTCTCTTGTTCAGATCGAGGGGGTAAACACCAAGGAGGAGGTTGCATGGTATGCTGGGAAGAAATTGGCATACATTTACAAGGCCAAGGTGAAGAAGGATGGAAGCCACTATCGCTGCATTTGGGGTAAGGTTACCAGGCCTCATGGTAACAGTGGCATTGTCCGCGCAAAGTTCAAGTCTAACCTACCACCAAAATCAATGGTAATTCTTTAAGACATTTAAATGGTTTTTTTCTTTTCATTTTCACCAACTGTTTTATGGTTTCTGAAAGTTTTGGTGTTGATTTATTTGTGCAGGGAGCCAGGGTTAGAGTATTTATGTATCCAAGCAATATATAAGGTAATTTTACCATTTTATTAATGGTTGTTAACTTTATGTATAGATTATTGATTGTTGAATGTTGAATTAATATGCTTTTGTGAACACTTGGTTTAAGATTTTGAGGGCCATTATTATGATTCAATTGTTGACAACCCAAATAATTATATTATTAATTTTGTTATGTTAGATACTTAGTACCGATTCCACTGAATCAACTTGAAGTTATAAGTTCTCCCATTTCTGCTTCTCTAGAATTGTCTTGTACAGTTTGTTTTTTTATCCATGGGTGTCTTAGTTTGTCTCTGCATTGTGCTATTTTCATGGTGTATTTTAGTGGGTGTATTAATCTTAATGCTGTGTTTTTATTTCTTAATGTCTCAACTGCTTGTTTGTATTGTTGGCTTTTTCTTTGTTGAATACGGTAATCCCTATTTAAACTTAATTGTGTTGGGATGTTTGCTATCCTTTCCACCCAATCCACTTCCTTACTCGAAAGCTGGAAAACAAACTGCACACAGATCATCTTGTGAACCAAGTTTTATAGTTTCTAAGATTTTATGTGTGCGGATAGTAACTATAAAGCCTTTCTGCTTGAACTTTCTCCTCTATGTATGGAGATGTGTTCCAATAAAACTGGCTTACAAATTTATCTAGTTCTGGCCATAGTAGTCAATAGCGGCCGATAGCGGCGCTATAGCGGCCGCGCGTAGCGTAGCGGCGACAAACCGCTACGCTAATTGTCATAGCGGTGCGGTATGAGATAGCGGCGCTATAGCGGCCGCTTCAGCTGCTATAGCGGAGCAGATAGCGGCCGCTTCAGCCGCTATTTGATTTTAGTTGAAAATTTTCAAATTGACACTATTTTTAAAACATTTTGTATGGTTTTCAAATTTCTAAATTTATTTTAGGGCATTTTGGGGATTTTTAAAACCAAATTGACTCTGTTCTACGGTTTCTCTGTTCTTTTTTCTTCCTCTATTTTATGATTTCTCTGTTTTTTTTTATTTGTTCCTCTCTTTTGATTTTTGGCATTTTGATTTTATGAATGTCTCAAGAGATTTGAGTGTTATTATTAATTTTATATTAAATATAAGTTTTTTTAGAAATATGTAAGTTTGTTTATATTTTATAACATTATTCATGTAATTTGTTAAAAAAATAATCAAATATCGGTGACCACTATTTGTCATACCACTATACGCTAACCCGCTATCCCCCTTTTGAGGTTGGCCTCTACACACCACTATCCGAGATTGACTACTATGTTGAATTTTGATTAAGACTTTCGATACTATGTTGAAGACTTTAAAGCTTTCATAAGATTTGGGTGTTTATTTATGAACGTGTCATGAGATTTGAATGTTATATTTAATTTTATATTATATATATGTTTGTTTATAATTTATAGTATTATTTACGTAATTTGTCAAAAAAAGTTATCAAATAGCGGTCATAGCGCTATGCGCTATCCCGCTATAGCATTTTTGGGGTCGGCCGCTACGCGCCGCAATCCGCAATTGACTACTATGGTTCTGGCAGACTATAGTTCTGCTGTTCTGCATGAATTGTTCTGCATGACCTTTCTCATTTAATTGAAATAGTCTTTGTATTGTGTCCATGTTTTTTATTTCAATTTAATAGATGAAAATTGATTATCTATTAAATTGCACTTAGTTCTTCTTTGTAACAGATGAAAATTGATTATCTATTAAATTGCACTTAGTTCTTCTTGGTAACATTTGTTTTTCTGTCAAAAGAAAATCGCACTTAGTTCTTCTTGGTAACATTTGTTTTAACAAAAATTGTTTCTAGGATTTTATCTGTGCGTATATCAAGTGAAAAACCTTTCTGCTTGAGACGTCTCTTGTATCTAAGGAGATGGAGATGTGCTCCAATGTAATTGGCTTACATTCTTATTTGGTTCTGCTTGAGCCTTTAACCTTATATCCTCTGTTTTCTCTCCTTATTTCTGTTCTATAAAAATCAAAACTGATTGTTTGATCTCTTTCTGGAGATCAAAATACTGCACTTAGTTCTTCTTGGTAACATTGTTTAACAAAAATTGTTTCCAGGATTTTATCTGTGCATATAGCAAGTGTAAAACCTCTCTGCTTGAGGCTTCTCTTTTATTCATGGAGATGTTCTCCAATGTGACTGGCTTACATTCCTGAAAAATTAATTTATAATGTTATGTAAAAGCTCTGCTTACTTTTTATTGTGATTATACTTCTTTTGCACATAGAAAGATAGATGGTGTGATTGGTTCTTGCTTTGACACCTCATTTGGTAAATTGGTTAGCTTAATCTTGTTGTTTGCTTGTTGGTTCTTAATTAAAGTATATACTGATTCCTTACATTGGGATTATAGGTTTTAGATCATTTCTTGTTAGTTGGTGCCTGCTTTAAATTTTTTAGGCACTCGACATTTTGTTTGGTAGTATCTGTCTTTTTCATGGGAGCATCTTAAGACTAATTGACAGTATTGCACACGTTAACTGGCCAAGTGAATTGTTTCTTTAATGTACCAATTTATGATCATTAGGGCACTTTATAATAACTGAAAATGAAATACTATCATCCTCTTTATTCTAGAAATTGCTTGCTTAATCTTTGCATTTTGCTACAATGCCATAGAATCATTCTCTTATTCTAATTGACCTTGAAGCTGCATTCCTAATCTTTGAATTTTGGTTCGTCTTTGCAGATTTTCGTTGGTACCTACAGCCAGCAGTTGGATAGGTCATTGAAGTTTTTATTCATCCTGTTTTGGTTGTCTTTGCATTTTGGTCTTTTTTTGTAGCTCTGAACAGAAGATTTCCTTTTTCTAGGATGTTGAATTCGAATGTTTTTATTTGTCGTGTTTTGTTGAGTATGAGTACTAATTTCATTCGCACTATTTGTTTAGTCCAAATCTTAAATGGAGCTCCTCTTAATTTTGTTCTTTTGTGTTTACGTAAAATTAGATTAAAACAAGTAACTATTGAAATCCAATTACCTATAATTATTCAACTCAAAAGTAATTTTCAAGGTTAATCCTCATTATTTATGCTTGATTTTTTTGAACCGGCCCTCAGATGAAATTAAATCAGACCCATTACATATACGGGTGATGCACATCATGATTCATGATGAATCTTTTTGCTATAACAACCAATTTCCATTTCCTTCAACATTGTTTAAAGATTTGAATGTGTTTTCTTAGATATCTCAAGGCCTCGTTGGAAGAAAATTATAGGTGTCATGAGTGTGATTATCACTTGAGACTATTTTGTTTTGGAAAAATCGAATAAATTTACTTGTTTTTTAAATAAAAAATTTAGAAACTTGTCATGATCGTGAAGATGTGGAGTTCTCTTAACTTTGTCTATGATACAACACTTTCATGAATCATGCGCTCTTTGTTCCTACATAAAAGTTGTTGATTACTGAGCAATATGTTTTTTTGAATAGCAGAGACGTGGCTATTGCTTAATAAGAAATCGAAATTTCATTTCTGTCTCTATTTTAAGGATTGTGTTAGGAAATCAAAGATATGTTGAGGCTCAATTATGAAAACATAGCTTTAGATTCGCATTTGTTATTCGTGCTGGAAAAAGCAATCTTTAATCAAATGAGGACACTCCAATGTCCCATGAACTTTATGTGAATGATAAGACACAATATTTGGGTTGACAAATTTTTTGGACTTCATGACCAAATCAAACTGTGCATGCATGTTCGCAACAACTTACAATTTATGCAACCTTTATTGACATGTTCGCAACCCTCAACTTTTTATTTTTCATTTAATGAATAAGGTGGAGTAATATAATCACTTATTTAGAGATTCCGTTTGATATAATATAATAATATTGGGTTATGCGTGATTGCCTGATTGGAGATGCAATAGTATTGCATACTTATATATAAGTCAAAAACTTCTGGTGGTTATTAAATAGTTAATTGTCTCTCCCAACTAAATAGATTAGTTTATTGTTCGTAAACCCAACATTAACCAACTATTAGTAAAATAATTGTTAGATTAACATTTACTCTATCATTCGGATTTAAATTTAGAAATTTTAACTCCTTATCTGTTAACTCAAATCAATTGAGTTATATAATCTCTACTAACATTAACACTTTACATTTCGAGAATCAAATGAGGCAAAAAGAAAATAAAGGATATGCCTAACTTCGAGACAGCAAGTTACAAAGTCAAGATTAACCTGAAGTTTAGTTTGTTAGGCAAGATAAAGTCAACGAACGGTAAGGTAAACGCACATTCACATATTAGGAATTTTTTGGTACTAGGGAGACGCCACCAAGTAATTTTTTTTCTTCTAAAAAATAAATGAGCACATAACCAAAGAAATTTCTAGACAATATATTCAGTAGGTTCCTAAATTTTACCTTTGAAGTCAAATGACACTCTATAGTTAAACTTTTTATATGAAAATTGTTTTTTCTTGATTGTCTTTTAAAAATACGGGAGTTTAACGTTTCAACTAGCTCACGATTTTCCTTTCTTTTTCTTAGGCAAACCAGCTCACATGTTACCACTACTATATTTTTAAAGAATGTTACTACCACTATTAAATATTGATATATACTATTAATTCATTGATGCCATAATAACCGAGTTTTTTGTTCACTATATACATATTAAGAAAATATGTTAAGTGAAAAAGAGAGAAAAATGATTTTAAGTAATATTTTTTACAAATGACTTAGTTATCTTAAAATAGAAGGAGTATTAAATAGTGATAATATTTATAGTTTGACATATCAATCACAAAGGTTAAGTGCAAAGTGAGCATTTGGTCTCAATTTCCATGTGATGTTAATGCATATTAAGGAAGCAATGTGATTCTCAACGCTAAGTCCTTGTCTAGAATACTTATAGTTGTCTGCAATGCATATCACGTCCAAATGGAAAGAATTCATCCCCACACATGCATATGTTTGGACATGACGTCTATTTTTGGTTCAAGTAAAAAAATTAACTTATATTATTATTAAAAAAAAAAATTAGAGTACAATTGGATGGTAAATGAAAGTTATTATTACAAGGAGCACGTTGATAGACACATTTTCGAAAGCATGAGTGCTACCATTAACTTGTCGTTTAAAAAATTGTTCTAGCCAGATAAAATGGTTCTACAATCTTCTATGATATAATCTTATTCGGTTCTATTAATATTGACAATTAGCATATCACCTGCAACTTATTTGCAATTTAGTTCAAATATGACATCTAAAAAGCCCTATTGCAATAATCCATTGTAGCACATGAAATAGATCATAATACTTTGTGTGAGTTTGGATTTGAAAGGGAGGGTAGATGTGGACTTATTTTTTATTTTTATTTTTCAAAATTAAATACACTATAGATTGGTTTCAAAAATGAAAAAGTGTGAGTGGAGTATTTTACAAGTAGTGTTAGAAACACTCTATTTTAAATATCCTCTCTAATATTTACTCTTTTATTGAGCAAGATCAATGTAAAGTTTACACATTAGAAATAGAACTCACGTAAAATGGTAAAATCTACATTGATTTCACCCAATAACCTAATAAAAGAGTGAATGTTAGAGAGTGTGTTCAAAATAGAGTGTTTTCTCATTTTATAATAATTTATCATATTGTTATCTTTTTTTTTTTTTTAAATATCATGTAAATTTATTTAGCTCTTCTAAAATCTCCCGTCTAAAACTCTCTGAAATCTAACTAAAAAAAATGATACTCCACAGACTTGAGACCTATGAGTTAAAATCCTCAAATAAGTTTTCTTTTTTGTTGGTGAAATCAGTTATTTAGATATTCTATTTAGATATTCTATTTGATCATTATTATAATGAAGAGTATCGCATACCGGGTGATTGGAATGGGCTTTGGAGTTTGCAGATTCCACAAAGAATAAAAATATTTTTGTGGAGAATTGTTAGGGGCTGTTTTCCAACACGTGATAGGCTTCAAAGGCGAGGAGTTCAATGTACAGATGCGTGCCCTTTTTGCGAAAATCATTACGAAAACGAATGGCATCTTTTTGTAGGTTGTGGCAAGGCGAAAGAAGTTTGGATGACAGCTGGGCTGTGGGATGGTTTGAGCCATTTTATGGCCAACGCGGTGGATTTTGCATCTTTTTTCTTCGATATCATTCAGAACTGGCAGCAACACAATGTCCTTGATTTTGTCATGATGTTGTGGTGTATATGGAAGAGAAGGAACGAAAAAGTATGGGAGGATGCAGAAAAAGATGTCTGTTATTCTGTTCAGCTAGCCAGGGACTACTTGCAGCAATGGCGAGAGGTGAGGAGGAGGATTGCTGATCCACATATGAACAGCAGAAACAGAAATGATTCATGGCTGCCACCAAGTGTCGGAGAGGTAAAATGTAATGTTGATGCAGCTCTTTTTAAAGAAAATCATTGTTTTGGTGTTGGTATGTGTATTCGTGATTATAGAGGCCACTTTGTAAAAGCGAAGACAGCTTGGTTTGATGGTGTACCTACTCCAATGGAAGCGGAAGCATGGGGACTCAAGGAGGCTATTCTTTGGCTTGGTGAAATGGGGATGTCAAATGTGTCAATTGAACTAGATTGCAAACTAGTGACCGAAGGCATTTTAGATAAATCCACAAACCAATCGGAGTTCGGCCAAATTGTAAGCGATTGTAGAATGCTCCTTTCCAACTATCCAAACTTTAAGATAAGTTTAGTTAAGAGACAAGCTAATTATGTTGCTCATCATTTAGCACGAGCATCAAAATTATATGCTAGTCACCATATCTTTGATTATATTCCATCTTGTATCTCTCATATTTTGAGGAATGAAATAATATAACTTTGTTACTGTCAAAAAAAAAAGTTTACTAAATAATTGATATATAATATCAAATACATAAGTTATTCAATAAATATATAAAAAAAATGAATATTTGTTATAATAGTATTAATTTGATGAAATATAAAACCAAGAAACAGTTATCGATTACTGGTCAAAATGGTTTGGCAGCATCCAATAAAAATTCAAAATAAACTTAGTTGGGGACCCATAGTTTCAAAATCAGTATTTTTATGCATGAAACGAATTTTATTTTCTACCCTGACTAACAGGTTGCTGCACAAGCACTAATTGCGCCACTCGGACCCCTTTAATTTGTTTGTAGATAAAACAAACAAGGCGGCGTTTGGACCGGCTTTACCACCCCATTTGCGCCAAATGCGATTCCCTTCTTTGTTTGCTTACCAAATTTCTAATTTAAAATTCCATTCTCATTTTTTTTTTTGACTCATCTCATCCTCACACTTCAAATTATACCTTATTGACAAAAATTTAAAACAGATTTTTCTATTATGCGTAATGCGTGAATTTGCACACGTTAAAAAATTCAAAATAGTAAATTTATATTGAAACATGTATATTTTATATTAAATATTACATTCGTCCAAAAATATACGTCATTTTAAAAATTTCATCCAAATTAGAATTCTTCATTGCAATTTTACTTAGAAATTTTGACTCATATTCTGAATTTTGTTTGCACATTTTGGGTTACTAGGAACGATCTACTGCTTGCGATTTCATTATAAATTCATCTTCCTTTAATTGTATTTTCTTTGTTTCATATTTACTTCTTTGCTATTTAAAAATCGTTCTCTAGCAAGCTTTGAGATACCTATCTTTCTTATATCTTTTTTTTTTTTTTTGGTTACAAAGCTAACAAAAAGAAAACAAAACAGAGACAAAAAAGGGAAAAGAAAAGCCTAAGCTCTAGGGAAGAAAGTTCCCATAGCGTCGCTTCTAATCAAAGGAAGGAGATCGGTCGGAGGAGTAGCATGAGAAGTGAATTCTTCATTGGAATTGGCCCCAAGCTTTGCCATGAAGTCGGCACATTGATTTCCTTCACGGAGGCAATGATGAATGGTGTAGCTTCTTGAACACAAGAGGTCTTTTATGTCTTGTATTAAAACTGCATAGACATGAAGATTTGAGGCATGACCAGTGATTAGGCTTATAGAGAGCAAGGAGTCCGAGTAGCACACCAATTCTTCTATTCCCATTTCCACAGCTAAAACAAGACCACGGTGAATTGCGGTGAGCTCGGCTAACAAAATATCAGTTGAATTTGGGACAAATCCAGAGAACCCCGAGAGATAAAATCCTGCAGAATTTCGAACAAGCCCACCAAATCCAGCTCTAATAGGCACACCTAAACAGCTTCCATCCACATTGAGCACATGACAGCTGAAATTTTCGTTATTCCAGCGAACCATGCGACTTTGGTGGCTGACAGTAGTCGTTTGAAAGCTGTCATCAATGGAATCAGCCGTGTCATGAATGAGAAAGCTCAGCCGAGGGAGAGCCCACGTTTCATGGCTTAAGCACATCAAGTTCCGGTGTCTCCACGTCCACCAGAGGCCGGCAAGAAAGGTTGAAGGGTGACCACCATTTGCGTTATTTTTTATCCAGCTGTGCGCGGCGCTATCCGAGAAAAACTCCTGATTTGTAAAACCGAGAGTAAGCCAGATGCTGGAGGAGAACCGGCAGTCCCTCAGGCAGTGCAAAACAGTTTCCTCTTGTTCTCCACATCTCGAGCAAGCAGCGGTTGGTGCCATATGACGATGATGAAGTAAAGATAAAGTGGGGATGGCATTATGACATGCGAGCCAAACAAGCAGCTTGAATTTCTCAGGAACCTTCAGCTTCCAAATCCAAGACCAAGATAAATGAGGTGTAGTATTTGGAGAGGAATCCGAATTGTTAAGAAGCCAGGAGTACCCACTTTTAGTGGTGTAGACACCATTTTTGTTGTGACTCCAAATGAAAGCGTCTTCCACTGTTTCATTGAAATTCATGTGGGTGTTGTTTACAAATTCAGCTATTATAGGAGGAAGAGTTGTATAGAGAGCCTGAGTATGTTGACCATTGAAGGTGAAAACTTCTTTAACTGAAAGGTGGATGTCATGAATGTCTATTACGGGAACAAGCGATCCAATAAAACCATGAGTGCTCCAATTGTGGAACCAGAAAGAGGAGGAACCTGAGCCCGCGCGCCAACGGTAACCAGAGTGAAAAATGTCTTTGGCTTTGATAATAGATGACCAAGCAGGGGAGCTGCTGCTGTTGGAGGTGGCATGAAGAAAATTCTTCCCTGTTATATACTTATTTGAGAGGAGGTTAACCCACAATTTGTTAGTTGATTGAACCATGTCCCAAACAAGTTTCCCAAGTAGACATGTATTGACTTCTCTTGCTGTGCGAACTCCCAATCCTCCAATATTCTTCGGACTGGTGACCTTTTTCCAATTCACTAAATGAATTCCCTTATTATTAGTTCCTTTCCAAATGAAATTCCGAGTCGTCTGATCAATACTATCACAAATATTTTGGGGAAGCCAATTAATCTGCATATAGTAGGAAGGGATGGAGGATAAGACAGATGTTGCAAGAGTTAATCTACCTGTTCTATTTAAGAGCCTATTCTTCCAAGATGACAGACGATTTTGCATTTTTTCAATTATGAAATTGAAATCACTTCTTTTCGGACGACCTTGAAGCATAGGGAATCCTAAGTACTTTCCAAGAGAATTAGTGCTTTGAATTCCAGAGATGGCGGTGAGATTGGTGATTTTTCCATGCGGAGTACCAGGAGAGTAGTAGGCTCTCGACTTAGCAATGTTAATTTTCAAACCAGAAGCTCTACTGAATCTATCAAAGAGGTTGTGGATGAAATGAAATTGAGAGCTTTTCGCCTTAGTGAAAAGGAGGACATCGTCTGCAAATAAAAGGTGAGAAATTTGAGGTCCCCCATTAGTGAGCTGAATCGGTTTCCATCTCCCTTGGTTGACGGCGGAATTGATAGCAACGGAGAGCTTTTCCATACAAAGGATGAAAAGATACGGAGACAACGGGTCACCTTGTCTGAGACCGTGCGTAGGCTTGAAAGGAGGAAGATTGTTCCCATTCCATAAAATAGAGTAGCTGGAGGAAGATACACAGTGCATGATGAGCTTGATGGTGATGTCAGGAAAACCAAAGTCATGAAGGCAAGAGTTGAGGAAATCCCAGTTGACGTTGTCGAAAGCTTTTTCCAGATCAAGTTTGAAAGCTACGAAACCCTTCTTCCTTTTAGACCGCTTCATGAAATGAATTATTTCCTGCAAAACAATAGAGTTATCTGAAGTACCCCTACCAGGCAGAAAACTGCTTTGGTAGGGACCAATAATGTTAGTAAGAATAGGTCTCAGTCGGAGAACTAAAACCTTTGTGATAATTTTATAAGTAATATTGCAGAGACTGATGGGTTTGAAATCTTTGTAAGTGGAGGGTGGGTCAATTTTAGGAATGAGTGCAATGAGAGTGTTTGAGATCTCCGGGTCAAAGTAACCTGTTTGAAAAGCTGTTTGGACCATATGGAAAATATCATCACCAACAATATGCCAATATTGTTTGAAAAAGATGCAATGGAAACCATCTGGGCCAGGGGCTTTGTAGGGCTTCATAGAGTTAAGGGCAGCAAACACTTCATTTTTGGTAATGGGAGAGGTTAGAGAAATTTTACCTTCGGCATCAATGGTTGGGTGTGCACCTTCATTGAAGGATCGGTCATGGTTGGGCTGGTTACCACTGAAAAAGTTCTTGAAATAATTTTGGGCCTCTTGTTGAAGAGTGTCGCTATCTGATGTCCAAGTACCACAAGGAAGCTGAAGACGATGGATTCTATTTTTCTTCCTTCTAATGATGGTTTGAGCATGAAAGAAGGCAGTATTTTTGTCTCCAAATTTTACCCATTTATCTCTTGATTTTTGGTACCAAAGCATTTCTTCTTGGAAAAGAATGTGATTGTATTCACGTTGCAACTCTTTTTCAAGGAGGGAATGCCTGCTGGAGTCGACCCTCTCTAGATAATTTTGGATGCCTTTGAGCCGATTTTCTATATGCTTCTTTCTTTGGAAGATGTTGCCGAAGACTTCATGATTGAAAGTGATAGAGTTGTCCTTAACTTTGTTCAAACACGCAGAGATGTTGTGATTGGGGGAGTGCCAAGATCTTTTTACCAACTCCGCATAATCATTATGGTCAATCCAAGCTGCTTCAAAACGGAAAGGTCTTGGTCCTCTAACAAGGGGAAGACCACCAAAATGGAGAAGAAGAGGATTATGATCAGAATGAATTCTACACAGGACCTCCACAAAAGCTTCAGGGAAAGACATACGCCAGTCAACATTGGCAAGGCCTCTATCAAGTTTTTTGGAGAGAACGCGGATGCCATTATTGTTTCTATGCCAAGTAAAACGACCACCTGTAGTTGTGAGGTCGAGGAGGTTGCAATTATTCATGAAATTAGAGAAAGTGGCTGCTCTGCTGTGGTGAAAAATACCTCCTCGTTGATCACTAGGGAGAAGAGTTTCATTGAAATCGCCAATGAGAACCCAAGGAGCATTTGTGGTTTGGTTGATATTCACAAGATGGGACCAGAGGTTGGGGCGTAGTGTAGGGTTAGGGATAGCATAAATACAAGTGCAAAGGGTGCTGGCGCTGCCACAACTAACAGAGAAGGTTATGGAGTGGCGGTTAGAATCAATGACAGCAGTGGTGATGTTTGTGGCCAATTGTTTCATAAGCCAAATTCCTCCAGAGTGGCCATTGGCTTCAATGATATGGATAGGGTTGTAACCATTGTTTGTCCAAAAGGAGGATAGCCTGCTATAAGGAATATGTGTTTCATAGATAGCCATGAGAGTTGGATTATGCTTTCTCATCAGTTCTTTGAGGTTTCTTCTAGCATCGTTATTTTGTGCCCCTCTAATATTCCAAGAGAGGATGGATATATGTAGAAGTGCTTCCATAACAAAACTATTCAAGCTTAAACCAAAGAGGCAGCAATCACGTAACCATGTCTTCTTCACTATTTCCATGAGGGTCATGATTTTCTGGAGTAATAATGGGGTCATCTTGCACCTCTTGAATGCTGTCGCAGCTTTGGGCATTTGTGGGAATGTTTTTGTCAAGTTCAGGTTATTTGTGGCAGCTTAAATTCATGTCGTTGGGTTTATGAATATTGTCTTGGTTGGTGATATAACTTTCTTGTGGGGCATGTATATGTGGGCCACGGTTGGTGTTAGTTTGGTGAGTGGGGATTTGTGGAGTGACCTTAGCCATGTAGGCAGTCTTGATAGGTGACTTTGGGTTGGGAATAGATGACATAACTTTTTTGTTTGTTGGATCAAAAGAGTATTCTATGACTGAGTCAAAAACGACATCATCATCATGTCGGCGCCTTTTGGGGTCTTTGAGGTTTTTTGTAGCACGTGGGATTTCAGTAAGGATAGGCCGAGAATGATTAGCTTGGTAGTGTGGGCCAGGTTTAATTTTTTGTGTCAAATTGTTTAATGCTGAAAATCGGCTAGCTTTTTGTGGGGCAGATTTTGTGGAAATTGAGGTGGAGCCAATGGGTATTTTCTTTTTTCTAGTCACAAGTAGCCAATCACCATGCAACTCATTATTTCCATCATCAATACTAATTATTTTGTCATTATGTGCTGATGATTCGTTAGGAAAATTCGTAACAGCCTTACCATTTTGGGAGTCCTGAATTAAATGCGTTTGGCTGGCTGTGGGAATTGGCTGTTGCTGCGTCTGCGTGCTTTCCTCATGGTGGTCAACAGCGGCATGTTGAGGAGTAGCGTTGGTTGGGATTGGCTTTGAATTGCAGTTCCTCCCCAGGTGACCGTAGCATCCGCAAGTGGTGCAAATTAGATGAAGGCCCTCATACTGGACTTTGTACCAATGACCGTTTACCCAAATTTTCCCTACTACCGGCATAGTGAGATCAATTTCAACGCAGACTCTTGCAAATTTTCATCGTTCGATTTTCAGAGTGTTTGTGTCTACCTTTATTGGGCGGCCAAGTGCTGAAGCCATAGCTAGAAGGAAACTCTCATCATAGTAGACTAAATTCAGACCTGGAAATCTTACCCAAACAATTGTACGATCCACTTTGGCATTTGGAGATGCAAATTCTGGCGACCAGTGAGTGACTGCGAGGCAGTGATCAAAGATTAACCAAGGCCCCCCAGTGATGACTTTTTCTTTATCTGCAGCTTGATCGAATTTTACCATGTAAAATCCGTTGTCGTTATCCATGATTTCGAAGCCTCCTTGGAGTCTCCATGTTTTTTGCAGCCTTTCTCTCATGGTGTGGTAGCCGAGATTTTTCCCCAACAACTTGACAACAATTGCATCCTTCCATGGTGTACAGAGTTCTTGGAAGACTGTTGGTTCCAGATAAACCTTGGGTAGAAGCCGGTTTCCATTTTCATGCTCAATACGGGCAAGCTTTTTTTCAATCATGTCCTCTTTTTCACGGATTGGTATTTCTTGTGAGGGTCCTAGGAGCTTATCACGAAAGGAAATCTTAGGGGTTGGGAGCTTTTGGGGGTCGGGTGGTTTTTTGGTGGCTTGAAGGTTTTGGTTACCTTGAGCGGAGAAGACAAACTCAGAGCTCATTGCACTCATTCTTGATCGTTAGTTCACTCGTATATGTTTGTCTTGTCACGTATTCAAACACATTCTTGGTCAACACATTTTTAGAAAAACATAAATCTAAAGTTATGCAAGCCTAACTTATTTCTTATGTAATCTAGATTAAAGCTATCAGAGAAAAAAGGGGACAAACAATAGAATTTTCTTATATCATTGAAATTTCTTTTTATTTTGAATATATCTTATAATTTCTTAAATTTCTTGTATCTATTATGCATTTAATTTATTTTATCTTTCTAATAAATCACACTTTCGACTCAGTCTAGCGTTCATTCAAAAATAAATAATACTCGATCTAGCTAAACTTAATTCATGGTTCATTCCTTATCGTAAACTTTTATTCTAAAGATGATTTCTTTTTTTACAAATATTAATGTAGTCATCTTTGGAGTTTCAAGCAAAATTAAGGGTTGACCACTTATACATATATTTTTCCTTTCAGAAATATACATATATTTAATATCAAATATTTTTATTAAATATATGTATACTACAGTTTTTTTTTTTTTTTTTTGTTGACAAAATACGTATACTACAGTTGAATTGAATCTTTATATATGCTAATTTGTTGTTTATTGATTCCGTGTCTCCTCCTTTTCTTGACACCTTCAACACTTAAAAAACGCTGTAAATTAGAACGAGTAACTAAAAAGAAGAAGAAAGTGCAAGGAAATGGAACTCAACTAAGTCTAAGTCCCCGTTTGTATGCGCGTTCCCGTTTACCTTTCCTTCACTCATACAATACCAATAACAATAACACCGTTTTTGTCTTTTATACGCTTTTTAAACACACTTTCTTCTCCCTTTAATTCCTTCTATTCTAACAAACCCATTCCTCTTCATAGATCCATGAACAAAACCCAATAATCCCCAAAACCATGAAAGAATCAAGCAAAACCTTCACAATAACATTAATCTCAGCATGGTACTCATCCAACATAGGAGTCCTACTCCTAAACAAGTATCTCCTTTCAAACTACGGTTTCAAATACCCAATTTTCCTCACCATGTGTCACATGACAGCATGTTCCTTATTCAGCTACGTTGCAATCGCTTGGTTCAAAATGGTTCCAATGCAATTCATGCGTTCTCGTCTTCAATTCTTTAAGATCGCTACTCTAAGTTTTATTTTCTGTGTTTCCGTTGTTTTTGGTAATGTTTCGTTACGGTATCTTCCTGTGTCGTTTAATCAAGCTATCGGTGCTACTACGCCGTTTTTTACTGCGGTTTTTGCTTATGCTATGACGTTGAAGAGAGAAGCTTGGCTTACTTATCTTGCTCTTGTTCCTGTTGTTACTGGTGTTATCATTGCTAGTGGGGTAAGTCTCTATCTTTTAACTGCTTGTGTACAACTTGTATACACGTACATATATAATAAGCACTTTTTCTTCATTATTGATTTTTTTGTTTTTGTTTTTGTTTTTGTTTGTTATTCAATTTGTACGATTTGGTTTCGTGTTTGATTGAAATGTGTCGGTGATCACATATTGTCGGTGATGAAAGTTTATAAATTGCATTTTGGGGTATGGGAAATGTTTTTGGATTAGCTTTTGTAATTTTTTATTGTTGGGTAAGTCCCTTGCTTAAGAAAATTATATTAGTAAGTTATCAAGTAAGCAAAAATCCTCTAAAAAAAATGTAAGCAAAAGTCCAAACTTATTTATTTCAAATTTTAGTTGAATTCGTTTTGATTTTTACTTATATTTAAGATGGTAGAGAGTATATTCTAGAACAGTTTTGGAATGATTCTGTTAGTGCATTAATCACAACAAATGAAATGGAGTACTTTTTTTTTGTCTTAATTCCTAAAGGGTCCTTGTAAATCAGAAACAATTGTGTAATTTACCAATGTGTGTGAACCTCGGATCCGAGGAGAGAGAAAAATAAGAAGTATAAAAGTTGGAGATAATCTAAGCACGGATACAGACACGGACACTGGACACTGCATGGACACTGACACGTCGACACCGCTAATAATTTGAGAACATCACATAATTTAGTGTGATTATATGTTGGTGTCGTGTCAGTATCGGGCACGACACGTGTCCGACACCGGAACACGCCTAATCCGAGAAATGTCTGTGCTTCATAGTCTACATGTATACGGTGTAGACGTTGGATTTTGTGTAAAAACCATTTCTCAATTAAAAAAATCTGGTCAATGAGTATTCCAGTATGTAACTGAACTTGGGGTGCTATTGATCGATTTGAGAGTTCATTAACAACTTAAGGTTGATCATGTTATTTATGTTTTCGGGATTTTGGTATTCAGAAGGTAGATCAAGGTTTTGACTTTTAAATAGCAGTCGCAGTTGCGTCATGATCCTTCAAAGTGCGGAGAACTGCAGTCACTTGCTGCATATGTGCCCCTTAACCTTAGTTGCAGAGGTACAAAAACCTCGATGTTGTGCCCAAATTGCGGTCTTGGACTTTGTTTTTAAAACTGGGAGCTAGACTCCTGTTAAAAGGGAAACACTTCAATCAAATTAAGCAAAATTATGGTCCTTGCCACTTATCAAAAGTCATTAGTATCTTGAGATTTTTATGCTTGTGCTGATTCTAACTATTGGTGATTTAAAAACCATACAGATCTAGTTCAATTGTTTTTATGAGCAATGGAGTGGCTTGTGAAAGATTGATTTATTACTTCCATTGTGTACATAAAAGAATCTCTACTTTTATAACCAGTGAAATATCTGATTTAAGTTTATCTTAGGATCTGCGCTAACCTTGATTTATATGATATCCGCTGCCATGTGAAATGAAACGCTTTTCACTTTGCAGTTACTAATAGGTGTAAGAAATGATCAAATCTTTATCATAGGAACTTGATATGTTCATATTGTGTGGTGTTCTGTTTTTGGTGGACTTATTTGGTGTTTTGATGATGGATTTTTTGAAACCAAACTATGAAAATAAGAATCTTTATGGATTCTGATACATTTGCTATTCTTTTCTTTCTTTGCTTACAGGGTGAACCAAGCTTCCATTTGTTTGGGTTCATAATATGTGTTGCAGCTACAGCGGCACGAGCTCTAAAAACAGTGTTACAAGGAATTTTGCTTTCATCTGAAGGGTATGTATGAGTAGCATGATATTTACCTCATTAATTTGTTTTCTTCTGTTATCAAGTTATATAATAAATGGGTATTGACATCCTTGTTGTGTCTTAGGGAGAAGCTGAATTCTATGAACCTTCTACTTTACATGGCTCCAATGGCTGTTGTTTTCCTTCTTCCTGCTACACTTTATATGGAAGAAAATGTGATCGGCATCACGTTGGCTCTTGCCAGAGATGATGTGAAGATCATTTGGTACCTGCTGTTCAATTCCGCACTTGCATATTTTGTCAATCTGACCAATTTTTTGGTCACAAAACATACCAGTGCTCTCACCCTTCAGGTATGCCTCCCTTTTCATATAGTCATACAACTTGTTTGCTAAATTTATATATTCACTCAAACAAACATGCCTGCCAGCTGTCTTTTTAATTGGTCCAACCTAGCTTTTTTCCATTGTTATAAACAAGTTTCTTTAAATTCATGACTAAATTGTTTTTTAGTTTCTATTTCATAATTATTTCAAACCTCTTGGAAAAGAGGTTCAGGGAATGCTGCTTATATTTTCATTGGATCCCTAAAGCCTGTAGTAGGGCAGTATATTCAAATACTTGTATTGCTAGACATCACAAGAACCTAGAACTAAGGATGTCAATTTTTTTTTACTGAAGTTTTGTCTGTAATTGCAATTATCCGACGTAGAGTTGCTATCAGTATTCTTTGTTCCATGACATTTCAGGTTTTACTGATTCAGATCATTAGATTTCTTTGGCCAAAAGCCGGCTGCTGCAATTTTTTTTGTTGCTAAATTGCTTAGTAGATATACAATTGTTTTAAACTTTGTAGCGTTTGATGTTATAGTAACAAATGAAAATGTAAATATTTGTTTTTAGGATTTTTTTTTTTCATACACCTATTCTAGATCAGGAAAAGTTTAATGAGTATGATTCAAATAAGGATGAGTGAGTAGATATATTGGATTCAAGATGTACAATTATCATGTAGTCTAGTATTTGATATATTTACTTAAAATGATGTAAGTCGAAGTTTAACTACTAATCGAAGAGTTTGTTCATATAGGTACTTGGGAATGCTAAAGGGGCTGTAGCAGTTGTAGTTTCAATTCTAATATTTAGAAACCCAGTTTCAGTCACTGGAATGATGGGTTATTCACTCACAGTCCTTGGAGTTGTACTTTATAGTGAAGCCAAAAAGAGAAGCAAGTGATTCTGATATAAGAATTCATCAGTGAATTCTCTATACTTTGTGCTGACAATTTCAAGATTCTATGAGACAAATTGTTCAGAATCAGGATGTTACAGATTCTATATAAGAATTCTTTTGGCCCCACATAGAAAGCCTTATTGAAGGGGTTCCCCATTATATTAGCGACTGTCCAGAAATAGCTCATGGTACCAAGTTCCAGTAAGTGAATGATCTCTGTACTATACCCATGTTGGCATACTGAGGAATGTCTTGTAGTCATTTATTCTTGAAGAAAGAGTTGTATAATTGGATCTCTACTCATTTGTTATTTACAATGCTTAAATTTGTTTATTGACGAGAAAATTCGTATTTTTTTATTGTAGTATATGGTACTCAATTAGGTAGTGCAGTTTTATGGTTTGGTGAGACATTGTCTATTCAAAACTAGAAGTTACAATAGTAATTATTTGGTGACATGTTTGTATCTTTGGAATGACATGTTTATGTTTAAAATAATTTTGTTAATATTTTAGCAAAAGCTTTTGAAGAAAATAATCTATAAAACTCACTAATTTAAACATATTAAGTATCTCTCTGTTTCTATTTTGGGAAAAGTTGGGTTGATAAATTGTTGAAAAAGAAAATTTTATAAGAGCATCATTCATGGGTTTACCCTATCGATTTTCACTAGAGAAAGACCACCGGTTGCTGATAAATTTGAAACTGTGATTTACAAGTGTGCATGTATAACTTTAGACACACATGAAGACGTATTGCTAATAAAATTACTTATATTGACTGTGAATGGGGCAGATACATCAGAAGATATAGTTTGCACACTCACAAAAGACCAGTGGTATGGTCCATCCCCAAGTTAATCTAAGTCAACAACACTCATATTTAACTGAACATACATTAGCTATTGCAAACAACTTAAGATATAACTCTTGAGGCTTTGATCACAACTCCACCTGTCTTGACATAAAGAAGTGGAAGCTCCATTCATTTACATTTACATTTTACATGCATATGCCGTCAATTTTTTTTATGCATTCACGCAAAGAGGTGGTCTTGGAACAAGATCGGATGAATTAGATTTTAAGTTTTGTATTTTTATTTTTAAAAGAAATTAAAACTTGCATTGAAATATGAATTGTTCGATCTTGATTCAATGGTCACATGTATGTTGACTGCGTGAACGCGTCAAAATTTTGAACATCAAATTCGATTTCTATCCATGCATTCAAGGAGTTAAGGCCAATTAAGTCTAATTCTTTGCATTGGTGATGAGATGGTTGTTCAAATGGAATACAATTATATTTTTCAACTCTAAACCTCTTAGTTCTTTTGGTTTGCTTACGTGATGCCACCTTATAGAAGCTACATTTTTTCCTCACATCCACTCAATAAAAATAATTTAACTCTTCTAAAGTGAAGATACCTTAAAACAAGAATATCAATGGTTGTTATTTTAAAAAGAATTTAATTCATATACTCTATTAGTGTATATGAATTAAATTCTTCTTAAAATAGTTGTTTAAGAAGAGTTTAATTCATATATCAGAATCACAGTAATCCATTGTGATTTTACACTATTAATCTATTATAAATCGTCTAATCAATTATAGGGTGTTCCGCATATATACAACACCCTATTTGTTTGTTAGATTGTTTTTGCTGGCCTTGCGCTTCTTATGCAGGTTATGCCTACTAAATTTTGCCGTTTCAAAAAAAAAAAAAAAAAACGCCTAATAACAACAACTATTTCACTTTATTCATAACCATATCTAAAGTCACAAACATAATTAGATGTGATTTGTTTACTGCATAAATTCTTTTCACACAGACAATATCTTAAAATAATATTTTTTTAATAAACTCTATTATTTTAATGTGCATTTTCAATTAGTGATTGGTAACACACCCACAATAAAGAAGCCGAAACTAAAACATATTTAGCCTATGTTTGGTATCACGATGGGCATGCTAAAATTACGGTGACCCACCGTGATTTTCTCAAATCTATATTTTGTAGCTTTTGCAAAATCACAAAGGATTACTGTGATTCTGATATAATCGCTGGGATACCAAACACACACTTAGTTATGACAATTATAGTAGAGTTCAATGTGGTGTGGTTACTAGTTAGTTAGTTAGTTGGTGAAAGAAGAAAGGTAGATGGGTGAAAGAGAAAGCAAAAATCAGTGACTCAGTGCAGACATTGCATACACGTTCATACAACTAGAGAGTTGAACCTGAGTGATATCAATCAATAGTATATAGTAGCAGTTTAGTATATAATATATGGAAAAAGATTGGTGAACCACTCTTTTGCTACACCCTTTTGGTACACCCGCTGATGTGGCAGGGGTGGTTTGGTAAATTCACGTGATAAGGGGTAGTTTGGTAGTTTCCTTCACAACCACATAATCTTCTCCTCTTTCTATCTCTCTAAGCTCACTCTTCCATATCTCCTTTTCCCTCAACAACTACGACCTCCTCCCACCGCCGCCTCTCTTGTCCGTCATTGTCTCCTCACAACCACCGTAGGCTCACACTCGGGCGGAACTACACTGAGGCATAATTTGATTCCGTCATATGAAACTTGGGTATGGCATAATTTAATTATTCAAGACAACCCATTTTCTTTTTTGTTGTTTTTAATTTCAAAGATTGAATTTTTATGTGATGATGTTACTAAAGTTTAGAACTTGCAAGTTTTTTTTTTTTTTTTTTTTTATGGTTTGAACTTTGAACTGATTTTATTGGTTATAATTATTTGTGTTGTGAATTTTTGATGTTTGTGATGATTGCAGATACTGTTTATTGGATTTGAGTTGATCAATTTCTCATGCACTTGTTTTGTTGCGTAGAAATGAAGCTGTTTCTTTTGCTGTTTTGATTGGATTCTAGCGACCTGAGTGATATTTTGGATCCAAGTTTCATTGTTTTATTGGATTCTGAAATCTGAAAATCTAGCTGTTGCATTGATTGTTTAAGAATTGTTGAGTACAATGCCGTATATTCAGAAATTGTATGACGTCTGCAAGGCTTCCTTGTCTCCTGAAGGACCTATTTCAGAAGAAGCTCTCAAAAAAGTCCGAACCGTTTTAGGTACAATCTGATCCTTTGTTTTGTGTTGAATTTGTACAATTTACTTATTTAATTGCATATGATAAATGTGTAATTAAAGCATTTGAATTTGCCGAATTTGATTGTGAACTGTATACTGTAATGTTTGATTTGGGATACATGCATGTTGTTAGTAATAGTACAGTTTCCTTATTGTTACAGTGAACGGTGAATCATTGTGTTAATTAACCTTTTATAAACTGCATTGGCAGCATTGCCATGGCAGATGGGTTGAAGCCTTCCCATGTCGGTCTTGACCATGAGGCACAACTGGCACGAAGTTGGAAACGTTCTATGAATGGTGGAAATGGGAGAAATGGAACTCATGAGGGTCCTCCTATTAAGTACATTCACCTGCACGAATGTGACAAGTTCTCTGTAAGCATTTTGATTGTTTTTGTAATTGCAGTTTGTCACTGTTTAAGTGTTGATGCTCTATATAGATTTGGATTGAGTCTTGTTTTTAACACTGAATTTTGGATTCAAATGGGCTGAAGCTGAATTTTTTGTTTTTGCAGATTGGAGTATTCTGTATGTCTCCTGGTTCTTTGATTCCGCTGCATGATCATCCTAGAATGACTGTTTTAAGCAAGGTTCTCTATGGTTCGTTGCATGTGAAAGCATTTGATTGGATCGACTTGCCTGCATCATGTGATCTATCCCAAGGTGACACTCCTTATTGTATTTACTTATGATTCAGTCCTTAACAATTGTTTGTAATCGAAAATGCCACTACGCTGCAATTGTTGATATTGTGAGAAATTGTGGACAAATGGGTTTGATGCGGCCGTAATAACGGTTCCAAAACCTAGACATTATGGCTGCAATTGTGGCAATAATTTAAAACCTCGCACATGGGATCGTAATTGCTTTGATTTACTTACTTCTTATAGAAAGTACAAGTAGATTAGCTATTGCACAATAACTTTATAATTTGGCTTCATTAACATGCCCCTTTTTCCTATCTAGATGACCGTTTACAGAAAAAATACCTTTTTGCTAATTTTTAGTTGGAATTAAGGAAAGATGATTAAGGGCTCAACATTGCACTTGAGCAACTGTTAGGTGGAGTAAGATTTAGGCCTTCTTTTCTGTTTTGTTTTTTTAAGCAAAATGGTCAAAACCTGTCTTTATAGATCTCTTTAAGGGGTAATCCTTGACTTGAAATTAACATCTACAGAGGATGAAAGTTTCTTTAAGTCTATTTCCAAATAGTTTAACATGTCTCTACTAGATAAATTGTTGGAGAAAGTTGCAATCAATTGCCTTTTATCACATGTTAACCATCTACATTAGTGTTAATTTTGCTTCTCACTTTCAATCTTGTCATACCCAAGATTCAAGGTGCACTTATTAAGTACTCAGATTTATTCCTTTCAAAGAGAGCACGTAGACAAGTAGTGAGAAAGAGACAAAATCTATATGAAAATAAAAATTGCACCCCCGGGATAAAACATGGTTCAGTCATTCTCAATCTTTTTTTTTAGTAATTCACATCTCACACAGGGTAACTCATTTGAAAAATAATGGTGAATTCTAGCACAATTTTTGTTAGTTTTCCTAACTCGGATATAGAAAGTTATACAATAGTTCACATATGAACCCTGCATATCAGTTAAGATCCCGCAAATTGCCTCAGATGTAGGCATTGCACAGAAAATACGTGTAGAAATAGTGAGAAGGAGACTAATTGGAATGAAGAAGTTTGTCAAATATAGAAAATTATTCACATATAACTCATGTTATAAGTACTACATGTATGTTTTAGAGGATTTCAGTTTTCCTATTTCTGCAATTGATGATCATTGGTATGAAATTGAATAGCAGTTTCTATAAGTTTCTTGGAACAAGGTACATATATTAATGTGATTGTTGTTGGTATAAATTGGACCCGTATGTAATTTTTCATTTTTGGAGTTGTTTTGTGGCATATTTTATTTTGCATTTGATAACGATTAGTAATGTGTTTGTTATTTGGGCTCCGCAAATTAGTTGATTGCAAGAAGACTCAATAACTAACACTTCAGGTTTTTAATGATGACATTGAGCAATATAAACGATTGGGAATGGAATTATAATATTACCCCTTGATCTAGAAGTACAAACTGAAAAGAAGCTTCAATTTAGGTTGTTGTCAATTGTCATGACTTGATATACCCAAGGTGAAAGATAAGAAAGATCTTGGAATCATGAAAGTCAAGGTCTTGTATTACCAGTTTAACAAAGAGGAGGGATTGGTTGTACTAGAAGAAAAGATGAAAAGTGTATGGGAAGGACCATAAGAAATAATGAGTGATTCTTTGATAATTGACAGATTTCTTTGTAATGTTTTGACTTGGATGTGTAATATTAAGGTATTGTAAACTTTCCTTATTTATTGTAAATCAATGGGAAATTTATCACTAAAATATCAAAAGATATAGATTCTATGTTTCTTGAACTCTTTATATCATGTGAAATAGTGATAAAGACAATTTGGTCATGAAAATAAAATGTGGTTACACCTTTGTTAAAAAATGGTTAAACGCAGATCATTTTTCGATAGTTTTCCTAAAGTCTGTCAAACAATGAAGAACATTCACCTCACTTTTCAATGATCATCAAACAATGAGTAAATAGTTTAAACTCGAATACATATATCGCCTTAAAATGCCTTAAACAATGAGTAAATTGTTTTCACTACATTTTATCACTTTTTGATATTTCAGTGATAACTCGCCTTAAAATAATATTGTTTTCACAGGAAAATTATGTATAACCAAATATATGAAGTGTGTAACCACAGTTTTACAAAGGCGTAACCATGTTTTTTTTTTTCCTTTCATGTGTTTAAAACTAGTCGTGAGACATTCTAATTTACGCAAAAATGGTTACGCCTTTGACAAATTATGGTTATATTGTTCGTTTATTTGGTTATCTGTAACTTACATGTGCAAAAAATAGTGGTCACGCATATGTAAAAATGTGGTCATACAGACCATATATTTGGCTAGTTTTTCTTTCCCAGGTGTAAATAATATCGTTTTAGGCGAATCGAACGCATGATCTCATTTGATCACTGCATTAAAAGCCTTTCAAACGATAAATAACTTCTTTTACAATCTGCAAGTTTATCACGCCTAAAGACGGACAAGTTCTAATTTATGAAAAAATAGTGGTCACGCATGTGTAAAAATGTGGTCATACAGACCATATATTTGGCTAGTTTATATTTCCCAGATGTAAATAATTTCGTTTTAGGCGAATAGAACGCATATCACTGCACTAACAACCTTTCCAACCATAAATAACCTAATTTACAATCGGCGAGTTTATCACGCCTAAAGATGGACGAGTTCTAATTTATGAAAAAATAGTGGTCACGCATGTGTAAAAATGTGGTCATACAGACCATATATTTGGCTAGTTTATATTTCCCAGATGTAAATAATTTCGTTTTAGGCGAATAGAACGCATAATCTCATTTGATCACTGCACTAACAATCTTTCCAACCATAAATAACCTGATTTACAATCGGCGAGTTTATCACGCCTAAAGACGGACGAGTTTTAATTTATGAAAAAATAGTGGTTACGCATGTGTAAAAATGTGGTCATACAGACCATATATTTGGCTAGTTTATATTTCCCATGTATAAATAATCTTATTTTATGCGAATCAAACACATAATCTAATTTGATCACTACACTAAAAGCAATTCCAACAATAAATAACTTATTTTACAATTTACGAGTTTATCACGCCTAAAGACGGACAAATTCTAATTTCTGAAAAAATAGTGGTCACGCATATTAAAAAATGTGGTCACACATACCATATATTTGGCCAATTTATATTTACCAGGTATAAATAATCTTGTTTTAGGCGAATCAAACACACAATCTAAATTTGATCACTGCACTAAAAGCAATTCCAACAATAAATAACTTCTTTTACAATCTGCGAGTTTATCAAGGGAGAGAAAACAATTCAAGCACTAGCTCAAATATGAGTACTATTTATCCATCTCAAATGAAAAGTACTGTGATGGAAAATAATAATGCAGGGTTTTGTTGGGATGGATCAGAGAACAAATTGGACCCTTTGTTTCAGTTCCAAGTAAATGCTATAAAATCTGATGATTATGGAACTAGTTCATGGGAAGAAGGACAACTTCAAACTCACAATTCAATAGAAGATTTCAATAGCTATCCTTTAAATTCACTTTCAAAAGATTTAGCAGAAGCAAATTTTGATGTCTTCCATCATATATGAATTGTAAATTCTTTCTTTATTTTTGTCCTTCCAACAAAAGAATACAAGAACAGAGATAAAACTAATTAGAACCAATGAGATAAATTTAATTAGATCATGACTAATTAGATACAACTTCTCAGATCAGGCACAACTAAACACACTCAAAACGGTGTATGTGCTATGTTTCAAGTCCAGCAATTCCGACAAACTGTGTATAAATTTCAACAGTAATCACTACATAATGTTATTAACATTGAGACTATACTGCAACAGAATAAGATAATTAATTGAAAATATTGATTCAGTAATGAAAATAGAATAAGATAATTAATTGAAAATATGATTCAGTAAGGTATTAGAAGGATCCTTCATGTAGCTCAAAAGGTGAACCTGATATGGTTCAGCTGCCCTATTATGTAGTTGTAGTATATATTCTAACTCAAGAAAAGCAAAAGTATCACCATCATTATTTGCCATAGGGTAAGCTAGCTCCAGCAGGTATTGTCGTATCATCCTGGTTATGTGCAAGGTTAATGCACCACTCAAAGTGATATCCCATAGCATGATACTTGGAGGTTCTTCATACCAATCAACTACTTCAACTTTCACAATGTGTGGGAAAACTGATATGATGGTAACATGAATAACCACATCAAGGTATATCATAGTGCCCACCACTTCAAACAATGGATCAATTTTAACATATACAACCAATATAACTTCATACACTTGAGATGTTGTTGTTATGTGATCAATTGTTGAATTAACATCTAAAATGTTGTGCCACAAAACTATGCTGCCAGTGCCACTTGCCACTTGTAACAACAAAGGTCTAGAATCAAATGTTGAATTATCCTTATGGAAAATAAGGGATAGATCATGTACCTTGAAGCTTGCTGATAGAGTAAGCCTGGAGTATGGTTTAAGTGCAGAAAAATGATCTAGTAGTAACCATACATCACATGGCCAAAGAGTTAAAATTACCAGGTAGCCAATATTCTCACTACTTGTGTGGCTAAACTCAGAATAAAGCTCGTGAAGCAATTCACCATTCCTACCAACAATTGTGTGTTCTAAAGGAATGACTCTTAAATTTGTGATAGGAAAAGCACTCCTTAGAGCCTTGATTGTACCTGGATCCCATTGTTTGAAATCTAAGGACCAATTTATAATTGAAAAATAGCAAGTTCCACTAAGAGTCATTTCATCAAACACATAACGGACAGTGAACAAGGTACTGATGTTGGTTGATGCAATTGATTTACTTGTTCCATATCCAAAAACTACACTGTAACCATAGTCTAGAGGCCATTCAAACCAACACCAAGATAAACGACAAGGAGTACCTGTTCATATTCATTTTCCTTGTGAAGTCGAACTGGCAATACAGACCGAGACAGCATGAACGGCGGCAGCTGGACGACAACCCAATCCGGTGGTTTTGGAGGAGGTGGCGATAGGCAAACATAAGAACAAATCTTATTTGTGAGTTCCCCTGGCGCTTGGAATTCAACAATAATGATCTGGACACTTCGATCTGGTGGTTTCGGTGGCAGAGACTGCATTGGAACATTTCGTCGAGCACCAGACAGGCATGTTTGTATCAATTTTGTTATCCTTGTTGTGTCCTTAGTGTGATACTCACCGTATGGAGGTTTCTCTGGTGGTGGATTCAAGGTCAATTTGAGCATAGTTGTTTCAAGCCGGGACGTCGCAACGATAATACTATCTGATGGTTTCGACAGCGACGACAATGTTGACACAAAGTGAGTTCCCCCACGGTCGAAAAGAGAAACGAAGTTGAGTGGGAGCATTACATTCATCTTTGTTGATGATGACCCAATGAACGAAGAACCACACAAATCATCTCGAAATGTATCATTTCGCAACAAGGCCGTATTGAAAGAAACTGCAGTTTTAGGTGTGAAGGTGCTGGAAAATTGTTGCGAGAACTGGGGGAAATTCAATTTGGTATTGAGATGCAAAGCCTCCAATGAATCAGAGAGATGGAATCGAGCAAGGAAAAGAGAAGAGAGGGATGAAGAAAAAGGAAAAGAGAGATAGTGGAGTGTGGGCCCCACATTGCCACATGTCATTTTTTTGTGTGGAGGTAGGAGGGTGTTTGCCACGTTAGGGTGTACACGTATCAGGACTCATAATATATATATATGATTCATTTCATATTGAAGTTAGGAGATAGATAGATATACACATTCTTATATAGTTATAGTTGTAGTTAATACGAAAAGCAAAAAAGAAACAAGAATCACGGGTATACGTTCCCGCCATATTCCAAAATCTGTGTAACTAAACTAAACTAACTAACCAATTCGTCACAATTCATAAACCCTTCAAAAACCTTTCTCTCTCTCTCATCACCTTCCAAGAATCACCACCATCATGTTTCATCACAGTAACTTCATGATCTCTCTAACAACTTTCTCTCTCTACCTTCTTCTCTCTCTCCTCCCAACAACCACCACCTCTCTCCCCACAATCGGCGTCACATACTCCTCCACCACCCGCCAAGACTCACCACCATCATCACCACCTTCACCAGACCGCATCATCACCGCCATGCAAAACCTCAAACTCACTCACCTCCGTCTCGAAGAACCCGACCCATCCATAATCCGTTCTCTCCTCTACACCAACATCTCCATCTTCCTCACTATCCCCAACTACCTCGTCACTCCCATCGCCACTAACCGCTCCGTCGCACGTGCATGGATCTATACTCACGTGCTTCCTTTCTACCCACGCGCCAAAATCACCACCATCTCCGTCGGTAACGCCTTCACCGACGTTTACCCTGAATCCATCAACAACCTCCTTCCCGCCATCTCCAACGTTCACATCTCCCTTCGCGACCTCGGCATTCGTAAAATCTCCGTTTCAACTTCCTTCTCCTTCGTCACCTCCATAACTTCCCCTTTTCCACCTTCCTCCGCCGCGTTTCAAGAAATTCCCGGTGTTAACCTAATCGGTCCGCTTCTCCAATTTCTCTCCGATACTAATTCATCTTTCTTGATCAATCTTTATCCCTACAATCTCTACCGTTTACGTCCTGAGATTCCTCTCGGAATCGCGCTTTTTCAAGAACATCCGTTTAACTTCCGTGACGATTTCACTACCGGAGTTCGTTATAAAAACCTCTTTGATATTATGGTTGATGCTGTGGTTTCAGCAATGGCGCTCGAAGGTTACGAAACGATTCCGGTGATTGTTACGGAAACGGGATGGCCTAGCTCTGGGAGTGAGCTTGATGCGAATTCGGCTTATGCAGAGATTTATCTGAAGGGATTGGTGAAGCATTTGAAGTCCGGTGCCGGAACGCCGTTGTTGAAAGACGGAGTGAAAGGGGTTTATCTGTATGAATTGTTTGATAAGGAAGGTGCTGGAAATGGACGGAATTGGGGGATTTTGTATCCAAATGGTTCGAAGAAGTATGATAAGATTGATTTCTCTTCTGGATGGAAAAGATTGGTGAATGTGGGTTTCATTTTGTTTCTGATTGTTCTTCAGGTTTGTTGCATGGTTATTGTTTGATTAGTTTTTGTGTTTAGTGTTAATGTTGTTTAAGCTTTGGTGTTTAGTGATAATGATTAGTTAATTGGGTTTTAAGATTTGTAATTAGTTTGGTTTATGAAACCAAAAGAAACAGAAAGTTTGTATTGTTCTGTAGAGAAGTATTGTGAATTGTGTTTGAGTTAATGACTCAATGAAGTTTGAATACAGATTCTTTTGTTTGGTGTAACAGGGTCTCTTTTGGAGAAGTTTTCATTATTTTTTTTGCCATGAGAAGTTTTCATTTTTTGAATAATGAATTATTTGAATTTAGATAAAACAAGCTATGAGTTGCATTAAATTTGTGTAAATTAGATGTGTGGTTTTAAATAAATTTTGCAGTCCAATGTGCACAATATAGAATTTTTTTGAGCATGTAGTGAATTAGTGATAACATGGCCTGAAATGTTATCAGAGGCAATATAAAGATTAACAGGGCTAATATTTATTTGTACTGTAACCATAAACTTCTATTTTAATCTTTAGTTGAAGTACAGTTTTAATTAAAATTATTTTACAAAATTGAGATCATTTAAAATCAAATTTACAAGTATGTGTTTGGTTCCGCGTCCGAAACCCTTAGAACTGAGGCAGAAAACCACGTCGGCGTGGAAGCTGCACTTTGTAGCTTGAGGAAAACGCGTGCCATTGTGCCGTGGTGGTGAGCAAACACTCACCCAAACATAGATACAAATTCTTTTTTAATATACAGCAAAAATTATAGTCCAACCAAAAACTCTATAGGATGAAACTAGTATCCAGCATCTATGCTCTCCTTTGAGGCCTCAAACATGTCACATATAGGATCTGGTAACAAAAAATTTCGCATTCCTGCATCTGCAACTGTCAAAATATCCATATGAGTGCTTATGATACTTTTTATTCTGAACCCCTTTGTCTGCATCACATTCCTTTGCCTAGTAAAATATTCATTCGCTTTGGTAGAAACTTCACCTTCTGCTCTGCAAAAACAGAATATATTGGTGGCTTAAAATGTGCTCTCATTCAAATACTTTGTGTATGTTTGGTCCAAAGTTAGAAATATAAACATGTCAAATATACTTTGTGGATAGTTTTATTGAAGCTTTAAAGTATAGCTTTTGTCAAATTGTGAGCCGCACAATCTCGGCGTTAACTTTATAATAATCGAATATAATAATAAATAGAAATAATTAAATGCATATTAATTAGTGACTTTAGTTACTCAATTAATTTTCTTGATGTAATTAAAAAAAAATGTATCTCCGGATATTAGTTATCTTCATTTTTTTTTTATAACAATTTTGCGTAAGATAAATGAAAGGTATTCATCCCGAGAGATTTTATCTAGAATTAATCACGAAAATGTTTTAGCCAATTGAAATTCTTCTTAGCCGGAAATCAATGGAAGTAATGGCTATAATTTAGGAAAGTTACTTGGTAAATATATGGTCGTGAATTTTTCGTGAGACTATCTCTCGCTATAAGTATCAATTCCCATCATTGAAAACAGAAGAAAACAAAAGTAGTGAAAACAAATTTGTAATCAAAAGTAAAAATAGTAAACTAAAGTCTAAACTGAAAATATTTTCTCAAACTAAAGCAAATAAACTTTAGATATCTTTAAAACAGCAATTTGTGATTTCTCTTCAACCATTATCTAGGATATATGTGGAACTTAATACCTCATGTCAATGAAGACCAGCCTCTAAATCCAGCATCAACAAGATGATTGATGGTGGCATTTTGGTGTGTTCCTGACTCTCTTGACAACAATGTTATAGACCAATCACTAGCTTGAAGGTTCTTGTATAATCCTAACATAAGCATGGGCTTTAAATTCTTTGCCTCTATGATACAATTGCTAATGCTGTTATAATGAAAATCCAACACGAAAAAAACCTTGTCAAATATAGTAAATGGGTGAAAATCCTAATCAATTATTTTATTTTATCTTTCTTAAGGCTTCAAAGGGTGTGTCTCTGTATGGATTTGAAATTTAAATTAATAGGGTGTGTTCTTACATGCTTTGAAGTGTTAATCATGTTATAGTTTTTCTTTGCTCTATAAAATATTGTTAAATTTGGATCTCACTCGAAAAAATAAAAAAAATAACTCAAAAGATAGTGCGCTCAGCCTCAGGCACATATAGAAATCCAACCCTGGATAGATATCTACAATGCAAAAAGTAACATGTCTAGTCTACTCGTGTTTTTTTTTTGAACAGCCACCTTTATTAAGCACCCAACCTCATAAGACAGAGGAAGGGGCGAATGTGAAAACAACAAGAAAAGCATTCCCAGCGTACAACAATACAGGGAGCAGTACAAATACTAGTAATAGGGAACTCCCTATACCGGACAAACAAGACAAGATCAGCACCAAAAAGAATACTACAGCTGCATAACAGGAAAAATAAAACAGCAAAAACCAGCAAACAAACCCAACCAACTGCAGGCTCAAAACTGCCGCACAGTTGGGGTGTTTGTACGCCACGCCAATCCGGGCAGCTGCACCCAAAACTCCCTCCTACCTAGCTAGGCACTCCCTAGGATTCCAACACCATTCATAAAACAAAAAGGCACCAAAGTCTACTCATATGTTTTATTGTAGACATAAATTCTTTCATAGGTGTATAATTTCGAAGTATGAACTTAGATCTACAACAATAAAAGCAAGTTTATACTCTTTAATTAATAAGATAACATATATGTGTTATTAAACATTGAAATCATTTTATATCTACAAACATTTTTTTCCATTACGTATATTTACTCAAAGATGCACCTCGTAGTTGTAGTACATGAGATGAAACAATCAAAACAGAATGACATGAACAACTTATCAAATTATGGGAACATTAGCAATATTCCATCTGTTTCAATAAAACATTATCACGTGCCAGAGTCCAAGTTCATAATGGAAGTACAAAATGACTAAAAGTCACTCACATGTGCCAAAATTGTGTATATGGATCAAAAGCTTGAAAGCAAACCTCCAGAAACGCCGCATATCAAGTTTGGCCTATATGAAACAAAGAAATTTTTGTATGAAGAGGTGTGCATGGGTACAGAGAGATTTTTTGAACCTAAAACTGACATATCAACACTATAGGTTAGATTAGTTGGCAAAATTTGATAATGGACAATAGTTAACTAATGGCTGCCCTTTAGAAATTATAGATTAAACTTGTATGTTATTGATGTTTTCAGATATAGAACCATATTGTACACATAAGTCCTGGTACAATTTGCAAATAATATGTGGCTGGCATTGGCACATGTAGTCCACCATCAATTTACATCAATATTTCCTTAAGCTCTCTCTTCCTTTTGGACTGTGACCGTAGTTTATTGGTACTTAAAGAGTAGTGTGATTTGATCTGTGAGTACAAGGATTTCTGCAGGTACCTATATTGACCCCAACGTGATAGGAAAAACCAGTTGAAAGGTTTGGTAAGTATTGGACCAGTGATAGAGGGAAGGAATATCAAACTAGGCCAAGCATAGGTTATTTTCCGAACAACTAGATTCGCTACGCTGGCAAATTTTTCAGACCGAATCTTACCATTTCCCATTATTTTAATTACAAGTCCATCACAATATTGCACCTTATCACTCCTCAGCTTAAACAAGTTCTCTGTGCATTGTAATGCCAATGAAAGCACTGCATTGACTTGCTCAGCTAGTACTTCTGAATTGGGAAATGCACTTGCAAGGTAGGGATCGACAATCTTCTCGATTTTGCGTGTTTCCAGCAATACAGATCTAGCCCAGGTCACTATGTGGGTCTCCTTCGCCTCATCATTCATAGAGGGGACTAATAATTTCTTTCTGGTTATCAGCTCAAGCAAAACAACTCCATAGCTATATACATCAGACTTTCTTACAGGCACTATATCATAAGCATTTTCTGTCACAGATGACAAGGCAAACAAGTTAGAGAAATACTATCTTGCAAAACTCTACCTCTGATCTGTGTTGTAAAACAAACTCATCACCACATCCTAGAAATCAAACTATTATCGGCAATGAAAGGGTGATGAAATTTAACAGTAATTATGAATGGATAGTAAATTACCGGGTGCAATATAGCCAGGGGTACCAACAAGGCACGATGAAAGCATTTTCCTGGTTTCAGAATGACTATAAGAATCCTCAAACAACATTCTGTGTAGGACAGTGCCAAAATCAGCTATAATAGGCTCCAAATTGTCATTAACAAGTATGTTCTTTGGTTTGATGTCTCGGTGCACTATTGGTGGCACACAATCATAATGCAGATAAGGTAGTCCTTGAGCAATTCCAACAACTAAATTAAACCAAACATTCCACGTTAAGGGTGGTAGGGGTTTCTTTTCATGCAAAATACTGTAAAGGCTTCCATCGTCAATGAAATCGTATATGACAAAACCATAGTTATTTCCAATCAAGTGGTTACGATATTTGATTAAATTTCGATGCTTAATCATTCTAAGAACTTCAATTTCGCCGCACATGATACTTAGCCACTTTTGCTTGTTCCATCCAAATTGAACCTTCTTTATAGCACAAACACATCGATAAACTATGGCTTTGTATACAATACCATGTGCTCCTCTGCCAATAATATATTGATCATTTAGGTTCTCTGTAGCCTCCAACACTCGATCATGAAGGTCAGGCAGCTTCCTTTCCGTATGGGACTGTTGCTTAGGATCAGAGCCCTTTTTCAATTCATTTATTTGGAGATATGTTAAAATTATTATCACCACCACACCAGAAACAAATATTGAAGGTCCAAGTTCTATCATCACAATTTGAACATTACCGATACCTTTGTGATCAGCTGGTTTGTAGACACATGGATTTATAAAACTAGTTTTAAAGCAATTCAAACATCTAACACATAGGAGAGGATTACCCATGAATGACGACGGTGATGAATTTAATAACCTCATTAGACGTGTTGGTACAGAACCAATGAGAAGATTGAAAGAAATGTTGATCTCAATTAATGAAATAAGACCTTCAAGAGCATCTATGCTTCCTGTCAAATTGTTCAGGGATATATCCAAACTTTGCAGCAGTCCTAGCATCCCAATTTCTGAAGGAATACCACCTGTCAATCCATTAGCACTCAGATTCAATCCATAAAACAGATCATGCAATGTTCCCATCAATCAAGGAAGTTTTCCTCGCAACAAATTTCCACCAAGTTGTAACTTGCGAAGGTTGCTAAATTCTGCCAAAAACCCTGGGATACCCCCTGTGAAATGATTCTCTCTCAAGACCAATGTGGTTATGTCTCTCCAACTTCGTAAACTTGATGGGAATGATCCATTTACGAAATTGAATCCCACATCAAAATGGTCCATGTTAGTACAATTTGACAAGTCAAGAGGCAATGGGCCTTCCAAGTTATTGTGAGAAAGATCCAAAATCACAAGATTCACAAGGTTTCCCAGCTCTAATGGTATGTGCCCTGCAAATTTGTTGCTTGACAAATTAACGTACATGGTAATTTACCAAACTTGATGGTATCGGTCCACCGATACTGTTCTTGCTCATGTCCATGTATTTCAGGTTCATATTACTTTCAAAGTCGGGAAGAGACCCGGTGAAATTATTTTCATTGAGAAACAATCTCTTCAGAGTTTCACATCTTCCTATATCAGAAGGAATGCCACCTTGAAGTTGATTGATTCCCATGTTGAGCTCTAACAAATGCTTTCCAAAGCAAAGATTTGGCGGGATATTACCTCGAAACTTGTTATTCATACAGTCCAACTTCACTAAGGTGCTGTTGATTCCCAAGCTTTGAGGAATGACTTCTGAGAACTGATTGTCAAACACTGAAATATTTTTTAGATACTTGAGGTTCGTCATTTCGAAAGGTAGTTCCACAGAGAGGCTGTTGTTGTGAACCAAGATATGCAAGGCTTGAAATTTTCCAAATACTGACCGGAATTTTTCCTCTCAGACGGTTGAAAGACAATTCAAGGTTCTCTAGTTTACTGCAATTATCAAAAGATGAAGGAACGGTCCCTGAAAACATATTACCATATAGATACAATCTCAATAGATGAGTTAAGCTTCCAATATTGGTTGGAATATTTCCACTAAGAAGGTTACTGTGCAAGCTCACTTCTTCAAGGGAAGGAATTTCAAACAAAGAGTTTGGAAGACAATCTCACAAACTTTAAATTTCGTAGTTTTTTCAAACTATACGGTATGTTTCCACTAAATCTATTCTCAGAAAGGTCTAATTTCTCTAGCAAACCACAGTTGCTTAACTCCGAAGGCACCTTTCCTGAGAAACCATTACCAAACAACAAAAGGTTCTTCAAATGATAAAGGTTTCCAATTTCTGGTCCAAGTTGACTAAAAATCTCATGACTAGTAAGGTTAAGTGAAATCAAATTCTGCTTATGGTCGCATTGAACACCAAACCATGAACATGGATAGGAATCAGAAGCCTTCCAGCTAGAGTTGATGAGAGGAGGAACAAAGGTCCAGTGTGTCAAGAGTGACAACAAAGTCAACCCATCAGAGTTAAGAGTAAAACCACCATGCAAGAAGGAAATAATCATCAACAATAGTGTAATAATTTTATTGCTACAGCTAGTTCTATCCATTTAGAGAAGGTTGCAACTCAAAACAAAATAAGAAGCACTTAGTTACCTTGTCACGTTTCAGGGAAAGATTTTGGAGCTGGTGAATGAGATTGTTTTGTTCTTTGAGTTGAGGTGTCCAATGTTATAGTTTTCTGTTTCTGTGTGGGCATTTGTTTCTCCTTTTGATTATTAAAACAAAGTTGTTGGAAATTCCACCTTCATTGTGGTCCACCCTTAGCCACCTAATTGTGGCATTTGGTTTGTTTTATTGCACCCTCCAACACCTTCATTGTGTTGGGTTTGAAGAGGTGGATTTAGTCTCGCATTGTTTTGCAAAGAGTGGCATTGTGTGGAGAAAGTTGAGAATTTCGTAGCGTTAAGAATTTTCTTTACTGTAGGCGTTTATCTTTGTAGCCTCAAAAACCCAAATTTAAATTCCCTTGATTGTAAATGACTATTAATGCCACTTTTTATACGGAAGTAAACTTAATGCATTCCATTAATAATAACCGTCTCAATACAATGTGGAAAATAATAAAAACTTTGGCGATTAGCAAAAAAGCTTGATGCCCAAGCTAACTCATGAACCACTCGATTAGCTTGTCTCTTAACGAAATTGGCCCCGCAGTTGTGATTCAGATTTAGTAGTTCTCTACACTTCTCACTAATTCTCCATATTTTGTCATGCATGTGTTCTTGGATTTCAAATTTTGGATTACTTGCAGACAATCCATTTCAATATCCACATATGCAAATTGAAAGTTATGCAACCATTTAAGTTTAAATACAAACATTAGGAAAAATTGCAAATATTAATTACATTATTTGAAGTACACTTTTAACTAAAAATTATTTTACAAAATTGAGATCATTTAAAATCAAATTTACAAAGTATGAGTTTGGTTCCGCGTCCAAAACCTTTAGAACTGGCGGAAGAACACCACATTGACGTGGAAGCTACACTTTGTAGCTTAGAAAATCACCGTAAAAAGGTATGTCACTGTCCCATGGCGGTGGCAAAACGCTCACCCAAACATACGCAAACACACCTCTTTCGTAATATACAAAAAATATTTATCGAACCAAAAACTCTAGGATAAAACCTAATATATATCCAGCACCTATGCTCTCCTCTGAGGCTCAAACATGTCACATATAGGGTCTGGTAGCAAAAACTTTCGCATTCCGGTATCTGCATCTGTAACAGTCAAAATATCAACATGACTGCTTATGATACTTTTTATCCTGAAACCCTTTTTCTGTATCACATTCTTTTGTCTAGAAAAATATTCATTTGCTTTGGTAGAACCTTCATCTACTGTTCTGCAAAATAGAACATATTGGTGCTTAAAATGTGGTTCTCACATACTTTGTGTATGTTTGGTACAAAGTGTAGCAATATACTAGTAAACATGTCACATATACTTTGTGGATGAACAATGAGTTTGGCAAAATCACGGTGGTTCAATGTGATTTTGACAATCACACCGTCAATCCAAACATGTACTTTGTAATCGAATATAATCTTAACTAAAAATAATTAAATTCATAGTAATTAATAATTAAATAAACAATAAAGCAAAGACACCTTAGATATCTATAAAACAACATTTGTGGTTTTTCTCCAACCATTATCTAGGATATATGGGTGGAACATAATACCTCATCATCAATGAAGACCAGCCTCTAAATCCAGCATCAACTAGATTCTTGATGGTGACATTTTGGTGGGTTCCTGACTCTCTTGATAACAAAATTATAGACCAACCACTAGCTTGAAGGTTCTTGTATATTCTTAACATAAGCACGCGCTTTAAATTCTTTGCGTCGATAATACAATTGCTAATGCTGTTACAATGAAAATCCAACACCAAAAGAAAACCTTGTCATGTTACTGCTAACAAAATGTGCAGATTAGTATACTAATCTGGATTAGCTACATAAAAAATGTACAATAATTACATTTGAGCTGCTATAGCATGAATGAAAATTAGTAAACTAATGCAAGTTGTAGTAAAAAATTATTAAGACACAAACATTCCAGCTGTCCTAGATCTTAGCATTTATCTATACTTAACATTATCTAGAATTAAGCTTGTACATAATGGATAGAGGATCTGCTAATACAATAAACAAAGTTCATGAAGATTCAGATTACAAGTCTTCAAATTTTTTCTATATGAAATTACATTTTCAAAGTAGTGAAATGTGATATCATAAATAACACAAGAAAGTAGAATTTTCTTTACTAATATTGTAAAACGGGGATCCGAATTACTCGCAGTCAAGAATCTATACGGTTAGACAAATCGAACATTAATATGGATTTTGAGTACAGAAAATAAATTAAATATCAAACACAAATTTAAAACTATACATCATGAGCCATCTCGACTAAATGAAATCCAAATCCCAAAAAACTAAACTAATAGAAATAAAATCCAAATCTTAAATGATAAAATTACCTTAGTAACAAATTGGAAGAATGAGGATTCCATTGAAAAAGGCTATCTATGTCTATCAACACCACATCAAAACCATCTTCTGATGGTTTAACACCATTGAAGTAATCCTCAATCACAGATTTGGTTGAATCCAAGTCTCTTGCATATTGACCACCTTTGATATATTGTAAAGACAGGTCTTTACAAATGTTAGGAACATTATGTTCGTCCAAATTATTGAGCTTAGCATGTAGAGAATGAATTTTGCAATAACTATAGTCATCATTTATATTCCTAAGCTCAATAATTCCAGCATTGCTGTTTTGACATGATTGTAGCATCATTGCCATTGAAACTAGCAGAGTGACTAATAAAAGTCCAAGAGCAGCAAATCCAGCAATGAAGATTGTTGCAGAAAATGATGTGATGTAGAAACCTGATTCAAGCACAAAACTACTCCCCATCTCTGTGAACAAGAAAAAAACAAGACCAAAAATACTAATCAAAATTAGACTTTAATAACAATTAATTTCTGTTTGCTCGAATCGTGTGATTAAGAACGAGTACATAGTTAATTTAGACCTTAAAACTATAGGGCAGGCTCCAAAATGACTTTTGCATATGAAAATTCTCGATTATACTAGTCTTTTTTTTAGATCAGTTAGTTGGCTATATCGACTGATCCAAAATGACTAGTATGATCGAAAAATTTCAATTTCATTGATTTAGACGATGGAGTTCCTCGTCCCCTACAATTTCAAAGACTAAAACGATGAATCGTTAATGAGCAGAATCTACCATATAGGTGATAATAATTGTTGATCATACCAGAACCAGCTGAGAGACTCCTTGTAGAATACATATGCTCATGGCCATAAGCAGACATAATAACACTCCAAAGCTTAATCTATCTTTAGGATCCAATTCAAATAACACCAAAAACTTGCTTCAAGAAATCCAAGGTGTGTCCTGAAATTTTAGAGAAACTTGGTCATTAATCATAACCTTCAGTTTCATTGAAAAAATATGAACAAAACTCATAAAAGTTTCTAGTCCTAGACAACATTAATTGCACTAAACAAATTTAGGTGGAAGAAAAAGAGTGGACACTGACCCAAATAATGTTGTTTGTTATATTTATGCCAATAAGATTCTAACACAACATGAACAAAACAGCCATGTTGTGAACATGTGTGCAGTTAAGCCGGTGATTTGGGAAGGTAGGGAAAGAGCACCTAGGACAGACATTATTATTATATGATATGATGATGACATAGACAAAGTGAATTATGGATGAAAGATTATGGTCTAAATAGTATAATGTACAGCTAAGCCTTTGAATTTAACGTGCCTTTCCATGATTGGTTAGTGACATATTTAATTCTAGCATACATAGGAAAAAAAATCGGCTATCCTATCTACACTACCATAATTAAATTTTAAAATGTCAATAAATTAAATTCTAAAATCATCTAAATTCTATAACCATTTCTCAACTTATTTGGAATCTTGTAACAAAAAAAAAAACTTATTTAGAATCTTATAATGGGAGAAACACAGTTATGCGGATATTTTGATATCGACGATTAATCTGGGATAGAATAGTTTAGATTACACAAGAACAAAATCAATATAAAACAATCTTGACCGTTCATTTGCGATCGTTTGAGATAAAAAAATTGTGTGACATAATTACTTCGTTAAAACCATAGTCCCTACTATGTCTTTGCCTCAATTGTCAAACTCCAAAACTCTTCTACTTCTATAGTGTTTCTCAAAACAAAATTTTACTGTTCTCTTCCTCTAAGATTATAGTAAGTATTAATTTCTTTTTTGACGATATAGTAATCATTAACTTTATATTTAAAAATACTAATCAGTAATCATTACCCGGAAATGATTAATCTGATATAGATAAGAAATAAAAACAATATTAGTTCCTTAAAAAAAAAAAAATTAGTTACTATCTAGACTCTAGATTGTAGCTCCCACAAGAAATATTATTACACCTAAAGCCACCTGGCAAGGATCCAATGGTGGGGTAAAGCAAGCAGTAGTGACTAGATTCAAGATTCCAAGAGTCCTGTGTAATTTATCTATAAAACACTAAAACGATATCTGACACAACATTGATACGAACACGTAAACGAACATCAGATACGACATTGATATAAACATGTAAATATTGGTTAAAAATTGACAAAGTGAATTAATTAAACAAAATTACATGTGTTGTTGTCGGACATTGGTATGTATCGGACACCGAATTTTTATTAGAAGTGTAGGTATTCTAGAGTACTTGTAATTTATAACAATAATTTATAAATAATGCACAAATAGTCCACACGTCTAGATCCACATGGTGCAATCAGTGGAGTTACCTTCCAAATGCAATCAACATCATTCATTCATTCATAAGTTAACCAAGACGGAACAAGTGCACAATGGAATAAATTCTAATGATCAAGATGTTTGCCAAATCACACATTTTCATTTGGATTTTTCTTAATGAATTTCATGAATTTACCAATAATATTTGTTTTTGTATTTTGGATTTGATTTATTAAAGTAAAAAAATTGATAGCTGGATTTAAAGTTTCAACTAAATCACAATGCCACGGAACTCGTCATTGGTCCAAACATACACTAACACCGCATAAAAGACATGCAAGAGTTATGTAAACTGTTGTAATTGTCTGTAATAAAATGTAAAAATGTCATGAAAATGTGAAAACCTTTTACTTCTAGAAACATGAGAAAATCTTGTATGGACACAATCACAAATAAATATCATTTAGGCACTCTCACATTACATGAACAAAATTTAAGTAAAATATTTAGTCACATCAATTAGCATTATTCAATTTTATTCTCTTTTATATTTTGTTGGTTTTGTGTGTGTGCACAAATATATTTATTTGGGTTTGTATCCAAGCAAGAATACCTCAATATCCCAACACCTATAAAACTAGGCAACATATTGTGAATTTCTTTTTTGTGTGAAAGCATTTGGCAGCACTTAACTCCTAGCCTTCCAATTATTCATCACCACGAGTACCATTCTCCTCCTTGTACTACCATCACATATATGCTATGTTTTGTTAACTATATATATACTTGTCTCATTTATTAAAAAAAATAAATAAAACTGTGTATCTGTCTCACCTTGCCGACCTCCAACAATCTTCCACCTAGTTAAATCATATAAGTGTATTGAACAACCATTTATAAGATAATTTTTTAGACAACTATAAATTTGTAAAGAAAAATAGGTATAGATACAAAAACTAAATCAATATAGAGAAAACAAAAACATAATGTGAGTATGAGAAAGAAAATTGTTATAAACATTGTCACTAAATAATTATACAAATATCATTTTTCTTATATGTAAAGTTTAACTCAATCGACAACACGTATTCGTAGACCGAACACATTAACTCGTATTCAAATCTAAAATTTTATGTAATTTCGTTTTTAAAATATAAAATCGTTTGACTACATTTTACTATTTTTTTTCCTCTAAATATTTTAATAACTTAATCTTAAAAATGCTAATCATTGTCCGGAAATGAAATTAATTAATACTATGAAGTAGATAAGAATAAAATTAAAACTGTATATATGACACGATGTCTTAGATAGGTAGCTCCCACAAGCTTGCGTTGAACATTGAAATTATTATTACACTTTAGAGCCACTTGGCAAGGCTCCAATGGTGGGGTAAAGGAAGTAGGGGCTAGATTCTAGATTCCAAGAGTCCTATGTAATTTTCCTTAAAAAAGAAAACAAAGAGTTGTATTAATGCTAGAAGAATAGTCCATACTCCACAATCCACTTGGTGCAATCAGGCCAAAATGCAATCAACATCATCATAAATCAGTTAATAAAGACATAACAGCTGCAAAATGGAATTTTATTCTGATTAGGATGTTTGCCAAATCCACATTTTCACTTGGATATTTTTGTGAATTTCTTGCATTCACCAATTATCTTTGTTTTTATTTTGGATTTTATTTATTAAAATAAGAAATATGGATGGTTCAAGTTTGTTGAAGGATTTAAATTGCGTGCTCTTCAAGCTACCATTGTAGGGATCTGGATAGTTCTAATATCTTGGAGCAACATTGTATGGATCTCAATTCATGCAATCAAAATAACATGTAGTTACATGTATTAATTGATCTTTATCATTATTAATTTAAGATTCGTTGAGATGAATAATTATGTTGCACGGTTGTTGCATTAAATTTGAATTCAAAGCTCATGGTTAGAGAAATTATTCACTATAAACTTAAGAGACCTTGTCAAACAGATTTCAATAGTTAAGTGAAAACTAAAATTTGGTCGGAAAAACAAACTAATGGTTTCATCCTAATCCATGTGAAATATTGGGCACAATTTTGTGTTATTGGGCAAAATTACAACCTAGCAAAATTGAAATAGAACTGTCCAAGTTACCCAAAATAAATAAAATAATAAAAATGTTGCTTATAAGATGTATTTCCCCTCTAAAAAAAAGATAAGAGATATTTCCAAGATGCTCATATTTTCAAATAGATTTTTAAATTTGCTCTAGATATTACTCCCTCCGTTTCAAAATGAGTATCGTTTTAGGTGTTTACACACATATTAAGAAATGCAATGATTAAAAGAAAGAGAATGGTTATTTTACCAAATTATCCTTATTAACTATTGGTTAGTTTTAAAAGTAATACTTTGGAAGTAGTGTGCAGAGTATTAATTGGTGGATACAATTAAAAAGAAAAAGTTATTATTGCATTGGAAACTGAAAGCGACATTCATTTTGAAACAATTATTTTGGCTAAAGCAACACTCATTTTGAAACGGAGGGAGTACAAGAGTTCACGTCTGCATTAAACATTCTCACAAAGTGTCAGAACAACATAAATGAATCTAAACAAATTGATAATGATTCTTGTACTATAGAATTGCTGTCACAAAAAATGCCTGGAGGACAGCCATGTTGATTCAAAATATGAACCACAAAGATTATTCCCAGTGCTGCAGTTACAACCAAAGAATAACAATAAAAAGGTTCATTCATACTATCTTGATATCATAATATGCTTTAAGAATATTTGTACTTTTATCTTTCTTTCATCTCAAAACACGGTGCCAATCTAATGTAGTGCTCAATAATTGAATAAATTAAAAAAAGTTTATTTAATTACCTTTGACAAAATTGATTCAACATAATAGGCTAGGTTTGATTAATCATGTAAAAATACATTGAACCACAGAAACATGTAAAAATTGAAGGAATTACAGTTCATTTCACATATAATTGAAATTGAAATCCCAAACATATTCATTTGAAAAGAGAAATGAAATTTTCCTAATGCATTTAAAATACCTTAGATATTTGGAAAATAGATTTCAAAATTCTTGTTATTTTGGAGTCAATCCATAGCTGGATGGTTTGAATTATCAGACCTATGCTCTTATTAAGGTCCAACACTTCCGAATTGCAACAAACTCGATAACAATACAATTTACCTATCAGTCAAAACTTAAATCATGAATATCATTCTACATCACTATGGCTTTTCATAATCACCGAATCATGCCCTTTTTCATAAATGAAACAACTTATCTGAAGGTTCGTTTACCGACTGATGATCATAGATGGTGAGTATCAGGTCACAAAATTGCATTGTCATTTGTCAGCAAAGTAGTCTCTCACTAATTAATCAAAATCTCAAGAACTGATTCAAGTTTCAACCATTTTATGAGATTACTCCGTTCAAAATATTATTCACTTCACGTTCTACAGTTCTGGCCAACTCAACAGCTGATCCAACGTAAGTGTGCGGCGTTAAGTTTAAGAGATAGGCCTTTGCATCTTGTGGAATATCTAAGCCTTCGATGAAGTCTCTTATGCTCTCTTTGGTAATTGCTTTTCCTCTTGTTAGCTCCTTTAACTTCTCATAAGGCTCGGGAACACCGTATCTCCGCATAACCTAAATAAAGAATTTGCATACTATATTATTATTGCAGGATTTTGAAAGGTTAATAGCAACAAGCAACAACAAAAGGTAGGGCTGTTAAAAAAACCGTTTAGTTTGTGAACTATCTGTCACAGCTGGGTTCCCTTCGGTTCGGTTATTGTTTTTTTTAGAGTTATAATATTCAATATGGTTCAGTTTTTGGTTTTTCTTCAACTGTTTTAATTATCAGTTAAGAATAGCAATTTCATACAGTTCGGTTCACAAAGAATCAGCTCGGTTCAAGAAACCACGAAACAGGTGCACTTAACCTTTATACCATTTCGGTTCATGACAAACCATTAACAGTTTGGTTTAGTTTTACTTTTACCAAACTAATACAACGATCTGATTTCCTTTGTGAAGTGAACCATGAAAAGTCCTAAATGAAGGCATCAAAGAAAAGCACATTTGAACACATTCCATCCTAAAACATCAGTATCATTGCAAAATTTATATTGAAAACAATAATTGACTCGATTAGTATTTGTAGTTGTGGAAGTATTTAATAAAATTTTAAACTAGATTAAGAGGCCTTTTCCCCCATAATGTGTCATCAGCTAGTAAACTTTTAAGAAAAAAACTCTCCTAATGTTGTTCTACCAAGTAAACAGCCACACATCGTGCACTGAAGCATATCCATGGACTCAAGTCACAAATATATTTAAGGCATTCAATATAATCTAAAAAAGATTAAACTAGATAAAAATGTAAAGACAGAAGAATATAAATACCGTCTGGATTGGTTCAGCAAGCACCTCCCAGCACTGGTCCAGGTCTTCGTTTAAGCGAGCTTCGTTGACCTAAATTGTGAATTGTTAATTATAACATTTACAAGAAAGCTCAATGTGTAAGCGAAAGCTGACTGTTTTTTGTCCAGATTTATAAGCAAACACAAGAAAATTGTACTGTAGTTGTGCAAATAATCAATGACTGCAACACTGTACATACATCCTCCTCATATAAACAGTATATTAACTACAATGAATCTGACAGTTGGGGCAACAAAATGTATAGCAATAATAATAATAATAATAAATATAAACATAACGGTTTATTATCATGAAAAGATAATTATGCACAAACTAAAAAAAAAAGTAGCACAAATCAAATGTTGGATTGCACACCTGAAGCTTCCCAATTCCTTGAAGTGTGCTTTTATATGCAAGAAGAGAGTGACCAAAATTTACACCCATGTTCCTTAAGACAGTTGAATCAGTCAAATCCCTCTGCAAAACAAAAAAGCACAAACTAAAAAGTATTACTTCTAAGCTCCACTTGCTATTGAGAACTTAGAAGGGATCAATGAGATAAATAGGGGAAAACAGAATAGAGGGATTTAATTTGTAATGGGATAGCTTTCGTGTGAAAGGAGCAGTTTAGAAATAAAGAGAAAACACTTGGGAAGAATTATATTTTCCATTTTCTGTTCAATTTCAATAAAATATTCTTTTATGACAATTCGGTCTGAATTTTGTTTGTATCAGCAGTTGACACAATTAGACTATCACCTACTCTAAATTATGATAAAAGGTCCATACACTAGGATAGCTTAGGTTACTCTTTCACGCACGCACACACACATTATTAAACAAAACTATACTAACCACTTTCAGAAGATGTAATTGTAAAAGGATTTCATTTACATACAATGTCAGAGTTAAGATTTTTTACACGAAAAATCAACCATGATAGTCAGATCAATAAAAATATTTGATTTTAATCATAACTACTTCTAAAGTCATACAGTGTATCAAAATTAAACTCATTGTAAAATCTTCTCAGTGTTATAGTTTAGAATAATGCCAACACATAATGATCGGAATAAAACAAAGAACATTAAAATCAAATCAAACTAAAGTAAGTCTTGCCTGCCAACGTGAAATCGGCAACTTCATGCTTAGATGAGAAAAACCTCCATTAGCCACACCTAAGTTGCCTTCGCTGTTCTCAAAATCAATGGGATTCACTTTGTGAGGCATAGTTGAAGACCCGATCTCCCCAGCCTTAGTGGTCTGCAAAAAAACCAGTTATGAAAAATGAAAACGATTGTTGTTTTGCTAAAAAGTAGGGTGCGACACTCTGGTCATAGATAATGTATTAGAAAACTCACCTGCTTAAAGTAGCCCAAAGATATATAGCCCCATACGTCTCTGTCAAAGTCGGTTAATATATTGTTGAATTGGATGAATGAATGAAAAATCTTTGCCATGTAGTCATGGGTTTCAATCTGTTAACCAAGGGAAGTAATATAATCAGAAGGAATCATGAAATTACCATCTTGTGAACAAATCGGTATGTATGATTAAATGATTCTGATCTCCTAGTGCTAACTTCAATTTTATACGCACTCAAGATATAACTATATATGTGTAAAACTGTGTTAAACCAGAATAGAGCAAAAGGAAATAAAAATAAGAAAAATTTGATAACACACCTGAGCAACATAAGGATTAAAACCTAATCCAAGAGACTGTACAAACTCTTGTGCAATGCAAGACCAGTTAACATCAGGATATGCAGCAAGATGTGCATTGTAATTTCCAACTGCACCGGCAAATTTCCCCAAAATCTCAACCTGAGATAGTTCCTTCCTTTCTCTGCTTAGCCTCACAGCAAATATTGCTATTTCCTTCCCCAAAGTTGTTGGTGAAGCTGGCTGAAGAATATCACAGGAAAATCACCAAGTTCAACCAAGACGGTTTAAGAATGAAAATCTGGCAACTAATAAAATTGAAGAATAATAATACTAACGAACTGAAATAATTGCTGAGTCAGCATTATTTGCAATATCTCAATATTACAATCTACAATGGTACATTTATTCTTAAATAATCAAGTAATAATGAACGAATCAGCTTACCTGGCCATGAGTGCGAGAAAGCATAGGAACATCGGCATTGTCTTTGGCCATTGTACACAAAGCTTTGATTATTTTATCCATGACAGGAAATATAACAGTATTCATCGCTTCTTTCAGCATCAAAGCATGGGCAAGGTTATTTATATCCTCAGATGTGCAAGCAAAGTGGAAAAACTCAAGCACCTGTTGAAAAATATTTGTTTAAAAATTACACAATGCCATCAAGGGTCTGTTTGAATTAGTTATTTGAGCTTATCTACTGATATAAGAACTTGTGATAGCTTATGGGAACATCTGATCACATGTACATAAGCTGTTTTCAGCTTATTTTCACAAGTTCTCCATGATAGTTTATGGAAACATTGCATCAATAAGCGCTTATATGATAAGCGTTTCATTAAATTGTTAATCAAACAGACCCAAAACTCAAACAGAAAGTAATGTACAATGACAAAGCACAAAAAAATAACATAAAGTGAATCGCAACCTTGGCAATTTCAGCATTTGATTGGCACTTCTGTTTCAAGAAATACTCCACAGCTTTAACATCATGATTCGTAATCCTCTCAAATTTTTTAATCTCCTTAACATCATCTTCACCAAAGTCATCAATCAAACCTTGTAAGAAAGACTTAGCATCTTCACTAAAAGCAGGAACCTCAGTAACTTCACTAATTTCAGCAAGCTTCAGCAACCATTTAATCTATAACAACATAAACACAAACATAACATTAGAAAAACAATAAAAAAAAAATAGTTCTTTAAACAAACGGGTATCCAAAATCTGTTGAATATGGCACATATATAGACACGGAAATATGACAAGGGGTGGGGGAGCTGAGCTGGCAAAGGTTCCGTATCCCACGGTACGTTTCAGGGATATTATTCTAGTCTGGACTGTAATACTGTATGTATGGCTTGTAACATTGTAAACCCTAATCCACTGTATGTATGGCTTGTAACATTGTAAACCCTAATCCACTCAAGTAATATTCAGAACTATAGCTACTCTATAGTCACAAAGGTAGGCACAATTGACCGAATTGTGTGAACAAACGATCATGTTCCATTGCTTGCGATTTACATTATCTTTAATCTTCCGTTAACAAGAAAAATAAATAATGGGGTACCTCAACAATGACCCTATACTAGTAATTGAGTCCATATAAACACAAACATAACATTAGAAGCACAATAAAAAAGAGCTCTTTAAGCAAAAGGATAGTGAAAAAAATCAAAGAACAAACAATGGGGTACCTCAACAATGACCCTATAGTAATGCACTCCATCTATGAACACAAACATAACATTATACAGTTCTTTAAGCTCTTAAGCATAAGGGTATCAAAAAATTAGGAAAAAACTATAGGGTACCTCCGCAATGACCCTATAGAAATTGAGTTCGTGTATAAACCATAAACATAACAATAAAAAAGGGTACTTTAAGCAAAAGGGCCATCAAAAAATGAGAAAATAAGAAAAGGGTGTACCTCAACAATGACCCTAAAGTAATTGAGACCATATTCACTCATGAAAGGAGCTAATTCTTGAACTTTTTGACGATAACGGCCGTCTAACGGAGATAAAGCTGTTAAAGTAGAGAGTTCAAAGTCGCCGGAATGAGCTCGGAACATGTTGGTATTGGTGGTGGCGATAAGGGATTTGGAGGTGAAGTGAGAGGGAAAAGAGAAGGAAAGATGAGAAGAAGGAAAAGGGTGTGTTGGATTTTGAGGGATGAGGGCATTGAAGGTTCGAATTTGGGTGGTGTGTGAGAGTGCCATGAGTGAGCTTTTGAAGTTCGGAACAAATGCTTCAAACTATGGCTTCTTCCTCTTTTGCTCCGGTCATTCATACAGTGTCAAACCTAACCAAAGTTGTAGAAACCGGACCGGATCGGCTGGACCGGGAACCGCGCTCCAATCCGGTTCGGATGGCTAAAAAACCGCTGATACAATAAACCGGAAAACCGTCAAAACCGGAAAACCGGCGGTTCAGGCGGTTCTATGGGTCTGACCGTGTTTTTTCCTTGTTATTTGAAAAAAGGATTGAAATCATGTCGAATAGTTGTCAATCTGTACAGACTTTAGTTTTCCATGATTTATCAATTACTCCTCATTTGTTCTCAACAAGAGAAGGAAAACCAGACCTATTGGTTTCTATGGACAGAGATTGAGAGAGAAAAACAAGGAAGGAAAAGCAAATTATTCTGTTTATGTTTCCATGAGAGTATTATTGAAGGTACAATAGAAGTAAAAAAATAGGAGAAGAAGAAAGATTAACGCAAGAGAGAGATGCAAAGCTATCTGGATTGGGCTTGTAAAAGAAGCCCATGTTGATTTTTTTTTTGTTGTTATTATCATAAATTACTATTAGTAGTACTAGCTAAAAAACATAGAAATACGTATTTTTGAAAGAAAGAAAATAGACTAATGTGTGCAAATTCAACATAGCGCCACTTAATTTTTTATTTTTGGATTACTTACTATATTATTATATATTTTTTTGAAATTATATAATAAAATAAACATTAATTTTTAAATCCGGTTGAACCTCGGTCTAACCCCGTTTGAACCTTGAAACCCTGAAGCCATACCTACACCGGTTTAATGTCCGGTCCGGTTTTGATTACTTTGGTAGTAACTATCGTTTGAGTATGAATATTGTGTTTGTTACAAATATAGTTTTACACTTTTTTTTATCAAATGATAAAGACAAAAAATTGGACATTTGTGTTTGTTACATTTTAATTTTAATATTTAAATTTATTCTTATCTATTTGTTAGATGTGTTATTTGTATTGAAAATTGAGAACATTTTTAGAAAGAGAAAAAGTCAACCCAAAAGAGCCGGAAATGGTTGTTTTCTTTATATATAGTATAGATATAAAACTCCTCCTTTGGGCGAACTCAAACTTTGTAGAGGAATGTTAGCAACACTCACTTTTCAACACTCTCTCTAACACTCACTGTTTTATCGGATGAAATCAATGTATGTCCCACCACTTTGTGTAGGTTCAATTTTTAAAGTGTAGACCAAGAATGATTTAAATCAATAATAGAGTGAGTATTAGAGAGAATATTCAAAAGAGAGTGTTGCTAACATTACTCAAAATTGTATTGGGTTTAGGGTTTTGGAGTGTTTATATTAATTCTTCAAATTCAATTTATGTTGATATAATATTCTTAAAATTAAAAATATAGTAATCATAAACATTAATTATCATTCTCTAAATAGTTCCTCTTTCAAAAAATGCAAAAGATTTTACCATTTTGCCTAGTATTTTCAATTGTCCAAAGTCTTCTCTTCCCATCCCCTCCAAACTCCCAAACAAAGTCCTAGTAATGATGATTGTAATTGTCAATTGTGTTCTTAGAGTTGCCGTCACTTTCTATTGAGCATATAATGAGGATGGAACATCTGATACGACATATGGTAGTGCCTCAAGAAGAACCTGGATTCTTGGATCCTACATGCGGTTCTTAGTTCATTGTTTTGAGGGAGTGTGAGTGTGTGACTCAAATGTGCGTTTTTCCCGCTTCTTTTTCTTGTCTTTGTGTTACCAAACAGAGCTTTTTTTGTCAAATGAGCTTATAAGCTAAGAGCTAAAAGCTCTTTTTTTGGGTTTACCAAACAGAGCCTAGTCATTTTTTGGCTCTGATATTGATTGTCTCCATGGTACTGAGTGGGACGTGCAATGACAAACCACGAGTATAAATAAGAATTTTGGTGAGTCATCTACCTCTAATTTGGGCAGGAACACGATGCGGAGGAATGTGAGTTGATCGGTGGGAGACAACATTCCCCCTTTGATGTTGATAAAGATTGTTGGATTTATGAAGAAATCTTATAGAATTGCTTGCTATATTGTGTTCTTGAATGTTTGCAAAATATATTCTAAAACTCCAAAAATCCACTTCTTTAATTTGATGGACTATTCTTAACAAAGGGTGTATTTATTTACACTAGCAGAAAGACTGACACTAACATCTTATATTGGTTTTCTTAACTAATGCCCCATCATTTCCATTTTATTATTTGGAAAATGACAAAGAAAAATAATTAATTGATAAAGGTTTTTTTTTATAGGATGAGGAATTACAATGAATAACTAATGAAGAGTACAAAGTAAATACATCCTCTAAAACGGTAGTCTAAAAGAAGCCGTAAGAAATGAGGTGTATGCAGCTCTAACCATGATTGTCAGACTCGTGAGTAGACTCGTAAACTCGTACGAGTCTAGAAGGCAAAAAGGAGTGAAAACACATATAGAATCACTTTTTGTAGTAGATTCGTACAAATTTGTGAGTATATGACGATTTTATGAGTATATGGGTAAACTCAAACTAAGCAAAATTTGAAAAAGAAAAAAAACCTAAAATCCCCTTTTCTTTTTCATTTTCACTCCAAATATAGAAACGAAAACACTCAAACGAAAGAATTAAGGTCAAATTCGCATTCATTGACGTCCTTTTTTTCTCCCTTCATCAACGATGTTCTCATGTTGTGAGTCGCAATGTTGTGGAAGCTGATGTTGGTAATAAGGATGTGGAAAGTGGTGGTGAACACAATGTTGATTTAGGTGGAGCTTAAATATTATTTTGAAGTGATTAGTGTGTGTGTCGTTTACATATTTTTTAAAATCAATTTCAATTTTCCATACACTCATACGAGTCTACGAACTCCTTTTTAGTTTATGTAGACTCGCAAGACTAACAACCTGGATCTTACCGAACAAGTCCTATTCACCTCATAAAAACAAACCTTACAACAATGAAGAACAAAATTCAAAAACTCCACAAATTCAAAAACTCATACTACTCCGCAATTAAATATAAACAAAATGGATAGTTGAAAAGTTGATGTGTGTGGACTGAATTTTAAACCATATACACCAATTTTTAAACTATCATTTTTGCTTATATTTCAATCTGGAGGGAGTATTCAATAATTAACGAACAAGTTTGAGATTTAGGGTTGAGAAACAAGTTTTAGATTGTTGACTACACTTTTCTCTAAATGGAAAGTTAATCTCTATTGATAGTTGTGAATCTGGCCACTAGGATATCAATTTTCACGAACACCAAACAAAGATATGTCACGAGAATCATGTTGTAATGAGCGAAAGGAATTGGTCGATATAGTTAAGTGATTCAACATTTTTCTTACACAAAATCTTTTAAGACGGTTGGTGAGGAATCTTTTGAATCGATCCACTGGTTTAAAATTTAATTAGATCTTGTGCCTACTCATTCTCACATTTTCACTCCTCACATTTGGGTTTTTAAGTTGATTATTTAATTATAACAATTGATTATCGATAATCTGTTTAAAAAAATAAATCCAACATGATCAAGATATGTATGTAGTGAACAAGATAACTACATCAATTGCAAACAATAATATATAATAATATATTATAATTTTTTAACCAGTCTTATTCATACAATTACTACATAGGTTATGAACTTTTCTCGAATACAAACATGACTGGTAATATAACAACAGAAATATTGCAAGCTTTTAGGGATTTGTATCACTAGATAGAGGGTGGCAACATGGGGGCTTAGGGCAATGGATTGGTTGGCATTCTACACCAGGATGTGGACAACAAGGTGGTATACCTTGTACATTGCCAATGAGAGCACATGCAATAGCAACAACTAAAAACACAAGCTTCAAGAAAATCTTCAAAAGAGATTCCATTATAAATAAAAAAATTAGCTTGCAACGAAAATTAAAGTTGAAATCTAATATTGAGTGTGGTATGTTAAAAAAATGTATATTTATTTATAGGCAAATTGAAAATCTTCTAAAATATCATAATTAGAAATATTTAAAGGTTAATAATGTACAAACCTTAATTATTTTTAATGATGTTGAATATATATTTTTCATATGTTGAATAACTTTTTTTTTGAAGGATATGTTGACTAACTTTTATGCCTTCATATTTTTTTAGGTAATAAATTTAACCATATTCATTAATTTTCCTAACATATTTATCTATGAATACGAGTATAATATTACAAATTTTCCTAACATATTTATCTATGAATACGAGTATAATATTACAAATATTAAACTTATAAAATATAATATTTCAAGTATTTTTAAAGGATTCCTTCCTTAAAACAAGTATTTTTAAAGGATCGTAGCCTTATAAAATATTTTTTTTTGGTCTAGTAGCCTAGTGGCTGGAGCTCACACGTGGCTGGAGCTCACACAATTAAAATTAAATGTGAAGAAGTGGGGTGTCCGGGGTTCGAACCCCGACCCCTACATAAATTATGCAATGTTCCTACCAACTGAGCTAAGCTCACGGGACTACCATATAAAATATATTTATCACACTTATTTAATATTTATTTTAAATATTGAAAAATTAAAATTTAGCTACTTTTACAAAAAAAAAAAAATTAGTGTTTCTGGGACCATGACTGTTATTTTTACAAAAAAAAATAAAATTTAGTGTTTCTGGGACGATGACCGTTATATATATTTTTTTTATAGATTTGTCTATATATATGTCCCCCAAATTCGTACAAAAAATGCTTGAGATATTATATTTTAAAAATATAAATTTAATAGTTGTAAATTGTAATACTATACCCATATTCAAATATAAATATGCACACAAAATTATTGAGAATGGTGCGGAATTATTGCCTATAGGAAAATAATAAGGTATAATAAGTTGGTCAACAAATAAAAAGTAATAATTTCATTAAAACAATTAAGGTTTGCACATATTAAGTTTTAAATATTTAATATTAAGATATTTTAGAATATTATCTCTTTGCCTAAAGAAATAGATATTTTTTTAGCATGCCACTCAATATTAGATTGTAACTTAATTTAAATTTAAATGAATAGACGAGAATAATATGCACGTGGGTCATTCCAAGTAAAAAAATTGACCTAAAACCACCATTTTCCGTGAATGAAGAAAATGAAAAAAGGTAAAATGAAAATCGTAGAGTTTATCTCTTTAAAAAAAGGTCAAACTGTCAAGGAAGCTAAAAATATAAGTTTTTACATTAGAAACAACATTTTAAAACTTTTTTTTTACAAAGCATTTTAAAACTTTTATTAAATTGAATTTAGCATGTTTTAACATGTTATTTCTATACTTAGATGGAAACTAACGAAACCCTAATGAGTGCAATGAGTGGCGATTTTGTTTTCTCTGCTCATGGTAACCGCAACCTGCTACAAACCAAACAGCCACCAGACCCCAATCGATCCCCACCACCAAAGCCGTCGTTCCGTGACAAGTTACTAGGATCATCCCAAGAAATACCTGTCCGAGAAAAAGAGGACATGATTCAGGCCAACCTCGTCCGTATTGAACTCGAAGATGGAAACCGGCTTCTCCCCAAAATTCATCTTGACCCAAAAGTGTTTCAAGAACTCTGCACACCATGGAAGGACGCCCTTGTCGTCAAACTATTGGGAAGAAATATTGGCTACACTACTATGAGAGACCGTCTCCAAAAAATATGGAAACTCCAAGGAGGGTTTGAAATCATGGACAATGACAACGGTTTCTATATGGTTAGATTTGATCAAGCTGCAGATAAGGAAAAAGTCGTTACCGGTGGACCCTGGTTGATCTTCGATCACTGTCTCGCAGTCTCCCACTGGTCTCCAGAGTTTGCTTCTCCAGATGCTAAAGTAGATCGTACCGTGGTTTGGGTACGTTTTCCGGGTCTCAATCTAGTTTATTATGACGAGAGCTTCCTGTTAGCTATGGCTTCAGCCATTGGTCGTCCAATAAAAGTCGACACAAACACCCTGAAGGTTGAAAGAGGAAAGTTTGCAAGAGTCTGTGTAGAAGTCGATCTTACTGTGCCAGTGGTTGGAAAAATTTGGGTGAACGGCCACTGGTACAAGGTGCAATATGAAGGGTTACACTTAATCTGCACCAACTGCGGTTGTTATGGCCATTTGGGAAGGAATTGCACCACCACTCCAGTCATAAACGAAGCAACCACAATGCCTCCCCATCACACAGCCGTCGCTAGTCATCATGGAGAGAATCACCAACAGGATCAGCTCCACGCCATTCCCACTCAACTGCAATCAATTCCGACTTCTCAAAACGGTAATGATTTAATTGCCTCTCCTAATAATTTGTCACCTGATAATGGGAAAGTAATTAGCTTTCAAGAAGGAAATAAAGAGCTTCATGGTGACTGGCTTCTTGTCAATAGAAGAAAGAAACCAACAACCAAACCTGCCACAAACTCTACCAAAACCGCTTCTACCAAGAATAACCGCTTTAGTGCCTTGTCTAACATGCCTTCAAAAGTCAACCCAGGACCATCAAATGTCAACTTTCCCCCACGTCCAAAATTCCATGATACAGCACGTGCAAATAAAAGTCACACTGAACCTAAAAGACGGCGCCAGGAAGAAAATAATAGTAACCAAACCATTGAATACTCATTTGATACCCCTATCCTTGTCCCCACTCAAACAACTAAGCCTGCTCCAAAAGTTCAAGTGGCCAATACCCACCCAATCACGCAACCTCCAAACATGCAGCTAGAAAAGACCATCACCATATCCAACAATCACACAAATACCACTTTGAAGACTAGCACAAGCCAACAACATGAAACCACCAGTATCCCTTCCAACTTTTCTCCTACCAACACCACTGTTGTCAACAATGAAAGCATGCAGTTTATACCAAATAATATTGATGCGCAAGTGGAAACCAGTGAAGAGAACCATGACTCCAGAGAGGAGGACATGGTCACTTAGCCTCTCTCTTTGGCAAGCTCTCAATCTTTTGGTTTTTGTTATGGAAGCTCTTTTAGATACTTCAATCCTCTCTTGGAATATCCGAGGGGCTCTCAATAGCAACGCCAGAAGAAATTTGAAAGATTTGATTAGAAAGCATAGACCTACCTTCATGGCTATCCTTGAAACTCATGTTCCTTTTGCAAGACTTTCCAACTTTTGGTCTAATAATGGTTACACCCCTGTTCATATTATTGAAGCCAATGGTCATTCTGGAGGCATCTGGCTTCTCAAAGACTCTGTTACTACTACCACCTCAACTATCCTTGACTCCAACAATTACTCCATAACCTTCTCTATCAGCCGAGGGAATGCCATCACCACCTGCACTTGTGTCTATGCCAGCCCTAACCCTATCCATCGCCCTAACCTTTGGAACTACCTTACTAACATCAGCCAAACCATTGATGTTCCTTGGATGCTTATCGGTGATTTTAATGAAACTCTTCTCCCTGGTGATCAAAGAGGCGGCATTTTTCACCATGGCAGAGCTGCTCTTTTATCTAGCTTCATGAGTAACTGCAACCTTCTCGATCTTACAACAACTGGTGGTCGCTTCACTTGGCACCGCAACAACAACGGCATCCGCATTATTTCCAAAAAACTCGATAGAGGCCTTGCTAATGTTGATTGGTGTGTTTCCTTCCCTGAAGCCTTTGTTGAGGTTCTTTGCAGACTCCACTCTGATCACAACCCCCTTCTTCTTCGTTTTGGTGGCCTTCCTCTAGCCAGAGGACAAAGGCCTTTTCGTTTTGAAGCAGCTTGGATTGTTCATAAAGACTATGCTGACTTGGTTAGAAGCTCTTGGAACTCCCAAAACCACAACACAATTGCGGCCTTGGCCAAGGTCAAAGAAAACTCCATCACTTTCAATCATGAAGTCTTCGGAAACATTTTTAAAAGGAAAAACATGTTGAAAGTAGACTCAAGGGCGTCCAGAATTATTTGGAAAGAGTTGACTCTCTATGGCACACTCACCTTGAAAAAGAATTGCAACAAGAGTACAACCATATTCTTTTTCAAGAGGAGATGCTGTGGTATCAAAAGTCTAGGGAGCAATGGGTCAAATTTGGAGACAAGAATAGCTCCTTTTTTCACGCTCAAACCATTATTAGAAGAAGGAGAAATAGAGTCCATAGGCTCCAACTTCCAAATGGCATATGGACATCTGATAGCTCTATTCTACAAGAAGAAGCTCAAAATTACTTCAAAAATCTTTTTTGTGGAAACCAACACCAACACAACCGAACATTTCAAGAAGGTGACCACCCAACCATTGATGACATTGGCAAAAATTCCCTCACCAAACCCATCACAAAAAGTGAAGTGTTCGCTGCCCTTAACTCTATGAAGCCTTACAAAGCACCCGGACCAGATGGCTTCCACTGCATCTTCTTCAAGCAATACTGGCACATTGTAGGGGATGACATCTTCCACATGGTCCATTCAGCCTTTCACACAGGTCACTTTGATCCAGAGATTTCAAGCACCCTCATTGCACTCATTCCTAAAATTGACTCTCCCAACACTTACAAAGACTTTAGACCTATCAGCCTTTGCAACATAATTTACAAAATTATCACCAAAGTTTTAGTGCACCGTCTTAGGCCTATTCTTAATAATATTATTGGCCCTTATCAAAGCAGCTTTCTGCCTGGTAGGGGAACATCTGACAATTCAATTGTTTTGCAGGAAATTGTCCACTTCATGAGAAGATCAAAAAGGAAGAAGGGTTATGTAGCTTTCAAACTTGACCTGGAGAAAGCTTTTGACAATGTCAACTGGGATTTCCTTAATTCTTGTCTTCATGATTTTGGATTTCCAGACATCACCATCAAGCTCATCATGCATTATGTCTCATCTTCTACCTTCTCTATTCTTTGGAACGGTAACAAAATGCCCTCTTTTAAGCCCTCACATGGCCTCAGACAAGGTGACCCGCTCTCCCCATATCTCTTTATTTTGTGCATGGAAAAGCTCTCCACTGCTATAAATAATGCTGTTCTTCATGGTAATTGGGATCCTATTCACATCTCTAATGGAGGGCCTCAAATATCTCACCTCCTCTTCGCAGATGACGTCCTTCTTTTCACCAAGGCAAAAAATTCTCAACTCCGCTTCATCACTGATTTGTTTGATAGGTTCAGCAGAGCTTCTGGTTTGAAGATTAATATCAGCAAATCTAGAGCTTTCTATTCTACAGGCACACCCCAGGGAAAAATCAATAGCCTCACTTCCATTACTGGTATTCGCAGCACAACCTCTCTTGGCAAGTACCTGGGTTTCCCCATGCTAAACGGCCGCCCCAAGAGAAGTGATTTTAATTTCATCATTGAAAAGATGCACACTAGACTAGCATCTTGGAAGAACCGGCTTCTTAACAGAACAGGTAGACTGACTCTAGCTACTTCTGTCCTATCCTCTATTCCTTCCTACTACATGCAGATTAACTGGCTTCCTCAAAACATATGTGATAGTATTGATCAAACTACTCGCAATTTTATTTGGCGGGGCACTAGTAACAAGGGAATTCATTTGCTGAATTGGAAAAAAATAGCTAGTCCTAAGCGCCTCGGTGGTCTGGGTATTAGAGCAGCCAGAGATGCCAACATTTGTCTCCTTGGTAAGTTAGTTTGGGATATGGTCCAATCCACCAACAAATTATGGGTGAATCTTCTTTCTTGCAAATATACAGCGGGGCCTAATATATTTCATGCAAATGCCTCCAGCAGCAGCTCTCCTGCGTGGGCATCTATCATTCGTGCCAAGAACGTTCTAAAAAATGGGTTTACTTGGCGAGCTGGTTCGGGCAATTCATCTTTTTGGTTCAGTCATTGGTGTCATCATGGTTTGCTTGGCTCTTTGGTACCCATCATTGACATACATGACATTCACCTGACAGTTAGAGATGTGCTAACCTTCAATGGCCAACACACCCAAGCCCTCTACACTAACCTCCCTCAAGAAGTTGCTGACACCGTTAATAATTTCCTCACCGCTTTTAATCCTAACGTTGAAGACGCTTTTATTTGGAGTCACAACAAGAATGGTGTTTACTCCACTAAAAGTGGGTACATGTGGCTGCTATCTCTCAAGGAACCAGTTAATATTATCACGCCCCATCACTCTTGGACTTGGATTTGGAAGTTGCAAATTCCAGAAAAATACAAGTTCCTTATTTGGTTAGCTTGCCACGGCGCGGTTCCAACTTTGTCTTTGTTGCATCACAGAAACATTGCAGCTTCAGCAACTTGTATGAGATGTGGTGAACACGATGAATCCTTTATGCATTGTGTCCGTGACTACAGATTTTCCATGGATATTTGGCAGAAAATTGGTTTTTCAAATCATGACTTCTTCTCCACAATCAATGTGTACGACTGGATCAAATCTGAAACCAAAGGGCCTCGTTCTATCATTTTTCTTTCTGCTCTTTGGTGGGCTTGGAGGCATCGTAATTTGATGTGCCTGAACAATGAAACTTGGTCTCTCACTCGGTTATGTATCAATATTCACAACTCTGCTGATACCATCCGTAATAGCTTCCAGCTGGAAGGGGGGAACAGCCATTTGGATCGCATGGTGAGGTGGAATAGCAACAATCATCAGGGTAACATTCTTAATGTTGACGGAAGTTGCTCCGGCACGCCTATACGAGCTGGCTTTGGAGGTCTTTTGCGCAACAGTGCAGGCTTCTATCTTTCTGGTTTCTCTGGATTCCTCGCAGCATCGTCTTGTATCCTTCTTGCTGAGCTTACAGCAATTCATAAAGGTTTGCGGCTTGCTGCGGAAATGGGGCTTCAGGAACTGATCTGCTATTCAGATTCTCAGCTTGCTATCAATCTTATTACGGGTGTTTCCTCTAGGTATCACATCTATGCAGTGCTAGTTCAAGACATCAAGGATATTCTAGCTTGCCGCAATTTTACCGTTCATCATACTCTTAGAGAAGGGAATTATTGTGCCGATTTCATGGCCAAGCTCGGAGCCTCGTCAAATGATGATCTCTTAGTTCATTCTTCTCCTCCTCATGATCTCCTCGATTTGCTCAGGAATGACGCAATGGGAGCCTTGTTCCCAAGAGCCTAGCTTCTAGTCTGCTCTTTCTGTTTTTGTTGTTGGTTTCTTTTCCTTTTTTGTTCTGACTGTTAGCTTTTTTACCAAAAAAAAAAAAACATGTTATTTCTATATTTGCTTCTCAACATATTTCTTAAAATAATTAGGGTTCGCATAATTGTTTCTCATTTTTTATGATAAATAAAGATTTATATTTATTTGTTGAATCTCTATTGTGTCTGGTATTAATTCACTAGTTGCTACCACCAATACTGTTTTCTCTTTATTTACTACCACCAATACTGTTTTCTCTTTATTAAAATAGTGAAAGTACGTGTTTTTTTTTTGAAAGAAGTGAAAGTTTTTTTTTTTTTGAGGGAGAAAGAAGTGAAAGTATGTGTTTATCAACGAAAAGTCGAAAACATATATTTCACAAGAAAAAGTACATGATAGGGTAATAAAATTTTATATCATATTACTAAAAAAAAAAAAAAATTGATATCATATATTCCCCCATATCCTATCCTTATATTCTCTTGTAAGAAAAATTTCAATTTAGATCTTATCGTGACCATCCAATGTTCTATGAAGGCCTTAAATAATTCTGTTAAATATTGCTTGCTTAAAAGATGTTTCCGATCGAACTCAAAAATATAGGATGTCTAATTCCACTCTATTCCATTATGTTTGGCTCCGCTCCCGTCATTTTAAAATATAGAAAGAACCTTATTTTGAAACACTGACACATGAATTTCTTCTACTCGCCAAAGGTTAGATTCAAGCCTTAAGATTGATGAGAATCTTGTAAAGGTGTAGTACAATGATATGTTCCTTTATTCTTATGGCATGGTGTGGTCACATATGCCACAAATTTATCTCATTCATATATATATATATATATATATATATATGAGGAAAATAGCAGCATGTCAAAATCAAAGTGACCACACACAGGGCCGTCTTAACAAATTCATAGGCCCGGTTTTAATTTTATAAGGGATGAAAAAAAAATTAAATTCCGGGCCCCAAAAAAAAAATAAGCCATTTTAAAAAAAAAAATTATAAATCATACTTTGGTGGGTCTTGAACACATGACCTCACACTCAACAAAAAGTGGCCACGCCACTAAAGCAAGCTGTACAGACTAAAATAATTTGGTTTTATTAGATATATAACCATTATTTTTGTGTCTTACATATAAAAAAAATTATTTTGGGCCCCAAAAAATTGGAGGCCCGGTGTCGTCGCCCAACCTCGACGGGCTATGGGCCGGCCCTGACCACACATATTGTTCATTAAAAATATTCTCCTCAGGAAATTTGGTAGCCACATTTGAATATCTCAATTATGACAAGATCTACATTAATAAGTTAAAAATAGATCTGTTATAGTCATTAGTGTAGCAACATTAGAGGGATGCATATGTAAAACTTTTTTACACCGATGTATACAAATTAAATCTTGTAAATCAGTAAATGATGATATCCCTCTAATGTGTTACAAATATTTATAAGAAAACTTACATTTTATGTGTCCTCTCAACATTTGATCAACCTACTAGGTCAGCTACTGAGCTAAAAATACACATTAAAGTAATGCATCATTTTCTGTCTTTTTTCAGGTAAAGTATAAGACACTTAGAGTATGTTTGGATTAGGAAGGAAAGTTTGAGGAAATAAAGTATAAGGAAAGAATGTTGTAGGAATGAAAGTGAAAAGAAAGTAAAAGGAAAGTAATTGTTGTTTGGTATTAGTGAACGAGGAAGGAAAGAAAGATGCTTTTATTAGTAAATGACTTAAATATCCCTAATCATAAATTGATTATTAATTATATAGTATATTTAGAGTTAAATACAAAATTAATATATTAATACATGTAACTTATTGTCAGGATATTAATATATATACATGAATATATACTAATTTATTTGTAGATATGTTATACAAATATAATATGTTATATAACTATAATATTTATTTGTATATATGTGAGGGGTAAAATTGGAACAAACACAAAAATATACACTTTTTCAACTTTCCACGCTGTAGAGGTCGGAAACAATTTTGTGGGTGGGACCCACTTATCTTTCTTTCCTCTATCATTGTTCTCTTGAAACAAACCATGGAAAGATTTTTGATTTGTGTGCTTTCCATCCTTAACTAATCTTTCCTTCCACATTCTTGGGTTCCAAACACACCCTTAATGTGATGTAGGTGTGGATTAGGAAATAGGGTATGGAGGGCTAGAATGGAACCCCTTATCCCTCTTGTGACATTAGGCAACAATGCCATTGGCAATCATACATGACTTTCTAATATAGCTTTGTCTTGATATTCCTTTGGTAAGTTCAATTTCAATTTGTTATTTGAAAAATGCATCAGGAACATTATGAACATGTTATTGCCTATTTCATATTGTAGACATATAAATGAAATATTCATCTTGTCAAAATAAAAATAAAATTGCCTATTTCATATTGTAGACATATAAATGAAATATTCATCTTGTCAAAATAAAAATAAAATATTGATTATGTACCATAATTCCAAGCCTGTACATCAGTACATGTTTTATGTTGTTGAGTGGCCAATGGGCTTGACCAAAAGGGAAATAAATTACCTAAGGTATATTTGGAATATCATGTCATGAAAATCTTTTTGAGATTCATTTTCATGTAGGATGTAAAACCTTTTTACACATGCATTAAATCAAATAACACCAAATATATATGTTTAAAGATATTTTGGAAACTAATCTAAAAAAGTGACATTGGTTTTTTGACTGAATGCTTGTGTAAAATAGTTTTACACTCTTGGTGTATATAAATTAGTTCCAATTAGGCATCAAAATAACGCGTAAATGGTTAATAACTAAGAAATGGTGGAAACATCTAAGTCTGTCTTTGGAGGTATCAAATTATACCTTGAATATCCCGATTAATTTACAAGATAGATGCTACATGCATTTATTATAACAACTAGACCTTGACCCGTGCGATGCACGGGTATTTTTTGTTTGTTTAAATTTTTTTGACAATATAAACATCAAATTGGATAAATGTATTTTGTATTAGATTTCAATAAATACTACAATTATATTATTGAATAATTCAAATTAAAATCATTTTCAATATCACAAATCAAGTTACATTCAGTCTAAAAAGAGTAGATAAGTAACTATTAAACATTCGAAAATACGATTTGGAATTGAAAGTGTCAATAGTAACCATTACAATTTAAAGCATGAGTGTGTTATTACTTAAAGCCTTAAGTGTCTTATTATTTAAAGCATTGACAACCAAGGAAATTAACACAATCACAATAGGATTTCAAGCATCAACTTTCATCAAAACTGACACAATCACAATCCACAAAATCAAAATGAATAAAATAGCATTTATATCAAAATTAGTTTAGTGATCATACCATTAATAAGTTAGTATGGACGAAATATGCATCACAGTCACAATTTTTAGGATAAATTGAAGGAAAAAAGGGAAGAAATGGATGGACACCGCTGCCTTCTGGGTTGAGATCAAAGGAATAAGGGTTCACAAACGTTCAATGTTCAATTTTGTAAAGAAAGAAAAAGGGATTAATTAGTTTTTTAATGAGGGTGTTTGGTATTGGATATGAGGTAGTGGAATCAAAATTATATCACAAAAACAATTATTGACTTAGTGGTTGGAGTGCTTACATGAAACTATAATGTTGTGGGTTCGAATCCTTGCGAAGAGTTTTTTCATAAAGATTTTTTAAACCCTCAAAAAAGGCGGGATTAGGTTAAACAGTGGCGGGATTAGGGTTAATCAGCACTGTTTAACATTTATATATATTAAGATTAAGATTAAGATTAAGATGTGGCGGGATTAGGGTTAATCAGCACTGTTTAACATTTATATATATTAAGATTAAGATTAAGATTAAGATAAGAATTTTTCTATAGAAATATATATTAGGCCCCAGTTATTCTATTCTAGGTTTTTTCATAAAGATTTTTTAAACCCTCAAAAAAGGCGGGATTAGGTTAAACAGTGGCGGGATTAGGGTTAATCAGCACTGTTTAACATTTATATATATTAAGATTAAGATAAGAATTTTTCTATAGAAATATATATTAGGCCCCAGTTATTCTATTCTAGGTTTATGAGCTAAAATTGCTGCTATTTTTGTTGGTAATGACTGATACAAAGATGATATATAGCATTATCCTTCATATAAAAGTGCAAGTAATTACCAGATGAAACAGTGAAAATCTATCACATTAATCAGAAATCAGAAGGAATAACAGAAATTAACATGGTATGTAGATGTGACCTGATATGATTCATTAGCCAATGACCCTCCTTTTATTTTTCAATTTATACATTATGTTAGATGATTATATATACTTTATTTTATTCATTATAGAAAATAAATTGATTATGATATTAACATCACATTAAACCATGTCTTGTAGGCTATTGAAGAGGGGAATGGTAAATGGCATGGTTCAGTTTGCGGCATAATTTGTGCACCTATTGACAAAGTTTGGAACAGTCTCACAAACTAAGAAACTTCCTCAATGGATGCCAATGGTGGAAAGATGCACTACCTTAGCTGGAAATGAAGATGAACCAGGCTATGTTAGGCTAGTTTCTGGTTTCATGTTTCCTCAAGAAGATGGAGAAAGATCATGGATCAAAGAGAGGTTGATTTCAAAGGATTTTTCATCACATAGCTATGTTTATAGAATGGAAGCAAGTAATGTTGGTTTGGATGGATCTGTAAATTCACTAAAACTAGTTGACTATGGTGATGAATCAACTCTTGTTCATTGGTCTTTTGAGATTAATCCTCTAGAAGATGTATCTGAGAATAGCTTAGTGGATTATCTTGGATTTCTTTATAAATCTTGCATTAATAAGATTGAGGGTGCTATAGTAGCTGCTTCAACAAATGTTTCATCACCATAGTGAATAATTTTATTCAAACCATAAGCTTCTTTCCAATTCATATACATGTAAAGTGGAGTCTTTGTTATGTATATAATCTGGAGTTATAATGTGAATGATGAATAATAATTGTCTAGTGATTGTAATTTGTAAGTTACTAATCACAAGAAAGAACTGAATAATCATTGTTGAGTAAAATGACTTTGACTGTCTGCGGTAAATATTGTTACATCTTCTACCACTGTGAATTTTTCTCTGTCCTTTTCTTATGTGGTTGCACTTAATTTTCTAGCATATCTATGGCCAAGTGGCTATACAATGAGTTTTGTGGCATCACTTTCAATCATATTTTTTTGTTCATAATTCAATTCAATACAAGAAAACAGTTAAAAAAACCTTAACTAAGTCTTCATTACCAAATTATGAAACTATTATGACTTAATAAACTTTTTTAGCAATGCAAAAAATGTGAGTTTTGATGTTGGCCTAATAAGGTGAGTATAGTGAAGTACAAAGGCAGCAAGGTGTGACAAGGAATAAGAAAAATCAAATTGAAAAAGATAACCTATTTGAATCATTTTGGTGTGTTTTGATGGTACAACATATATATTTAATAAAACAGGATTTAGACAGGTAAGTCTATCTCCTAGCAGTGTATATTTGAAGAGTAACATTTAAAAATTAAAATATATACATACAAGGGAAATGATAGTCAAGAAAATTGAGAATAATGGTAATTGAAATGAGAAAAACAAGTATTTGTAGCTGAGCAGTATTTTTCATCACTGAAAAAAAATTGTCTGATGAAAATAGCAGCAACGGTTTACATCAAACAGGAAAGATAAGGACAACATTGTGTAGCATGCAAGAAATGGTATAATTTTCCAAAATGTGCATTTTTTTAGTAGTCACCTACCATATGTAAAAGGACACAACATCACAAATTATTCCATTATATATAATGTTAATGTGCTTGGTCATACTTAAGTATTGATCAAACTAGAGGAGATTAATAAGTGTAAGGGAAGGATTGAATTGACAAAGAAAAAATTTAATTGCTTAAGAGAATGGAGCCACGTTTTCTAGCAATTTTTTTGGTAGCTCTTTCATTTCCACTCTTTGTTCAGTCCTTGGTGCGTCATTACAATTTTAGTGTAAGTACACTTCTTATGCTCAATTATTCAGGTTCATTTTAAGTGAAAAATGTGACAATAATTACTAAGAAAAAAGGTTGGCATAAAAGCATAATCAAAATAATGCTTCCTATGCTACTGATAAAATAAGATCATAATTTTCACATATCAACATTTACTAGGTATTTGTATGATTTTTACTTTATTAAAAATTTACTAGGTATTTGTATGATTTTTACTTTATTAAAAAAAATGTCACCCTTCCCCAGCTATATTTAAAAAAATAAAAAATAAACTGAACATTTCATGATGGTCAATGTGTACAGGTGGTACTGAAGAATGAAACAAAGCTTTGTTCAACAAAATCTTTTGTCTCAGTCAATGGAAAATTCCCAGGGCCAACTTTGTATGCAAGAGAGGATGACACTGTAATAGTAACGGTCACTAACTATGTTGATCACAATGTTACAATCCACTGGTGAGAAATTCTTCTTCTTAATTTGAACTATGTAGCACCGACACTTCTGATTGAAGGTGTGTCTCGTGTCCAACATGACACCGACATATGTATTTACATGAAATTATTCAATTTTGTCAAATTATTATAGGCATCAACATGTCAGTGTCGTGTCTGATATATGTTTGTGAACTTCATAGATTTTGACTTGATTAATAATATTTGGACTTAATGACAGGCATGGAATCAAACAACTTAGGACTTGTTGGTCTGATGGGCCAGCATATGTCACACAATGCCCTATTCAGACAGGACAAAGCTTTGTTTACAATTTTACCATCACAGGTCAAAGAGGCACACTGCTATGGCATGCACATATTACTTGGCTAAGGGCTACAATGCATGGTGCTATTGTCATTTTGCCTAAAAGAGGCACTCCTTATCCATTTCCTAAACCTGACAAAGAAAAGATAATCATACTAGGCAAGTTTTACAATTACCAAAATAGTATTTATTTCTTAAACCATAAAAATTAGAAGTTGTGCTTTATGTTCATTTGTGTTAACCTGGATTTGTATGAGTTATAGGTGAATGGTGGAAATCAGATGTTGAAGCTGTTGTTAATCAGGCCACAAGTTCTGGTATGGCACCAAATATATCAGATGCTCATACCATCAACGGTAATCCAGGACCGGTTCCCGGTTGCATTTCTCAGGGTATAATTTACTACTTACATATATAACTAGTTTCTTATAATCTCACTATTTCTATAGTAGCAGTTGCGGCCACTTGACACCGCATAGACATCAAAATCATCTATGTTGCGGCTCAGATCATTGTCAATGACCTTTTATAAAAACTTTTTCGAAATATTGATATTTATCAACTTGTGCAGGTTACACACTACATGTTGAAAGTGGCAAGACCTATCTTCTACGCATTATAAACGCAGCCTTAAACGACGAACTATTCTTCAAAGTTGCTGGCCATAAACTAATAGTTGTTGAAGCAGATGCATCATACCTTAAACCTTTTGAAATCGACACAATATTTCTAAGTCCAGGCCAAACCACAAATGTTCTTCTAACTGCAAACCAACCTATTGGCAAATACTTAATAGCAATAACACCTTTCATGGATGCACCTATTGGCTTTGATAACATTTCTTCGATTGCTACACTTCGTTACAAAGGAACACCGCCTTATACTAAAACATTCTTAACAAATATTCCTCCACTTAATGCAACTCCAATAACAAAAACTTTCACTGATTCTCTTAGAAGCCTTAATTCTAACACCTACCCTACAAAAGTTTCATTAACCATTGATCACTCTCTTTTGTTTGCAATAACTGTTGGACTTAATCCATGTGATACATGCATAACTGATAACAGGCTTGTATCTGCTATAAACAATATCACATTTTTAATGCCTACTATATCACTTCTTCAAGCACATTATTATAATATCAAAGGTGTTTTCACTGATGATTTTCCTTCTAAACCACCTATGGTTTTCAATTATACCGGCACGGATCAGCCGGCTAATCTTCACACAGATAATGGTACAAAGGTTTATAGATTGGATTTTAATTCAAGTGTTCAGATTGTTCTTCAAGGCACTGCAATGATAGCACCAGAAAATCATCCATTTCATTTGCATGGGTTCAATTTCTTTGTTGTTGGACAAGGATTAGGGAATTTTGATCCTGAAAAGGATCCTTTAAGGTTTAATCTTGTTGACCCTGTTGAAAGAAACACATTGTCAGTGCCAAATAATGGATGGATTGCAATCAGATTCAGGGCAGATAACCCAGGTAGCAAAAAAATCACTTTTTCTCTTTCTAACTTTTATCTTTTGATTTTTTTTTTACCTTCATTTTTTGTTGTTGTTTGGGTAAACAACTTAATTAAGCACTTCTTATGATAAAAGATATATAAAATCAAAATGTTTTCATATAGGTTATAAGCTATTATGGAGAACTTATGGAAATAAGCTGAAAACAACTTATGAACATGTAATAGGCTAATTTCGTAAGTTTTTCCAAACAGTCTCGCAAATGTAAAATATAAAATAGGTTACTAAATGTGGCAATGATGTTATGTCATCCAAATAGTAAATCTTTATGGTTTGATAACATCATCATGTTATTTTCAAAATAATTTTGCTAAAGATTGGAATGTGGTATAAGCATAGTTTACACTATATATGAGTGTATGTGCTTTAAAGTCATATTTCTAATCAACATTTAGTTTATTAGGATATTTATATTATATTATGTTGTCTAAATTCTTGTGTATATTGTGTGTAAACATTGAAGGTGTTTGGTTCCTGCATTGTCATTTAGAAGTACACACCACATGGGGACTTAAAATGGCATTCATAGTAGACAATGGAAGAGGCCCCAATGAATCCATACTTCCACCACCAAAAGATCTACCAATGTGCTAGAGTTTTTGTGATGAAAAAGATTTGATATGTTTGTTATTTTGGAAACAAGGAGAGTGTAGAGTACACTAGAGAAATGATTTCAGGAGTGATGAAGAAACATCAAATTGTTTGTGGTAATTTGTATTTGCTGGAGGAATCAATAAAAAATTTGCTGCACATATATAGCAATTTAAGTTTAGGATCAAATATGTGAATTTTGATGGGAAAAAGTATACTAATGCTTCTGTTTTTTCATAATCTAATGTTTGTGCTTGTTTAAAACTCGAATTGATTAATTGATCATTTAGATTTCATGTATCATAGCATTTTGAGCAAAAAAAATGTAATATAAAAAATGAACCGCGCCAGGTAGGGGTCGAAGCTACGACCTTCCGCTTAGGAAACGGACGCTCTATCCACTGAGCTACAGGCGCTTGTTGATAATTATGTTACCAGTTAAGATATATTATCCTAATAACCAAGTTCACAAATAGATCCAAATATGATTCTCTCTACATGTATGTTTGTTTCAACGGTGAAAAAAATGATTTTGAGTGAGTGAATTGATTTTGAATAAAAGTGAGTTTCACGGTTATCGTATTTACCCTTCAATTGTGTCTCTTAAAAAAGAACAAGTGCATATGAATCCCACGCTCCAACAATTCTAAATAAGTGGGGTCGAATGCATTGATCAAATTATGCCATAATGTTTTATTGTACACCATATTTCGATCCAACTCATAAGTTTCTCTGATAGTTTTTCTTAGTTTTCCTCTACAATCTAGCTGTCCTTCATCTAATTATTATCCTTATTAAAGAAACCTATGAAATCGAAGAAGAATCATATATGATCCAAGTGAAACCTTCAATTTGGCATAAAATACATTCTCATGTGCAAGCCAAGGAGACTATTAACATAATTCGGCGAAAATAAAATTTACTATCATAAAGTTTGCAACTAGAATACTCAATAAAATTTGTTATCTCACTTACAAAAATACTCAATAAAATTTGTTATCTCACTTACAAGCATACAACACCACAAGCAATATATATAAAAAAAATGATCACTATTACCTCATGGTTAAAGTTTCGTTTCGATAATGTGTTATGAAATATACTAAATGACAAGATCAAAAATAGAGAAGATGATTAAAGATAGAGAAGAAGAGAGCTTTTGTATTATTCTCTTTACAAGTGTGCCTTTACACTAAAATATGAGTCTTATTTATAGGACACAAATGAGCAAATGAATGATCAAGGCAATTAAAGACCATTAACCATACAGTCGCTATTGAGGATTATAGGAAGGTGTAAGACTAAGGATCCACATCCACCAAGTTTATTATTCATAACACACACATATATTTATAGATGGCCTCCGGCTATCACTACAACATTTGTATATAACTTCATGTCATGATTCAGTGCAGCAATGGAAGAAGTATTAACAATCTTTTCATCAGCCAAGCTACGTTCACACATATCAAGTGCATCGCTAGCATAATTGACAGCCATGCTTATCATTTCCGGATCCTCACGCAATGCACCTTGTACCTCGATAACCACCGTATTGTAATCATCACCACATTCTTTGATGGGTTGAGAAGAAGGATATTTTTTCATAATCTCTTTGACTTGTTGTTGGGATTTTACTGCCTTCTCTATTGCCACATTCTTTAAAAATGACCTGCAAAAGGTAAGATAATCTTCGATCAAAGTAATTTGAGGGTAAGCTTCTATAAGTTTTAGACAACGCTGTTCGAAGTCTTTCTGACCAGATTCTTTGCATACACGTTCGTACAACTTAGGGCTTGGTGTTGGTGAAAGGGCATGACAAATAAAGATCATTGAAATAGTGAGCAAAAAGGATAAATATGTTGAATGTGCCATTTCTATTTTGTTAATTATAATGAACAATATAACTTACTTTAGGGTCGTTAATTTATAGGCAACTTCTGCCATGACATCCCACAAAAGATGATTTTAAAACCATTCTTTTTTTAAAAAGGATTATGCTGGATCCAGCGGGGAAAAAAACTTCCCAAAACTACCATATTGATTGTTGACCCATGAATTGTACCAAATTAGTTTTGAAAGTTGTCTAATGTGTATTATAAGCACAATTCTAAAATAAGGGCACACATTTTCATGAAATTTTGCGATTTTGTTTCTCGCAATATATAACAATGCCCTTAAAAACACTAAAAATATATATTTTCAAAAACTAAAAATGAACTAAAAACAATATTTATTTTTTTTGAAAAAATGCTTTTTCCTCCGCCATAAAAAGACTTCCAAGGGATTATTTTTTTTATTTGCCACACAACTATATGGTTAATTTGGAAGGTTCGCAATGATTTTATTTTTTTTCTCAAAAATAACGTCATCGTCTGATGTTGATTCGATTAAGAGTATCTCTTAACAATGACATTTGAGTAAACATTCATGTGCATCGTTTCTTTTAGTGAGTGGTTTGTCAACTCGATGGATTGTATGATTAGGTAGGCATTTTGCTTGTTGTTTAATTTTTTGGTTGTGGGTGTGTAATGTTACATGTTCTCTTTTTCAATAAAAATCTTTGCTATTAAAAAGAATACAAATTTCAAGTACTATATTATAAATAGTTGTACTGATTTGTAATTTTTTCATGCAAATTATATTTTCGCATTTTTATAAAACTAAAATTATTTTTCATATTTGTCTTTGATGAAAACTGATCATTCACAGAAAACTACACTAGTTTCTATAATTTCTAAAACATATTGCTAATATTTCCAAATTGATAATAACTTAACCAAACTTTTTTTTTAAAAGAACTTAACCTAACTTTTATGAAGTTTTTATTTGTTTATGAAATATGAGTTATTTGATTAAGGTCTAACAAATAATTTAACTGTGTAAATAAGACATTAAATCCACTCTACATGTATAATCAACGTCCAAACATTTTGATTGAGATGATAGTCGTTGTGTGTGGTTTATTAGTGGAATCAAAAACATTAAGGGTACCCTCATTTTGGTTGGAGATGATAGAGCGGAGGAGATAATTATCTTAAATTTGTTTTGTTTGGTTCAATTATTTCGAGATGATGATAGAGGAAGAGAACTTAGCGAAATTTCTTCTAAGTCAATTTACCAAATACAAAAGATTCTATAATTTTTGTAAAAATGAAAATTCTATAATTTCTCCCATCCGCTCTGTTAAATAAAAATTGCTTCAATTTTCATTTTTTTTTAATATGCAAAATTTGTGATAGCCATTTTAATCCCTAAATGTGTAACGATTAACCATAATAGTCCTTCAATGTATTGAAATTTTAAAATAGTATCTGATTGCGCATTGCGGTCCCGTTTAGATTAAACTTATTTTGAGCTTATGCAAAACAACTTCTACAATTAGATAAGGTTTTAGGTATTATTCATAAGTTTGTACCCGTAGTTTATGAAAAACAATTTTTAAAGAAACAATTTTCGTTAGTGAGAACTTATAAATTAAAATAAAAGCTTATTTATTTGCCTAAGTTGTTTTGCATAAGCTTAAAATAAGCCTAATTCGAACGTGTCATGTGCTAGTTAAAATAGACCCTACATTAAAATGCTTTATTAATATTGTCGTTTCAGTCTCTCAATATACTTACTTATTATTATATTGGTTTCTATAAATACTTATTTACAGTCGTATCAGTCTCTTTATGAAAAGAGTTAATGTCAACATTGATAAATCATTTAAATGTCAAGAACTATTTAAACTAACGAAGTACAAAATCATAAACTATTTTAAAATTTCGATACATTAAAGAAATATTATAACCGCTCGTTACGCATTCTAAAATATTATTTCTCTTTATCAAAATCATAACCACCCTCACACAAGACGTGAAAGAGAAAATTGGACAGGAATACAAAACACACACAAAAGCACTACCCCCACTAACAAAACAGGGGAACAAATAAATAACTACTACACACAGATGCATCTAACCAACCACACACCATCAAATGAACCAAACAGACCATAAAAAATTACTACACAACAGAACCAAACTCAGCACAAAAGCAGCAGAACAACACACAAACATTACCCCTTAATTGATACCAAAACATACTAAATAATTGATAACAAAAGTTTAAAATAAAAAATACAATTGGGTGAAAATTGTGGTTTTATTCGATAAATGTGAATTTGCTGATTCATAGATGGCCTCCGGCTATCACTACAATATCTGTATATAACATCATCTCATGATTCAATGCAGCAATGGAAGAAGTATTAACAATCCTTTCATTAGCTAAGCTACGTTCGCACATGTCAAGTGCATCGCTAGCATATTTGACAGCCAAGCTTATCATTTCCGGATCCTCACGCAACGCACCTTGTACCTCGCTAACCGCCGTATTGTAATCATCACCACATTCTTTGATAGGTTGAGAAGAAGGATATTTTTTCACAATTTCTTTGACTCGATGTTGGGATTTTATTGCTTTCTTTATTGCCACAGTCTTTAAAAATGACCTGCAAAACGTAAGATAATCTTTGATCAAGGTAATTTGAGGGTGGGCTTCTATAAGTTTCAGACAACGTTGTTCAAAGTCTTTCTGACGAGGTTCTTTACATATACTTTTGTACAGCTTAGGGTTTGGTGTTGATGAAATAGCATGAGAAATAAAGATCAATATTGAAATAGTGAACAAAAAGAATGAATAAGTTGACGGTGCCATTTCTCTTTTGTTAATTATAATGAACTATAGAACTTACTTTATGGTTCTTAATTTATAGGCAAATTTTACATGTCTTCTCACAAATGACGGTTTTAAAACCCGTTCATTTTAACAAAAAACACTAAAGTCAGTTTTTTCGCTTAAATCAAGTCAAGCAAATTCACTAGCCATTAATACTCTTGGCTTTTTTTGTTGACCCGACTCAATTCACACTAGTAATGACATCTTTTTAAAAAAATTGCCATTTCATTCAATTCATTCAGTTTTCACAAATCACGAGATACTAATGGTTGTCATTTCATTTTCTAGGATACTTGTTACATATGCATAAGCATCTAGGCACAAAATTTAGGCGCAAACACATAATAAAAAAAATTAAAAGATAAATAAAATAGTCATATCAATTACTCCCTTTGTTCCTATGTAAGCACCATTTGCCTCTAATAAAATAGTGCTTACATATAGAGACGAAGGGAGTAATATTAATTCTTTTCTTTTTAGTTTTTTTTTTAATTTCATATATTTTTTTAATTTCATATATGTACGCTCAACATATAATATTTAGTATTGTGCCTAACTAAATATTTCTTCACATATTTCTTCACATGTAGATCACTTTTGCTCACATAGAAGACAAAATACATAAACCGACGTACAATTTACATAGAAAAAATGTAAATTATAATGCATAAATAATTTAATCTCAAAAATCAATTTAATTGACGTTTCTGTATTTCAATTCAACCTTTCATCAAACATGGTCACATAATCATTGAATCAATGTTTGTGATAGAGAAGTGAGAAACTAAAGAGACGTAAAAGAGTTCTTCAAAAAGATTAAATGAATAGGGGTAATTTCGTATTATAATCAAATTTTAAAATGATTTGAGTGTAACTAGGTGTTCTTAGGATGTTACTAGAAAAAATCTTTTTGAAATATGGTAATCCAAACTAAAAAGAAATTTAATAAATAGTTATAGGATTTTTTTTTGACAAAAAATAGTTATAGGATTTTTGTTTCGCTAATAAATATTCTCTCCGTTTCAAAATGAATGTCACTTTGACCAACACACGTTGACTCAGTTGGTAAGGAACAAGCCACTTTCTTGCAGAAGGTTGTGTGTTCGATTCCCTCTGCCGATTTGAGGGCAGTGTTGGTGGGTGATCTGTAAGTACCTCTATAAGTGCCCTTTGGGCCCGGAGGCGTGCCCTGACCCTGGTGGTGACTGGAGCCGAACCCACCTAAACTTTTTTGTTACCAAAAAAAAAATGAATGTCACTTTACTTTTTCAATACAACTTTAATTTTTTTCTTCCTTTATCCTCAATAAATACTCCAAATTTTCTCTCACACAATTTTCAATGCAACTTTAAGTTTGTCTTTTTCTTATAAAGTAAGGGCAGTTTAGTAAAAATATTATATCTAACGATTATTTCATTCCATTCCTTAATTTGTGTGCAATTGGCTAAATCGACACTCATTTTGAAATGGAAAGAGTATATGATTTTGCTTGACCGGAATAAAATAAGATTTTGAATACAATGAATAGGATATAAATGGCAAAAGATCATTCTACAAATTTTGTTATTTCAAAATGAAGATTCAATTTAGTTCATGGGGAAAACTGTTCGATCCAATTTAGTCATTGAAAATAAATTAAAACACCTTTTAGTCTTTTAAAAAAAAGGAATGGGACAATTTATCCATGTCTACATTTTGTTTAATTGATGAAGGAGATATAGGTGAAAGAAAGGAAAGTTAAAAGAAGAGACAAGGAATAAAGACGAGATGATCATTTAGTATGAGAGAAATTGAAAGTAAAACACGAGAAGAAAGAATATCAATAATAAGATATTCTTTCTTCTCGTGTTTTACTTTCAATTTCTCATGGAAAGAATATCAATATTTGTAAAATAGCATAAATATCTACAAACAAAAATTAGAGATGATCTAGGTTGGGGGTTGGGTACCTAAACTGATTTGAGTTAAGGATTAAAACGTTAATAATCTAAAAGATCACGATTCAAGTCTAGACTAAAAGTAAAATAAATATGATTTTTTTTGTCAAGTAGTCTTGCATATATTATGCTTTTTTCTACCAACAAAATAAATATGATTTAAACATTAAAATAATAAGTTTGTTAATTCACACTAGTGATCACATATTTTTCAAAAAATACTTATCTCCAATTTTAAGATGTTAATTTCTAAGTTCTAAAATCAAGAGAGAAGATGTTTAATGGTATAGATTTGACACGGGAGAAAACTGCATATGTTTTCACGGGAGACAATCTATTCCCGCACGAGAAAGGTATAACAAATGGCTCATTATTCCAACTCACCTCTTTTGAAGAGTCCCTGTGATTAAATAAAGACAAAAATAATCACAATTTTACCGGAGGTAATAGTCATTTTGGTCATTGAACATGTAACGAGTAATCACAATAGTTCCAAATGCATCAAAATTCCAAAATAGTCATTGATTGTGTACTTCATTAGTTAAAGTAATCCATGATATTAAAGTAGTCCTTATCGTTGACATTAAATCTTTTCACATAGAGACTGATATGACAATAAGTAATTACTTAGAGAGACTAACATGACAATAAGGAAGTACATTAAAAGACTAATATGACAATATTAATGCAACATTTTAACGTAAGAAACTATTTTGATTAACATAGTGCACTAACAAAGATTATTTTGCAATTTTGTTATATTGGAGGACTAATATAACTACTCCTTACACATTCAAGAATTAAAAAATTTAACGATTAAAATTTCTTGTAATAATAAAAAAAACAATTAAAGTTAAAACCCTAAAAAAATGCAATTAAAACCTATTCATTGAACAAAACTCAGTAGCGCCCCAATCCCAACTGTACTCATCTTGCCGGAAAGCTTGCCGGAGAGTCTTCGGAGCTGGTTTGAAGGGCGCCTGAACCGGTGAGAAAGTTCTGGTCTTCATCTTTCTTAAGATTTTCCTTCCTCTCTCTCACGACGTTCATCTTCTTCTCTCCTTCCGTTCGTCACTGCACAGGTTAGATTTCCCTTTTTCCTTTCGATTTTTCAATCCTACTGTGTTGTTGTTGTAATGAATTTATTTTTTTATTTTGTTTCACCTTCAATTTCCACATAGCTTAATAGTATAATTATTTGTGTTGAATCAATTAGTTGAATCGATTGATAGTTAACCTAGCTGCCTATATTGCTAACAATTGTAAACAACCAACGAAAAATTATTCTTGAGATCCACGTTGTTGTTGATAGAGGCGCTATACAGCGGAAACGCATAGCGTAGCCGATGGCTAATGCGATCATGCGACACTGTCGCGGCCACAAATGACAGTGAAATCGCATCCGGGTGGTGGCTTAAACTTTATATCGCGTATGCGTCTGCTATTAGGTTTTCAGGGCTAAATTTCCAAAATGTTCTTATCTTTAAAAATTGTCTTTTTTAAAGGGTATAATTTTCATTTTTTTTTTTTTTTGAGGAATGGGTATAATTTTCATTTTGAAATCCTTTAAAAGGGTATGACAATCTATATTTTAAGGTTTTCCTCTTCTGGTCATTCAAGCTCTCACTTTGTGAAACTGATTGGTAGATTCTTCTATCTAAAGAATCACTTAGGCCTTAAGTTTATTTCATTCACATCGTTTAATATTTGGTTTTTTTTTTTTTTCATTGCATTTTGTGAATGATTTTATTTTATGTAGTTTTATTAATTATCATTCAGCTTGAGCTTTGATTTTTTAGGCTTAATGTATTTGGTTTTGGAATTTCACTGTGCATTTCATTTTGTTTCAGAATGTTAAATCTAAAGCCAGTGGTTGGCCTCTCATGGCAACCACAGTTGCCTATTCCATCTCTGTCAAAGGCAACAGGTGATCCATCTCATACTACATCTCAAACCAAGGAACCAAGTAGCACTATTTGGAAACCCAATTCAGAATTGGTTAATGGGCTATTTGTTCCTCCAAATGATCCGAGAAAATTAAACAAGTTACTGAGACAGCAAGTTAAGGATACTGCTGGGAAACAATGGTATGCAATAGATTATGATCTTAAGCATGTTACTGTTTCTTAATGAAACCAATGTTGAAATCTTTTGATTGATTGTCTTGTCTATATCATTTTTACGTTACTTAACTGGGGCATTTAGTAATAGGTTTTTTTTTTTTTTTTTTAATCAAATGTATTTCGTTAAGTATATGATGGAGCATTATGATATTGTTTAATCCACATAGCGAACCCCACTTAGTCGGATAAGACTTGGTTGTTGCTGTTGTGTATTTCCTTTGATTTCTCTCTCGGTTTTTTTAAGTTAGAAACCATTAATGGGAATTATCTAATTATATTTAATTCTTTACTAGGTTTGACATGCCTGCTCCAACCATCACCCCTGAGTTGCAGAAAGATCTGAAGTTACTACAGGTGCTTGAATTTGGACATTATATTTTATTATCCTCCCTTCCCTTCAATGTGAATCTGAAATATAGTCATTTTCAATATGCCAATGTGATATTTGCTTAGATTAAGCTGATAAGCATCATATTATACACGTGCGTTAGCATCCTAGATGATAAGAAAGAATGAAAAACAAGTGTAGAATACTGCTTTTCTGCAAAGATGTGGTGCTTATCATTTCAGTTAGATTTAGGAGAGTAGTTATTTTTGAGGTTTTCTTATTAATATCTCACATCAATTCTAGTCCACTTTACAAGCTAGATAGGTTAGTGTTGCCTTACAACTATCCTTCTCACAGCATTGGTCTCATGCTTCTTGCTGGAGATATTAAGTTTTCAATGATCCGTGGATTTGGCTTCTTCACTTGAGTTTTTGCCCCGACAAATAATTATTAGCCCTGATCTATAAATTGAATTTATATGCTGGTTAGAATATTGATGTCAGACTTTCTTGACATTGTGAAATAAACTGCAATGCTGATGGATGTGTACATTGAAAGTGTAATGATAAACGTTACCATAGTTCATTGGTTCTTCTCTATAACATTTTAAAATAATTATAGACATATTTTTACTGTATTTGCTAACATGGATTCCAATGTATCCATCAATTTATGTCAAGCTAACTAGCTTTATTGTGTACACAATTTCTCTCATGGCTTCATTTGCGGGTAATATGATCCTTACACTTTGATATGTATATATTGGTTGATGCTCACAGTTGAGGGATGCTATTGATCCAAAGCGGCACTACAAGAAGAGTGGTTCAAAATCAAAGGCTCTTCCTAAGTACTTTCAGGCAAGTTCAGAGTTGTTGAGCGTCCCATCAAAATTTGATTTCTGTTCAACATCTTTTAACCTTTTTGTTGTGATTTGAATATGATCAGGTGGGAACAATGGTAGGTTCTTCACTGGACTACTACTCAGGCAGATTAACAAATCGTGAGAGGAAAGAATCAATTGCAGATGAGTTGCTTTCCGATCAAAACTTTTCAGCTTACAGGTAAGATAGACATTGGAAAACATATTTGCCTGGTTAAGTTTGAAAGAGCATCCAATGCATCCATTTTGTATGTGCTTGTTCTAGCTAGCCTTCATTTGAGTGAATCAATATTGGAAATTCCCATTAGAGTCTGCTATTATCGTTTTATTTTTGCTGTGGTCCTTCTGCTAAACAAGTGTATGGTATGAAAATGTGCTCATAATGATTTGGCGGTAGCTAGAGTACTGTAGATGCAATTGCATCTGATACGCAATTAAAAATTATGTAACCAGTTTTATAGTTCTTGCTGTTTCATTGGTTAGTCAACAACTTCAATGTTGGTTAAAGTAGTTTCCATGATCAAATATTATGCATCAACAGGAAATAATATTGGTAAACAGAAAGGTTTAAGGTTCAACTTTATATGCATTGTGCATATTAAACTTGTATGAATTAAACAAGAATCTCTATTGATATAAGAAACTTGTTGCTGGTTGCTCGTATGCTTTTTAGGCACTTACTTTACGTCCTATTAACAATTTTTATAGGAAGCGGAAGGTTCGAGAAATTGAAGAGCACAGGCGACCAGCTGGGAATGAAAAGTGGAAGATCCAAGGTAAGAGTACTCGTAAGCGCGCAAAAGAAAGGAGGAAGTACTGAGTTTCACACACCTTTTGGAGTTAATCCATGGCAATTTGAGTTCATTACATTCAACCATGTTCACATGCCAAGAAATTAATGCTATGAAACAGGTTACAATTACCGAGTTCATGTAAAACAACTAAAGAATGTCGTTATATTTTGTAGGTTTATTTAAAGTGTGGTCAATGTTGAGTCTTATTTTTTGTATTATGGAAATTCATTTTCGTGTTTTTATTTCAACATTACTACTATTTTGTATGTTAAGGATTATTACTAGTTATTAGTTATTATCGTTGTTAAACGACTTTTTTAAAATGAAGTAAAAAAATAGTAGCTGAGCAAACAAGCTGTCTTAATCATAATAATATGATCTAGAGTTGGGTAAATTGCGTTGGCCTGTTTATGCAATCCTTGAGATATCCATTTGTCAATTGTCATCAATCATCAAACCTTCTCCTTGAACAGAATATAACCTTTCAGTAGCAACTATTGGTTCTTCATAATTCCACTACAACAGTGTGTCTGCAATGAGGATGGTAATTTTAACTTCATGCTCACTTCTACTGGGAACCTTTACCATCCTTTATTTTCAAAGAGCATCATTTAGTGCTTAATCACCCAAGGCTATTCTCCTTCATTACTGCATCCTACAGAAGAGAAACATTGATTGCTCATAACAGCTGCTTATATGTCACACCATATGCCCTATTAGACTATAACATTATGTTTCCAAAACCCTTTAAATCATCATTCCGAAATCACCCTCAATATGTTTTGTTAAAAATTTGATAGCACTTTGTACATGCACACAATTGGGAATATCGGTCAAAATCCATTCAATCTCTATGGATTCATCTTTTTATGAAAAAGTAGAATAAAGATACTATTACCTCCCTTATGGATGTTCCAATTAGTGTTCAGTGATATCATTCTAGAACTATTTAGAATCCAAAGTTCATTCCATTCGAACCAAGACTTTTGATATTATCATCGTCTCAATCTTAAACTACTTTTCTAACTTTGCATAAATACATGTTTCAAGATATTGCATAAATACATGTTTCGAAATCACTCTCTCTCCCTTCAATACTTTTGAAAATCAGTGTTTCATATCTGGCCTCTCCCATTTCTTCCCATGGAATTGAAGGCAAAAATGATCGAAGATTTCATATGACCTCTTCAACCCCCTTACCTCATCACCCCGTTGACATTAAGACACAAAATTATGTTTGGCCTTCTTCTTTATATGGTCATAAACTACACTTATTGCCTATAAGAAATAGCTTAGGTTGATATATATTTAAAAATGTGTTTTTAATGACATTTTTTTTATCTTTGAAAATAATATTTTCTGTTTAGTCACTTAATCTTTTGTTTTAATATGGTCACCGATCTAATTTTTATTTATTTTTTGATTTAAATTTTGTAATGTACTTTTGTTTTCGTTTTAATCCATCTAATATACTTGTGTAAAAAAATTCATTTAATATACCCCGTCTATCTTTTTTTACAAACACCTTTCACACTTTTTACATTACTAAAAAGCATTGTGTGTAGATATATCCAATATTGATTTTTCATCTTCCAAAAAAATTAGTACCATTAATTTTCTTTTGTCTATAGATGTTTCCAATAATGATGAATATATCTCCCCTCAAAAAAAAAAATGATGAATATATCTATTTAAAAGAATGCTTATATTTAAAGACAATTGTTTTAAAGGATGCCTATAATTAGACACAAAAGAGAATACCTTTTTCTTAGCATTTGAGTCTCTCTATCGTAAGAGTTGAACATGAATGTAAGTTCATAGGAAGGACTAAAACGAAAGTCGTGATTTTATCTAAATGACAATTGTGAAACACAAAAAAAAAAATTATATTGGATTGGTTTGAAACCAAAAATAAAAGTTCAAACACAATTATACAGGACCAGAAAACATATTAAAGTCGTGATTTTATCTAACTTAGGAAAATAAATAAAAGATAACGTGTCAAACAGTCTTTTTATTTTATTGATAAAAAAGGCAGTGTATCAATAATATTATAATATTATGAAAACAAATGCTAGCTAGTGCCCAAAGAATACAGTTAAAGAGATAAAAATAGAATCAATTGATTGAGCCTAGAAAAATGGTTAAATTTTTATAATATGACGAATCAATGTTCAAATCTTAACTGAGAAAAATATTTATATTTGTGTAATGTCTCAAATATGATTATTTGTCAAAAAAACTTATGAAAATGTAGAATATATATAGAAAAATAAATTTATTGGTATAATGAGTGGGGATCTATTGACTTAGAGGTAACTCTGTCATTTTGTCAAAAAAAAGGTAACTCTGTCATAACTCTTTATAGATATTATATTTCTCATCAATCCAACCGTCAAATTAATAGTTTTTATTGAGTATATCAAATCGTTAAACTTTCATAAAACTTTAAAAATATATACGGCACTTTATCAAGTAGGTTCAATTCATAGTGTAATAGTAATTTATAATATATTTTTTTAAATTGCACGTAAAATATTGTATAATTTTTCTATATACATGTTCTTAACAGAATATAAAAAATTTGGTCGGTTAGATTCATGAAATTTAATATCTAGTAAGGGTTATGAATCAGAGTAACTCTAATAGAAGTTACTTTAGCAGGTGTCAATACTTTTCAAGAGATTGTGGCTCTTCTTAAGCTCATGCTTGGAACATTATTTACTAGCAAACAAGTGTCACCTCTTCTTTCTTCGAAGAAGCCATAGTGGATATAGTTCGGTTTTTATTTTTGCTACTTGGTTTATAGCTTCTTGATGATATTAGAGATGTTTGCTTATTTGTTTGGGTTGTTAAGTTACTATCCATTTGTTTTAAAAAATATTGTGTGATTTATAATAAAAGAAAATTCTTAACTCTTTATTTTCTAAATTTAATGAAAGCCCTTAACAACATATATTATAAAAAAACGTATTTTTGTATGTAATTATTCAAGTGTCACATGTATATAAAAAACGGGTGTCGGTGAAACATGAAATGATATTTGTAGAACTATTTTGTAATATTTTTTGGAGAATTCTATCTTTCTCTCTGAGAAAAAAGTTGTCACAAAATGATTGTACGAACATCATTACTCACTTTTTTATATGTATTTCTATAAGACTAGTTTTGTTTTCTTCATATTCTTGAGCTCTTTATATTTCGGGTCTTCCTACTTCTATTTAATTTTCCAAAACTAAATAACACAACCCACCAGATTAAGGTTAATTTGATACTTGCACGACATTACATTCCCACCTTATATCAGTATGTGAATTATATAAATTTATACTCACCCCAAAAAAGTTTGTGTATATTTTACTATTTTTTGAACCATATCCTTATTTAAACTCATTTTTTTTTTTGAAGGAAAAAAAAGTTTGTGTATATTTTACTATTTTTTGAACCATATCCTTATTTAAACTCATTTGAATACTACAATTAATTAAGGACAACACTTTGTCGTTAGTCTTAGGCTTATAGCTATAACCTAGTACCTACTACCACCTAGTGTCACATTCTAATATCAACCTTATTATTATTATTATCTTAATTCTTAACAAAAAAAATACTAAAATCAAATACTTCTCCTTCTTCCTTTTGAACTCACTTCTACTTTCTCAATACTCAATTTTGTATACATTTATGTATGTGACTATGTGTGTAATGCCATTTGCTTTTATTGTTGCTTCCTCATGAAGAAACGACAAAGTGAAATAGTTATATCCATCTTTTTTCCTTTGTTTGATTGAAAAGAATCTATCTTTTTTTCTCTATTGGATTCTTAGCTTTCTACACCCTCTTTCACCCTCTTGCTCTTGAATGTTCCTATAATATTTTCATATCTTCTATCTTTTTTGGTGCTCAACTTTTTAGTTTTACTTCAAATATTCAACCTTTCTTTAAGAGGGTGGTGTATAATATTCTTGGATTCATCCATCAAAATCAATAGTCTCAAAATTCATTATTTTCACACTCACACACTAAATTTTTTAGCACATCATGATTTTCATTAAGATTCTGTATGATACTAAAAGGTATGACTTTGATAGATTCTCAGCTTTATCTTAATAATCACACAAGTAAAAGATTCTTGTTTCTGTTTTCTATGTGACATGTTGATCAAAGTTCTATAATTTCCTCTTTTTTGTGGTTTTTTATGTGTGTTTAAAACCAAACCTTTTGTAGTAGTATTTGTGATTTAAGGTATGGATTTGGAAACCCTTTATTCTCCTTATTTTATGTTGGATACAAATTGGCTTGTTGAAGAGAGTTACCAAACAGAATGGAGTAGAGAAGATAACAAGAAATTTGAAAGTGCTCTTGCTATATATGATAAGGATACACCAGATAGATGGCTTAAGATTGCTGAGATGATTCCTGGTAAGACTGTTTTTGATGTGATTAAGCAGTATAGGGAATTGGTAGAAGATGTGAGTGAAATTGAGGCCGGAAATGTTCCGATTCCTGGTTATCTTGCTTCTTCTTTCACCTTTGAAGTTGTCGAAAAACAAAACTATGATGGAAACAGAAGAAGGCATGTGACTGTTAGAGGTTCTGATCATGAGAGGAAGAAAGGTGTTCCTTGGACTGAAGAGGAACATAGGTGAGTTTCATCAATCTAGAATCTTCAATTGTCCTTTTCTTTTTGTTCTTTTACTCCTTTCTCTATGGAAGTTTTTTCTTAGATTGTGGAGAAAGAAAACCTATAGTATACTACTAGAAAAATTGAAGTAAGACATGGAAGCTAGAGACGGAAAAAATATAATCGGTCACTAAATTTGAGTCTGTAACACTTAATGATGGAGTTTGAGACGAATTTCACATTTTTTTCGTCTCAAGATTTCTGTCGCTATTTCAATTTTTCAAGTAGTATTGATATTTTGTTTCAAAAGTAGTATTGATATTGAAATTTAGCTAATGAATCATATTCATGGATATACTGCAATAGCAACTCAATTTTTCATTTCATTTTCCTAGATTTTAGGTTTTTTATTTCTCATACAATTCTAATCGACTTTTATAATAGCTGATTTCTTAATATAGTGAAATAATTTGATTTTAGTAGCAGTCATGTTGCGATCTTTGATATTGCGAAAAATTACAATCACATGCAGATAATGCAGCCTCAATTGGAGTTTGCCTTTACCCCTTTTAAAAGTTACTTGTTATTGAACTTGATTATTAGTTTGGATAAGTATATTAAATTTTGAACTTCATGCAAAAGCACAAATCAATCGACATGTTAAATTGAGTTGGTTTAGGAGTTTGCCTTTGCCCCTTTTAAAAGTTACTTGTTATTGAATTTACTCTTTGTGCATGTTTGGAATCACGGCGTATAGACGTTTTCTGATGGGGCTTTTAAAGTATGGCAAAGGCGACTGGAGAAACATCTCGCGCAATTTCGTCGTGACAAAGACTCCAACACAAGTAGCAAGTCATGCACAAAAGTACTACATAAGGCAAAAGGTTTCTTCTGGAGGCAAAGATAAAAGAAGACCAAGCATTCATGATATCACAACTGTTACTCTCACAGAAACTTCTTCTCCATCAGATAACAACAAGTCCTTATTAGTCAATGTGTCTCCTATGCAGCAGAAAATGGGTTGGAGTACTAGCCACTACAATGATGGATCACCACAAGGGCAGGATCTCTATGACTGCTCTTTTCATGAGGCTTATGCTAAGCTGAAAGTTTCGGGTTTCGCGACAGCTTCTGGAGACTTCAACAAAGGAGCTGTTTTTGGTATTCATGCACTGTAATGTTGATGACATGAAGCTACTTGGTTCATGAACATCCTGAACCTTAAAGCAAACTGCAATAATGTCTCAATCCTTTAACAGAATTTGGAGTGGACTTCTTTTGTTGTATTTTTTTTTTTCTCTTTATCTTTTAAGTATGATAGTGATCATGTCTATCTTTTGGAGTACTAATTTGTATCATATGATGTCCCATTCAGACATGCTGTGTCTCAAGAGCAATATGACAAACATCACTAATAATTAAATTCTAGTATTATCACATTGAACATGTAATTTATTTCTAATAATAAGTTCTTATCTAAATTTGGATTTTCTGCAATCACAATTTCAATAGTTGAGAATCACATGTGGAAATAAAGACTAAATCACCGTACTTTAAAGTTATATCTTAAACTTGATTCGGTGAAGCCAAAAGACGAACCATCATATCTTCATCCAAAAAAGCGGGACCAACAACAAGGTTTGGAATTGAAATGCCTAATGAATCAATTGTTGGCCCATAATATTCAAGGCCAGGGACGGACCTGAACAAGGCATGGTGTGGCAAGTGCCATACCAGTTCAGGTCCGATTTATTTTTTTATAATTTTGTTTTGTTCAATTCACTTTATATTTTTACTCGTATATTAATACAGACATCTAATTTTTATTATGTTTATACATTTGTATATTTTTACTCATATATTAATACGAAGACATATTTTTTTAAAAATTTATATACGTGTCTATATTTTTACTTATATAAGAGAACTTTTTTTTTAATTTATACATGTGTTTATATTTTAACTTGTATATTAACATGGAGACAGATTTTTATTTTTAATTTATACGCATGTCAATATTTTTACTCATAGTTAATACGAAAATAAATTTTTGTACAATTTGTACATATGTATATATTTTTATTCATATATCAATATAGAGATTTTTTTTTATAACTTATATGCAATTGCGACTTGCTTCCAAATAAAGAGAGAAACACTCTCACCCGTTCGTATGCACGGGTATCCTGCTAGAGCATTTGACATCTCTTATGACTTATATAGAAAGAAATGTTCTTAGCACAAGTAGTAATGATATAATTTTAGTTCATTTTCAACAAATAAAAAATATATTATAAAGAAAAAAATATTTAATTATTTGACAAAAAAAAAAAAAAATTGCCCCACTAGCACTGAAAGTCCAGATCCGCCCCTGTTCAAGGCAAGCTCAAAATTTCTGGTTTATTAGTATCAACTCTTAGGTTAGGTCTAATGTATGAACAATAAAAAACCTCAATTTAAAATTGGCTTATTAGATATTCCAAAATTGAAAAAAGAAATACTAATAATACATGTAACCAACCATACAACAAAAAAATATATATCTTTAGCAGCCAGGTCATTTGCTCATGTGGCTGACTCATAAAAGCACTTCCGCTGAAATTTTGAGCAGCATATGTTACAGTTATAAGCTTTTTTATGTGATTCAAAATGTTATTAATCATTTGTTTTCTTTGCAAGTGCAATATGGCCAAGTTGACCATATTTGTTTTATGAGAATCACTTTGTTAGTAGAATCTGAGTTTGCATTCCACTTAGTAAGAATCACATGCTTCATTAGGTCAGAAATATTGGCAGATTCACGTAAGCATATGCCAATATGGTTCACACAAGATCACATATTACTCTTTTATCAATATCTGATTCTCAACCAATCCAACTCTCTCTTTTTTCTCTCTTTTCTTTTCTTTTGATTTTTTTTTTTTTTTGTTGCATTCTACAATCAACTTTTATTTGGTGGCAGTACTATTGCTTCAGCTAGTGTTTTTTTCTTTTTACTCTATAGTAGTCTTGCAAAGCATCATGCTTTATTTTGATACTTTATTTTACTAGAGAATCCAATAACATATGCAATGTCTACAATTTTGTTGGTATGAACTCTATTACTAGAAATAAAGAGTGTAAATTCAGCACTTCCTAACTATTCTTTGATATGATCAATAGACCATAATGTGTATCTAGTCTTTACTAGAATCGGCATCTATGCATCTATAATTTATTAATCATTGATTTGTTAATTAATGATTTGATATTACTCATTTAATATTTTAAAAATGAGTTGTTCATTTTAGAGAAGTCGAATCCATTTAAAAAGTATATAAGTAATACTTAAGACCAGAAAAATATGATATCTCCTTAAAATTTGGGAAAATAAAGGGCATCAATTGCGTAACGTAAATAGTTGAATTTTATCATAATTGGATTCATACATCGTCTTTGGTTAATGTAACCAACGTTTCTTCATAATTGAATTTTATCTTCCTATATATTCTTTTTTTGGCATCCTTAACCGATGCCTCCGGTACTGGTTAAGAATGTCAAAAAAGGTACTCCATCCGTTTCATAATACTTGTCCATTTTGAAGAAATTTCACATAGGAATAAAATAAATGTTATCATTTTTGATGAAATTCTTTGTATTTTTTCTATAATACCCTTACTCATTTATTATTTCATTCTATTCTTTCCCTCTCTGCAATAAATAGGTAAGGGTATTATTGAGAAACCAATAATTAATGTTGTATTGAAACTTGAAAGGGACAAGTAAAGTGAAAGAAAATTATTCTACAAAATGGACAAGTATTGTGAAACGGAGGGAGTAATTATTATCATAAAAGGAAACATTTTTAACTTTTTTTTATAATATTAATTAGATAGTTTTCAATACAATAACTACTTTTTTAGCATCTTTAACCAGTGCCCGAAGCACCGGTTAGCATTTCCCTATATTTTTGTTATTGTATTGTGTCAATTCTTCACTTCCATACTCCGACCGACACATTAAAAGATTCCTGACCAATCACATCTCTTCTAAAAATATTATATTTTGAATCAATTTTATCCTGAAACAATCTCTAAACCAAGCATGACATTTTTTTAAGGGATCAATTTATCCCAAGCCTTCAACCCTAATGGGTTAGGAAAACTTGGAATTTCTGACATTAGACCCGTACCGTATATGCCTCTTTTATTGAGTATGTATTAGAGCTTCCTCTACACCCTACATTAATGACATCATCGTCCATCTCATACTTATTTACCAACATTCTATACCAAAGAAAGACCGCTCACTTTATGATCCAACTTTCCACTTCCATTTTCCTAAGAGTGCAAGATTAAAAACCCTCAAGTTTCTAACTCACATCCCCCTCTTCTATAGACCTACAAACTTTTGCGGTAGTTACTTTGTAATCTAATAATTACCTTTAAGTACGTAGTGCCATCTTAAATAAAGTATGCTTAGTCCTTCCAAATTAAGATTGACACGTTATTGTTGGATCTTATGCTCACACCAATTAAGTTAGGAATACTTTTTTTTTTTATTAAAATAGTAAAAAAAATATTGAAGAAAACTACGGTAATTAAGAGAAAAAATAGAAAGCCATGTAGTATAATTATCTTATCTCGTCTCCTCATTTAACTTTCTTATTAATTTAAGGATAGTTATCAAAAGATAATGTACATATTGACATATTTAATGTAAAAATAATTATTTTGGGTCTTACATATAGAGATAGAGATGGTACAAAGGACATTTTGCATCTTTTTTTAAAAGAAAACTACACAAATCTTTTTTCTTTTTACAAAAAAAAAAAAGTATGCAAATCTTAACCATTTTAAAACTGCACCCCATATGTATCTACTTCCCAATATGCAATATACAGATCATCCTTTTTCATGCAGTGGTGATGGGTGGCATTGAATGTGTGGGTGCTTACAAAAGTAACATCACTGATTTTAAGGTGCTGCCAAACATGAAAAGATATTTTTCTAAATTAACTGTGTCTGATGAACCCAAACATAACATGTGTAGTTGATTCCACTAGAAAGAAAAGAAAAAAAGCAAAAATCTGAATTCCACGACCACCTTAAAAATTTCTACAATCATTTTAGTTTTAGTTTTTGTGGATACTTCTTTTCTTCAACATGTTTAATTAGAACGGTCCAAACAAACAAATCTCACAATCTCACACATTTGTGAGGGAAAATCCATATCAGTACCCTAGATAAGCAAAATCTCAACTCACACACACAAAAGGACATGAAAAAACCTAGCAAGATTACAAAATAAAAGTAGAGGACAATAATAACAAATGAAAACAATCCTTACTTTTTATTCATAAAATTGAGCAAAAAAAACTAGATGTACGAGTTGGGAGAAGCATATCTGAATTACAAAATAGAATATATGCCTATTACAATACTAATGTCTAGGAATGAAGTGAAAATTGAAACCCTCTAGCTAAAAAAACACTTCAACCACATACAAGCAAGATCAAGGGACAAAAAAAAGACTTCAAAAAAAGGAGTGAATTTTGGTATACAAATACGACTTTACGTGTTAACACCATCTGCTGCTGCAGCAGGATGCAAAGGTCTAACAGTATCAGGACAATCTGCTCTTGGTCCAGCGAGGGAGTAATAAGCAAGAATATGAGCTGGATGCTCAATAACAACAGGCCGCCGATCTTGTTGATTATTAACAACCACACGTCTAGAAGGAATAACCTCAATATTCCAATAGGGTCGTGCCATTGCCAAAAGATCGCGCCCAGAAGCTGATGCTCCATACCCTTGAACCCAAAGATACCTCAAAGATTTTAACCTAGTTGCAGCAACAGCTAGTGCATGCTCACTGAAAAATGAACACCCTCTCATTTCGAGTTTCTGAAGACTCGGACAACCTTTGGAGAATTCCAAGAGTCCTGCATCAGTTTCACCGACATAACCGAGAAGTATCCATCTCACGTTTGGACTGTATTGTCCTATGTAACCTAGGCCTACATCGGTTAAACCACCAGGTCTTAGGTATAGGGCAAATCTTCTAAGCTTTTTGCAGCCTGTCAGTAGAGCCCTCACTCCGTTGTCAAGTGGCAAATCGGTTATCTTCTCCTCGCGGTCGAGCAAGACGAGTCGAAAATCACAAAGGTTTTTCAAGTGAGTACTGATGTGCTCAAGAGAATCGTTTGTGATGTCAGATACATAGACAGCCATGTATTCAAGCTCTGGACAGCCATGTGATAAGGCAATTAGTCCTCTCTGGGAAACAACACCATCTACATCTTCCATTCCTTGATCATCATCACCTCTTTCAATCCTTAACCTTTTCAACTTCTTACAACAGCGAGCAAGTACTTCTAATCCTCTGTCTCCAATTACATTCCTTGACTGTATATGAGTAAAAGGTCATTTATTCATAATTAACATTACAAATGTAGTTTTCGTCATTCAAATCAACATACGTATGTATGCATATTTGTAATTTTGAGATCATAGTTTTAAATTGCGATCAGCAACCACAACATAAAGTTTTTCGAGGTTTCTGTGACTATATTATTGTGGCTGCACCGGAAACAATTATCCAGTTATCCACTACTGTGAAATATACATATACATGGTGGATAAATTTTGAAGGCTAGAGGACTAGAATTTAAAGACCACAAACTATGCCGTTTAAAATAATCATAGCAAAGAAATGAAGGGTGAGCAAATTTAACTTGATTAAGTTCTAGAATCTTACCTCAAGGATTTCCAAGTTGGTGCATTTCTCGATTAATGTACAATGATCCTCTGTATCCAGCAATGCATAGAGAAGATCCAATTTTTTCAGTTGAGTTGCATAAGGGAATGCAATTGGCATTTCTTTCTTTCCAATATATGTCAAACCCAATCGACTTAACTTTGCCGGTAAGGATACAGCAGCATACTTCTCTGGATCTTCATTGTAGGAACCTCCACAAAATTCTTCTAGAGAAGATGCATATCGAAAGAAGTTCACCAGATTCAACATTTCACAATCCGTAATTTTCACAGAGACCAGGTTGGGGCAGTTTTTTGCTAAAAGTTCAAGGTCCTGAATTCTGATATTGGCAATATCAGTCAAGTAAAAATTCAGTGTCTCCAGCACTGTATTATTCAAAGCGAGCTCATGCAGCCATTTGCCATCATTCTCAAGAACCGAGCTTTCCTCCATGAACAAGACTCTTAAATTCCTGCCAGAAAGAAAATTCAGTAACCACTGATTGGTAAAAAAGCAAGCATAGGTTCCTAATACCAAGTTCTAAGAAGAAATGACTTAGACGGGGCCATGCTTGAATCAGCTTATTTGAGTTTATCTACTAAATAAACACTAATGAGACTGTTTGGAAGAGCTTATGGAATTATCTTATGACATGTCCATATGCCGTTTTCAACTTATTTCCATAAGCTTTACAAGATAGCTCATGAAAACAGCTTATTGGTACGGAAACAGTTTGACTTTATTTTATCCTTTGTTATAGAAATAGTTTAAATATAAGCACTTATATGATAAGCGCTTATGTTATAAGCGCTTAATTAGGCTGTTTATCCCAACATAACCCAATAAAGTTGAAAAATTTCATGTCTGCCCTCCCCCACAAAAATAAAAAACTTAATTTGAAGGACTGAGAGCAAATCCATAAAAGAAAAGGCACTAAATGAGGTTTTAAATTAGCTGCTATCTTTGCAAAGAGTCCAATCTAACTGGTGATTAGGGTAGAAGCTCCAAGATAAATAAATTAAAAAAAACTAATTAATCTAAAGGCCTGTGATTAACGAGTGATAGGAGCATATACTTAAAATAAGACAGCTTGAAAAATGAGGTTGAGAAGTGTATGGTGGCAAAGTCAGAACAAAGCAGTCACAAATACAATAATACAATTGGATGTGCAAGTATTAGAAGTGAAGTATATTGGCTAAAGCTAGTTGGTGACTTCTCAGTTCCCACTAATTTGACATATACCAAAAATTTGAATCGTCTGTAATAAAAATTTAATAAAAACAATGTGGTAAGAAATAGAGATGACCAACTCAAACTATACAAGACAAGAAAGCCTTCAAAATCTAGAGTAGAGGAAAAGACAAAAGGATAAAAGTGTAAGGTATTTATTTAATGAAAGCTATAGCATATAATTGGTTGTATCATCCAGATCAAGTGAAAAAGTCAAGTTTGAATTTTCACATAAAACAAATGATTATAAAGACTTGCATGATTATGTTCCTAAGGAATTGGTCAGCATAATTTTAGTTTAAGAGTTATAGTAATTCCATCATTTTCAGTCCTACTCATCAATGATCAATCACTAAAATGTTCTGTTCATTAGCAGGAGTGGGAAAATCCAGCAGCATGAAATGAGCCAATTCAGTGTATTGTTGACAATTGACATTAAGATCTTTTGATCAAACTGAAACTCGAAAAGGCGTGTCTACCCACCATGTAAAGATAATAGAACTCTATACACCAATTTCATTTTTTATATAGATTGAATATCCCCATGCAGCTACTCATTTTAACGTTTTGGATCAAAATGAAATTCAAAAAGGCATTATCTATCCAACCCATATACAATTACCAGAACTCCTCATTTAATATCAGTATTTTTGGTTTAGTCTAGATATGAGTAGAAAGACGTAAACAACACAACTATGGCTCAAAAGTTTTAACACAGACAAATATTATTGATTAGTTGTTAGATTAATTTTTTCTCCTGCCAGGACCTCCAACTTCTTATTCCTTAGCTCAAACCAGTTGAGCTACCGGAACTCCTCATTTAATATCCGTTGCTCGCATTTGATCGTGATTCTCCATAACATCAAGGAGATGGGAAAAGAACAAAAAAAAATCCTTTCAAAACAATCTTTTTTTTTTTTGTGGTGGCCGGGGTTGGGGTTTGAACCCATGACCTTGCATATATTATGCATTGTCCCTACTGAGCTAAGCTACCTTTTCAAAACAATCTGAAATTTTCAAAACAATCTGAAATGCAAGTATGCGACATAAAGATAACGGAAGAAAGGACTTTAATTTTTCATATGAAACAGAGGATTTTCAATACAAATGAAGCACTAAAAACTCATAAAATATAAACGAAAAAATTATTTCTCAAAAGTATTAGAAAAATAGAATTTAATTCAGATCTTTTAAACCTTACATTTGACCACCATTTTCAGCAATACTACACAAAAATTTACTACTTAAACCCTGTATTCTATTATCATCCAATAAAAAAAATTACTACTTACTTGCAAGAGTGACAAATATTGTAAAGTCCATCAGTAGAAAAACCAGAACACTTTTCAAGCTTAAGAGAATAAAGACTCTGATGTCTCGAACGTGCAAGAATGGAAAGATCATCATCGGTAACAATCATTCTCCGAAAGTGCAAAGACTTTAAACAATCAAAATAATTCTCAATCTCTCTAACCCAAGGATTCACAAAACCTCCCCAATTCTCCGGTATTAAGTTAAACATCGCCGCCCTGGGTTTCCCTTTCAGTTTCAAAGATTCCAGATGAGGAAACCGTCGCCTGAGTCTGTCTGGTGTTGTTGTGTAACATAAAGCAATTGTCACGTGCTTTCGTGTTTGTGAATCGATCTCATACCATCGCCGACATACCTATCAAAATATTATTAGATGAAATAGTTAGTTACAATAATTAGTTAAGTTAGACTAGTTAGCTTTTTTTATTTTTTTGAAAACTCGGTATCTGATTCAAGAACTGTAACGAGTTCTATCAAGAATTGTAATAGTAATAATACCTGAGAGACCGCGTCTCGGTCTTTCGGGTCATGGATGTACGGCATCACACAGTCGAGAACCACGTCTGATAATCTTACATTCATTCTTCCGTTATCTTCCATAAAAACGGTTATGAAACTGTTTTGGAAAACGGTTAGCGAAGATCTCGGGATTCTTTTTGTCAGAATAGAATTGTTGGGAAGGATTGGATGACACGTGGCATGAAGGAAGAAGGTAGCGGCGATGGGGGGAGAAAAAGGGTGGATTTAGAGGAAGAAGGAAAGGATGAACGGTGGAGATGATGAGAGAGAGAGAGAGGGTGGAGGTATCGGACGGTGACAGTTGGAGTGGTGTTTTGGGAGATAGGAATTGAAAATGGAACCTAAAGTCTGAGTGAGATGAGAGAAGCTAAAAATAAAATAGGTGTCAGAATTTTAGAACCTTAGTATTGATATTTATTTATTGTAATTTATGATATTATGCTACTAAGGTAAAGTGGAGGGTGGCGTTGGAGATGATAGGTGATGAGAGAGAGAATGACATGAAAGAAAGGGTAAAAAAAAAGCTAGAAATGAACATAGACGGACAAAACGATCGAACTCTTTTCACATGTACAGTTAACAATTACTCCCTCCGTCCCAGAATAACTGACCCATTTTCTAAAAAAAAGTGTCCCAAAATAACTGACTCATTTCAATTTTCAATACAACTTTAATCATTCCCAATACAATATAACACTAAATAATACTACTTTTATCATTTCCAATACAATATATTCCACTTTCCCCTTTATTTATACACTTTTCTTAATCTGTGTGAAAAACCAAAGTAGGTCAATTAAACCGGGACGGAGGTAGTAGTATTCAACTGATCTATAGATTCTGTTGAACTAATAGAAAATGTTAGAAATGGTAAGTTGGACGAAATAGTATACGTCTAAACTTCCTACTTCTAAATTTATATGTATGTGAGTTTTTTTATCGCTATTGTCGTCTCGTTTATTTATTAAAAAGAATGAAAAAAATAATATTCCATTGATGTAATTTACGAACGAAATCATTGAAGAGTGTTGACGTTTTTTGATATACATAAGAACCATAGTGTACATGCATTGTTGTATTGAAACTAAACTAGTTAATTACACTTATGTTCACACGGGTTACATCATAATTTGTACTATTTTAGGTTGAAATAACTAAATGATAACGTAAAATTGGTTTTTCTTACCAATTATGTTGTTTACACCTATAAATAATTGTCGTATTAGTTGGATTTGGTAAATAGATGATTGAACTATTAAATGAGGGAACCTTTTAGTCGAGTGAAAGAAAAACGATGCTAAAATAGTAGAGTGAGGGAGTTGATTTTTCTCAAAGTCATAGGGTCAATAAAGACTCAAAATTGAATCAAAACATGGTGAGACTAGGTAAATACGTGACAAACCCATGATATTTACTCTCAACATCACTAATCGTTGTTGAGGAATAAGAGAGGCGACACGGTCATTAGTGGAGTTGCGTATCAGAGACACGGTTAAAGGATCATGTTGAGAGGAAATTAAAGTCGAACGTGGAGGTGCTACAATACGATTAATATAGTAAAATAAGCATTGTAGACCACATTGTTTGGCTATAAAGCAATAGTTACACTATAAATATATTTATACATTCAATCAATCCTTTTAAAAAAAACACATTCAATTAATCAAACAAGCGTATTTCATATTTTTTGTATCCATTCATCTTTCTGATTTTATTTATGAATTTCTTAGTGTTAGCTTAAACAAAAACAAAAAACGCACCTAACATTCTACTGAAGAAATTAGAGAATCCATAACCAAAGGACAAAATTCATCTCTCAACGTTAATCGCTTGAAGTAAAGAAAATTACTCTTGGCCACTCTCAAAGATAGACAACTCACATTCACAAGATCACATATTCAACTATACACGATCATAACATATTCACACACAATTACATATTGTCACAACATAAAATCAAGAATCAGGGCGTTGCAATTTTAATATTCTTTTAGCTTTAAAAACAGTATTATTGAAATAAACTAATTTTCTACTATTAAATATTTAATATTTACAATTTTATGGTGTATTTTTTTTATGTAAATAAAATATAAAAAAGAAGTACCAAAAACTGATTGGGCATAAACCTGATCTGATAACCACATAATCAACGCTGAAAGGTATTACAGCAAAGATTAATAAAAGTGGTATAAAAAACACAGCCGGACGAAATTCCTGTAAATTAACCCAAATGTGTAGGAGAAGAATACACATCATAAACACGATCCAACAAACTAAAAGTTGTCACGAAACCAAATTTTTAGGGTTGGCTGAGGCTAGCGTGAGCGACCAATATAGGTCTCTCACCATGCAAACTGCGTTTAAACCTTAGGATATACAATTAAAAAGTTGGACGGCTTAGATGGAGGACCTGCAACCCGTTTGGACTGGTTTAAACAGTAATTGATAGATTTTATACATTTGACACATGAAAATGAATAATTAAAATTGTGTAATATTTTTAGAACCCAGATATTGAAGCTATATTAATTTCGATGCTTACATTGGTGTCAAAACTTTGGGTCGGGCCTAGTTTCCAGTTTTTACTATTGACACATGTGATTTGGCATAGAAATAATGTTGTAAATTTGAATTTGTTATAACATGCACATTACATAAGTGTATGTGTTAACGATTCATAAAATCAACTGGGAAACAATAATTTCGTAATTTTATTAAGTCCGCGATATATCCTATTTGTTAAGAATAAGGTAATTTTGAAAACGTTGATAAATATCACGACGAAACGCCGTTATGGTCATAAAAAAATTGTCGTCCTTGACAGTAGACATATAATCCGGATGAATTATTTTTTTCTTTTTTAAAAACTACCGGATGATTTTTCATTTGAGATAGATGAAAATCATATTTGTAGTAAATATTTGATCATAAATTATTGAAGTTATTCTCTTATGTAGTTTAAATTTTTTTATTTACTATCATTATTTAAGAGTCGTGTAATGTTGTGATTAATTCACAACGCAACGAACGCAATTTATATTGGAACACCTATAATGACTGAAAATTGCCGAAATTGGGAAAATCGTATGCGCGGTAGCGACTCGGACCGCGACCATTATCCAAACCCTTGTGTAGTATACCTACGAATCGGTATGCAAACGCATACACTATTAATTTTATACTCATTTTAGGTCACATTAGTTATATGATTGAATTAAATTATATTATTCATATATTCATCTCAATGTGGATAGGTTGAATTTTCTCCCAAATTAAAGAAAGTTTGGATAGGTTGAATTTTTATGGACAAGAATTTGGATGTGTTGATATTAATTCTAATTTTAATTAACCCGTATTTAACCAAGAGTTGCTGATCAGCCCATCCGGCATTTATTTTTGTAATAATCCCCAACAACTTTTTTTATTTTGATTTGGAAAAAATTAGTGTAGTTGCAACGCAGTGAATGGTCCAAGAAAAAATTACATCACCTAACTTTGTTCAAACCGATATCGTAGCAACCAGTGAATATGTTACTCAAACCAGATCTCCATCATATGTTTATTCACAAACCAGCACCACAACAGATGGGAGTTTGGCAGTCAGCGTTGATGAAGAAAATAGGTGCAGAACGGGAAAAATTCATAACAATACCATTACACGAACAGAAGTAAAATGAAAATCTTGGAAATAAAAGTAACGAAACAGAAGTAAAATTCATAATACCATTACACGAACATAAAGGATGTGAAATTGCAACTAAAAAACATAAGAAACATAAAAAAAAAAAAAAAAAAAACTAAAAACTGAAATGAACAAACACCTGAAAAACATAGCAATTTGGGAGGTACAACATAAACCCTAACCCAAACTCACTTAACGAGAACATAAAAAAACACAACAAAAACCATAATCATGGTTGTTGTGTACATGAACCTTGAAAGCTTCACATTGGTTTTGATCTGACCAACATCGAGGATGATTGTCTTCAAATCGTTCTCTACGGTCAAGAGTCTTTCCTCAAAAGGGTTGGTTGACGTCGCAACATCGCGCACAACATCAACATCCAGAGCTTGAGAAGGCTGTGGTTCACGGCAACCACAATCAATTGGGTGAGCCCAATCCAAAAACCCACAGTTATTATCCTTGCATGCATAGAACAGCTTCAGAGGATTGCTGTTTGTGTTTGCGATCTTAATCTCAGCATACCTTTGACATTTGCACTTATATTTTTTGTACTGTAAGCGACATGAATGGTTGAAGGTTGAGCTTAAACTTGAAGAAGGCATCGTTGCGGTTGGCTTGTTTTTTTGCAGTTAATTGTTTGATGGAGAAGATGAGAAGAGAATGAGGTAGAGCGGTTAAGTCTGTGTGTTAAATAGGAGGGATGTAGTGGTGTGTGGAAGAAGATAATGATATCAATTTAATTTTGAATTTCTGCACATTTCCATATGTCTCAGTTGATATATCTCCTTGCACAGTAGTGTCTATGAAGAAATCCAGTCAATAGCGTGAATATTAAGTTGGCACTGTTGTAGAAACATACGATATCAAATTTCCCAAAGTAATTAATTGGACTGAAGTCTGTTGGATCTAATTAATTATGACATTTATTTTGTTAAATGACTTGATTCCCCTAATACACTAAATTTTATTAAGTTTTGTTAATAACAAATATTCCATTCGGTCCTAAATATAAGCAAATTTAACTTTTAGATTCATTCAATTAATGATGTATGTGGTCCATAATATGAAACACATACATCATTGATTAAATGAACCTAAAAAATTAAATTATCTTATATTAAGGACCGGATGGAGTATTTATGATACACCATTCGGTCAGTAAAGTAACCAAAATTTGATTCATTGATGTATGTGGTGTTTATTATAGGCACATGCATCTTCAGCGTACATCTTCCATGTATAGAACCTAAAAAAATATATTTTTCCTTGTAAAAAGTCAATCTTGTAGTTTTTAATCAACGTCTTAAGTTAGGATTTTTTATAAAAATCATGTTATCTAAAAATTATATCTTGATCATTTGATGAAACCCTATTTGGATTAACTTTAAAAAAAAGATTGGATTAAGGATGGGATTAACTTCAGGGATCATAAGAGGCAACATGTTTCTTAACCTATCACCTAAAGAAGATTGGATTAAGGTCGGGATTAACTTCAGGGATCATAAGAGGCATCATCTTTCTTACTTAACCTATCACCCAAAGAAGATTGGATTAAGGATGGGATTAACTTCAGGGATCATAAGAGGCGGCATGTTTCTTAACCTATCACCCAAAGAAGATTGGATTAAGGTCGGGATTAACTTCAGGGATCATAAGAGGCATCATCTTTCTTACTTAACCTATCACCTAAAGAAGATTGGATTAAGGATGGGATTAACTTCAGGGATCATAAGAGGCGGCATGTTTCTTAACCTATCACCCAAAGAAGATCGGATTAAGGTCGGGATTAACTTCAGGGATCATAAGAGGCATCATCTTTCTTACTTAACCTATCACCCAAAGAAGATTGGATTAAGGATGGGATTAACTTCAGGGATCATAAGAGGCAGCATGTTTCTTAACCTATCACCCAAAGAAGATTGGATTAAGGTAGGGATTAACTTCAGGGATCATAATAGGCAGCATCTTTCTTAACCTATCACGAAAACAAGATTGAATATAATGTTCTAAAAACAATACTGCAGATATTTATAGGGACCAAAAACTTAACTAATACTCCCTCCGTCCCACAATACATGACACGGTTGATCCTATTACACATACCAATGCAAAATTTTGATGTTAAATATTTTGAATAATGTATTAGAAAAAGTTATGAAAATTTGGTATTTTGAAAATACTTTTAAGGTTCATTCATTAAAATGATGTATTTGTTCAATATTATTGACTAGATACGTCATTTGACCGTAGGGAGTATTATTTATCTTTACATATTAGTAAAAAAATACAGTCAAAGTAAGTTAGTTCAAAATTGCACGTTTTCAAATGGGTCATCTATTGCGGGATGGAGGGAGTACTATTTTTTTGATTCGAAATGGCTACATTATAAAATCTGCTTTAGGTCTCCTGACATATTGAGTCGGTCTTGATAAATTTTCTTAACAAAGCATTAAATTTTGCCACGTCACATTTTAAATTTTTATTTCTAGAAGGCGTTGATCATGTATTTGTTATAATTTTCAATTAGAAATGTTAAAATAAAATATTAGAGAGAAAGGGAGGGAAAGTTGCCGCCCTTACATTTTCTTGGGTCATCATTCCCTACTATACCTAGGCCTGCAAGTAGAGTGTGTGACATGATGTTTATTACTCAAGTCATGTCATTAAATTGGTGTTTCACAAGGCAACTCCATTGTGAGGATAAATGGACAAACCTACAATTTTCAAATTGGTTTTGTAGGCATATATCTCACGGTACAACACCAGCATTTCTGTTCATCCGTGCATCGAAATAATTTGGCGTGTGGGAAAAAAAAATTGGTCATGGAAAATGTGACATTGGCATATTCGTTTAATAATTGTAACCTTAATTTGTAGTTCTTATATTTATTTGTACTAAGGTAGGTTCCATATAAAAAATATAAATATTATACCATTATGTATTGTTAGTTTTAATGTTCTATCTTGAGTAAATAATGGTTGACTGGAAGTGCTCCACCCATGTCATGCAAGCAAATCTTTATTTCACGTAACCAAAAAAATATCATGCATCTGCTGGAACTACAAACTACAACCATATACCATAATATTTAACGCCATTTATTTATGACAAAATTAATGTAGCAATAAATTTGCCAACCACCATCTTAAATCAACACATATAAAATGGACTGAATGGAATCCGTAGAACAACACAAGCATTTTAGTTTTTTGGTAGTGGATAACCATTTTATCTGATTCAGAGATCAAATAATGAGTTAATTTCGTGTAGTTTAAAACGCAATGGAAATAGAGCAAGGTTGGGTCGTCACCTCCATAGCAGGTTCGCATAAGATTATTTACATATGTTGAATTCAGGATCTGATTCAATACAAGTATGAAGCTTCACCACAGTAACAATTTCTGGACGGTTATGTTCGACGGCTTGAAGCAATCAACATAGTCTTGTTCAGCTAAAGTTTAAATAGAGTTAATTAAGTTATTTTCATCATATTTTTTTTTAAATGTTTTACTACATATAACCTGCCTTCATGAGAGGGTTTACCAAATGTTTAAGGGTTGGTGTTCAATAGTATGGTCATCTGGCTTTATATTATTCCTTGTTGTAAAAAACCTTTTCATTTAGATGTTAATTATAATTAAACACATTACAATGACTAACTCATTTTTATCCTAAAAATGATAGATAATTAAGTAGCTAGTTTAGTTCCCTCAAAAAAAATGAAAGTAGCTAGTTTAGAGGTTAATTATAATTAAATAGATTTAAAAACTTATTATCAACGGAAAATTGGTTTCAAAAAATTTCTTCATTGTTGGCCATATTGTATGTAACCAGTATACTAGTTTTTTTGTCTAGGGCTTGGTTAAGTGATTAGACATGTTGGGGGGATATAAATGTTAACCATGTCTACCATACATAGCCAATACACGTGTGGTGCAAAAAGAAGGAAATTGGATCTCTTAGTGGAAGTTGTCCCATCCAAAAATGGAAGGGGTTTAGGGTGTGAAATTTCTCCCACCACCATTCCTAACGTTACATAACATCACGTGTATCAAAGCCTACCAAAAACCGTTTGATCATGATCTCTCACTGTAGCAAATTGTAAGACACATCCTCTTGTAATAAAATATACTTATCACAATGAGGGTTTTGTGGTTTTAGGTAAATTGCAATGATAAAAAACCCTTATCAACAGTGTAGTACACAGGCTTGCATTTATTAGATGTAACCCACCTCCAATTTTGATTTAACCAAAAATGGTATTCCAACTAATTTTTATTAGTATCAAATTGCATCATTAACATTTAAAAAATAAAATAGAGACTACCAAAGTTGAGAAGACCACTAATGTGGTTGTATTGAGGTGGTATTATAAATACCATGATGCAGATTGCTTACTCACACCACCACTTCTATCTTTCAACTCTCAAAAATTTCTAAGTACCAACACCAGCTTTCGAAAACAATCAGCACTATCCAATGGATTTCATTGCTCAACTTGAAGAGGATGAGAGGTATCGTTTAGACTCTTAACTTAGTTTTCTGTTTTATTAAATTTTGTCAACAACATTTACAGACATAATGAAAGTGTTAACATTTTGTGTTCAAAAATAACAATGAAGCCGGAGACAAGAGGAGGCACCAGATGCTGCGTTTTGTGTTGCTTCTTTCATGGGACCAGCAATACAACCAGTTCCTGCACCACTTGTAAGGAATACTGAATCTGCATATTTTCTTGTGTTTGTATACATGCAGTGGATGACTTGCTCATGGTTAAAAAAATTAATGATGTAACACATGTCTACCAGGTAGGTTCCCAAACTACGGTTGAAGACAAGACCATACCACCCTCAACAGAAATTTCATCACACGAAGTCTTGCTATCTCAAGTAACATCAGAACTTAAGGTATAAGAATTTATTTTAGCTACTGTTTTAAATTAACATTGAAACCCTAAAATAGTTTATACTTTTCACTATATACAAGTTATAGGGTAAAGATAAATATTATAGACATTATATTATTTTTCTACAACTATAGGTTAATAACTATAAATGAAAATTACTTTTTTCAAGGGCCTATCCATGAAGATTGGAGAAATGGGATCTACCAACAAGAAAATGTTGGAGATACTTGTTGGGATGGTCAGACTTGAGCTTAACTCACCAACTGAAAACAAAGGATATAACTTTCAAGTCCATGAGCCTAATGACATGACTAAAAATGGAGATATTGGAGATGTTGTTAAGTCATGTGTATGTACCAAAAGAAACAACTCAAAGGGTGGAACCTCACCAAACCTAACCGGTATCTCCACGGTCATACTATCTGATGATGATAAAACTGACCCAATTAACAACATTCAATTTGGAACCATAAACTATAATGACTTTAAGAAAAGGAAGCACTCTCCAAATGATAAGGGTAAGGAACAAATGGTGTACGATTGGGACGAGGTTGATCCTAAAAACCATGCTGACATTATGGGTAGCAACTACAAAAGATCTTATTATCATGTAACTCATATACTGAAAGTGTGTTCCATAATAACAGAACTTACATACTATATTACATTTTTTGTATTGTTTGTTGTGGTATCTAACTGCACTGATGAATGGTTTGCAGATGGCTATCAATGATGATGTCCCTGCAGCGAAAAAACTGTCATTTACTCCACCACCAGGCAATATGTCTTACAAGAGACAAAGGAACAGTGACTTGGATGTTCATGGAGGTATCAGAAATGGTTTCCCATCTCCTCAGCTAACATTGGCAACATCTCCCATGCAGTCAAAACAAGCAGCCTCAAAACCAAGGCGTTACAAATTTAAGCCAAACAAATCAGTACTTCCAAAGGTGAATTACTTAATATTTAGGGTGATGATCATGTAATTCAAAGTAATTTGAAACTGTTATGAATTTGTGCAAGGTTTATTTATTTCGTTTTCATTGTATATTGTAGTATGTGGATTGCACATTTAGACCAACCGAAGGTATGAGGCTGTGTGGGGCAGAAGCCATAATATGTGCTTACATATTTAGGGATGAATGCAATATATTGTAAGTAGAATGTCAACATACATGCGTTAATTAGTAACTATATGAATTTAATTAATGGTGGGTTGGTATAGTTGTTATAAATAAGTTCTATATTGTTATTCAAATGTGCTTACATTATCTCAATATGATTTGTCGTAGTTCAAGCGATGATATGGTTTTTGCCACGGGACAAGTGATTGGTATTCGGAGTGACTTCCAGTGCTTGGTCCCTAAGTCATGTGTTGGAAGCTCGGTAATGTTATACACATCCTATATATAATATGACTTTAAATTTAGATGCAAACCAACTATTACACAAGTATACAGTAACTCACCAAATTATAATTGTACTGCCTTTGTATTACTACAGATTGTTAAGATGATGGCAATGAGGGTCACATGGAACCAAAAGCATGGCATGTCACAGAAAGTGTGGTGTTTACCACCTGCATTTGCGGTATTTTGATTTCTTCCATTATTCAGTTACTAATCAAAATGAAATGTATACAATCCCAACTGAGTTATGCCCTCTTGTTGTATTAACAGACTGATGCATTGATGGGGTACGACATTGAGAAGATGGAGATGATATATCGCAATGAATGGATGAATCCTTTCGCAACTCTGAAGTTTGTAAGATTTCAAACTATATCAAAATTTCTAAATTAAATACTGCCAATCTAAAAAATGGCATTTGATTGGGTGATCAAAATTTCATCTCTTTACATTACTTTTATTATCAGGTGTACGTGCCTATTGAAGACGAAAATGGCCATTGGTTCCTTATGGTGATTCATATCCCAGAAAGGAGGATCTACCACTTAGACACATTCATGGTGGATGGCAAGAAAGAGATTAGGCGACAACAAATTAAGAAAGTGGTAAGCATTATTACATAACATAACATTTTTTATGCGTGCTATCCCTTACTGACCTCCGACCATTTTGTTTTAGGCTGGAGTGATTTCTCAAATGATGTTGAGTATTTATGATTCGGACGTGCCTTTTTGTGCATTCCCGGATTTTGAAGACTGGAACATTGAAGAGCCTCGTGGTGTGCCTAATTGCGGGACTAGGTAAATCCTTAACAGATCTGCGTTGATTAAACAGCCATGATTACATAAATTAGTTATGACCTCCTTGAACTTAGTTACTAATACCAATTGTCTCAACTAAAATGCAGCGAAAACTCTGGCCTCTGGGTGACGGAGTGGCTGAATATGCAGGGAAGCTTCAACAATCAGATAGTGGGAGTGGTAAGTTGTGCACATCATGAGTCTTGATATGCAATATATAATACGTTAACTTGGTAGCAAGGTTTACTAATTGTTTGTTGTTTATATTGAAAAAACATATGATTGATGAACATGTGAGGATGAGAATTGCGCTTCGTCTTTTGCTTGAGCCCCACAACGAGTACAAGGAGAGCCTTCAGTCAAATGCAAGGAAACACTGGAACAATTTAATGGCTAAGCGTGCTTACGAAACAAGGAAGTGAAGTGCCCTTGCATGTGTTGGTTAGGGGGTGTCTTTTGGAAGAAAGGGGGCGTATTTATGTTGTTTTTGCAAAATTGTGTACTACTATGTCATTTTTAGCATTATGTCTTTGTTTCTGGATAACTGTACTGGCTTTGTTGTTGGAAAACTACGTTTATGGGCTTCATTTTGTGGTTTGATTAGGTGTGGGTTATGGGCTAATGTTGCTTTTGAAGGCTTCCTTGTTTTTTTTTTTGATGGCTTAGGTATGGGCTTCTGTTGTGGTCTGTTTGTATGCAGATCTCACATGTTGCTTGTCTTCATCGCATACCTAGTAGGCCATTTTGGTGTATCCAGTTATTTGTATTACTCTCTATGTACCCCTAAATGTTATTGTCGTAATGATCAATATTTAATGTGTTAATTAATGATGTTTTAATACCCACTAGCAAATGCATAATACAATGTCTAATGAGACATTACCTTATACAGAAACAACTTATTCATATACAAAATATGACAACATTTTTTATAATTTAAACAAATATACATCTAGTTTATTAAATTTGGCTATAAATATTAATGTCGATTATACACTTAAATTAAGAAACATATTTGCAAATCAAGATTTGGCTAAAAGAGATATTTAGCATGGAATAGTCAAAATAACATCACATAAAGGGTTCTTTTGCCGTTTAGTTCAATTTACCATGCAATATATCCTATATGCTTAATAAGGTTACTTTCACTTGACCATGAGAAGCAATAAAGTATTACAATATTTAGTGACATCGTCAATTCCCAGATACTAACACTAAAACTGGTCTAACACAAGCAACAAAGCTATCGCAAAAGCATAATACAGTCGCTGAACAATGCGAAGTTATGAAACTAACAAAATCATGTGATTCCTTCAATTCCAAATCACTCAAACACATTCATCTAACACAAACAACTAATCTATCCTAACAACATAATACAGTGACTGGACTATTAGAAACCATGTTATGTGACAATGTCCACAGACAGAGACACACACAGTGGTATAACACATATATTGTTAGACCACAGGAACCTCAAATGGTAGTTCATTTGATACGTTATAGCATCAACCAAACAATATTCCAAAATACTCATAAGCAGCAACACATCACAATATTCCACATAAGGTTCACATAATTAATATTATTACAAACTTGTCTCAACAGAAACTAGTAGTAGCAGCAACATTCGTGTGCATCAGTCAACATTATTACACTTACGGGATACTCATAAAAGCCCCTAAATTCATAAAACATACATAGTAGCGCACATTACAAAAACACAAATTAGACGCAACACATGAAATTAACCACATCAACCCTTGCACAACACATTCCATAAACGACTCTTACTCATACTAACACTGCATTCAATCTTGTGTGCCAATATCCTACAACGAAACACACTGGAGTTGTTTAATGTATGAAACAATGTCAAAGTTTATGCAAAATTAATGATGTAGTAAAGAAATAATATAAATAACAATCTACGAATTATAACAATCTACGAATTAGATACATACCGTCTGACTGTTGTAGTTGTAGTTCACATCTTCTTCGGTCTCTTCTTCATTGTTGATTGGGGAAAGGGTATGACCACCGAGATTTAAAGTGAGACGTGGACAACATCGCTTGTTATGACCCACTACACCACAAAGGCTGCAAGTTTGCGTCCGTCTGCGCCCGCCTGGTGTGCCCGTGGAAATTGAACCACAACCTTTTGTTCTAACAATATCGGGGTCAAGGACTTCGTTATCCTCGTTCTCAGGTCCTAAAACTGGAGACATTTCTGGTGTGTCAACTTTGTTCTTTATTTTCAATCTTCGGAGTTCCGCACCCAAACTTTCAACAAAATGCTGATACTCGTCAAGATCTTCATACACCAGACCGGCAACAGCTTTGCACATCTCGACTATACCGGAATATCTGGCAGCAGATTGTGAATCCCAGTATAGAGAACCAGTACAATATTTGTCCCGAATTAAATCTTTTGCAAATTTTGACCACCTACGCAAAACCAAACTACTTGGAAGCTCGTCAAAATCAAGATACAACAACACAGCTATGATATGACAGCGTGGCAATCCAAGTGACTCCATTCGCAAACAAGAACATTTGAGGTCAACCGGTTCTTCGCAAAAGGTTACATGCCATTCGCTTCCATCACCATGATATTTTGAAACTTTAAAAATGCACCCTGTAGCCATCTCTTGACATTCAGTTATTCTTATAAGCAGTGCCTTCTTTAGAACTGACCTGAACATGAAAAATATCTCCTTCGTAAACAGCTTTGCTGCTGATCTCTCTATAGACTGTAGACTAGTTTGCAAAACTGGTTGACCATAGTTGGAATGGAAATCAGATTCAATTTCCCTAAACCGAAAATAGGTAAGACACCTATGGAATTGTTGAACAAAGTCAGTCATGCTAATACGAGAATGCACAAAATGTCCCATGTGGCTATGGAGCGCCTCACAACGAGAGGTCGTTCGGATACCAGCGAAGAAACATCCCCTAATGTGAGCGGTTGCCCATATTTTCTTTTTTTCATACATCTCATTGATCCAGCTGTTGTCTTGTAAACCAAACTTTTCAACCATCTCACCCCATAACTCTTCAAACGCACTGATCTCAAGGTCACCCAACATGCATTTTTTTATATAAGACATTACTGCTGGAATTCCAATATTGGATGATGCATTCCGCAACAAATGCCACACACATAGTCGGTGATAAGCGTTGGGGAATACTTTCTTGATAGCATTTCTCATTGCAAGGTCTCCATCAGTGATTACGGATAACGGATGTTTCCCTTTCATTGCACTTAAGAACTGTTCCAACAACCACACATACGTCTCTTCGGTCTCACGTGTTATGATACCAGCACCAAAAACAATCGTCTGATTATGGTGGTTAACACCTGAAAAAATAACAAACGGACAGTTGTACTTGTTTTTTCTATACGTTGCATCGAAGGCAATGACATCTCCAAATATCTCATAGTTCATTCGACTTTCCCCATCACTCCAAAACAATCTCTCAAGCCTTTTATCCTTATCAAGGGTGTGTGTCACAAACATAAGTGGATCTTTCAAGCTCAGATCCTTAAGATACTTCACCGCACCACTTGCATCAGAATAAAGCTGTTTACGTTGCTTACCAACTTGGTTATACAAATCCTTTTTTACGAATCCAACTTTGTGAAAACCACCGCATGCATTGGCCATGGTACCATAGGACTGGTATGGTCTTATCCCTGATTTCCTGTTGCGCTCGATCTCATCGATATCACCTTCGCTCATCTTTCTGTGTGCCGGTAGCATTCCACACAATGTCCCACCCAACAACTCATGGTTATGCTCAATTTCAAACACAGTGACATACCAACGGTTTGAAGCAATGTCTACATGTACTCTAAATTTTGCATTACATCCACATCTTGTTTCATTTCGTGGCTCGCGCTTTCGGTTCTCCCTTGTTAAACCCCTATCCTCTATAAACCCTTGACATGAACATACAAACGTTTGCTGCAATACTACACCTTCACGATCCCTAACCATTTGACCCTTGCGTACAGAGAACCCAGACATTCTAGCAAACCAACAGTAAAACAAGTATGCAACTTCCAGACTGGCAAAATCATACCTTCCAACATCATTCAATGAAAAGTTTTCCATGTCAACCTTCATTATATCAGCCATGTCGTTAAACAAAATTGCTTCATCTTCAGAACCATGATTTCCATCATCACCAGAATTTCCATCCTCTTCAGATTCGGCCGGAAAAGAAACATCTGAGTTTGAACTCGCAGGTTCGGCCGAGTTACTTGATCCACCACTTGACATGTTACTATCACTTTCTGGTGTCGTGCCCTGTAACATTATGCAAGCCGTAACATTAATTCATTTTGCATATAAATTAAATCAGATCAGATCTAATTGCTAATTGCTATTAATGTTGGTGGATGCTTACCGGTGTGATGCCTAAACCTGCATAAAAAAAAAAAGGATTTCCACGATCTGCTCTCCCGTTCATAACTAAAACCCTGAAAACCAAAGTTCAGTTTTTTCATCAATAACTACAGATGGTCTTAACAAATCAGATTAAAGATTAATCAAGAGATTTCAGATTCAAAATATATAATAAATTTCAGATTTAAATTTGATTAATCGGAATGGATCTGGTAGCTTTATTACAGGAAAGAACAACAACAAAGGAACAACAACAACAAATCGATAATTTTCATCAATTCTGGTATCCGAACAGTGGGTTACCTTTGAGATCTTCGAGCTTGATATGCAATCCGTCGAACCCAGCTATTTTCACGATTACGAATTTTGTTTTTCCAGAAGATTTTTTGTATCAATTATTGTGGTTAAAAGACCTAGTGGAGTGTAATTATTTTTAGAGAAAGTATCTTAACAGTGTACTGATATTTTATCAGATTAAAAAAAAAATACAAAATCAAAAGGTTGGAAGTGTAAATAAGGAAGATGGTGTGGAATTATTATAAAAAACCAAACGGGGTCAATGTCTAAATAACTGTAACTAATATATTACTATTAAAACCGGATGAACCTCCACTAAAAGGTTTTTTGCCTTAATCCATGGTGAGAGACCTATAACGATCGCTCACGCTAGCATCCGCCTTTAAAGAAAGTGATGTGTAAAATGCCACAAGCATCAAATCAAACCACAAATGAACCATATGGTGTATTTATTTATTTTTATAATTTATAAAATTTATAACTTGTTACATTTTATACTTAAAAAAAAGGTAATATAGTTTATATATTTTTTTTTTTTTGAAAAAGCCAAAATGGTAAATATAAATATAAACCATAACCTCTCAACGCCTTAGCACAAGGGGTGCCAAAACGCCGAGACACAAACAGAGTTTAGACAACCTGTACAACGCCAATATGGCACAAAAACAAAAGAAAGGAAAGGAGAAAAACAGAAACCAACAATCTAGAAAACTGAGTTTAAGCAGGTTAAAGGACTCTGCCGCCACATTTGATAATCAAAATCAAAATTAACATATTTTGATTTCAACCACCAAAATGACTGAAGCTTTACCCTTTCACCTAACGCTATCAAGTTGTCATGTTTTCTTTTAAAAACTCTATTATTCCGTTCTTTCCAAATTGTCCACACAACTGACAACCAAATATAGTTTATATTTTTAATCATACTTATATTCCCTGTGTCTCACAAGTAGATTTGAGCAATGACATTTTATAAGGTCTATTCAGTATATCATATTTATTAATTATAATTTTCATCATATTATTTATGTTAAATTTATATGTTATCTACATTTTTAAATATATAAGCACGTGTAGAAATATCTTTTTATAAGGTCTAAGATATTTTTAAATAGACATCCGAGATTATATTTTATAATTATAAATTTAATGATGATAGTATTACATTCATAGGAATAAATAAATACCCATTAGGCAAAAATAGTGAAAAATGATAAATATTCTTTTTTTTTTTTACTAGAAATGAACAATATTCTTAATAACTATCTTTAGAAATTCAAGCATGGTAAAATTCAGTCAACATATAAAAAATACTTAACATGATAAAACATTTAAGGTTTGACCAATATTAATGTCCTAATACTTTTTAATTATAATATTTTAGCTGATTCTTCTGTTGCCAATAAATAAGTAGGCATTGCTTTAACATAGCATTTCATCGTAAGATATCTATTTTATTTTTCTTTGCAAACATAATTTGGTTATAATGGAATCTCAATTGAAAATGTTCTTTAAATTTGTCTTGTTACTTGTTGCTATTACAGGTGTTTGTGGTTTGCAATGCCAAAGTTTTACCACCTTGTTGCCCAAATAAACCTATGGAATTGCAACTTGCAAGCCTCCTCCCAAGTGTGATCGATCTGGAGCCTAATACTACGAAGCAATTTTATTAATTTTAAATCAATCATTTTATATTTGAGAAAAGTACATCTCAAATGAAACAAATGTATTAATAAAATGAGTTAATAAATTATGTTTTGTTTTTACGGGAAGAAATTATATTTTCTCATTCTCTATTATTGTTTTTTTGTACATACACATATTTAGTTTGACATCTATTTAATTATAAAGTATCTCTCATAATACTTCTTTCTTAAGATAATCATTTTATTATGCCTAATGGGCACTAGTTTTAGTCATATGAGTATGGGTAAAGAAAGAGAAAGCGTACCAAAATTATTAAGATAATAGTGAGAGTTGTTATATATCGTAAATGAATGTTGCACTTAAAATAACTGATCTGAACAAAATGGTTAAGGTAATATTTCAGCACAAATATATTAGATTAACAACAATTATTTAGGAGTGACAAACTTTAATAATGGGTAAAAGAAATAACACTTACATTTTTTAAGAAGCTAAAATGAATTAAACATTGAGATCATTGAATTTTTAGCTCATGAGAGTGTCGAAAACTAGGATGAAAGGTTCACATTACATCAAAAGTTAGAGAAAAAAAAAAGGGAATAAAAGAGGACAAAACAACCTCAATACAAATTAACTCCCAAACAAGCTAACGGATTAAACCACCACAACACAACTGATAGTTAAAAGTCAAAGAAATTTTATTTCCTTTCAGCCACCAATAAGATTAAAGCTTAATTTTGTCAAGAAGATGTTGAAACGTTTCTTCTTTATGACTAAAGACCCGATCATTTCTTTCACGCCAAACCACTCACACACTAGATAACCAAATAAGTTGAAAAGTAGCACAGATGTTTTTTGAAAACCCACCTAAATGTTCAAATTGAAGTAAGTCGTCTGCTACATGTTCAGGGTGCAACGTAGTGAAACCAAGCCAATTATAGATACCTAGCCAAATTTTCCCAAAAAAGAAAGAGAAATAAATGGTCGATATCCTCCATTTTACCACAACCACCCGTACACAATTGAGCATTCGGATGAAGAACATGCCTCTTGATTAAATTATCTGTTGTTGGTAGTCCGTTACGAAGCAAACACCGGGCAAAAAGATTGACCTTCAAAGGGACCTCATTGTTCCAAATTGCTATTATACAATCAACTACTACAAGGTTAACTGGGGACAACAAGTAATTATAAACACTTGTAACATTATATTTGTGGGAAGTATGTGAGTGTCAAAGCCACCTATCATGAGTATTAGGCTACAAACCAATATTAGTTAAAATCACATGACACCCCCTAACTTGATCTTCCTCACAAGCTAATAAAGGATGCCGCCACTTCCAAACTTCACCACCCTCCCCCCACCCAAGAGAGAACATTTTGCCACTGTTGTCATTTTATTATCAGCAAGATCTAAAAGACGACTAAAACTATATTTTAAGACCATACCATCGAGCCATGGATCCTACCAAAATAAAGTTTTGGTACCATCGCCATTCGTCAACCTTTCTCCCTAAATGATCCCACCAAAATTGTGTTAACCCTTACATTTTTCACAAGAGTAGTGATATTTGAACAACTTTTTGGTACAACTCTTTTGACAACTTTGGTTTTCTCTTCTTTGATTGGTCAAAGATAATAGAGAGAGAAAAAGGAAGAGAGAGAATAAGAAGATAATGTGAGTATGAGAGAGAAAGTTGGCAAAAAAATGTTAGAAAATAGTTGTACAAATATCATTTCTCTTTTTACAATTAATTAAACTCTTGGACAAACTTATATACAAATGTTGTAGAACAAAAAGCTTTTTGATATTCGTTATGGTGGTATTCTTAAACAAAAATTTATTGACAAATAAAAAATAATTACTTATGCTTCTAAACCTTCAAATCACCACACAAAAAAATATTTTACTATTAAAAAATCAGTCCTGGAAATGATTTATCTATTTTAAAATTTTAATCTAATCTAGTGAATCAAAATTTTTAATCTGTGTTGATGGAAAATCTGCAAAAGGTATTTTACAAAAGGATCTTAGTATAAAAACAATTTTTCTTCAAAAAAAATAAAAAGTATAAAAACAATTTGGTGCTACGGGTCCTATATATATAGGATTTTCTGAGATATACCACCCTATATTTTTGAAGGAGTAAATTTAATAAATCATAAGTAAAAAATATGTGACAACTTAGTTGGAATGTCTTTTTTTTTTTTTTGGTACAAATAGTTGGAATGTCTTAACTTTCACTTGATGTTATTATACTCCACTACTTTATAAAAAAAGTTATAATAAAAAAATGTTAAGTATGAATGTCTTAACTTTCACTTGATGTTATTATACTCCACTACTTTATAAAAAAAGTTATAATAAAAAAATGTTAAGTATAACTTGTTAACATACTCCTTCTATAGTGGGTATAAGTTAGTAGTTCTTATAAGCATGTGCTAATATACACCTACTTATTTTGAGAAGAAGAATGTTAGTAGGCGGCAAGTACAAATTTATGAATACATCCTAAGATAGTAAGATGTATGTTGTTGAAGTGTCCTCCGTAGATACTAGTATGTGTATTTTAGCATTTCTGTATAATGTAAATATATAGAATGATTTAAAATTTACTTAAAGAATTTAATGAGATGACTATATAATATAAAATTCAATCGAATCCCCTAAAACAATCAATCAAATAGTATTAAATAATGTTTTTTGATAAAAAGATGTTATAGAGCAATGCAACACAATTCAATTTTTTGTTGTTGTTGAAGGAAACACAATTCAAATATTATTATTTCAGTGTAATATATATGATCCATCTTGTATACACATATACACACATTATTTATGGGGTGTAATATGTTCCATCATGTATACACCCATGATTTCTGGTGCAAAAGTAAATGAAATCCAAGTGTTTGTTTAAAAATAATATTAAAATTAAAAAAATCGAGTGCACCTGAAGATACTAGATCTCAAACCACAAAAGATTAGTGTCAAAGTCAAACAAACATCAAGAAGATATTATTATTATTTGAAAAAGTACCCATATTTCCTTCAACTAACAAAGATCATGCAGCCGTTCACCACCAAACTTGAAGAACGTTGCCTTGATTTGCAATATATTGCAACTTACAATTTTTGCTATGAATTCAACATAATAATTGGAGTATTTGAAACTTGAAAGTACGTCTTGATCAGAATAAAAAAAAAAAACTCGGATGCTCCAATTAAGTTTGAGGAGTACTATAGATGCTCTCTATTTAACATTATCTTTAACATTCACTCTCTTAATAAATGAAATTTTTGAAAATAGATCCAGCATAAAACGGTGAAATTCACATGTGTTCTTTTTTTTTTGCTAAGCAGGGAGAGTAAGGACAAACATCAGAAGGAAACTGTTGTTTTTGGATTTCCAAACTGTTGTAGTTGAATTTCCAAATTTTATTATCTACCGAAGTTGTTACTAGGTTGAGTCACGCCAGGTCGCTCTCTTTAAGACGTTTCGTGGCACTACCCAAAATTGTGCAAGGTAGACTATCAACCAAGCCACCTCCAGGATAAAACAAGCCCAGCTACAACTGTTCGATTAACTACTGCACTGTAGTTAATCGTTCGAGAATTACACCTTCAAATATGGTACTAAGACCACTCTTTAATACTGAAACCACTTTAATATGGTATTATTACCATTCTATTATGGTGCTAAGACCACTCAAATATGGTGTTTCCACCATTCTAACCCTTAAGTTCTCCAAACTATCAATATGGTACTATGACCACTCAAATATGGTGTTACCACCATTTCTCCTCAAATAGAAAAATATTGTTATAATATTTATATACCGTTAAGATCATTCTTGATTCCGACGGGACATTATTATTCCAAATAAGGACTATGATCTTAAAAGTACTCTTTATTCCGAATGGACATATATTACCGAAGGGTGAACTTAAGACCATTCTTAATTCCGAAGGGACATTAAATCGAAAAGGGACTCACTCTTAATTCCGAAGGGACAGAAAGGAGTAGAAAAAGGAGAAGGACTTGTTAAACAAGTCGAAGGAGGGAGAAGAGATGAAATACTCGTCAACACAAGTCAAAAAGGGAGAAGAGAGAAAGAGTTCCCGACAACTCAATGAAACTCTTTGGTGTGTGGAATGCACTATGTGAGTTCTCCATTTATAGGGAAAATTCACAACTAATAAGTGAGAAACTTTGGGAACAAGTAATATGAGAAACTTTGGGAACAAGTAATATGAGAAACTTTGGGAACAAGTAACATATTACTTTGCGATTAAGTAATTCACATATTAGATCTAGTACAAAAATATATCAATTGAGTACCAAAATATATTATATTTAGTACAAAAATATATTATATTATGTACCAAAATATTTTAGCAAAACTTGGGGACTAAGAAAACACTTTCTAATAATGATTAAATTAATTATTTAATTTATCATTTCCAAATAATAAAAAATATATCAATTGAGTACCAAAATATATTATATTTAGTACAAAAATATATTATATTATGTACCAAAATATTTTAGCAAAACTTGGGGACTAAGAACTTTCTAATAATGATTAAATTAATTATTTAATTTATCATTTCCAAATAATAAAATATATATCAATATATATATTTTTCTCTAGTGCTTATGTACCCCCATTAATTAGAGGTACACCCCCACTATATAAACACTACTAATGTGTGTGTTCCATCCGATGTGGGACTTCCACTTTTTTCAATTCACACAACACTAGTTCTACCCAACATGGGAATTTGTGTTTAGTCTTTTTACTCAATTTCCACACATGTTCCTACAGAAACAAAGACATCCCAACTATTCACATGTGTTCTTTTTTTTTTTTTTTCTAGGCAGGGAGAGTAAGGACAAACATCAAAAGGAAACAAAGACATCCCAACTAGGTTGACTCTCCAGGAAACCTCTATCATATGCTGCCAAAACAAATTCACATGTGTTTCACTCAATAAAAGAGTGAGTGTTGGTGAAAACGATAGAAAACAAATGTTGCTAACATTTTTTATTAAGTTTTGACAATAAGTTAACTAAAAAGACAAAGGAGACTAGAAAATAAAACATGATGTGACTTCATATTTTTGCTACCAAATGCTATATTTTCCCTATTGAAGTACTAAATAAACACATTAAATAATTAAAAAAATTGCTAACTTGAATAACTAGTTAAGAGAGTTAAAAATAGAAAATTTTCATTAAAATCAACAAATTCTTTTTTTTAAGCAAACAAATTCTTGACTTTCAGAAATCAAGTTATCAATTGTTTTCTTTTTATTTTTAGGCTTAATTGCACTTTTGCCCCCTATATTTTGTCAATTGTGCGATTTTGCACCCCATTGTTTCAAACGAGCGATTTTGCACCCTATATTTTGCCAATTGTGCGATTTTGCACCCCATTGTTTCAAACGAACGATTTTGCACCCCATAGTTTTCCCCCTTTCTGATTTTGCACCCCAAAAAATCATAAATATATTCAGTTTTTTTTCCAAAAAATTAGTAAAAATTGGGAGAATTTTTTAATAGTCTTTATTATACAATTTTATAAAACTTAATAAAGAATATTCAAGTAAAATTGGGAGAATTTACAATTTTAATAGTTTTTACAATTTGTAAAAACTATTAAATTCTCCCAATAAAACTTAGATATTTTTAATAGTTTTTACAATTTATAAAACTTAGTAAAAACTATTAAAGACTATTAAAGAATATTCAGCTTAGACTATTAAAGAATATTCAGCTTAGATATTTTAATAGTCTTTAATAAATTGGGAGAATTTATCTAAGTCTTTTATAAAACTTAGTAAAAACTATTAAAGAATATTTAAGTTTTACAAATTCTCCCAATTTAATAGTTTTATTGTAAAAATTGGGAGAATTTTTTAATAGTCTTTATTATACAAATTGGGAGAATTTGTAAAATCTTAATAAAGAATATTCAAGTTTTATAATAGTCTTTATTAAGATTAATCTTATTTTTTAAAAATTGGGAGAATAAGTTTAAATAATAAATTAATGAGACGGAAATTTTTAAATATTTTTTCAGTAAAATGTGAGGGATAAAAAATTTGAATCAAACATAATAGAGTAAAAAATATAATCAAATTATTAAGATCCTTAGCTTGCAAGAAAATGACATCGGCAACATGAGTTATTATTATAATGGGCCGCAATGGCCCCATCCTAGGGCACATTCCCTGATCAACTTGTAATCTTATTGGCTTAACAATAAATGATGTATTAATTAATGTTGGAAAATCTTTCTTTTGATCTGTTTATAATCAATTTTGTCAAATTTATCTGCTACTCCCTCTGGTCACATTTATAAGCAACTTTTACCTTTTTAGATTCATTAAATAAATGACGTATCTAGACTATATTATATTCTAGATACATTAGTTATTTAATGAATCTAAAAAAGCAAAAGTTGCTTATAAATGTGACCGGAGGGAGTATTTTATAACCATGAGAAAGCATTTGGTTGACTTTCAGAAACACAAATACTATAAAAAAAAAATTGTATAGAAACACAAATACTATAAAAAAAATTATTATATACAATTTTTTTTTTATAGTATTTGTGTTTCTATACAATTTTTTTAATAATAGTTTTTTTTGGTAGTGCCCGGTTTTTTGGTAGTGCCCGGGATTTGAACCCGGGACCTTGCATATTTTATGCATTGTCTCAACCAGCCGAGTTAAGCTCACGAGGACATATAATAATAGTTTGATATCCAATTATTGCTCAGATGATTATAGATTTTTTTTTTGGTGGTGGTCGGGGTTCAAACCCCGGACCTTGCATATTTTATGCATTGTCTATACCAACTGAGCTAAGCTCACGAGGACGATTACAGATTTTGTTTAGAAAACTATAATCAAATATCAAGAGTTTAAAAAAAAAAGTAATCCATGAAATTAATCTCTAATTTTATGCATATTTTACAAACATATTTGACCTTTTCAAATTTTATTTTTACTAGTCCTTCAAATAATATGTTAGATAATAAATATGCAGGGAGACGTATATTTTGTTCATATCCATAGGACCACATGTCCTTTTTTAATTTTAATGAGCCAACCCTAAAATTTTGTAAAATTTAGGTAGCCATACATATCTTCATCTTGAGACAATTGTTTTTTTAACATCATAAACTTCCTAAAAACACAAATAAAATACTAAAATATCCCCAGCTGTTACCGCTGGCTTATAACTAAAAAACCGGCAGCAATTAACTACCACTGAATTTTTTAGTTATTTACTTATGTTTCCAAGACATATTGGATGTCAGAAAAGCAACAGTCTCATCTTGATAGCCATAGAGCACTCACCAATGGAAGGTGTGTGTGGCATAATTAGCCACGATAAGCTACCCTTTTAAATAAGGGTACTGTTAACTTGTGCCCTTAGGACACATGTTAAGAAGCACAAAAAAGAAATAGTTTCTAAAATTTTGTGCATTCAATTCATTAAAAAGTTAAAGATTAAATATAATACACACATTTCAACAAATAGTTCTATATTTAATTCATTAACTTGTGTCTCAAGGACACAAGTTAACATTTCCCTTTAAATATATCATGTCCTTATTGTGTAGGGTTCTTGATTTCTTAGGAGTCCGGATAGTAAAATTGCCTTCTCGTGGATAAATAAATCTCGAATTAAGTTCGAGCTTACGAAGAAGTGTATACTAAAACCAATTAAATTATGTCACCAACATTGAGAGATTAATCTTCAAATTACAAGTGTAAGAATTTTTTTTTTTTGTAGTGAGAAGTGTAAGAATCTAGTCAATGATTCAACAATTCAAAATTTCAAACAAATTGAATTGATTTGTTTTTGTTGTGTTTAGTTTTTTCATTTTCTGAATCAAAACTGAACCAAACCAGTCAAACTATACATCTATTCATTTGAATATTGATAAAAATTAAATACTGAATTCATTCGTGAATTATTATTGCACAAATCCAACCAAACAAATTGACTATTATTTTTTGGTCCAAATTCTTTTTCATATAAAAGCCAAACTTATGAACCGATAAGTTAAATCCCACTCCAGGTACCTTTTATTAATGATATGAAGAATTGAGATTTAATAACTACTCCCTCCGTTTCAAAATACATGTCCATTTTAGAGAAAATTTTTGTTTCAAAATACATGTCCATTTGATAGTTTTAGGATACAGATTGTCTATTATACCCTTGTATACCAATTAATTGGATTCTAGATCTCCACAATAATTATTTTCCACTAATAAATGTTGACCCAATTTTAAGTGGATGCACTCTCCCAAGAAATTATTTTCCCATGACTACTTACTTTAATCCATCGTAACTAACTACTCCTAATTAATTGGACTCTCTAATTTGTTTATAAAAATAGCAAATTTTATAATTAAAACTACAAAAAAAAAATGGAAAACAAAGGAAAGTTTGTGAAAGTTGAAGATTTGCAAAATGAAAGAGTTGCAGACTCTTTCGACAGCATACAATATGAAAGGGTTGAAGACTCTTTTGATGGGTTACAAAGTGACACAAACATAACCTTACAAGATGATAGAATGCAAAAACATGGTGATTGTGGAGAAGCATCTTCAAAAGCAACAAAGGATTTTGACTTAAATATAAAGGCAGATTGTGGTTTTGATTTGATTTGAATGAATATCCAGTAGCAAAAACAATGTGATTTACTAGATGAACCGTATGTATTGGTATTGCCAGAATGTGTTGGTATTGAAGGATGATTGACTTTAATTAATTTTGGTATTGGTATTGGAAGTAATTATGAGATGGGGTAAATAAATGTAAAATGGAGGAAATCAAAGACAAGGGTATAATAGGAACTTTTGTGTCAAACTAGCTTCTCCTTGGTTACTGCAATTTCTCTAAAATAGACATGTATTTTGAAACGGAGGGAGTAATTACAAACGATGAAACTAATCTTGCTAATGACTGAGTGAGGAAGTGGTCCTCCTCCACTTTATTTACAAATCAAATACAGTGTTTTAACCTCATTCAGACATGTTCTTGTGGGACACAGTGGGAGGTCTACTAATCTTTTGTCGACATATATTCCACAAACATAATTTCTGCAATAACATCATTTCCATGGTGAAAAATATGGTATTTTAGCGTTGGAGACATTATGTAAAATTATGATAATGCATAAGTTGAACTATGATTTTGAAATTTCATCCAACATAACTGTTATTTGTACGAAAACAATATTTGGGTGTATGTCCGCGTGCTGTGTAGGGAACATTATAAAGAAGTGTTGGGAACATATTTTTTTCAACGGTATCCAACACTCGCTCTTTCATTGAATGAACTAGTAATAGACCTGTGCTTCCGCACGGGTCGCATAACATTGTGGTAATCATATAAAAAAAATATAATTATATTGTTAATATTGTCAAATATTTAAGGATAATTATATTATTAATATTGTCAAACATTAATATAATGTTTCTATTGAATATTTTTTTTCTTATATATAGAAAAATATGTTAAATATTTGAATCGCATATGTTGTGGATTTTATTTTCTTATGTACGTGAAAACAAATTTTTATAGAATAAAATATATTTCTTAAAACTCATAATTATTTTCAAAATATTAAAATTAATATAATGTTTCTATTAAATAAATTTTTATTTTATATGCAAAACACCATTCAATGTTTACATCTCATCCGTTACAGATTTTATACGTTTTATCTGCATAAACAAATTTTATGTAAATATATGAGAAGTTTGATATGATAAAATTGTAGAAACTCATTAATATTGTCAAAATATAAACATTAATATAGTGATTAAATAGAATAACTTTTTGTTTTATATGAAAAACACCGTTCAATGTTTGCATCGTACCCGTTGCAGATTTTTTGTGCTTATATATGCATAAATAAATTTTTATCTACATATATGAGAAAATCGATATGATAAAATTTTAGAAACTCATGACTATTTTCAAAATATCAACATCAATGTAGTGTTTCTAGTATAACATTTTATTCTATATGAAAAATACTGTTCAATGTTTGCATCGCACCCGTTGCAAATTTTATGCGTTTTATCTGAAGGAATTTTTTTTTTATGTAAATATATGAGAAAGTTGATATGATAAAATTGTGGAAACTCATTAATATTGTCAAAATATAAACATTAATAAAGTGTTTCTATTGAATAACTTTTATTTATATGCATAACACCATTTAATGTTTTCACCGCACCCGTTGTAGATTTTATGTGTTATATATGCATAAATAAATTTTTATGTACATATATGAAAAAATCGATATGATAAAATTTTAAAAACTCGTGACTATTTTCAAAATATGTACATCATTGTAGTGTTTCTATTAAATAACTTTTTATTTTATATGCAAAACACCGTTCAATGTTTGCATCGCACCCGTTGCAGATTTTATGTGTTTTATCTGGAGAAACAAATTTTTATGTAAATATATGAGAAAGTTGATATGATAAAATTGAACTCATTAATATTGGCAAAATATAAACATTAATACAGTGTTTGTATTGAATTACTTTTTGTTTTATATATGCAAAACATCGTTCGATGTTAACACCGCATCCGTTGTAGACTTTATGTGTTTATATATGCATAAATAAATTTTTACTTACGTATATGAAAAAATCGATATGATAAAATTTTAGAAACTCATGACTATTTTCAAAATATCAACATCAATGTAGTGTTTCTATTAAATAACTTTTTATTTTATATGCAAAACACCGTTCAATATTTGTACCACATCCTTTGCAGATTTTATGCCTTTTATCTGGAGAAACATATTTTTATGTAAATATATGAGAACGTTGATACGATAAAATTGTGGAAACTCGTTAATATTGTCAAAATATAAACATTAATATAGTGTTTCCATTGAATTACTTTTTATTTTATATACGAGAAACGTCGTTCAATGTTTACACCGCATCCGTTGCAGATTTTATGTGTTTATATATGCATAAATAAATTTTTATTTACATATATGAGAAAATAAATATGATGAAATTATAGAAACCCGACTATTTATGTAACGATGTGTGATAGTCGATATGATAAAATTTTGAAAACTCGTGATTATTTTCTGTTATACCCTAATTTTGGACCTAAAAATACTTGATCAATTCTTCTTTTCTTGCATTATCAGCCATTTGAACTGGCTCTGATCAATTACATCTCTCTGCATTTTATTTCAATGTTATTTGCAAAATTTACCTGCAAGGGTATTTTAGTCATTTCCCATGTCAAAATTTCTTCCATTCTTTTAAAGTGTTGTTTGAGTCCTGTCAAGTAGTTTGAATAAGTCTTCATTTCATTCTATGTCAAAACTCATTTTAAAAATTGCCTTTGAAGTCATTTTGAGTCAGTTTTGCCCCTAGGGGCATTTTAGTCTTTTCAAGCGTCAAAGCTCTGTTTAAACTCTTAAAATTGTCTCTGAGTCATTTAATTTTGCTTGTATGAGTCTTTGATTCAATTTCTGTTAAAAATCCATTTTTTAATTGCATCTGAATCATTTTTAGTCGTTTTTAGCCCCAGGGGCATTTTGGTCATTCCGCACGAAATTTTGGCGGAGAGAGGTTACTTTAAAGTACCTCATTTAAGCCATTGGTTCGTTTTAGTCCGTTTTGTCAATTTTATTCATTTCACTTTACGTTATTTTCCAATTACCAATTTTAATTCATTTTATTTTTTATTTTTGTCCTAAATTCCTAAAATTGCATTTTAGTCCCTTGAGTCACTTTATCTTCTTTTAAGTCCTTTTTTGATTCGAATTTTTTTAGGTCAAACTTCTTAATTCTTTTGGTCAATTGCAACTAAGTCCTTTTTGCAGTCCAGTCCTTTTTTTTTTTTTAATTACAAGATTAGTCCTCCAACTTTCAAAATTTGCAGGAAGGTCCCCAGGTCCAAAATAAGCCAAGGCCGAGTCATTTCAGGTCCAAATCCAAGTGTCCTATTCCTATTGGTCCAATCATTACACTTGGCACCTATAAATAAGGGCCAACTCATCATTGCACAGCAGAATCACCATCCATCAGATTACACATCATCAACAACGTAATCACCTTTCTCTCTCTCTCTCTCTTTTCCAACTCTCTCCGCTGTAACAAACTATTACGGCCACCACAATCACCACCGTAACTGAATTGAACCACCGTAACAAACACCAAATCACAACAATTTTTCACGAAATTCGAACCAATTCATCACAAATTCATAGAGCTTCATCACAGAAAACCAAAATCCAGGGTTTGACAGCAAAAACAATTGGAATTGAAGTGTTTGATTCGAAGAGTTCTCAGTGATTCTTACGGGAATCATCATCATTGAACTTCGAATCTCTGCAATTCAAGCATGAATCCGCCACCGAAGTGACGAACCACGCGATCACAGAGAGATTGGGAAGAGAAGAAGAAGGATCAAAGGGAATCTGAACCAGCGAAGAGGAAGAACTGATTTATTTTCAGTTTCGGAGTAAAACTTACCACAGAACATCAAAAGAAGATTCAGAGTCCAAGTTTCTCCGAAGAATCCAGTTCAAATCTCCAATCAAGCTCAAGTAAGTCCATAAAACCTCCTCATTTCTTCATATAATCATCATCGAAGGTTTAATTGCGAAAGTAAGCGGTGAATCAAAGAGGATTTCGAAAAGATTCCAAAAAATTTTGAAACGAAACCCTAGGGCACAAAATCTCAGGGATTCACCGTTTGTTTCACGAAACAAAGTTCAGATTCGTAATCAGCGAAGGAAACGAGTTAGATCAGGGTTTAATTCCAAGAATTTTGAGAAAAAAGTTCGAAACCCTAAAAACGAAGGATAAAAGTCCGATCTACTTCGTTTTCTCCATGTTTTCACAAAAATAACCTTGGATTCGTAAAGAGGGAAGGAAGACGGACGTTTTCATGTAAAATTTTCTTTCAGATCGTCGGAGAAGATGAATGTTCATCTTCCTCCGCCGTTCCTCCGCCGTCCTTCCCAGTTTCCGGCCAGGGTTAGTTTGTAGAGTGTTTAGAGAGAGAAGGAGAGTGAATTTGGTTTAGAGAGAGAAAGGGGAGAGAAGAATGAAGATTTGTGAAAGGTTTTTGCTTATATACTATGTTTGTGCTCCCACGCGCGCGCGTGCATCCTCTTAATGTGTACTTGCGCATGGTGTGGCCGTTGGATCTTGGATCTGATCCAGGTGGATCAATCCAACGATCCCTAGGCCTCCTGTTAACCCGTTTCCCAACTGGACGTGGGCCTGGGCTTGATCAGTCTGTTTGATTCTTTGTTTTATGGTTTTCTTGCTATTTTAACACTGTTCAGTGCTGTTTACACCATGTCTTTACCAAAAATCTCTTTCAAAAAATTCCTAAAAAATTCTATGTGTTCTTGATTGCTTTCTTGACAATTTTTTTGGTGTTTTTATGTGTTAAGTCTTGGTTAAAAAAATAGGTAGTATTTTTCTTGTTAAGAGTTTACCATTGTTTGTTAAAAATTGTGAAATTCACGTGTTTTTTTTGTGGTTAAAAATTCTCTAAAAACTCCAAAAATTTCCATACGTATTTCTTGATAATTTTGTGATGTTCTTGTGATAATTTTGCATAATAAAAGTTGGTAAAAATAATGTGTTTAATTTTCTTGTCATTTTTGTGATATTTTGTGCTAAAAATGAATGGAAACTTGCTTAATTTCAATCCCATTTGCTTGATGAACATTTGTGACCTATGCCACTTGATTTGAGGGAGTTTTAGCCACTGTTTGTGTTTGATATTGCTGCATGATTGTGAATCTTGATAGGTTACTTAGTTTACAAGTTAGTTATATAGTTAAATAATGCAAATATGCTTAAAGTTTGTTTTAAAATGCCAAGTAAATCATGTTGCCTTAATTCCCATTCCAAGACTTGATTCTAAACCTTAAAAAAATGTATTGGAATGTGAGAATTATAGGTCATATGGTTCTTGCATTCTATGAACAAATTTTAGCCATGTTTGCACTCATTTTCCATCCTTTATGTTCTAGTGTTTCTCTTGCTTTATTTCCTTTGATATTGTCATGTGCTACTAACTCCTTTCATTTCATGTTTCATCATTTCATAAGCATCTCCATTTCATCCCATATTCATCTCTATTTTCCTTGCAATTTAATTTGTACCAGAGTTAGAATGTAAAGATTTAGGAATTCTTGTAATATTTTACTTTCATGCTTTTAATTTCTTGGCAAAGAGGCCATAGAATGTATCTAGGGTATGATGTAATAAGGACAATGGACTCTAATGATGTACACCGACACAAGCACCGACACATGCACACACATCACTATATAGCTAGAATATGCATGTTTAGATGTATGTTTAGGATTGTATGTTTAGATGTATGTTTAGGCCTTATACTTAGAAAAATCTTTTTTCCAAAAAAAAACTTGAACAAACTTCACTCAAACGTTTTTCACAATAAACCTTGGGGTCAAGACCCCATTGAATTTTCCTTTTATTTTCTTAATCAAACTTCAATGAAAAATAATCAAACTTTGACTTCTTTTACAAAATGACTAATCAAACCTCACTCTTTTCGTAAATTCTCATGCCTTTAAGGCCTCTCTCTTATTCTTCAAATTCCATTTTCAAACTTAAAATCAACCAACAAAAACAAAAACATCTTTGGAAGAGAACTACGGTGGATTTGATCCCTTAATCGGGTACGTAGGCAAGGAACAATATTCCTTCAATTCAACTAAAATAAAAATCCAAAAACATTCTTCCCCCTCCAATTCTTCACTTAGCAAACTTTAGGTGTAAATATCATTTCAAAATAGCATTTAAAAATAAAGCGCGCGCGTAGAAATTAAAGACGGTTCCTATAGGATACTATAGTCGTTATGGGTGCCTAACACCTTCCCATAGCGAAAACAACTCCCGGACCTCGATTCTCAAGGGTTTTGCTTACTTTTTCCCTTCCCAAGAAAAAATAAGATATCACCGGTTAAAAGGTTCAAACGTAGTCAATGTTTGACACCCGAAAACCAAGATAAAACATTTTCAAAATATCAACATCACTGTATTTTTTTTTTTATCAAATCAACATCACTGTATTATTTCTCCAAAACACTCTTGCATACTTACACTGCACTCATTGTAGAATTTAAGTGCTTATATCTCCAAAATCAAATAAAAAGATAGTCGTCCATAGTTATCATGATAATATATTGACTTTGAAAAAAGGACAATTATTCCAAAAAAAAAAGGACAATTATGAAATTTTATTGAGTTTCATTTTTTATATATTGTTAGTAGATTAAAAAAAACAAAATTTTTTTTAAAATTTTCCTTCAAAAAAAAAATTCAAAATTAAAAGTATTCTAAAGAATTATTAATTTTGCATCCAAAAAACAAATAAATTTGTTATATCCATCTATCCATGGAAGTGCAGATTTGTTACAATTTTTTTTTTAGAGAAAAAATTGTCTTCACCTTTTTGTTTTTAATTAAAAAACAAATAACATTTTGAAAAGTATTCTATAATTCCATATTATTTGATTTTAATTCAGTTAAAAAAAAATTAGATTCTATATTTATCCGCAAAAATTTGTTAGATTTGTGATGACCATTATCCATAATTAATTTAAAAAACAATTAAATTAAATTTTGCAAAATGACTATTCTGCACATAAAATTAAGGAGATTATGAGTTTTAAAGAGGACGATTATGAAATTTTGCTATACTTCAATTTTTATATATTGTTAGTAGATAGATTACTCTAAAAATGAATGATATATAAAATTGTGTAATCTATTTAGATTTCACCAAATAAAAGAATGAGTGTTAAAAAAAGAAATATAGGGTTACTAGCATTTCAAAACATTAGAACTTTGTCACAAAAAAGAAAACCTGTGAAGGGAATGCCTCATGTTTAGTGATAGTAATAACGCCTTTGTCGTTTATGTCACTCCGACTCTTTTGTGACATTATTTTTACAAGGTATAAAAACAAGAATTCCTCTCCAACATGTGTATATATAGATTCAAAAATTAAAAAAAAAAAAAACGAGTTTGTGAGATGATGATTATTCCCACTTATAGACACTTGTTCACGATATCTCTCATCCAATATAAGACTCCTAACACACCCTCTTACGCTTAACAATATTGAGCTTCATACAATTCTTTGAATATGCACTAATATCATTTTAGATTATGGTTGAGGTGATGATTATCACCACTTATAAATACTTGTTCCAACAATTTCTCATCCGGTGTGAGATTTTTAATAGAATCAAATGAGCTAAACTCAAATTATGTTAATTTTTTTTGTCAAGAAATTATGTTAATTTAACTTGTTTAGTTCATAAAACAACTTTAAATAAGAGATATATGCATTTTTTTTTATTAAGCGTGTGTTTGGTTTCACTTCTAGAGATGTCAAAATTGATTTTAAAAGTGTATAATTGATCCTGACATGTTTGATTGCCTAAGAGTGAAGTTAAATTTGTCTTCAAAATACATTCTACGTGAAGCTATGATTTGTAGCTTTTGATTTTAGAATTAATTTTTACACAAATTTATAGTCAACTCACATTTACATGAATGTATTTAAACACACACCACTTTACTTTTCATCTAACTTTTAGTCAAAATCAATTTCACAAAACCAGTTCCCTCAAAATCATTTTTTATCATTGCAAAACCAAACATACACAACGTTGATTTTAGAAATTGTGTGGCAAAGCTTCATGTACAAGAAAGAAAAATAGACTCGCTAATTTAAGACAACAAATTATATGGTTGAGGAGTGAACATGTACGAGCACCAAACTTGATATACTGCATCTGACTTTATGCTGCAAACTATTAAATGAAGATAACAACTTTCTCTCTTAATTCAAGTTTAAGAGAGATAAATCAAAAGATCCATCTTGTTGGACAGCGTGATATTTATTTGATAATAAAAATAGATAAAGGTTACACATTCATGCCAAGTTCGCAAACGTGGTCCTTCATAATTTGGAAGAACTACGTTTCACGCTCATATCTAAAAACTATACATATTTTTGAAAGTATACTCTACTTTTCAAAATATATAGTTTTAGATTTGCACATCCAAATGCCCCTCAGGGTGGGGAAAGTTTTAGCCCTAATTTAACAAATGACGTATTGCATATGGTCCCTCCCCTATTCCATCTAGCCCAAAACGAGGTGGATGATCAATTGTGGATTTGGATGCTTCAACGGCTGCGCCTGTTTTCTCATAGAATGTTACTATTACTAGTGTGTTTGTGAGAATTTTTTTTTTCTGACCCTGTTCCCAAAAAAAATTTCAAATCTGACCCCCTATGAGACTTATTTCCCAAAATGACCCACTTTCAATTTTTTTTTGTCGTTTTCCTCATTCCCGCCATTTGAAACGGCGGGAATGAGCCGCCACTGACACATGTCACATCGTTACAGGTTTGCTTCTTTTTTTTTTAATTTTTTATTTCGGTCCCGCCATTTCAAACGGCGGGAATGAATATTTAATTATTTTTTTTCGTTTTTTTTATTTTTTGACCAATATTTGTTTATTTAAAACACAAATAAAAACATATTAATTTATTTAAACATATAATACATAACGTTATTAACTATGAAGCCCGGATACTCCAAAACGGAGACGTACCCGTACCGGATACGTATCGGATACCGATACTCCACGGATACTCGCGGATACGCACCCACGAAGTATCCGAATTAATTATTTAAATTTTAAAAAAATATTTTAACGGATACTTATCCGATACTCCGCAGATACCCAATGATACTTATAAGATACTTCACAGATACGTATCCTAGAAAAAGATGAAGAGTAAAAAAGTGAGACAATGTTGTAAACATTCGGTGGAGATATATATGATTCAATTTTAGATATGAATCACTAGAATTGTTTCTCGATGAACCGCTTAAAATTATACTTCTTGTGAATGAAGGTAACGAGAGAGAGATGATTCAGTTAATCAACATTAGATAAAATTTGTGTTGATTTCTTTTAATCAATGTTTATTTTCTTAAATTATTTTACATACATATAAGTTTTAGTATAAAATTTTTGTTGATGTATCCTAGCCGTATCGTATCCTAAATTTTGAAAAATTTGCGTATTCCCGTACCCGTATCGTATCGTACCCGTACCGGTATCCCTATCTGGGCTTCATAGGTTATTAACTATCGGTTATTTATACTCGGACAATTTCTCCTAATATGACCGGTATGCCGACACAACCCACACTGTCTCGGTGTCGGAGTCTCCTCGTACCCGTACCGGTATCCGTATCTGGGCTTCATAGGTTATTAACTCTTGTCCTGGACTACTTTGAAAGCTGTGTTGTAGATGTAGTAAACACTCGTTTTTGAACACAGCTGGAATAAGGGACCGTCGTATGGGAGCCAAATCGTCAATAAGGGACCGTCGTATGGGAGCCAAATCGTCAATATTTTATTGGCTCCCATACGACGGTCCCGTGCTTTGCCATAATTCAAACATGCGAAGACTAAAGAAAGGTCGACCCAATAGTACCCACATAAGGACTGAAATGGACGAGGAGGTGGTAGAGAAGACTCTGACACCGAGACAGTGTGGGTTGTGTCGGCATACCGGTCATATTAGGAGAAATTGTCTGAGTATAACTAACTGATAGTTAATAACGTTATGTATTATATGTTTAAATAAATTAATACTCCATCCGGTCACTATTATAAGCAAATTTCTACTTTTTACATTCATTCAATAAATGATGTATGTGGCCTACAATATAGACCACATACATGATTTATTGAATGAACCTAAAAAGTCAAAATTTGCTTATAATAGTGACCGGAGGGAGTATGTTTTTATTTGTGTTTTAAATAAACAAATATTGGTCAAAAAAATAAAAAAAACGAAAAAAATAATTAAATATTCATTCCCGCAGTTTGAAATGGCGGGACTGAAATAAAAAATTAAAAAAAAAAGAAGCAAACCTGTAACGATGTGACATGTGTCAGTGGCGGCTCATTCCCGCCGTTTCAAATGGCGGGACTGGCAGAAAACGACAAAAAAAAAACCACCAAAAATTGAAAGTGGGTCATTTCTGTATTTTTTTTTCATAGGGGGTCAACTTTGAAATTTTTTTGGGAAACAGGGTCGGAAAAAAAAAAATTTCTGTGTTTGTAGCACACTTTGCATTTGTGATTTGGAAATTGATAGTCATAGGAAAACATAGCCTTGCAGAGATTTCACGGCCGTCTGTTTGCTAGATACCTTTCCTAACTTATCCTCTGTGGGTTGTTCATTAATGGAGGAAAATTACTCTAAAAAGAACTAAAAGCTACAACTATCACTATGCTAACAAAATTAATTTCTTCATTCATTCATTTGATAATGATTACAATCACCATTCACTTATTTATAGCATTTGCATTCTAACAATTTCACCTATGACTCATCCTAATAGATCCTTCTAGAATGCATGACTCATCACCTAATGTAACTTGGACCTATCCTAATCAATTGAGCTTAGCTTAGGTCATTACATCCTCCCTTGATTTTTGGCCAAGAAAAAATTTCATTGGCTAAAAACTTTTCATGGTATAATATACGTCGAGATATATAGCAATGCTCTCTTAATTTTCATCATTAACTCAAGATAATGATGTAATGACCAATTTGTAAAAAGTTCTTACCATAATGTATTGACTTTAGAGAAATTATTGCTCCATCCGTCTGAAAATAATTATCACATTGATCATATTATTCACATAATTTACTTTGATCATTTTTTTTACTAATATATAAAGACACATGTTAGTAAATAAGATGTTAGATTTGTCTCAATGAATATTTTTAAAATATAAACTTTTATAACTTTTGCTGATAAATAATTAAAAATATTATTGATCTAAGTTGTGCATTAACATGTATGAAATTTAAATTGTGACAATTATTTTGAGACAATATATAATTGAAAATTTCTTGGTGAACATATGTGTGGTTGCTATAAGGAATTCAAGGAAACTCAAATATATTCTGGTAAATCCAAAGTTTTAAGTTTTTGGAATACTTTTTATATTTTGGAAAACTTTTGATAAGTTTGTACCGGTATAATTTTAAAAATTTATCCACCTATAAACTGTGGTTTATGTAAGATATGGCATATGAATATAACTGTGGGGTAAAATCTTAGGAATTAAGAGGTCCAAAGCAATATGATTGTCAATGTTGGGACGTATAAGGTGGCCGGTCACAAATACTATGAAGAGGTACTTGGATTAAGACAAGACCTTAGACCCATTAGCTTAAATTTGGAAACCACAATTGGCATCATACGTGGGTGGCTTTCTTTCTTCCTTCCTTCCTTTGGGTTCTGGAAATAAAACCTTGACCATAGTTGAAATTGTCATGTTTTATCATTTATATGAAAAAGGTTACGTATGGTACCATTTCATCAGGACCACGCCCTCCACTCATTTTCATCTTCATAGGCCACACACTATTGATTTTTCTATACTAGTTTGATATTTAGTGAGAGGAATTAGGATAAGGGATGATGATATATGACTGTTTTTCTTCAATTCAACTAGAAACCCTAATATTTTTATGATGTGGACTCCGTTGATACTCTTATAGGTAGCGCCAACAAGTCAGTGTTCCACAACCACACAAAATGAAGATGCAACATCTTCAATAAATATTTCAGGCTTTAGGTGTATGAATAATCTCTCTTACTTGTTCAACATTATTTAACTCATTCATAATCGATGTGAAACTTATGACTCACATTGAACCCACCATCTTCCCCTTATACGTGAGCCACGTGTCACATATATGCACCACCATCACAACTAATGGAAGACACCTCTTGGCTACCACTTGTTGGGAGTCCTTGTAGAGGGGGGGGGGGGGGGGGGGGGGGGGAGGGAGAGAGAGGGAGAGAGGGAGAGAGGGAGAGAGAGAGAGAGAGATAGAGAGAGAGAGAGAGAGAGTACATCTACACTTAAAACCTTAAGGGTTTAGATATATGGACACCTCTATTATAAATTCAACATTTAGCTTATTCATAGTCAATATGAGACTAATCACACATTTGAACGTGATAATGATTATTGGTGTTGGTTGAAATTCAAACACTTTAAAATGTCCCACGTTGTCTAATATTTTAAAAGAAGATGGACGCCAAACATAACATGGTATGGGTTGATGACGATGGAGGTAATGGAATGATGAAACTAAGAAACCTAATTTGTTTAGGGCTATGAAAAGAGGAATTAATTGTGTCCGCTTATTTTCATTAAATTAGATCATACGATTGTAGTTATTTGTTCTCAATTCTTATATTAACAAAGTGTCTTAACCAGAGTCTATATATATATATAATCGTGGGAGTTTGAGAAAAGTCTACGAGTTATAACAATCTTCACTTAGTATTTATTTTTGTTTTGACAACAATTGTGGTTTTTTTTTTCTTCCGACTTTAAAGTTTTTTATGTCGTATTCTTGTACTTTGATTGTGTTCTTTAATTTATCTTTGTTGTGTTCTCAACATTTGGAACCAAGAGCTTTGGTTCACCGTGATGTATAATTTTTAGTATGATTTATGGTTGCATCATTATTTGATATTATAAAAGCGTTGTTTAGGAAGGTTATAGCAAGTAAAGACTGGTATTTAGTGGTGTATTGTGACTCGGTTCTCTTTCCACAAAATTGCTTTGTCAAATTTTTCAAGTGTTGTGAAGTTTGACTTGGGGAAATTTAACCGAAGAATCAAGTTTAATTTGTTAGTAAATACAATTAAAGTATGTGTTGATATAACTAGAATTACTGATGCTGAAAGGAAATATTTTCAACATAGACAAAGAAAAGTAGGGGAACTAGATATCAGAACTGCTATTACAAAAATATTGAGCTTCGAAGAAGTTTGCCAAAACAAATATGTTTGAAGAAAAACAATTGAATAGTGAGGATATCACTTCATCATTTGTGTAGAAAACCATGCAATTATTCTGTTGAAATGTGGAAAACCTGAGTGTGTAAGGTATAATTGCCTTGTTGAGCAACATTAGAAAAAGCTTTGGGAGAATTCTAAAAACCTGATGGTGAAACTTTCTAATAATTTAAAATGTTATGTCCTGCCGTGGAAAAATACAACTTATTGTTATAATATTAGAAAATGCCCATCAATTAACATTAATTCAAAGTGTATTATGAGATTACGTCGGTGGTTGAAGAACTTCTTGCTGACATAAAAGTTGTAAAATAAGTTTTTAGCTCTATGAAATTTTTTAGACGTTTATCTTTAAGTGAAGTTTCCTTCAAAAAAAAAAAAAAAAAATCTTTAAGTGAAGTATACTCTTTATGGTAGAGTATGATAACTATTTTGAATTATGATTGTCAGTCATATGATAGAAGCAGAATATGTACCAAATCAAGATGGAGATTGTTGGTGTTGTTTAAATTGAGCATTTCGAAGATATTTCACATTTTCTAGTATTGTATACATAGGTTCTAATTCTTCATCAAAAGACCCATTAGTAATGAACACAGTTTATATATGAGTCTTTTCTTTCTCATACTCTTGTTTTATAGTGTTGTGAGCCTTTTCTTTCTCATATACTCTTGTTTTATAGTGTTGTGAGCCGTAGATTATATGTTTAGCTTTCAAGAGTGCAATTGTACTACAATTGTTGGATTTTTTTTTTTTTTTTGTGGTGGCCGGAGTTCGAACCCCGGACCTTGCATATTTTATGGTTTGTTCCTACCAGAGCTAAGATCACGAAGACAATTGTTGGGTGTTTGAGAGAAGTATATGTGTTGTAACAATTTTCACATAAGGTTTTTTAATAGTAGTCATTAAACAATCGGGATTATTCAGCTTTAGATTTTCTACGTTATTTTCTAATATCGTGATTGTGTTCTTTAATACATTTGTTGTTTTTCCTATGAGACGAATGACCTAAATCATGAGTCCCGCACAGACAACTTGAGTACTTTGACTGATAAACTATACACGGTTGAAATTTTGAGGAAGAGCCCCAAAATTCAAAGTCTATATGTTCCAACATAATCAGATATTGATTTAACTTGACTATTACAGGTCGGAGAGTAACCATAAAGGATTTCTAATCTATTAAAGATCAATAAAGAAATACTACATAGGAACATGGCTCGGGCCATGAAAATTGCACTAATTCCATTAGGTGATCAAGCAATGACACTTTCTAGTTTTAAGTGAATGATCGATGGCCACTCTTTGCATACTACACATGGTTACTCTTTGCATACTACATGGTTACTCTGCAATTTGGAGAGTAACCATAGAGGATTTCTAATCAATTTAAGATCAATAAAGGCATACTGCATGGGATCACGGTTCAAGAATCGTGAACCTTGCACTAATTCCATTTAAAAGGGCTACAACGCATATCTACATTTTCTGGACACGAATGAGATTAACAAATGAAAAAACACAATTGCATTCCGAACCGTAACTACTTGGAATCCAAGGAGGGGCCACCCTCATCTGAAAAGGCACCACCTGCATCATTGGAATTCTTCATTGCTTCCAAAATTCCGTAGTTGCCACATGCCTCCGAATCACCTTCATTTTCTCCATTGGATACCCCAGATAATGATACTAATCCCATAGCAGCAATGCTGTTTGCAATTACATTTATATCTCTGGTTCCTGTGTAAAGACCACGACTGCCAGCAACAAGTACATTGTTTTGGTTTTCATCCAGATTGGTTAAAATTGCAGGCAAAGGGTTCATCATAACCTGTTGGTTACCCTGGCTCGAACCACTAATCAGCAACCTTAGAGTCTCTCTTGCACCTTTCACCACAGCATCAGATTCAGAAATCAGTGGGTTCACAAGATTTGGATGCAGTGGTGGAATACTAGTTGACATTGCAGGACCAGCACTCACAAGATAGCCCTGCCCCGAAGAACAGACATCAATTATTGGAACATGAACAATTGAATCACACATTAGTGGTGTGAAAGTGGGAATCTGTTGAGAAGTTGGTAACGACATCCTCACTAACGGTTCAGGAAAAAAAGGAGGAAAGTCCATTGAGGAACCAAGATTGAGAGGCTGTATTGGTTGAAACAGGCTAGCAGCAAGAGTGTTGGGTATAAACGAGGCACCTGAGGCAAGAGGCTGTGATCCAGCAAATGACACAGGAGATTGTGGAAGTGCTGCTGCAATGGATGGAAAGGTAGAAGAAATCCCAGGTGGACACCAACAATAGTAGGGGGAAAAAAGAGGGGACACTACAGGGGGGACTTCCCCACCTGTTCCAAGGCTTGATGGCACGCTATACATTCCTGCTGATCCCATGAAACTTGGAGAAAAGGCAAGAGTTTTTGTAACTTCTGAAGCTTTGTCATGGTCAGAAGTTGATGATAAATCCAAGTTGTCAGCTGCTAGCGGCTGGGTGTCACCACGGCGCTTAATCTTCTCCCTAGCAGCAACTCTATGGGAAGACATGTTTCTTGGGGGAACCTCTTTAAATGAACTTGACCTCGGACTAAGAATACTCTGGTAAAGCATTGAATCTCCCTTTGTCGTCTGTACAATATGTCGAGATCGAGGAAATTTTGATGATGATGATGAAGCGTGTGAACTTTCAAATGCAACATCACAGTATGTCGAGGAATTTACAGACGTCGAAGCATGAGCTGAACTATCATGACTACTCCCCGCTGTTGACCCCACAAGAAAAGCACGAAGCTGAGTTGCAAAACAATCAATACGCGACTTGCTAATGCCACTCAATTCAGCAATTGATGGTTTCCTCTTGAGTAAATCCTTCATCTGATTTATTGGAAAATGAGTTCGATGAAAAAATATAAAGAATCAATGATAGAAATATTCAAAAATCACCAGAAAAAATGATAAATTGTGAAGAATGCAGACTAGTTATTGTATGATTCATATCTAATAGCATGCACTAATTAAAAGCGAATACCAAAAATTACCTTCAAGAGTAATTCAACTCCTAGCAGCTTAGACTTTTCAGAGCACCAGAAGAAAAATGTTCTGTCATCAGGAGTGGTAACATGGAAGGATCGGCCAGAGCTGTCAGTTGGGATTCCCTCAACCACGACAGCAGAGCATTGGGATGTGCTAGAAAGAGTAAATAATCTCTCTGTTTTACCATCATCCCCAATGAATGAGAGACGAAGATCAGAACTTGGAAGTAGAACAAGTGTCAAGTTACCCCTGTGAACAAGTAAAGTTGAGATGTTACCTTATAAATGTGTAATTAAGAAGATAACTAAAAGAAGAAACCAAAAAAAAAAAAAAAAAAAAAAAAAACTACACCCTGAAATTGTGATGCAGAGCCTTCAAAGTCCAAAACCTTAGCCCACAAATTTTTTTATTCTAAAAACATCTTCCAATTAAGCATGTAATTTTACATCATAAATAAAAGACAAAAAAATGTACTAATATTAATATTTCCCCCCAACAAAAGCACAGACTGTTCCTCAAAAAAAAAAAATAACACAGACTACTGTTTTCATCACTAGAAACATAAAATATAACCAAAATATTTTCTGATATGTAAGCTAAATCAGGTATAGAAACCAAATGAGTTTGTCAAAGTTAATTAGCTAACACTATTTTCCTTAAGCATGCCTAAAACCAAGGCATGTCCTAATAGAAGTTGAAAATCATTGGTATCTTTAAGAACAAGTATTTCTATTTTGTAACAGAATACTAAACACAAAAGTTTAGGGCACAAAGCTCTTGGCTTCCAAATGAAAAATCATAGTCAGTGACCAGAAGGAATATTTAGATAGAAATACAGCCACATAATTAAAGAAACCAATCTACATTTCCTTAACAAATTGAACCCTTTTCACCGTAAATTTTCCTGAGACAGAGTTGAACCCTTTTCACCGTAAATTTTCCTGAGACAGAGATAATCCTAAATACTCTAATCAAATGTTTTTCAAAGTTTAGTTTAGAACAGACATTAAAAAAATAGAATCCAATAGCAAATAAAATTCAAATCAAATCTGGCTAACACAGACAATCTTTGTTCAATCAATCATATTGATGAAAAATTTAGGATGGGAAGGGGTTCACCAAAATAACATAATCAGCATATCAATTTAAACATGTATAAAATGGAATATCATATACACAGAAAGGCACAGAATACACAGAAAGGCTCAGTATACAAATATGCAAATAAATGACATAACACTAATTTGCATATAACCTAGTCAATTAGTTAATTTACTCCATACGAAAGTGTCAAACCTATAGTGAAGTGATCTAGAAATCCGAACAGTAGCAGTATATATATAGGATCATGAAACTACCTTTACTTCCTCTTATTTCAGAGATCATAATAGAATACGTCCAGTTACCTACAAGTCAAAAGACATTTTTACTTGGAAGAAAGAACATATTACCATCAATGAACTAAACTACAGACTCCAGTAATCACTACAGATTAATTAAAAAAAAACCTATATATTTCAATAAGATTATATTAAAATGAGTGATGAAAAATAAAAAGCATACAACTACAAAGAGATTTTCACATTGTGCTGTAAACATCAGTAGGAAGTAATGGTAAGCAAAGTTGCTACATAATAGATATCTTAGTTGGCATATAGAAAAGGTAAATGCTATTTCAATCTTCAAAACAGCAACATGGCAAAACAAAATGCACAAGTAATTGGCTATAACAAGTAGATAAATCAATTACAGTTATGGATTGGCTGCCAATTAAAGTCAGTGTTAAGGAAAGGTCTACAAGGAAAACAACATTTTTGAATCTTAAACTATTAAAACATAAGCGGAATCAATAAAAAAAAATACCAGATAGAACAACAATCAAGCCTTATCCCACTAAGTGAGGTCGGGTACATGGATCAAATTACGCTATAATGTTCCTATCATAAACCATATTTAGGTCCAACTAAAAAAAAAACTACAGATAGAACAATGGAAGTATATTAATTAGTGGCTGCTGGGAAACAGATTCAGTGTAAATAAAACTCATTAATCCTAATGTTTGTTATAAAAATCTAGATCAGTAGATCTATAAAATAAGGATTTCAGTTTGCACAAATCAGGCCTACTTCTGACTACTTTTCTCTTCCAAAACCAAAAGGTCCACAAGTGAAACCAAGTACTGGCCCATTGCCCGGCCCTGAGTTCCTTTGGCTGAGGATTCTACATAATCTGAACATCTACGGACTTATCACTGTGAACTCTGTTCTTTCTTATGAAGCGATCATACCTTAGCTTAGGAAATGAAAGAAAAACAAAAGCGAGCAAGGAATAATGGTGGCCCAACATGTGATGTAAAATTAGGGGAACAGGGAAAAAACTGCCACAATTCTGATATTTCAGCAATTCATAACAAAAAAAATGCAGAAGCGCATATAGGAAACCTATGAAGAGTAATGTATTCGAATAATACATACATGCATGAGTTGAAAGTAACATGGGGGTCTTATTATACTCTACGGTCACTCCACCTCATCTCATGTGTTGTCTTGTTCTAGCAGGAACTATATAGTTAAGAATCCCTGATAAATAATGCATATAGTTCTCTCCTTGCTAGTAGAGGTTTCTAATAGTTCTCTCCCAGATTTCCATCCCAACCTCAAGATCATAGGACAACATCTTCCAACAGTCATCCCTCTTAGCTCTGCCCAGCAAAACAAACCTGCCACCATAGATAGGAGGCTAGAGTCCTATACTTGTTTATATTAATATGCTGCTACCAGGGTGTGAACTGTGTGTGAAACCAGCATCCGTCGAAAGGCACGCCAATAAAGGATCACAACTCCCTATTTGATCAAAGGTTGAGTAACCAGTAGACACCCTCACAATTTCCAGTCGCTGGCATCTCGTACATAGGTTATTAATGATATTTATTTAAATTAATATGTGATATAGTAATTTTTTTTAACTGCCTTTACTGATATAAGAACTAATCAAGCTCAGACAAACAAAAATGAATTTACTAATGTCAATTTAGCACAATGCTACTCCTATGGAAAGCATTATGTAAATAAGTTGCTAAACGAACGCCATAAAATTATACTTTTATAGTTGAAAAGATTTGTCCCTTTCACCATAACACAGACACTTCAAATCGAAGGTGTGTCTGGTGAAGACGTGTCAGATGACCGAGTCTGGCATAGACACTGACATATGCGATTACAATTACTTGTGCTATTTTCTAAAATTTTCACAAATTATCGTTAGTGTCAACGTGCCAGTGTCTGTTTCATAGGTCCCCTTCATATGGGGAAACAATAGTGAATGTCCGCACAGTTTTCAAAAGGTATTATTACCTATTAGCAGTCGGACACAAGCGAGTCCCTTCCTTGCTGATCTTCCCAACTCGAATCGAAACAAGCGGCAAACAGAAGCATCTAGCTAACATCCCAACTTCCGATGGCTCAAAATGCTGCAAAGAACACGAAGACACTTTATAACAACCATCACACGGTCACATCATTCATCATCAAGCCTCAAGATGAACCTAACCTGAATCAATTGAGTCAACAACGGATCTTCAGAAACGCCAGAAACACTATTCATCTTCAACAACGGTTTCAACCGTTCATCAGCTCGACACGCTCCCATAACTTGCATATCAAGCGCTTGCAACCACTGCATCAACCGATCTTCACAATTCGTCGTCTGAATCAACAGATCACCATCAGATTCATCAACAATAATATCCGTCAACCGCTCCGTCAATCCAATCTCACTCCTCGAACCACCATCACCACCGCCGCCGTCATTTCCCGTCGATGAAATACTCACACCGGAACCACCTCCTCCGTACGATTCAACAGACGAAGAATCGTTCAAATCGTTGAAATCAAAACCCTCACCGTTCGATGATTCCAAATCTCGTTCCCTACGATTGGCCATATCAAATTTCAAGAAAATTATCCAAAAATCAAATCAAAACAAAATCCGTAACCAAACCCTAGCTTTCGTTACAAAATCAGAATCAAATGCTTCGAAATCGTTGTCGAGAAATCACGCACAGTACAATGAAGAAGATTGCGTTGTAAAGGGTTTTAGAGAGAGAAAGAGATAGCAACAACAAAACGGTTTTTAGAGAGAGAAATAATATCTGCAACAGGTGGTAGTGAGAGAAATGATCGAAACAGAGATAAAAAAAGTGAGTTGTTGCATAAATAGTAGGCGAGTAAAGGTGACGTGGCGGATTTGAAATGGATTATAGAGTGAGTTTTGGGTTAGTTTGAGTTCCAGAGGCAGTGGTTGGTGGGGTCGATCTCCCACGTAGGATTTAAGTGGGTCCAATATGTGAAGATTAGGGTGTGCCACATTGGAAGCTATGCTATGGCCGACTTTGTTTATCTGAGTTGGTTGAAAACGACAGCGTTGTGTAAGGACGGTGATACTGATTGATGGGGCCCACTCGATGGGCCTACCCTGAGAAATTTTTACAGGCATCTATTTCTTTTGCAGATAGTAAAGACTAATTTGATGTCACCTCATTTTTTCCTTGGATCAAATTACTACTACTCCCTCCGTCCCGGTTTAATTGACTTACTTTGATTTTTCACACAGATTAAGAAAAGTGTATAAATAAAGGGGAAAGTGGAATATATTGTATTGGAAATGATAAAAGTAGTATTATTTAGTGTTATATTGTATTGAGAATGATGAAAGTTGTATTGAAAATTGAAATGAGTCAGTTATTTTGGGACACTTTTTTTTAAAAAATAGGTCAGTTATTTCAGGACGGAGGGAGTAGTTCATAGGTTATAAAGAGTCAGAAATTAATTGTTTTTTTTGAGGGAAGTCAGAAAAATTAATTGTTACCTCCTTCCCGTTTTATCTGAGTCAGTTTGGTTTTTCACACAGATTAAGAAAAATGTATAAATAAAGGGAAAAGTGAAATATATTGTATTGGAAATGATGAAATTAGTATTAATTAGAGTTATATTGTATTGGGAATGATAAAGTTGTATTGAAAATTGAAATGCCTCAATTATTTTGTGACACTTTTTTTTAGAAAATGGGTCAGATATTCCGGGACGGAGGGAGTATCTTTTTTAAAAAGTTTATAGATTAATTTGAGTATTTTTTTTGGTAAGAAATATAATAGAATCGGGTCATAATTTTTTTTTAGGGAAGAAGACCAGATTGACTGTTATGAAAATTTACCAGAAGGATGGTGTCGTAGTTCAAGAAAATCTTAGCTCAAAATATCAGTCACAAAGAAAATTAATAGTCATATTAAAGTCTTTTATTTTTACCAGCATATTGCATTCTTTGAAGACTACAAAATATTTGAATTTTAATATCAACATTATTGCTGTAATATATAAGAGAAGTGTTTGTTATTGATGCTCGAATTGTAGTTCATTATAGAGAAAATCTTTGCTCAAATATCAATTAAAAAAGGGAAATGTTAGGGCACTGGTTAATGCATTAAAATTTTGTAATTAATTTATAATAAAGTCAAAAACAATTTTTTTTTATGGTAATAATTCCCTTTTATGGTATGTTAAACCAGTGCTCCCAAGACACCGGTTAGTAGGACCCATTAAAAAAATCATCTTTTAAGAGAACATAATATTTGAACTTTTATTTTACATTATTAGGGAAGGTATGTCTCATAGACTTGCTTCTTAATGTTATTTGATCATGAAAAATTGAAGCTACATAACATATTCAAAAAATGTGATATGTTGCTTAAAAAAAAAACAAGAACGTTGTGTATTTAATAATTGTTAATTAATAGTATCTCCTAAATAAATATAACTTTTATGAATTATTTTTATAAATAAAACTGGTTCATCTTTTTTCGGTTAAAAATTAATTCAATTCAATTTCTGTAACCAACAAATTAGTTCATACAAACATTCATCAAAATTAAAAAACAAAAATTATAAAGGGTGGTAAACAAGTATGACATCCTTTCTCCCAAAAAAATGTGACATTCCTTGCTCCGTATTTTTTTTATTTGTTTGGTCTAGTGGTTATAAATTTATCTCTTAAGATAAATAAATGGAGAATTCGAGATTTGAACTCTGACATCTGTATATTGCAATGTCGTTCACAAGTGAGTTATACTCACGAGAACTCATATTACATATCTCACAAGAATTTTAGTTTTAATATTTGTTTTTTAAGAAAAATTTGTTCAATTCAATTTAACAACAATTATTTTTATCTCAAAAAATAATTGTTTTTTTCCCTCAAAAAAACAATTATTTTTATCTTAATAATACTTTTAAGGCTTTTTCCTAAAAAAAAAAATACTAAAGTATAAGTAAAGCTGTCTTACACCTTGCGCAAGTGTGTTTTTACCATTAGATTAATAAGTTATATCGTATCTTATTCAATTTAATGAATGAATCTATGGGCGGATGATAAAAACTAATTTGTGTACTATAAAATCGGCTTACTTTGAACTATTTATTACATGTAGAAATAGATTCAGTAATATAGCAAAATTCAAATATATATCATAATGACAATTAATTTAATCCAAGAAAGAGGTGTTAAATAAAGAAATGCACATCAAGCACAAAATGACCAAATGGTATCCCAAAGTTTAACAAACTCCACAATAGTTCACATAGACACAGCAATTACCTGTAATAAGACTTGGTGGAATGGTGGTCCAGTGGCTTAAGATGATCTCGCTTGTCTTATTAATCTTCTTTTTACTTATTTTCTTCTTTTTTTTGTGTGGTTTAATGCGAATCATTCCAATTTTAAGGAGTTAAATTATTGTGGTAGGGACTGACTGGATTACTATAATATATTGATCAGGGGACCATTGATGACATGTATGGGCCCTCGTTTCCACGGATATCTCTTTCTTGTAGGTCCCTCCAATGCTACTTGCATGAACACATTTTGCTTTGATATTGACACAATTGTGTGAAGCAAAACCACAAGGAAATCGAAACATAAGATAAAAGAGTAGCAGAGAAGAATAACAACACACTATATTGTTTACTTAGTTCGGTCCAATATTCATCTACTTTAGGAGAAGAGAACAGCTTTTTGTCTCGCCGTTCCACTGATTAAGAGAGTGACTTTACAAAAAGATTCCAAAAGAAATTACGAGAGTCGGTCTTTAAACTTAATTCTTGTGGCCAAGAGACTAATGATTTTTCTATCTAAGGTGTTTACAATTGTTTCTCAACCCTAGTTTCTATCCTCAAAAGGAATCAATCTTTAGCCTTTAATTCATAAGAATTTTCTCTTGTGGTAAACCCTAGTTTGCCTCAATCTCACCTCTCAAGTGTTTCCACCCCATGAATTTCTCTCCAAAAGGCATCGACAATTTCCCAAGAGTTCATTCTTATAGCTCTCTAAGATTCACATTTTTTTTCACACTTAAAACTGTGTTCAAACTGCCAATTTATAATTAACATAATAACTAAAGAATTTTTTTAATTATCTTCGAAGAATTTTAATAAATAATACTGTAATGATAGAGTACCATTACAGTATTTGTATCATGAAAATTTCAAAATATTTATCTCAAAAATCTTACTTAGATTTAAATGGTCTTACATCCAGAACTAAATACACCTATCACCGGGATGTTGTCACCTTACATGTACCGGAGCATATGGGTGCATGCAAAAAGACTCCATCACACTCAAATTAGTAACGACTTTAGTAGAATAATAGTATTAGCGAACAAAGTATAGAATTTTACAAGCACATGAACATCTCAAACTAGTTCTGATAGGATTTCTCAATAATGAATCTTTTATAGAGACAACATCGAATCACCTTTGGAATTCAATTTGGTATCGATGGAGATTAGATCGAATCGCCTTGAGGGCAAAAATCAAACTAAAAATCAAATCGGCGAGACATCTTCTAGATTATTATAGTTTAACTAGTTTAATTTATTCAGGCATTATGATTCAACCTAATACTACATGTGGGATTGAAGTTTGGTTGAGAATGCCATCGGAGGAAGAGGATGGTGACAGAGGGATTGGAGATATAATGGGAAAGGAGAGGGGCCAATTTGTAATTTCCAAAAAAATTATAATCTAAACTATTTTTTAATAAAATAAAAAATAGACGCAAAGGTTCAGAGTAATGGTGTACAAAAAGGACACCACCACCTTTGGTCGAAATCATGGCCAAAACTGGGCAGTTAAAATCCATGGATGACACTCCTCCAATGCAAAAGCAAAGTACTCCAATGAAACCTTGAATCCAAAGTAGATTGATAGCATAAGATTAGACAGACACCTCAAGTTGAGATCCCCCAAAATGAAAGCACTTAGTTAAACTAGCCACCCAACACAAACCTTTAGGATTAGGGTTTTTCCATAGATAGGGGTTTTTCCATAGATATCAACCGAGGAAGAGAGAGAGAGACCAAACTATTTATTTTTCTACCAAGCATAGTCTAAATATAAAATATTATAAGATAACCATCAAATGGATTTCTTTATAAGAAAAATTAAAAATAACCATCAAATGGTTATAGGAAACTTTTCCTGTAAAATAAACCGATGAAAAATGGGAATTAATTGTGTTCTAAAGTTACTGAAAGCTTAATTTACTCACTTTCGTTCTAAATGTTGAAAATGTATAGAAATGTAAACCACATCCAAATACATGTTTATACTCATAAAAGCTCTTTGCAGAACTAAGTTCATGACTCCATATCACTTGCTCTTCTTTGGTTCTTTCGTATATTGAGCGATTAGAGCTTCAACATCCTTCCAGAAGAGGCCCTCAACCAAGACACCATCCTTAGTGAACCTGGAATCCAAACAAAAAACAGATTGATGCATTTTGATTACCAAAAAATCAGTGCACGCATTAATACTGATTCATATGTCCGGTGTCTATGTGAACGATTTTATAAAGGGATGAAGGGAAAAAGAGAAATACCACTGGGTAACACTTTTGGTAAGATGTACTGGTTCGTTTGCAGAAACTGATTTTGGATCTGCGCTTTCTATGGTAAGCGTATACATGTCAGAAAATCTGGGTAATTTGGAGGAAACTACCAAACCGGTACTGGTAAAGGAACCCTGTAAAAAATAAGATATAAAAGCCAAGTTGGAACACACAATACTCATAATTAATGTATGTCTTAAACTTCTGCCGAAAGAATAAAATCAAAAGCATTACTTGATTTGTTGACACAGTTCAAAGACAAACCTAAATCATTTTTAGATAAATGAAAATAATATATTCTATCACCAGCAGCCACTACAAAGACAAAACATGAGATATCTACAGTCTACACCACACAGTTTGCATCATTACATGTGACACTAATCGATATATGTCATAACTTACCCTCTTTAAATCACTATTGAAAAATGAAGCAACATCCAAATTAAGATTCAAGGCAACTAAAACCATAAAGAACTTTAATAGTTTAGGTCAACTCAAATTTCATATGAAAATGAAAGAAAGTTGGAATAACATAGATAAAGGCAAGTACTATCCTGGTCAAATTCTCAACCTAAAGACATGCCATAATCTGCATAAATAGTTTGGTTGCCATGTTTTTAACCCATGGATGTGAAAAATCATCCTGCTGCAAATAAAAGGATGTAGAGAACATGATAAAGTGATACCAGATTATATTTACCCAGAGGATTGCTACTCTTTTTTCAACACTCACTCTAACATCCACTCTCTTATTGGGTGTAATCAATGTGAGTCCTACACTTTGGGAATGGGTTTCACATAAAGTGGTAGGATCCACATTGATTTCATCCAATAAGAAAGTGAGTATTGAAAAGAGTGTCCCATAGCATTCATTTATTTGCCCATACATAATAAAATGTTAAATGCAACTAAATATCAAATAAATATTACTCGCTTATCAAACCACGATTAGTTTCAGCTATTTGTCAACTTCGTGTAGCCCTGTTTAACATGGGTGCTTCATGTTTATCATGGTTATTGAGCTGAAACAGTCATCTTCAAATAAATGTATTTGTATGTATCTTTATGCCTTACTATAGCACAGTCCTAAATAAACTAACCAGACATTAGCATTATTTGTCTCTCCAGAAGACCAAAAGAAACTTGCTAATTGAAATAGTAAGAAAAAGATATACTCTTGTCTCAATCCCTCTCTCTAACAGACACAAAATGGCACAGAATAGATTATAGAAATATGACAATTTTTAAATGTTATTTCTATGTGTTGGAAGTGGATTAAAACGGTCAGATTAAACAACAATTGAATCAGTGCACAAAACAGGGGGCCATTTAAAGGAACATGCTTTAGCTAAGTTCACAGAAACTTACAGTCAGAGGATAAGTAAACAGAATGGCATTCTTCTCCTTAGTGTATATGATCAGCTGCAACACCAAGTTGAAGACTACATACGTACGAGAGTCAAGGATCAAACAACAATGAAGCAGAAGAATGAGTAGACTTACAAACACAAACAATCCCATATCCCTTTTCACATAAATCATCAAATTCATTTAGCCAAAAACCTCCAACTTTCAATTAAAACAACTACCACATCGCACTCTACTTCAAAAAGGTTTAATTCCAAATATTTCATTTTCAACACACACACACACACACACACACCTTTCAATTTGAACACACACTCCTACATACAAACAAGAGTTCTCATTTTGAAAAATCCTTAATTTAGATATTTACTTATACAATTATCCCCATCCAAACCATAACAAAAACAGTATTAGCAACCACAAATCACAGAAAATAGAAGTTTGTTAAAATTCCACTAGGCTACAGTGATATAGTTCTCCTATAATTGTTATTTCACAACACTATTTTATTTATTTCTAAATCGCGTATTGTGAAACAATAGTGGTTTGCTCTGTACACCGACAAATCTGATCAAAACCGTAACTGACACTGGCACAACATCGACACAAGTGATCTCATTCAATTATGCCATTTTCTTAAATTAGTACTGGTATTGACATGTAGTGTCGTCTCTGGTGTCCGTGTCTGTGTAAGTGGTTTGTTAAAACACAGCTACCCTATCCGCTATTTGACAACACAAAAAAAAAAAAAAAAATTCCAAATTTTCTCTCACTAGGCATTTTGTTATAAATTAAACACACACACATGTACACACAGTGAATAAATAAAAGGTAAGGAAAGGATATAAGGCAATGCAAGCAAGAAGAAAATCGCGATTCTCCGGGAACTTCTTCTTGTAAAACTGAGCAAAAAGAGCAATGACGATGATGACAGACCCAAGCAACAACCTAATATTGCTCAATTTCACATCCTCAACATACCCACGACCCGTTATAACCTACAATCCAAAATTCAATCCCAATTAACAAACAAAAAACTCAATTAAACACAAAAACACAACAAAATTCATCAAAAATCAACAAGATCAAAAAAATTAGGGTTTAGCGAAGGAACCTCAGAAGCAGACTCATCGAGAATGTGCTTGATTGAATGGTGATCTAACAGATTCGCTTTCTTCTGTCCTTTGGTTGCCATGTTTCGAATTCTTCGCTGAGACTTCGCTTGACCCAGATGAGAAGAAGAAACTGAAGAAGAAAAAAAAAACTGAGAATTTGCGTACTGAATAAAACCTTCGTTTTTATGTGCGTATTACACACTTTCTTTCTCTTGTAACTTTTTTTTTTTTATTGATTGTTACATCAGAAAGTGACGATGCACGTCATTGTAAGATTTTGGTCCAATCACGTTTTATTATTTTTGCGTTGGATCAATACTAATATGTGATTGGATAGATTATGTGGCGAAATACCATTGGATGGAAGTCTAATTCTATTAAACTTGCTCAAAAAAAAAAAATCTATTAAACTTATTTTTTTGGTTACAAGTCTATTGCATATTTACATTATCCTTCGAAAAAAAGTCTATTACATATTTTATTTATTAATTTTTTAAAACTTGGTATTAGGTCCAACAAATTAATTCGAAAAGATATAATTCCATCGTCCACTTTTATGACCTCGTGTAAAGTCATAATATAACTCTATATGGACTCAACCCACGGAAATTGACACTAGAGAATTATATTTTTTATTCGTAATTGAATGAGACTAAAAATTAGAATAAAACTCAATTGCCACAATAATGAATTAGGGAAAGAAAAATAACGAAGGATGGTAAACATTATATTTGTACAACTATTTTATGAGAGAAAAAGAAGGTTACCATAAAAGTTATCACAAAATCGTTGTACCAATATTACTACTCCAATATAAATAAGTTTTACATATTGTTTTTTTAGGAATAGTTTTACATATTGTTTTTGACAAACACAAACTTAAATCATTTTATTCATCAAAGTAATAATACATGTTAAAATATAATCATATGTGTTGTGATAAAGACAATGTCATTCAAGTTAACAAATGAACAACTTTATTAGTTTGTCGCCAAATAAAACTTTACCAAACTTTGGTAAAGAAAAAAAAAAAACTTTCTCCAAGCATTTAAAATAGTACTAAATTCTGAGGTATGACACTAGCTTGCTATTTAGTTCTATTGTCACTCGAGGAAAACTCAAATTCAAAAGCCACACTTCCCGCAGGTAATTTTTTTTTAGAGAAAACGGTGTAAATTAACTTTGCGCGAATGGTTAATAGTGTTTGTCCTTTTCTTTTTAGTAAATCATGTAATTGGCTTATGATAGCATATACAAGTTTTGGGGATACAGAAAAGTTTTAAAACAATGTTTCAGTTCTCACTGGTCTGTTCAACCCATTCAACAGAGTGCTGGCCAGGCCATATATGACCACTTCGAGTCACTAGCAGGGCGAAAATATATATATATATATAGAGTATGTGAAAAGTGAAAACTAATTCGACCTTTAAAAAATTCAAAGAATAACATGAAAATTATCATATAATACTTCAATCACATTTAATTGATACTAAAAAATATCCCCCTCATGTTCTATCCAAAACCCTTCATTCAAGCACATACACACGTATTCATGCTATTGAGGGGTGCATGGTTACTTCTTTATCATCCACTAGCAAGATAGTAATTCGGAACCAATCATTATGCAAGTACCAGCCTACCATTTGACTATAGTATGGTCTGTTTGATGGACACGATATAGAATACTATACAATTTGATGCCAGAAAAAATACTACAGCTTTCATTTATTGAATATAGTAGAATTTTACAACAAAAGTGAGAAAACAAACATTATAAATGACATACAAGTGACTTAGCATGTAAGTTTAAACACGAATTTTTCCATTTGGAAGCATGTCTTAAATAATAATCATGTTTAAACTTTAAAGCCGTATTTTAATCTCCTATTCATCAAGTAACAAATCTTCCAATGACACAGTCTATTTCCTATGATTAAATTGAATATGCTAAATGAAGATGGTTCGTGAGTAATGAATCTGAGGGAAACTAAAATACTTGATTTGCCAAATTCACACAACCTTTGACTTTAAAGTGTTGGGAACATTCTTTGCAAGCAAGGAACGAGTCTGCTCGACTAGTTTCTCTTTCACCATAAACAAAACAGCTGCAGCAAGAACACTTTGTACAATTTTGGTTCCCATGCCTTTGTAAAATCCATTAAACCCTTCATAGCGGATCATCTTAATAATAGCATCCTGTGTACCTGAATTTGAAGAACATACTGTTTCAGAGTGTAGTCAAAGAATATAAGGAGTAAAAACATTTTTTTGTCCCTATATCACTATAGTCTTGATCTAGTCTACACATGAATTCTATGATGTTATTCACTATAGTCTTCATTGAACCTATATGTCGCACCAACACTTAAGATTAAAGGCATGTCCGAGTGTCTTGGGCACCGACACGACACTGACACTTATAATTACATACAATTCCTTCTGTTGTGTCCGGTGTCCGTGTTAGTGCTTCGTATTACCTAACACCGTTCAAATTATTAAGGAGAAAAAAACATGGATGCCATGCCACATAGTATTTCCTTATGCTGACATAGCAACATAAGCATATTGGGAGGGAAACAACAGCAGAAGCATTTATAACAATGTCGAACAAGAGCAATAATTATAAGAAAAGATTATGAACCATATTCATGGTATAATAAGAAAAGATTGTCGCAACTTAAACCTTTATAATTGTGTCTCTTGTCTCCATTGTTAACTTGTCTAGCTTGAAGCCTTGCCTGCGATAGCAACAAAAGCAACAGAACAGATTCAGAACAATATTTTGGATGCACTTTCCTCGTTTAATTTTGTCAGCTCCTTCTTCCTTATGTTTTTAAGAATAATGATATAACGACACAATGTAATTAAGAAATGAAACGTATTGATTATTGACTATGGAGTATATTAACAAACACAACGCAAAAAATGGCATGAATGCATGATAGACCTTCACAACAAGAAGAGGATAAGTTACAACTGTAGCTCCAAGCTTAGCGACAGCTCCGAGAAGAAATATCTAGTTACACAAAGCAATCTTTAGTCTGACAATGTTGCGAAAATTTTAAAACTTACGTAATAGAAAATGTGAGTGAAATTTTTCATGTGATTTTAGTTTTACATACGGAAGTGAAATGAGAAAATACCTCTAAAGCAGTTACGCTACTGCTAGCACGTCTTTTTTTCAACTTCGCCAACAAGGTTTCATACAGCATGAACTGTATAGAAGGATTGCTTACCTGAGATATGTAACAAAACAACAAATCATTAAAACTCCCTTAGCATGAAAAAAGTTAACTATCAACGTACCATGACCAATGTTGGTAATACACCCTTCCAGAAACCCAAAACTCCAGCCTCGTCATAAACTTCTTGAATCTGCAAATATGTATTAGATTGTTCGATTAGACTCAAATTTATGAAAGTGTAAACTGTTGTCTTGAATAGTTGACAGGAACAAGAGAAGGGACTCTTCCGAAAATTCAGTATATGATAAGAGAGAAAACATTATGAGTATGAATTATTGATCAATTCATTGAAATACTTTCCAATCACCTAAACTGATTGATATATAAATGATGCAAAAATTAGCATACTAAGAGAGAAAACATTATGAGTATGAATTATTGATCAAATCATTGAAATACTTTCCAATCATCTATTCTTTCTTTTCTTTTTTTAAAGCAAAGATTATACGGCAAAAGCCTCACATGGCAGTTTTGACATCCCAACTATGTTGGCCCCCCATAACTACGCAAACACCTATTCTAATTGATAAATAAATGCTGCAAAAATTATCATACTAATCAAGAATCTTAAATCAAGACTATTGACTAAAAGCTCAGGTCACCAAAAATCTCATTGGCAACTAGGACCTGTTTGGATTAACTTATTTGAGCTTATCTACTGACATAAACACTTGTGATACTATTTGGGAGAGCCTATGGAAACAACTCATGACATGATATAAGCTGTTTTCAAATTATCTCCATAAGCACTCCGGAATAGCTTATGCAAACAACTTATAGCTTATATGCAAATAGTTTGACTTTATTTTATCTTTTGTTATAGAAATATCTTATACATAAACACTAATATGATTAGCGCTTATGCTATGAGTGTTGAATTAAGTTGTTTATCCTAACAGGGTCTAGCCAACTAGCATAACTTAACAAAACTGCCACTGAATATACCATACTAGTAATAGTTCTTTTATAATAAGATTACAGAGGCTATCAATAAAGATAGACTTTACCTACCACATGGCTAGTTCCATAAGCAAGGGGCTCAACAGTAGAAAGTGATGTTTGTTCAACGGCATCTGACAACCTTGGATCAGGGAGAGTTTTCCTCGACTCTTTTCTATGCGTCTGCACAGTAAAAAGCACTTTTTATGTGAAAAAATAAATAAATATAAAAAATGAATTTAAGACTTGTGTTTATATCATATTCTAATAGAGGTGAAAATGTAATAATGCTAATCACCTGCATACGAGTAACAACTAGCCATATCGGATTTGTCAACAGCACGTTAACGCAGCTGAAAGAAAAATTTATCAGGAAATTGAGTCATACCATGCGAGTAATTCAAGTAATTTGTTTTTACTTTCAATGTAAATTTTACCCGGATAAAGCAGCAACAATAAGTGAGGAGAACATTCCAACTGATCCATCACCACTGCCTAGTCTCATATTCTCTAGTGCAGCGGCTTCAGCTCTATTCCTGAATATTTGATAGAAATAATAGTAAACACCCTGTATCATAAAATTGCAGAAATTAAAAAAGGGGAAACTTATATATAAAGAAATTGAATAGGTTGCCAGAAAATTCAACAACCAGGATCAATTACTTATACAATTTAAATTCATTTTGATTTAAGAAATACAAAAAGAGTAACATCGCAGACTGTCCAACATCATTAACAAATTCAATAGCAAGAATAATCTATGATAACTCAATAGGGAACTATTCTTTTGTTCTTTTCAAATTTGTCTCATTAACTTTGCAGAGTCGAAGGCACTATAGATTTTCGGCATAAGTAGGCTTTAAACTTTACATGAACCTACACCACATTAAGTTCAGATCAAGGTTATCAACATCTAGATTTAAATAGTAAAATCGTAAGATTTTACAATCCTGCTCAAACCCTCCAATATGAATCGGGTGCAAGATCCCATTTTTTTAGCAAGATTGATGCGAGATCGTACCAAAATTGTTTCTGGCTTGTGAAATCGCAGGGTTACTCGGAGCTACTCGGGTCATGCACAACCCGGTTTTTGATTGCTCTGTTTGTGTTTTAGCTCTGTTTTTTTAATCATTATTGCATTCATGATTAAGCTTTGAGTAGTTTCTTTCATGGACTTTGTTGTTCTATTTTTAAACTTGTGAACTTACGCACTATATATATAGACACACACTAATATTTTTTGTTTTGGTGGAATCTTACGATTTTGCTATGCCTTCCTGATCCAACGTAATCACATAGGTAAGATCTTTCGATCCTAGTTGCAATCTTGCAACCCCCTCCCGATCTTGATGAAAAACTTGATATTGACAATCTTGGTTAAGAGGACTGTTTTCTGATTGATTGGGTCATTATGCGAGTGAGTAACAGAGAAAAAGACATTTGGTTCTTAAGCTGCTTTGATGGACATCATATTTGAGGTCTAATAAATTAATCCAGTCATTTTAACAATTTGAGCTTTGACTACTGTTCAACTATAATGACAAAGACAAGGGCTACTAAAATGAAAATTTGGTTAAAACTTAATATATAAGTAATTGTAATCTAAAGTCTAAACTTGCCACCTGGAAGTATGTGTGACTAAGGGGTTGTTATGGGGGAAGACTTGACTAAAGGTAGTAGGTTGAGTTGCACTAACAACATCCAATTGTACCCAAAACATAATAGCTATCTGAACAACTTTTTCTCCTTTTTGGTTTTACTCCTCTTTTACCGAATAATGATGCTAGAACCAAGAGAAGCTTCCCTGCTTTTCTCACCATAATAAAGGCCCTAACACTTGCCAGTGAAAGTAAAAAGTCTTGACTACTCTTAAAATCAAATGTATCAATGAATTCCAGCAACACTTCCTTCAAATTAAGATTTTCCAATCCCCAATGAATTTATTGAACTTTAAATCCTTATTCTCTCCCTATAGTGACAACCACTTCACAAAGATTTCCTTGTCCATCATACCTAACTAACCCCTCAAATAACCTTCTACAATAATACGGGTAGTAAACTTGGAGGGTTGGCAGTTGACAACAAACATGAAAAAAATTGTTGAAACTTCATGACATCGAATGGATTAACAATGTGATAGTGTTATACTTATTAGTTATTACTAGTTCATTGCTCATGATGTTGGCCGCAGAGAACTTCAAATTACATGATTCTAGAGAAAATTTAACATGTGCACTAAATTGACTACTTTTATTTTCCCTTTCCATTATTAATCTTGCTCTTAGCAACAAACAAAAAAGTGTTAACATCTTCAAAACAAATCAGATACAATAAAACTACTGAATAACTATCGTTTTCCCACTTCTTCAACAACAAAACTAAATAAATCAAGAAATGAATGCAAAAAATACGACAAATTGTAAGATTACGAAGTTAAGAAGGGGCAATATGACATGAAAATCAACACGTAAGTCAGCATTTCAGTCCTCGAAATTGTCAGGGTCAACTCATTTTAAAAATGTAGGAGTCGAGCAATTTAGTCCCTCAAATTTACGAAATAGCAAATTACTAGTAGTTCTTCAAATTAAGGAACTCCGATCAATTTAGTCCCTCTGTCAAAATATCTATTTAATAAACATCCATCTATATCAATAAACGACCTATATATTGATTGATTTCAATAACAGTCTCTCGCTACATCACGACAAGCATAAAACCTTTAAAATGTGGTGCTAAATTTGATAAAATGACAAAATTGACTAACATTGTTCAATTTAAGGGACTAAATTGCTATTTCGCAAATTTGAAATACAAAATTGACCGATCCTTACAATTTCAAGGACTACATTTTTTATTTACTCAAAAATCAACATATCTCCAAAAACACTGAGCTAAAATGAGGTCACCTGAGATGTAGCTGTACCGACAAGTGATGGCGCCAAGCCTCCATACAACCTCTCCCATCCCTCTTGTTTCACAACCTACAATGCATTGACATAACCACAATCACTAAACAACTAATCCCAATATAACAAAAATAAAAGAAAAAATTACCAACTTTCATTCAGTCCAAAAAACCATTATCAAATTTCCGTTTTTCTGTGTATGTTTTGTCTCCACTTTTGGAGGAGCCAAAATTGATATGTGCAGAATTTGAGTGAATTGATTATGTAAAATTGATCCTGTCTAAAATTGAGTTGAAGGTAAAATGATCTATGTTTGGATACATTCATATAAAAGTGAGTTGAACAATAAATTTAAGTGGAAAAAAAAAAATCAATTCTAGGATAAGAACCGATGATTTCTAGCTTCAAGTAGAATCAATTCTAGTGGCATAATAAATTCTACACCTCAAGAATCAATTTTGGCTCCTCCAAAAGTGGAACAAAAAATACAAATTTTACCTCTAGAATTGATTCTACTTAAAGCTACAAGCTACAGATTGTAGCTTTTGATTCTAAATTGATTTTTACACTCAATTTTTTTTGTTCAACTCACATTTAAATGTATTCAAACATAAATCACTTTTACCAAACAATTGACTCAAAATCAAATTTTCCTCACGGCCAAACATTAACCAAACAATCACATGATCTTTGTTAAAAAAGCCATAAACCTGACACATTTGTTGAAAAGTTCCAAGATTCTTATTGCCCTTCTTCGGATCACGATCAGTTTGTTGACGAGTATTCACCTATAGATCACAACACAAAAACAAATAAAAAATCAAATTTTTTTCACATCTTATGAAACCCAATTGAGAAAAGATTGAAACTTTGAAACGAAAATCATACAGTTTGAAGAGGGTATGTAATAAGTTGAGCAATGATCCCTCCACCAGCTCCAGCCAATCCATTGATCAAAGCGTCCGACATGTTTTGAGGATGTTTTTCTTCTTGAGAAAATAAAAAAAATCAATTTGAGGATGTTTTATTTTTCTCAGGAGAACATTGTATTGTATGAAGAGAGAAAAGGGTAGTTTTCAATTACTTGGGAGTTTGAAGTAGTTGTTGTACATGGTCGTACATTGTTTTTGTTTCAGTGTCAACGTTGCGTTTGGGAAAGGAAATTATGTTAACGTTGTTAATGTTGGTTTGTGATTTTACTACTGTACCCTTGATTGAAGGGGTATATGCTTATGTAATTTGCTTTGGTACAGACGGGAGAAAGAGCAGAAATGGGATTCTTTGATGACGATTTCTTCTTTGAGATGTGTGCTTTTCACGATAAGCTATAAATTTTTGACAAATGATTCGATAACAATTTAATGCATGTTTGGATTGATGGTGAGTTGTCCGAACGAGCCACCATGATTATATGAGTTTAGATTATGATTAGTTAATTATGATATTAATTACTCATCCGTCTCATATTAAATGATACAGTTGACTCAGTCACACATATTTAATTATATATTAGAAAAAATTATGAAAATTTAATATTTGAAAAAATTTCATCGAGACGAATCCAACATCTTATATGATAGTATTATTTATCTTTGTATATTAGTAAAATAACATAGTCAAAGTATGTCAAGTCAATTATACACATTGTCAACTAGGTCATCTAATACATGATGGAGGAAGTATATTGATTAATCATTCTATATTTAAACTATGTTAATAATCTATCGAATCTCTATTATATATATTTGCGCTATTTTTTTTTCAATAGTACACGTGTCATTCTCTCTATGCTAATTGTCATTAATTGTTTTGATCTTGGCATATGTTATGGTAGTATCACTGTGTTATCATTGATTTTATTAAGAAAGGGTTTTAATTAGTGAATTCTTAAAAAGGTATCAGATCATTGTTTTTATTAAGAAATGATTTTAATTTTTGAATTCTTAAAAAGGTGTGTATGTAAGGGATACAGAAACGGTACAATAATGTTTGACGTATATATCATTAATTAAAAATCTTTTTTTTTTTGGGTACAAATTAAAAATCCTTTTATTTTGTATCTCTTATTTATCTTCATCTTCATCTTCATAGTAAACATTTGCTACGGGTGACATGTTTATTTGCTTATCAACATGGACTGCTTGGATTATAAAATAAAACGGTGTATTATTATCAAAGTTGATTTTACAAGTGTTTGGAGTGAAAGGAAAATTATTTCGTGTATTTATAGAGTAATCAATATGCAAATCACAAATACGATTCGAATTTGGAATGTCATTGAATAAAAAGATTACAGGTGTTTGAAAAGGCATATTCATTCACTCATTTTTTTCTTCATCTCTATTATATATATTTGTACTATTTTATTTTGATAGTACACATGGCATCCTTATATTGAAAGGTGCATTTAATGTTTTGTGTAATTGGTACATATTATGTGATTTGTGCAAGACTTATGTAATTAACATGATTATGCAAGTTGACTAAAAGGCTTATAATGACAAAAAAATAAATGGAATATTTTATTAAAATTATTTTTGCTATTTAATGTGTTACTAATTTCATTACTAAATTAATGGCATAATTGATGTGACTTACTTGCTTCTTTTTTCCTATAAATATTGTTTGTCCGTCTCAAACATCTTCACATCATTTAGAATTCATACTAAAATTTTAAAATTATTCTCAAAATCTCTCTTTTATTTTATTGAAACACTTTTCTTCTTAACATATTTTTATCATCACTCTAATTTCAAAAATTGATTCAATTTATGATATTACTCCACTACATGTTGTATATATCCATGTATTTTGTTCAAATTCACATATTCATCCTATGATACCCTCGAGTTCTAACGGCTTATGACAAGATATGTACCAATTACATGTTGGTACATAATTCTTAATTATCATCCAATCAAATTGTAATCAACACATCATCATATTAAGTTAGCCAGTCTTGAGTTTTTTTTCCTATATATAGTCAATTTGTCTTTCATCATTTGTATATGCATCTTCCTTTCGTACAAATTGTTTATAATATCATTTATTTGAAATGCAAATATTTCTACCTCCTGACCAATTCAATTTTATTGATTTCATTATTATCAAATTGATTTAGGCACCTTTTTTTTTCCTTCCGAATTTTGATTCCCTTTTATAGGTTTAGCTGTCGGCTCTGTTAATTTTAGGGTTTTCATCCCCATATATATTTACACCTTTTGAAAAAGTTTGCTTCACGTTTTAATGAATTTCATTATTTTTCTATTAATTTGAAGCGACGTAATTGAAAGACGTTTTGAATCAGATTTCTTCATTCCAAAACTATTTTTTTTGCCACTATTAATAATGAGAGATATTTGAAAGGCATGTCAATGTTTTGTTCTTCCAACGTTGAAGTTGTGCATATAAAAGAGAATTCTTCCTTAAAAAAACAGAGAATTCTCAAGTATTTTTGGGTAACATATTAGTTGATAGTTCTCAAGATATTATATTTTTATCTTACATTTTTGTGGTGCAAACTATTCATGTATGTTGTAGAACAAGACCGACCCCTGCGAAAATGTAGAAAATTTATTTTAGTTATTTTTTTTCAATGAATTTTATCTAAACCTCACTATTTTCTTTATTATTTTCATTTGCTCCTATTCAAAAGAACTGATTTAATTTATTAAGTTTTTTCGTTTCTATTGTCAATCACTCATTTTCACTAAACATGGCGTTGATATATATTATTTCACATAAATTATTTTAACATCAAATCTCATCCATTCATTTCATTTGATAAATTAGTTCACATGCATCAAATACTCTTTATCACCTAATCAAGCATTCCATTTTTATTTCCCCATATTTATTTATTTCTGCCATCAACACATACTCAAACTTCTTTGTTAATTTTTTTACAAATTGCATGATAAAACACATACTTATGGTTGTCTGAGTCACTCATCAACATCGATAATATTTATTTGCCTTTATTTCATACCCATATCTTTTTATTTATTTTAAAATTATATTAAAAAAAAGACAACAATCTCGGCTAAACTATCGATATCTCTATCCGTATCCTTATCTACATCTACAATCTACATCTACATCTACAATATAAACAAGTGAAACCATTTTCATTCAAAAGTACATGTGGCATGTTATAGTCTCATTCTAATTAATGTCAGGCTAATTAATGCTAGAAAAATTCAAATTTCCATTACATGGTATATGCTTAGCACCTGGTATTTCAGTCTCAACACATACTTCCATATACTGCCTCTATTTTAAGAAATCATTCGAATTATTATTACGATCAAAATGATATCTAGAAATTCAATTGCCTGATATCAAATCAAACAAAAAACTGCCCATAAAAAAATCAAACAAGAAACTATCAACTGCCAATTAATGAAATTAAATTCAAATTATTCAACACGTATAACAGTCCTAAAAAAGAATGTTGACAATTGGTCTAATTCAAGACTATCGTTGAATTGTTTCTCACCTATTAAAATCAAATTAAAACCAAAATAAAATAGTGAAAGGTAATGATTCTTTTTGTCACAAAAAGGAAATAAAATTAGCTCAGATCTTTATCTCCCATCCTATTCTCATCACTATTACTATTTTTCAAAAATGGTTTTGAGAACGGTAAGAAGATCAAGAACACCTTTAGTTCCTACAATTTCATCAAATTTTATTGTTGATTGCATCAGACCGTTCCCCTTCATCATGGTTTGTGACTATGGTTTAGGATTTTATTGCTAATAGTTGGATTTTTAGCTGTACAGGAGAAAATAAGAGGGAGAATGTTAGTTATCAAATAATTTGTTGAGAAATTGATTTTGAAGCTGAAGAAAGGCATAAACGAAAGGGATCTTGAATCTTCTCTCATGATTTATATTTTGTTCCAATTCTCTCATGATTTATATTTTGTTCCAAATAATTGTCTACTATATATAATTTTTGAAAATGCTTCATTTGAGACATTATTTTCATTATCTAACGATATGATCTTATTCATTAAATTTCTTTTGCTATTAATGTACCATATTTATTTTCCCATATATTTGTTTGCGGATGACCATATTGTGTTTTATCTTGGTTTTCGGGTGTCAAACATTGATTACGTTTGAACCTTTCAAACCGGTGATATCTTATTTTTTCTTGGGAAGGGAAAAAGTAAGCAAAACCCTTGAGAATCGAGGTCCGGGAGTTGTTTTCGCTACGGGAAGGTGTTAGGCACCCATAACGACTATAGTAACCTATAGGAACCGTCTTTAATTTCTACGCGCGCGCTTTATTTTTAAATGCTATTTTGAAAAGATGTTATTAAACCTAAGAGTTACTAAGTGAAGAATTGGAGGGAGAAGAATGTTTTTGGATTTTTATTTTAGTTGAATTGAAGGAATTTTGTTCCTTGCCTACGTACCCGTTTAAGGGATCAAATCCACCGTAGTTCTCTTCCGAAAATGTTTTTGTTTTTGTTGGTTGATTTTAAGTTTGAAAATGGAGTTTTGAAGAATAGAGAGAGGCCTCAAGGGCATGAGATTTGTAAAAAGTGGGGTTGGATTAGTCATTTGCAAAAGAAGTCAAATATGATTATTTTCATTGGATTTTTTATTAAGAAAATAAAAGGAAAATTCAATGGGGTTTTGGACCCCAAGGTTTATTAAGAAAATAGTTTGAGTGAAGTTTGTTCAAGTTTTTGGAAAATTGATTTTTCTCTAAGTATAAACCCTAGGCATTCATCTAAACATACAATCCTAAACATACATCTAAACATGCATATTCTAGCTATATACCTAAAGTGGTGTGTGTGCATGTGTCGGTGCTTGTGTCAGTGTACATTATTAGAGTCCATTGTCCTTTACATCATACCCTAGATACATTCTATGGCCTCTTCGCCAAGAAAATTAAAAGTGCATAAAGGTAAAAGTACAAGAAATCCTAAGTGTTTACATTCTAAATTTGGTATGAAATATAAATTGCAAGAAAGTTAAACTAGAATATGGAACGAGATGAGCTTATGGGATACATGAAACAAGAAACAAAAGGGTTAGTAGCACATGACAATATCAAGAAGTAAAATCAAGTAAAAATTACTATAACAAAAGCAAAGAAATTACCACAAAAAACATAGCAAAAATGATGCAAAATAGAGCTAAAATCCTACTACAAAATGCAAGGCTCACATGACTTATAATCCCCATGTTTTAACGCATTTTTAAAGACATGAACTCAGATTGTAAAATGGGAATCAAAGGGATGCGATAGACCATGCATTTTAATGGCGAATTTAAGCATATTTCGCATTATTTATTCACAAACAAATCTTGCAAAGCAAGCAACTAGGCACAAGGCACACATTCAACAAAAGACATACCCACAGTAGCAAAAAAAACCCTCACAACATCATATATCATGAATTACCAACATCTATCAAGAAATGGAATTGAAACTAGGCAAGAAAACCACAAGTTTTTAGCATAAAATCTTACAATTAAAGCAAGAAAAAAAAATCCACCCTATTTTCTATCAATTTTCAACGCAACACATATCATAACAAGACTACAAAAAAAAAAGGAGTACATATGAATTAATTTGGAAATTTTTTAAAACGTTTTAGGCAAACAGGGGGTGCAGAAAGTAACACTGGGGGGTGAATATAGCGAAACTGGATGAACAAAAAGAAGGCAAATGGGCTTTGAACAAGCCTGCAGGGTTATGGGTATGGAGTTGGAGCGGGTATGGTCATGGATCATGGGTTTGGATAGCATAGGCACATGGATAATTGACTAGTGGCATGAGTATATAAAAAAACACACAGATCACTTCTTCCTTTTGCAAAAAAAAACGTGTTCTTCCCTCTTTCTCTCTCAGTTCATCAACGACTAAACCCCTCTCTTCCATTCTTAATTCTTCACCTCCTTCTTTAAAACAACAAGGTTTGCTTAACCGATCCAAACAACACATGGTCATGGCTTCAAACAAAGTTCAAAAAGGGAACAACTCAAATAATCAATCAAAACACTAATTCTGGATTTGCAAAGCTGCTTTTCATGCAAAATACTCAAACAACGTAGCAAGATTCTCACGTTTCAGGCAGATTCAAAACAAATCAGTGCGAAAGATTGAAGGGAACGAACCTTGGAGCTAGATCGGAGATGAACGAAACACGGCGAAAAGCTTCGGATTCACTTCTTCCCTGTTTTTGCGATGGTGTTTTTGGCTTGCTTCTATGGCGTGGATTCTCTTCTTTTACTGCTTCTTCTTCTTTGCTTCGATCCAATTTGCTATTCTCACTGGATTCACGTTTTCTTTCTTCTCACTTCGAAATGTTCTGCTCGCGAGAAACGGATGCGTGGACGGTGGAGTCTCTGAAATTCCACGACGGTTCGATCTGGATGCATCTTCTTCCTTTTCTTGTTCTGGACGAATTTGTTGTTCGTTGGGATTGATGGAGATCACGAACTAAAAGGACCACTGCTTTTTTGTTGAATCCGCTTAGTTTGGAATTAGGATTTGAACTTCTCCTTGAAAAAAGAGTTTCGGATTTGAATGTTTATGGTTTGGTTACCGATTTGAAGCAGAGAACAAGTGAATTCAGATTGAATCACAATTGTTTATGCCACTTTGATTCGAAACCTTGAATATTGTTGCGAATTCGAGAGATATTGACGGTTTTGGTGTGGAGGAAACAACTCCGGTTTGATTCCGTTACGGATAGGTGGAGTTCGTAGGTATTGATTTTTTGATTGTGTTGATGATGAATTTCAGGAATAGTGTGAGGTTGATGATGAATATGAGTGAATTGATGGAGGTTGAAGGTTGTTGAGGTGGAAGAGAGTGGTAGTTAGAGGTTGAAGGTGGTGGTTATGGAGGTTGTTAGAGGTTGAAGGTGGTGGTTATGGAGGTTGTTAGAGGTTGATTGTGGTGGTGATAGTTGGTTATGGTGGTTAGAGTGGTGGAGAAAATTTGTTAGAGGTGGTTAGGGATGAGAAAGTTAGTTAGAAAGGAGGGAAAATTGAGAGAGAAAATAATTAGGAATTTTGTGATTTTTTGTGGAGTTGTGAAAATGATTGAATGTGAAAAAATTGACCAAGACTTTGACTTATATAGGTGATGAAAGGGATGCTTGGACCAATGAGGAAATGCCACATGGACTTGGACTCTAACAAACTCTTAAGGACCAATAACATTTGGACACATGGCACTTGGACTCTAACAAACTTAAAATGGATTAAAATGTAAATAACAAAAGTGCGAGGACTAAAATGAAAATTAAAACTAAAATTGAATTGAAAAAGTAAATTGAAAATTAACGTAAAACGAGACGATTAAAAACAACAAAGCAGATTAAAACGAATCAGAGATATTATGTGAAATGACCAAAATGCCCCTGAAGGCTAAAAATGACTAAAAATGACTCAGATGCAATTTTGAAATGGATTTTTAACAGGAAATTAAAGCAAGAACTCATACAAGCAAAATTAAAAAACTCAGAGACAATTTTTAGAATTTTAAACAGGGTTTTAACACATGAAAAGACTAAAATGCCCCTAGGGGCAAAACTGACTCAAAATGACTTCAAATGCAATTTTAAAATGAATTTTGACATGGAATGAAACAGAGACTTATTCTAACCAAATGAAAAGACTCAAACAAATTTTTAAAAGACTGAAAAGAAATTTTATCACATGAAATGACTAAAATGCCCCTAGGGGCTAAACTGACTAAAAAATGACTCAACTGATGTTTTCTGAAATGAATTTTGACATGAGGTTGAAACAAGGACTTATACAAACCAATTTAAAAGACCCAAACAATTTTCAAGGATTAAAATGAGTTGAATGCAGGAAATGACTAAAATACCCTTTTTCATGAATTTTGCAAATAAAATTGAAATAAAATGCAGAGAAAGATGCAATTGATCAGAGACAGTTCAAATGACTTATAATGCAAGAAAAGAAGAATTGAGTTAGTATTTTTAGGTCCAAAATTAGGGTATAACAGCTGCCCCTATTTAAGTTTCTTTGTCCGGAGAGTCAAGAGACGAAGTCTTAGAGTTGACGGGACGAAGATACTTAAATATTAACATTTGCACTGCTTTTGGACATAAAAATACGTTTTCAGATTTTCAAAAACATGAATGCCATGCAACATTTCATTTATGAATGCAAGACAATCGAACCGGAATCTACAGGCTGTGTCACACCACCAAGGGATTTATAGACATCAAGGTAGAAAGAACGGGCAACAAATAGACAGGTACAAGCTGTTCTTTGGATCGAACTTGCCACTTGACCGAGAGATACAAACAAGAGACGGGTACAAGCTGTTCTTTGGATCGAACTTGCCACTTGACCGAGGAGATACAAACAAGAAACAGGTACAAGCTGTTCTTTGGATCGAACTTGCCACTTGACCGAGAGATACAAACAAGAGACGGGTACAAGCTGTTCTTTGGATCGAACTTGCCACTTGACCGAGGAAATACAAACAAGAAACGGGTACAAGCTGTTCTTTGGATCGAACTTGCCACTTGACCGAGGAAATACAAACAAGACACGGGTACAAGCTGTTCTTTGGATCGAACTTGCCACTTGACCGAGGAAATACAAACAAGAAACGGGTACAAGCTGTTCTTTGGATCGAACTTGCCACTTGACCGATATCACAACATGTAAGTTGGTGCAAACTGTTCTTTGGATCGAACTTGCCGTTTGACCGGAAACATAGACATATAAGCAGGTACAAGTGGTTCTTTTTGGATTGAACCTTGCACTTGACCAGTAACAAGATACAAATTGAAAGTCTAGTTTAACAAGATACCAATTGAGGGTAAATTGTCATTGACTTGATTTGTAAGTAGACATGACCATTTTTGTTGGCCCATAAGTAAATTGAGAGTAAATTGACATTGATTTGAATTGAATTGAAAGTTGAATTTGACATTGACATTGACATTGGCTTGGAAATTGAAATTGACATTGGCATTGGCATTGGATTGGCATTGACATTGACATTGACATTGGCATTTGACATTAACATTGACATTGACATTGACATTGGCATTTGACATTAACATTGACATTGACATTGACATTGACATTGGCATTTGACATTAACATTGACATTGGCATTTGACATTAACATTGACATTGACATTGACATTTGACATTAACATTGACATTGGCATTTGACATTGACATTGGATATTGGATATTGACATTGACATTGACATTGGCATTTGACATTAACATTGGAGTTTGACATTGACATTGAAATTGACATCGACATTGACATTGGAATTGACATTGAGATTGCTTCAAATTTGACAGTTGAAATTGAAATTGACAGTTGGAATTGAAATTGAAATTGAGTTTGACATTTGGAATTGAAATTGAAATTGGCATTGAATTTGACAATTGACAGTTGGATACGCAACATGTATGTATGGTATAGCAACATTATTGGATGTATAAGCAAATAAAATGCATGATTATGCATGTATGAATGCTTGAAATGCATGATTGGCTTGTAATTTGACAGAGAAAGTTTCGCAGAGATAGACAAAACATTGGAAAATTGGGCACGTAGTGGCTCGTGCTGCAATCATATTCACAGGGGAAAACCTCTTTGGAGAAACCGTCGTTGAGACGTATCAAGACCATGGCTGGGGGCAATAAAACTTGTAAAGGGGGGATCCTTGGAAAGATTCTTGGATACAGGTCGCCGTTGCTAGGCGTGTCAGTGCTGGGTAAATTTTGGATGTTCGCATCTGTGGTCAATGCTTTTCAATATTTCATTCTTTCATTTTTCATTTTCAAACCCCATTTTTGCCTGAACCGCCCTTTCGGGTTTTCGATTCACCGGGGAGTAAATTCTTTTCATTGCCCCATTTTTGCCTGAATTGCCTTCATAGATTGTCAATCAGCGGGGTGCTCATTCTTGCCTAAGCCGCCCTTTCGGGTTTTCAACTTAGCGAGCTTTTCATTTTCATTTTTTTCAATTTTTCATTTTCATTCTGTTTTTTTCATTCTTGCCATTGACCACAGATCATCCTGGGGAGTAACCTGCTTGTAACATGTATTGAAATAGACATTGACACTCATTCATTCATGCATGTTTCATTGAAATGTACCCTATTGCTCAGGTTTGCTTTCAAAATAGACAGAAAAAGATTTTTCAATTTTCAAAAATGTTTGTTTCAGACATTGATATTATCAAATAGAAAGAAAATGTTTTGTATATAGCATTGAAAGTAGAAAGAAAAAATAGAGTTTCAAACAATAGCACAGGCTCAAATTGATGTAGAAGAGTGAAAGTCAGCCAAAGGCATGACTTCACGGATTTACAAAGCTTGGAAAATGGTAATTTTATTGGTTGGTGATACATTGAACACGATGACCGCTACATTTCATAGAAATTTTGAATCCACAAGTACAGAAGCCTCTGATGAAGAAGATCATTGACAGTTGCAGATGCCCCAAGGGGTGATGGTGATTTGCCAGATATAGTTACTTGTCTTTTATTGTCAACCTCATTTTTGCATGAACCGCCCTTTCGGGTTTTCGGCTCATCGAGGCGCTCATTCTTGCCTGAGTTGCGTACAATCTCAGCGAGCTTTTTCATATTCATTTTTTTTGTCCCTAACTTTTGCCTGGATCGCCCTTTCGGGTTTTCGATCCACCGGGAAGCGCATTTTTGCCTAGGCCGCCCTTTCGGGTTTTCGACCTACCACGCTGTTCTTTTCTTTCTAAACAAAGTATTTCTTGACTATATCGGCATTAACAGGATTTGGAAGCTCAACACCATCCATGTGTGTAAGAATCAAAGCACCACAAGAGAAAGCCTTCTTGACAACATAAGGACCTTCATAGTTAGGTGTCCACTTGCCCCTTGGGTCGGGTTGCTGACTTATCCTTCTTTTCAATACAAGTTCGCCTTCCTTGAATTCTCGAGGTCAGACTTTCTTGTCAAAAGCATTCTTCATTCGTACTTGATACAACTGTCCATGAGCCATAGCATCCATACGTTTCTCTTCAATCAGATTCAACTGATCATACCGACTTTGACACCATTCAGCCTCAGTTAACTTTGCTTCCATGATTACCCGAAGAGATGGAATCTCCACTTCCAGAGGGAGAACTGCTTCCATACCATACACAAGAGAGAAAGGAGTTGCCCCGGTTGAGCTGCGCACTGTAGTTCGGTAACCATGCAAGGCAAACGGTAGCATCTCATGCCAATCTTTGTAAGTAGTGACCATCTTCTGAACAATCTTCTTGATGTTCTTGTTAGCGGCCTCAACTGCACCATTCATCTGAGGTCTATAAGGAGAAGAGTTGTGATGCTCAATCTTGAATTCTTCACATAAAGCTTGCATCATGCTATTGTTCAGATTGGAACTGTTGTCAGTAATGATTTTATTGGGAACACCATATCGACAGATGATGTTATTCTTGATAAACTTGACAACCACTTGCTTGGTCACATTTGCATAGGAGGCAGCTTTAACCCACTTGGTGAAATAATCAATTGCCACTAGAATGAAACGATGTCCATTGGAAGCCTTCGGTTCAATTCTTCCGATCACGTCAATGCCCCACATAGAGAAGGGCCATGGGGAAGATATAACATTGAGAGCGTGTGGAGGCACATGAATCTTGTCAGCATAAATTTGACATTTGTGGCATCTCTTAGCATGTTTGTGGCAGTCACGCTCCATAGTTATCCAGTAATAGCCGGCTCTTAACAGTTTCCTTGACATGGTGTGACCCGAAGCATGGGTCCCGAAGGTACCATCATGTACATCATGCATCAACTTCTCAGCTTCTTGTTTGTCAACACATCTCAGCAAGACCATGTCATAGTTCCTCTTGTATAGGATTTCTCCGTCCAGAAGGAATTTGCTAGCCCATCGTCTCAAAGTCTCTTTATCCCTGTTGGAAGCACCAGGTGGATATTCACGATTCTGCAAGAATTGTTTGATGTTGTAATACCAAGGCTTTTTATCATTCACATCTCTATTAGCTTGACCTGGCATATTTTCAATAGTAAACACATGAGCGGGTCTATCAAGACGCTGCACCTTGATCACAGGCACATCATTCCAGTGATTCACACGAAACATGGAAGACAAAGTAGCGAGAGCATCAGCCATCTGGTTTTCATCCCGAGGGATGTGGTGCAATTCAACCTTTGTAAAGTATGTCAACAGACGTCTTGCATAGTCACGGTAAGGGATCAGCTTCTCATGATGAGTCTCCCATTCACCCTTTATCTGATTAATAACAAGTGCAGAATCTCCATAGATGTCAAGGTGTTTGATTCTCAGGTCAAGGGCTTCTTCAATGCCCAAGATGCATGCTTCATATTCAGCTATGTTGTTTGTGCATTCAAAAGTTATTCGAGCGGTGAAAGGAATGTGGTGCCCCTGCGGAGTTACAATGATGGCTCCAATTCCTTTACCATAAACATTAACAGCTCCATCAAACACCAATCCCCATTTGCTATTGGGATCTGGCCCTTCATTGATCAGTGGCTCTTCACAGTCTTTTGCTTTCAGGTACATAATCTCTTCATCAGGGAAATCAAATTTAATTGGCTGGTAATCATCAAGAGGTTGACAAGCAAGATGCTCAGCAAGGATGCCTCCTTTGATTGCTTTCTGAGCTTTGTACACAATATCATATTCAGACAACAACATTTGCCAACGTGCGATCTTTCCAGTAACAGCAGGCTTTTCAAAGATGTACTTGATTGGATCCATTCGGGATATCAACCAAGTTGTATGATTCACCATATAATGACGCAGGCGTTTGGCGGCCCAAGCTAAAGCACAACAAGTCTTTTCAAGCATTGTATACCGAGTCTCACAGTCGGTGAATTTCTTGCTCAGATAGTAGATAACATGCTCTTTCTTACCAGTCTCATCTTGTTGTCCGAGAACACAACCCACTGAATCATCTAACACTGACAGATACATAATCAATGGCCTTCCTTCCACTGGCGGGACAAGGATAGGTGGTTCCAACAGGTATTCTTTGATGCTATCAAAAGCTTTCTGACATTCATCATTCCATACAACAGGCTGATTCTTTCTGAGCAATTTGAAAATTGGTCCACAGGTAGTAGTCATGTGAGATATAAATCTTGAAATATAGTTCAGACGCCCGAGGAAACCTCTGACTTGCTTCTCAGTTTGAGGGGCCGGCATCTCTCTGATGGCTCGGACTTTGTCAGGATCAACTTCAATGCCTCTCTGGCTGACAATGAAGCCTAGCAACTTTCCAGATCGTACACCGAATGTGCACTTGTTAGGATTCAACCGCAGCTTATACTTTCTCAATCTTTCAAACATCTTTTTCAAATACACAACATGCTGCTCTTCATCACTTGACTTCACAATCATATCATCAACATATACCTCAATCTCTTTGTGGATCATATCATGAAACAGAGTTGTCATACCCCTTTGATAGGTAGCACCGGCATTTATCAAGCCAAACGACATTACTTTATAACAGAACGTTCCCCATGGAGTGATGAAGGACGTCTTTTCTCTATCCTCAGGAGACATTCGTATCTGATTATAACCAGAGAAACCATCCATGAAGGAGAACACTTTGGATTGAGCCGTACTGTCAACAAGCACATCTATATGAGGCAATGGGAAGTTATCTTTTGGACTGGCTTTGTTCAGATCTCTGTAATCAACACACATTCGAACTTTCCCATCTTTCTTTGGTACTGGTACGATGTTGGCAATCCACTCAGGGTATTCAGCTGTCATGAGGAAACCCGCATCAATTTGTTTTTGTACTTCAGCCTTGATCTTAAGAGCCATGTCTGGACGAGACCTTCTCAATTTCTGTTTGACAGGAGGACATTTAGGTCTTGTCGGTATCCGATGTTCCACAATCTGGGGATCTAGACCCGGCATATCTTCATAAGACCATGCAAAGACATCTGGATAATCATGGAGAAGCTGAGTAATCTTCCTTTTCACTTCTGGCTCAAGTGCAGCACCAATCTTGATCTCTCGCTTGTTTTCTTCAGTACCCAGGTTGATGAGTTCAATCTCTTCCTGGTGAGGCTGAATGGCTCTTCTTTCCTGCTCAAGCAGTCGAGTGATCTCATACGGTATCTCTTCATCATCATCCTCATCTTCAGCTTCATATACAGGGAATTCAAAATTTGGAGGAACCATAGGGTCACTGTGTTCAACGGGTTTATTATGGTTCAATCTGCATAATATGATTGGGATGATTTTAGAAAAAGTTTTTTCATGCAGATTTTTGAAATTAATAAGAAAAATACAGATGTTTTGGTTTTTTCTGGCATTACCATTATTTCCAAGAAAAAGGCACTAAAAAGTAAAAAAACAAAGAGTCGTGAAAAAAACGACAACTTTTATTGATAACGGCAATGCCGAAACAAACACGCCCTTACAATGATATCACTTTCGCCTTGGGCAGAGCGAAAGGATTGTTATTTTGAAAACAAGAAAACATGAGCAACAAGACACATTACATGGAAGCATGCATGACTAAGGGAACATCAATGGCTTCCCAATTTCTCACAGTGCCTCCTGGTATAACAAATGTAGGCACGTGACTTCCTTCAGCAGCATCTTCAGTAATAGCGTTGATGAACCCAGCACTGTAGAAAGTTCCTGTTGAAACGCCTGAGGTTGGAGAGAATCCAAGGCCCTCTTTACGCTTGTTTTCCAAAATCTGAATCACTTTGCCCCAGCCAGCAGCCTGCCCTTCTTGACCTGGAGAATCCTGAAGCACTGGCACAATCACACATACATCACTGACGGTCAAGTGTTTGTCATCCATCAGACTCTGGATATCATCTTGCACCACACGACAGCCCATAGGATTTTGGAGACATTCTGAACAGGAAGCATGATCATGTTTGAATAAAGAAGCTTGACACAGTTTGACATGTAGCGGTACCAAGGGAGTAACGACATTGCGGACATCCAGCATGGTATCCTCTTGAGGAACATGAATCCTTTCAAAAGCCTCGATCATGTTAACTGCAGCATGGTTTGGAAGCGGATTGTCAAGAACATGAGGAGCACTATTCTCGAAAGTCAACCTTCCCTTTTCTATCAAATCTTTCACAATATACTTCAGAGCAAGGCAACCCTCAACATCATGGCCTTGAGCACCCTGATGGAATTCACATGTTAGATCCTGTCGGAACCTGGGAGGCAATGGATTAGGCGGAGGCTTGCCCGGTCTAGTGACACAGTGTCCCTTGGCCAGTAGAGTTGGGAGCAGATCAGCATACCGCATAGGTATCGGTGGAAAATAAATCCTGGGCCGAGGACCCTGTTGCTGCTGCTGCTGCTGAGCAGGAGGCTGTTGTTGCACCTGCTGGGCGATGGCATTGACGGGCACTGGTGGTTGGCCCGGTGGCAGAGGATATTGCTGGTAGAATGGCGGGAAGAAAGGATGCTGAGAGTACTGCCTGTAATGATAAGGCATAGGTAATTGTGTAGCCGCTACAGATGGGTTACCAGACACCATCCCCACATCAGATTCTTTCTTCTTATGATGACCATTACCATACTTCTTTGATGCACTGTTTGAAGATTCACCTTTCTCTAGGACAATAATACCATCTCGGACGGCCTCCTCTAGACGCGTTCCCATTGTAACCATATCAGAGAAGTTGTTTGGGGCAGAGACTATCATTCTCTCCTTATATTCCTTCTTCAGAGTCTTCAGGAATGTCTGTGTTAACTCTTCCTCATCAAGTCGAGGAGAAACACGGGCAGCTGCCCCTCTCCACCTCTGAGCATATTCTCGGAAGGTTTCATCTGATTTCTGAGACAAGGCTTTAAGAGAGTCTCTATTTGGCCTCAGACGGGTATTGAATTCATATTGACTCTCAAAAGCAGCAGCCAGATCCTCAAAAGTATGGATGTTGTCCTTACTCAAACTAGTGTACCAATCTGCTGCATCTTCTGTCAAGCTACTCTGGAAGCAATGGATCATTAGTGCATCATTGTCGGCGTAGTTAGCCATCTTTCGGACATACCGGATAACATGGTTGTGTGGACAAGAAGTCCCATTGTATTTGTCAAATTCTGGCTCTTTGAATTTCTTAGGAACCTCAAATCGGGACACCAAGCATAGATCACGATCTTTAGCAGGAGCACCATTGTTTCCTCGGCTAGCCTTGACCTCACAGAGTTCTCCAGCCAACTCCATCAACTGTCTTCTCATAGCTTCCATTGCGGGATCTTGTCCACGCGGAGTATCGACATCAATTACCTGTTGCACAGTGTGTACAATAGGATCGGTAACAACGGTAGTCACCTGAGGCATAGCAGTGGACACAGGAATCTGTCCTTGTCCAGCAAAACCAGAGACACCAGCAGCAGTATTAGGAGAATAGTAAGCTGAGAGACCATAAGGACGGCCATTGGGCATAACAAAACGAGCATCAGTAGCCACAGTAGATAGTGGGATAGACGGAATTGCTTCAGTAGAAACTGGGACAGATGTGGCCGGTTGTTCTTGTGCAGCCAGCAAAGCAGACATAGTGTCATGAGCCTTAGCCAAGTCTTCTTTCATAGCAGCCAATTCGGCACGGAGCCGAGCATTTTCTTCTTCAAAGTTAGCCATGATCCTTCTCTTGTGAAATCTTGTTTGGTGAATTCTATCTGGTTGATACACTTTGCGAGCACGAGCCACTTTTCAGACTGCGGCGGACAAAACCAGGAGGCAATAAGCACGAGAGAAGCTTTTTTGTGACCAGTGAATGCATATGATGCATGATATGCAAATGCGAAAAGACTCTTTTTTTGTCAGAAGGCTTGTCAAAGTGGTTTGTGAACATCACAGAGAAACATGGTTTTATTTGGAAATCTTGAGCAAAACTAGAAGTTTAGTTGAGATGGTATCACTTGGTGTTCACATCCGTGATGTTCAAAAGATGACTTGTCTAAGTCCTCCGATAAATGCATGGGAAAAAGGTTTATGCATGTATGCATGAATGCATGATTATGTTCAAGTTCGGAGAAAACATAGTGGGTTGAAGTTCAAAGTCGAGGAGTCATGGGTGGACACGGTGTCCGGTGAAACTAGGGCTTTAGGATAGTAGTAACCGGGTTCTAAAAAGGTTCCCAAGTTGCAACCTCTCCGACATATATCACGGTGGCACGAGACAACCCTCGCTCCATGATTATACGTGGAAGGTCTAACTTGAGTGTAGTATCGCGTGACGACTAAAACTCGAGACAACACTCGGTTTAGCCTCCGCACTACGTCCTAGAAAATGGCCATGGATGGGTTTGGTTATCTACGGTTCATAGCGTCATAGAACAATTAGAAGTAAAGTGCCTAAACGCGACAACACGCACCGACAACATCACCCCTAAAATGCCTCAGCTATGTGGGATTGATCGCATAATCCAAAACACGAGGCAACCCCCGGAATGAATTGTCGATTATATCCCTCCTAAATCCTAAGTTCACTCAGCCCGGGTGTAGGACTTTTGATATTCTCACCCCACACGTTTGCAAGAATTTAAACATTTATTCACATAGGAAAGCAAGTAAAAGAAGCAAGTAAAAATACAAGTGCAAGCGTGGAAATAAAGACTAGGCGTAACTCTCGAATCTCCCCAGTGAAGTCGCCAGCTGTTTTATCTTGGTTTTCGGGTGTCAAACATTGATTACGTTTGAACCTTTCAAACCGGTGATATCTTATTTTTTCTTGGGAAGGGAAAAAGTAAGCAAAACCCATGAGAATCGAGGTCCGGGAGTTGTTTTCGCTACGGGAAGGTGTTAGGCACCCATAACGACTATAGTAACCTATAGGAACCGTCTTTAATTTCTACGCGCGCGCTTTATTTTTAAATGCTATTTTGAAAAGATGTTATTAAACCTAAGAGTTACTAAGTGAAGAATTGGAGGGAGAAGAATGTTTTTGGATTTTTATTTTAGTTGAATTGAAGGAATTTTGTTCCTTGCCTACGTACCCGTTTAAGGGATCAAATCCACCGTAGTTCTCTTCCGAAAATGTTTTTGTTTTTGTTGGTTGATTTTAAGTTTGAAAATGGAGTTTTGAAGAATAGAGAGAGGCCTCAAGGGCATGAGATTTGTAAAAAGTGGGGTTGGATTAGTCATTTGCAAAAGAAGTCAAATATGATTATTTTCATTGGATTTTTGATTAAGAAAATAAAAGGAAAATTCAATGGGGTTTTGGACCCCAAGGTTTATTAAGAAAATAGTTTGAGTGAAGTTTGTTCAAGTTTTTGGAAAATTGATTTTTCTCTAAGTATAAACCCTAGGCATTCATCTAAACATACAATCCTAAACATACATCTAAACATGCATATTCTAGCTATATACCTAAAGTGGTGTGTGTGCATGTGTCGGTGCTTGTGTCGGTGTACATTATTAGAGTCCATTGTCCTTTACATCATACCCTAGATACATTCTATGGCCTCTTCGCCAAGAAAATTAAAAGTGCATAAAGGTAAAAGTACAAGAAATCCTAAGTGTTTACATTCTAAATTTGGTATGAAATATAAATTGCAAGAAAGTTAAACTAGAATATGGAACGAGATGAGCTTATGGGATACATGAAACAAGAAACAAAAGGGTTAGTAGCACATGACAATATCAAGAAGTAAAATCAAGTAAAAATTACTATAACAAAAGCAAAGAAATTACCACAAAAAACATAGCAAAAATGATGCAAAATAGAGCTAAAATCCTACTACAAAATGCAAGGCTCACATGACTTATAATCCCCATGTTTTAACGCATTTTTAAAGACATGAACTCAGATTGTAAAATGGGAATCAAAGGGATGCGATAGACCATGCATTTTAATGGCGAATTTAAGCATATTTCGCATTATTTATTCACAAACAAATCTTGCAAAGCAAGCAACTAGGCACAAGGCACACATTCAACAAAAGACATACCCACAGTAGCAAAAAAAACCCTCACAACATCATATATCATGAATTACCAACATCTATCAAGAAATGGAATTGAAACTAGGCAAGAAAACCACAAGTTTTTAGCATAAAATCTTACAATTAAAGCAAGAAAAAAAAATCCACCCTATTTTCTATCAATTTTCAATGCAACACATATCATAACAAGACTACAAAAAAAAAGGAGTACATATGAATTAATTTGGAAATTTTTTAAAACGTTTTAGGCAAACAGGGGGTGCAGAAAGTAACACTGGGGGGTGAATATAGCGAAACTGGATGAACAAAAAGAAGGCAAATGGGCTTTGAACAAGCCTGCAGGGTTATGGGTATGGAGTTGGAGCGGGTATGGTCATGGATCATGGGTTTGGATAGCATAGGCACATGGATAATTGACTAGTGGCATGAGTATATAAAAAAACACACAGATCACTTCTTCCTTTTGCAAAAAAAAACGTGTTCTTCCCTCTTTCTCTCTCAGTTCATCAACGACTAAACCCCTCTCTTCCATTCTTAATTCTTCACCTCCTTCTTTAAAACAACAAGGTTTGCTTAACCGATCCAAACAACACATGGTCATGGCTTCAAACAAAGTTCAAAAAGGGAACAACTCAAATAATCAATCAAAACACTAATTCTGGATTTGCAAAGCTGCTTTTCACGCAAAATACTCAAACAACGTAGCAAGATTCTCACGTTTCAGGCAGATTCAAAACAAATCAGTGCGAAAGATTGAAGGGAACGAACCTTGGAGCTAGATCGGAGATGAACGAAACACGGCGAAAAGCTTCGGATTCACTTCTTCCCTGTTTTTGCGATGGTGTTTTTGGCTTGCTTCTATGGCGTGGATTCTCTTCTTTTACTGCTTCTTCTTCTTTGCTTCGATCCAATTTGCTATTCTCACTGGATTCACGTTTTCTTTCTTCTCACTTCGAAATGTTCTGCTCGCGAGAAACGGATGCGTGGACGGTGGAGTCTCTGAAATTCCACGACGGTTCAATCTGGATGCATCTTCTTCCTTTTCTTGTTCTGGACGAATTTGTTGTTCGTTGGGATTGATGGAGATCACGAACTAAAAGGACCACTGCTTTTTTGTTGAATCCGCTTAGTTTGGAATTAGGATTTGAACTGCTCCTTGAAAAAAGAGTTTCGGATTTGAATGTTTATGGTTTGGTTACCGATTTGAAGCAGAGAACAAGTGAATTCAGATTGAATCACAATTGTTTATGCCACTTTGATTCGAAACCTTGAATATTGTTGCGAATTCGAGAGATATTGACGGTTTTGGTGTGGAGGAAACAGCTCCGGTTTGATTCCGTTACGGATAGGTGGAGTTCGTAGGTATTGATTTTTTGATTGTGTTGATGATGAATTTCAGGAATAGTGTGAGGTTGATGATGAATATGAGTGAATTGATGGAGGTTGAAGGTTGTTGAGGTGGAAGAGAGTGGTAGTTAGAGGTTGAAGGTGGTGGTTATGGAGGTTGTTAGAGGTTGAAGGTGGTGGTTATGGAGGTTGTTAGAGGTTGATTGTGGTGGTGATAGTTGGTTATGGTGGTTAGAGTGGTGGAGAAAATTTGTTAGAGGTGGTTAGGGATGAGAAAGTTAGTTAGAAAGGAGGGAAAATTGAGAGAGAAAATAATTAGGAATTTTGTGATTTTTTGTGGAGTTGTGAAAATGATTGAATGTGAAAAAATTGACCAAGACTTTGACTTATATAGGTGATGAAAGGGATGCTTGGACCAATGAGGAAATGCCACATGGACTTGGACTCTAACAAACTCTTAAGGACCAATAACATTTGGACACATGGCACTTGGACTCTAACAAACTTAAAAGGGATTAAAATGTAAATAACAAAAGTGCGAGGACTAAAATGAAAATTAAAACTAAAATTGAATTGAAAAAGTAAATTGAAAATTAACGTAAAACGAGACGATTAAAAACAACAAAGCAGATTAAAACGAATCAGAGATATTATGTGAAATGACCAAAATGCCCCTGAAGGCTAAAAATGACTAAAAATGACTCAGATGCAATTTTGAAATGGATTTTTAACAGGAAATTAAAGCAAGAACTCATACAAGCAAAATTAAAAAACTCAGAGACAATTTTTAGAATTTTAAACAGGGTTTTAACACATGAAAAGACTAAAATGCCCCTAGGGGCAAAACTGACTCAAAATGACTTCAAATGCAATTTTAAAATGAATTTTGACATGGAATGAAACAGAGACTTATTCTAACCAAATGAAAAGACTCAAACAAATTTTTAAAAGACTGAAAAGAAATTTTATCACATGAAATGACTAAAATGCCCCTAGGGGCTAAACTGACTAAAAAATGACTCAACTGATGTTTTCTGAAATGAATTTTGACATGAGGTTGAAACAAGGACTTATACAAACCAATTTAAAAGACCCAAACAATTTTCAAGGATTAAAATGAGTTGAATGCAGGAAATGACTAAAATACCCTTTTTCATGAATTTTGCAAATAAAATTGAAATAAAATGCAGAGAAAGATGCAATTGATCAGAGACAGTTCAAATGACTTATAATGCAAGAAAAGAAGAATTGAGTTAGTATTTTTAGGTCCAAAATTAGGGTATAACATATTGCTACTCAATGTTCCTCAAATTTACAAAGAACTTATCGGATTTATAACTAAAGTATATCTCAGTTTAATCGACTTTAATTCCTTCCAGTTTGGTTGTGTTTCTTCTAATTGGGAGGAAACTCAACATTAACGAAATTTCTTTTATCGGTTTTGTTTACAATGTGTTCATTATTTTGCAGAGACCTTTATAATGTTGAGAACAAAGTAGTTTCCTATCTTTATAATTGGGAGGAAACTTTAGTTTTTTTGGTAATTTGTCATTTACTCATTTTATACCACGAATCATATGTAATAAGTGTGTATTTTAGTCTTTTTAAGGCTTTTGTTTATTTTTCTTCTTTGTGTTGTTTGGATTAGTGTTACATTATAAGAATTTTGAATTAGGGTTTCATTTTTCTTTGTTGCAGCTTCTCTTCTGGATTATTAAGTTTCTTTTTTGACATATTCTAGATTCTTACGTTGCAAAAGTTTTTCTGAATTTTATTACTATGATTATTTCTGAATTTTGTTAAAAAAAAATTCTAAATTTTTATTGCAACTTTATTTCTGAATTATGTGTTCTCACGGAATTTCATATATTTTATTTTCAGTATTAAATAAATACAAACATTTGAAGAAAAAAAAAATTCCTATTTTATTTTTTTTTGAGGGAATTCCTCTTTTATTTAAATGCAGTTTTGGTCGAACCAAACCGTACACCATCGATTCAGTTTGGTTCGTTTTCACTTTTAAAAAATGATAAAACCCAAACCTCATTTGACTTTGAAGAGCATGTAAATGGTAATTTAAAAAAATCATTATAACAATCAATATTTTGAATAAAACACGTTTTCTCAATAATATAAGTATTGTACTACCTCTCATACAAACAAAGTTGTAAAGAGTGTATATACACATTAATCAAAATATATCTATTTTAAAAGGGGCACTAGCCAACAAATGTGTATTTTTTTTTATGTTAATTTTAAACCGAACCTCTACTAGATAGAACTAGAAAATTAGGTGTAGAACATATACAGTGGCTAGACCTATGGGTTTTTAGATGCAATATTGCACATGTTAAAGCAACTGAAAGTAATAACTTCTTATTGAAAACAACTATTATTTATTAAAAAACTACACATTTAATATAAAATGCACAACAATTATTTATTACTAAGACCCATTTAATATTTTTTGAAGTGTTGAGTTTGAGAGATTTTTTATTTTTTTAGTTAAATAGGGTTCAATTATGAACCAGCTGCATCACTTTATAAATGCATAAACAAAAGGAAACAAGAACAAAAGGAGTTGGGGGATGGACCGAAACCTTCTCAATAAAGCTAAGCAAAAAGCTGAGGGGCAAACACCAAACCAAGAAAAAAGTAAATAACAAGAAAATAAAAAGTAAAGAAAACCAAAAGAAAAATAAAAGGAACGAACTAAGAGAAAGTCCTTGAGTTATTCTGGTAACATATATACTCCTAGAGTTTTAAAGATTAAATCTTATTAAGTATTAATTATAAGAGCAAGTGACATGTACATAGAGACTCATTTAAGCAACCAAAAGGAGAGGTCCATTGTGGATGCTCTAACAATCGATTAACTTATTGATGAAAATTTTTGGTCGAAAATAATACAAAATAAATGCTTGCTGAAATTATCAATTTTTAAATATTATTGTTATTATTATTATATTATTATTAATAATAATATACTAATTAATAAACAAAATAAATGTTTATTAGATATACTAATTAAATGTATCAATTAAGTTTGGTAACTAATTTTATATTTGATATTTTTTCGAGTTATCATGAAATTGGTATAAAGCTTACATCACCGCTTAGCAGTGACTAATCTTAGTTGGAAAACCTGTGGGATACATAAGACGAGTTCTCTCATCTCAACCGAATATTTTCCATACACATGAGGCAGAAATTGAACTGCTATCCATACTTACGAGGCTCTAATCTATTATCAACTTGACCATTTTTTCCTAGGGTCATAGCTTACATGTTAATTCTAGGTGTTCGTACAACCGGTTCATCCTTCAATATTCCATTGAAAATCAATGAAGCATTGATACATGGATTTGAAAAGAAAATACGAGACCTTAAAATTGATATGAAGGCAGCAGAGAGAATCAAACACGAGACCTTAAAAGTAGTCCCAGGCCAAAACAAGTGGGTTAGATCAAACTTATTCATTGTGTTCCCTTATTGACTTTGTTTATCCAAATAATTTGGAAAATATATAGATCTCCAAAAAAATCAAGAGCGAGGGATACTTGCTCAAACTTTGGACCCATTTGAGCACTTTAACAATATTATTCTATCGTTGTTTCCAGAAAACGAGAAGGAAAATATTAGCTTTGATTCGGTTTGTCAATCTGACCAAAATAAAAAGCTACAAAGCAAATGGTATTCACTTGAGTTCTTGAATGATATTAACAGTTGCATATTTCAAACCACAAATTAAGATTTAAAGTTGGATGTCCGATAATATTGATGAGGAACATATATCAAGGTATTGTGTTTCAAAATGAGAAACCCCACATCTTCATCCAAAACCTTAAGACAATATGTATATTACTCATCTCATTTATATGTTCATAAATATCAAATCTTGCTTGCAATATAGAATTTTTACTCACACATGACAAATTAGCATTTCTCCCTTAAACGTGAGACTCTCTATGTCTATGATATGATGAAATAGTCAAATAAGGCCAGAGGCACAACATGGTAAAAAAGGTGGCTTGGTGGTGGTTTCATAGAGATGTGTTTTTTTTTCTCATTTATTTTATGAGAAGAGAGAAATTAAATTAGAAAAATTATTCGAACTAGAAAGAAATGACAAGGAAAACGAGTGAGTTGTGGGTAGTTTTATGAGTTTGTTGAAGGAGTTGGATATTACTGAGTAATTATTCTACCAAAAATATTAGACTCATTAAAAATGTCACATCAATTTAAAATGTACAATAAACATGTATTTTTCAACTCAGCATAACACATAAACGTTTTTCCTTTGTCATATCCCACTAAAGACTAAAAGTGAAGGAACTTAAAGTAATAGAGGTTAAATAAAAAAAAGTTATCGCCTTGACAAATAAAAATTGCATGAAAGCGAACGACTTCCAAAATATAATATTTAACATAAAAAAATTAAACAAATGACATTCAAAAGCTAACAAAACAAATCATCATAATTTCGGGACTGCAAGTGTAACCTACATTGGGTTGTATCTTTGCATTAGGCTAAAAGAAACTAGACAAATGATATCGACACCACAATTTCTCCCAAATTATTTAGGCACACGTTTGTGAATCATCTCACTTATATCTTATTCAATATCTACTATTCCTTTCATTGTAGAACTTTAACTCTTATTTTACACGATAACATATCTCCCTCAAGTGTGACATTCTCTGTGTCCGTAATTACGTGACATAGCCAAATAAGGTCAAACCGATGTACAACATGATCAAAAAGGTAGATTAATGGTAATTTACTAAAAGTGTGTTTTTGTTCCTTTATTTCATGAGAAGAGATCAAAGAAATTAGAAGATGAAAAATAAATTTGAGATCGAGAGAACTGATACCGGTTAAAAAAAATAAGAATTGTGTATTTTGTCCATGAGGTTATAAAGAACGAAGTAAGTTGCAAGTGATTTTATGAAATTATTGAAGGAGTTGAAGATTTTTGTGTAATTAATTTACCAAAAAGTTAGATTGCGTTAAAAAAACTAATTTACCAAAAAGTTAGATTCGGGTAAAAAAACGCAACAACATATAAAGAATTTACTAAGCACATATTTTGTTAACTCAGCAAAACACTTAAGTGTTTATCTATGGTTAAATTCCACCAAAGATCAAAGGATAAGAAATTTAATATCTTCGAGATTAATTAAAAAATATTGCATGAAAGTGAACAACACCCAAAAACATAAATTTGATATAAAAATTAAATAATTGGCATCCCAAAACTAACGAAACCGTTTATCGTAATGTTGAGAGTTCTAAGGGTGTCTACAGTAGGTTAGACTATCACATTAGGCTAAGTGAAACCACACAATTGTGATTGACATCACATCATTATCCAAAACCTTAAGGCATCAGGTGTATTGGTCATCTTACTTATATGTTTCTCAACGTCTACTTTGGCATCCAATAATGTGGAACTTTAAGTCACAATTTACACATGAACATATATCTCTAAAGTGTGAGACTCAACGCGTCTGTAATTTGTTGATAGTCAAATAAGGTTAGACGAAGGCACAACATGGTTAAAAAAAATGGATTAATGGTGTTTTTGCGGAGGGAAGTTTGTGTTCCCATCTTTCATGAAACGAGAGAAATAAATTTAGCAACAATAAAATTAAATTAGAATATGAAAAGAAATTTGAACATGAAAGAAATGATAAGGGAAAAAAATAGTGTTGTTTTTTCCATGGAAGTATCGAAAATATAGCGAGTTACTGACAATTTTATGGGTCAGTTAAAAAGTGTTGGAAATTTAAGAGTAAATATTTCACCAAAAAATAGACTCGGTTAAAAAAATGCCACATCTTTATAAAATGTTTAATAATCATGTACTTTTTCAATTCAGCATAACACATTTGTATTTTTCCATTCGCATGTTCGTTCACCCAAAGACCAAATATGGAGGTATTTGATATAATATTGATTGGATAAAAAAATTGTATGAAAGCAGATGACATCCAAAAACTTATACTTGATATAAAAAGTTAAACAAATGAAATTCAAAAACTAAAAAAAAAAAAATTAATGTTTAGAGTTCTGAGGGAGTCTACAATGGGTTGGACCATCACATTTGACTATGAGAAACTCCACAAGTGATATTGACAGCACATCTTCGCGTAAAATCTTAAGACATTAGGTATATTGTTCTTCTCGCTTATACGTTACTCAATGTATATTATTGCACACAAGTTTAACTCACTATAATGTTTAGAGTTCTGAGGGAGTCTACAATGGGTTGGACCATCACATTTGACTATGAGAAACTCCACAAGTGAGATTGACATCACATCTTTGCGTAAAATCTTAAGACATTAGGTATATTGTTCTTCTTGCTTATATGTTACTCAATGTATATTATTGCACACAAGTTTAACTCACATATGAAACATAAACATCTCTCCCTTAAGTGAGAGACTATTATCTATGTGATCTGGTGAGATATCACATAAGGTCAGAGACACGACATGGTAAAAAAAAGTGGGTTGGCGGCAGTTTCATAGAGGGGTGTTTGTTTCTTTCTTTCATGAGAAGAGATAAAGTAAATTATAAAAGAAAAGAAGATTAAAAATGAATTTGAACTTGATAGAAATGAAAAGAGAAAAAAAAATAAGGAGTGTGCGTTTTATTCGTGAGAGCATAAGAAACATAATGAATTGCTGGTGATTTTATGGATTTGTTGAAGAAGTTGAATATTACTGGGCAATTATGCTACCAAAATATTAGATTTATTGAAAATATGTACATCTATTTAAAATGTCTACCGAATATGTATTTTGTCAACTCATCATACATATACATTTTTCTATTGCAAGATCCCATGAAATACCATAAGTGAAGGAATTTTAAATGACAAAAGTTATTTTTTTGTGCATGAAAGCTAATCACATTCAAAAACTAAAATTTAAGATGAAAAATTAAACAAATGACACTCAAAAAATAACGAAACAAATCATCACATTAGGCTAGGATCCTACAATGGATTGTATTATCACATTAAGCTAAGATCAATCACAGAAGTGAGATTCACATCCTATCTTCTTTCAAAGTCTTAAGGCATTATGTATATGAGTCATTTCACTTATATGTTTCTCACGTCTACTCTTGCATACAATACGGAATTTTAACTCACACTTGAGACATTAACATCTCTCCATTAAGTGTTAGGATCTTTGTGTCTGTAGTCCACCACCAAGAACAACTCTCGCTCCCCCACAACGTCGAACCCGGATGTGATACCACCGTTGGGCTTTCTGTGGGAGCCTACGTTGATGTAGATCGACAATTTGGATAAAGAGAAACCACACAAGTGATAATGATACAACCAAAACTCCATCTAAAATTTTAAGTAACACCTGATACATCACAATATTCCCTCCATCAAATATAACAACATTCTAGCCCGTGCTTGGCACGGGTGTCCATACTAGTTTTTCATAATAAAAGAGGGGTGACGCCCGATTCTTTGGTGCACTAAACAAAAGAAATTAAGAGGGCTGAAATTGCAGATCACAGATTCCATGAATCACGCATGAATCATGTTCTTCATTTTTAGTGTTTAGGGGGCTATATATACATACCACTATTTACTCATCTTGCACATTAATTCATCATTCATCTCTCACCATTAGCAGATGCACACACAATAGCAATTTTTTATTCATGGATGCATCTTTTTTTGTATTATTATCACCTTTGAAAGAAAAAAAATTGTCGAGCATTTTGGTATCTCAACGGTGTATGTTAATGCTATTTTATTGGGAGTTTAAGGTTATATAATTGTTGTGCATTTCTATTTGGATCTAGATGTATGTTTCTCTTTAGCTATGTAGTGAGTTTGAAATGTTCAATTTAATTTTTAATCTTCAGGTGTCGAAAAGAAGTTTAAAAAGCCGGAGAAGAGATACCCACTTCATTTTGTAAACCTGTTGATAATCGAGGAATAAAGACTGATGGACTTAAGTAGTTGTTCATGCCACGATAGCAACCACTCTAATTTTTTTAGAGAGGCGGCCACAAAAGGAGCACAATACGTTGTGTGAAGACGATCATCAAAAGTTTTGCTAGGATTCACAATTTTACAAGTTTTTTTTTTTTTTTTACAAAGATGGTCATATGTTTTTACTCCTACAAAGATGGTCATATGTTTTTACTCCTACATTTTCCATGTGTGTTTTTGTATTCTGATATATGGAATGAAATCAAAATAACAATTCTATGTAATTTTCTATTTGAATGTTGATATTAAATAAGAGATTAAGAAAAGATTACGAGGTTGCTGAATTTGTTTTAATGGTTTTCATTGTAGCTCTTTGACAAGAAGTTCTATGAGTAGATAACCAGGAACATAGTTTAGCAAATATAGAGTCTGTATTTTTACATGTTCTTTAACTATATGGCTGCTTAGTCCGATCGCTTTTTATGGAAAAACCTACACCATAAAATGAATCAGTAATATGTGAAAAATAAATTAAGCGATTATTGCTTCTTCTTTTTTTTTTTTTTTGTAGAAGAGAGTAGTAAAACATTGATATGCACCTGTAAAAAATATAGAGGGCAAAATTATTTAGTGAACCACGTTTTTAATCATTTTTCTTTCAGCTGCGCTATTTATCGTGACACCTTTCCTCACAAATGCATCACAAATGCATTGTGAATATGTGGTCAAACTTTCAACGAGAAGAACGACCTTGCATATTGTTTTAAATTTTTTTGACATTTTTCTTTTATTTTGATCAGAATGTGATTTTTCAAGCATCTCTCTTTATCCATCATCACCTCTTTAGACTGGTGTTGTGCTTTTTAGGTTTAATAGAACGTTTTCCTTTTTTTTTTTACGTTAAGATTTCCACGCTTACCAAAAAAAATTAGTGTAATATTTGTCGAAACTTATATATTAATTTGGCAATTATATTAGTTAAAACTTAATTTAAAGTTATTGTACAATCTTGACTATGAAATCGCCATCATATTAATTTGGCAACATTATGAATTCATTGTCCTATTTCTTTATTTTTATTGATTTCTTTAACTAACCGTGATCTCTTTTTTTTTTCTGCGTACAAACTAACAGTGATCTTTATTTAGCTAATAATGGATACTCATTTTTTTTTTATGGGTAGGGATACGCATTTTTAAATTCAAAATATCAATTTATATTAATATATCAATTTTAATATCTATTTATACTACGATAAATATCTTCACCATTTTCATATCATGTTTTGTTAAAATGATATATTAATATTAATATAAATTAATATCAAAAATGCGATATTAAGATTGAAAATAGATTAAATAGATATTCAAATGGTAAGACACTTTGTGATGCATTCCCGAGAAAAGTTTCACGATAAATAGCGGTTGAAAGAAAAATGATTAAAAACGCGGTTCACTAAATAATTTTGTCATCTATATTTAAATATATATTAAAATATGTCCAAAAGATATTTAAGAAAATTGAAAATATCTTCACCATTTTAATTTCTATTTATATTAATATATCAATTTTAAATGGGGTTTCCTTGCTAAAAATGTGATTTTGAATCTCCTTTATAACATTAAGTTCTCTTATTTACGATTGGATGTAATATGTTTATTGTCTTACAATAATCGGTTTAAAATTAGGGAAATTCTAACCGGTTTAAAATTTCTAAAGTACACACAACACCTCTTCTTTCTAACGAGCATTAAATACTACTCCATCTCATAAAAAGAGTTTTCACTTGTGATTCATTTGGCAAGGCAATCTATGTAGATTAATTCGTTACCTTTATTATGTCTTTTCATCATTAATTTTTGCTTTGTTATTAAAATAATTTAGGGTTAAATATGTTTCTGGTCCCTATAAAATTGTAAACTTTTAAGTTTAGTCTTTACCTAATTTTAATAGGTTTTTTAGTCCCTACAAAAAAAATTACTTCTAATTTTAGTCACTGTTACAACAAAGTTTGTTTAATTATCCTTAAAAATTCTTGAACGATTTGTTTGAGACAAGTTTAGAACACTATGAAAGATTCATTTACTAAAATTTAGAATTTTTTAACATGAAACGAATTAAATATGAATTTTTTTAAAACGACAAAAGTTAAAGATAAAATTAACAAAATCTGGACGTAAAAATCAAATTTTGCAACAATTTTTTGCAGAGGAACTTTTACTAATTTTCTTAACACGTCTGCAAAAAAATTGTTCAAAAACTCAAGAGTTTAACCATAAATTAAACAAATTTGAATTGAGGAGAGACTAATACTGAGTGCAGGGAAAAAAATTAGGGACTAAAATAACAATTAAAATTAAGTAAGGACTAAACTTAAAAGGTCCCAATTTTATAGGGACCAAAAACATATTTAACCTAATAATTTATTTCAATATTTTAATAATTATAGCTAGGAAAAAAAATGGTTTCAAAATTTACATTAAGTTTTGTCTTATTGAAAGCCATTATATAGTGTTTTTCTAATTACACCACATTAATTTCAGGTTACACCCCAAAGTGACAAAAATACCCCTACTTCCTTTTCAAAATTTCACTCATTATTATCATTTTAATTGATTCAGGAAGACGAAAATCTCTAAGTACGTGATCTTAATTTACCCACACATACGTAAATTAAATTCACGTGCAATTAAAACCAAACAAAAGAGGTAAACGTGAACTTAATTCACGTATAAATAAAACAAAACGAAACTGATCTCAAAAAACTGGACATGGATATGCATACATAAGTACAATATCACCGAATCAATTGATGTAAGCAAGGCAAATACAAACAACACGCATCAAACGGGGGATGCCACAACATAAGAAAGACACCCATGGAAAATACAAAGCAAATTCTTGACGGAAGACCCATGGAAAATACAACTGAATTGAAATTCAAGTGCATACGTGAATTTAATTAACGTACACCCACTGCTACGTGAATTGAGTTCAATTGGGTGTTAGTTTGTTTGTAAATTTAAAAAACCACATTCATGAAATTTGCAGCCGTAAAAAAAACATAAAATCTGCTAAAAAATTCGCTTAGTTTTGCGATGAATTGGAATGTTTTGTATCTCAATTTATAATCTTTTAACAAGTTTCTTCTTCTTCAATGAATGTATGTCACACAGATGAATTGTCGGATTGAAAGATGAAAATATAGGGTTTGTAAAACTAATATGAGACTAAGGGCTATTCCGGTATTATATTAAATTATTAAAGAAATTTGGGTGTAACTGAATATTTCAGGGGTGTAACTAGAAAGAGTCCATTATATATTCTTAAGAATTTGTGTAAGGAGTTCGAACGAATTTATGACACATGTGTTTCATTTAAATCCACTATTGTTTCCTTTTGGTGAAGATTGATATTGTGTTGTTGAATTGTGTTACTAGCTTCGTTTACAAGAAGGATGAGATATATTTTTCACAACTTCAAGGATGCCATGTAACTCAAATTGAAGAGAAATATAAGATTTTATCAAATCTATGGTTTGAAGAAGAACAAAATATGTAAGAATTTGAAATGATAGAGATTGAATAAAAAACATAGCATCAAAGTTAATGACAGTCAAAAAATAAATTTTAGATTAAAAAATTAAACAAATGACATCTAAACACTAACAAAATAATCCATCATAATGTTGAGACTTCGGGAACGAGTCTACATTGGGTTGGACCATTATATTAGGGTAAAAGTAATCACACAAGTGATATTGATACCATGTCTTCACTTAAAATGTCTAAGAAACATGTATTTTGTTAACTCAGCATAATACATCTATATTTTGACATTGTTAGATCTCATCAAAGACCAAAAATGAAGGAATTTGAAATAATGGAGGTGGGATAAAAAAATAGCATAAAAACGAAGGACATAAAAAATTTTTTTTTTTTTAAAGTTCATCATGGGGGGGTCGTTTAAACTAGGTTGGATAATCGCATTATGCTAGGAGTAACAACAAAAGTGAAATTGACACCACATCTTCATCCAAATTGTTGACGCATTAGACATAAGGGTCATTTAACTTATATGTTTCTCACCATCTACTCTTGCATCTAATGTGATATTTTAACTCACATATGACTTATTGACATTTCTCGCTTACATGTGAGACTGTACATATGTAATCTGGTAACATAGTCAAATGAGATTAAGGAATGCATAACAGGGTAAAAAGATGGGTTGGTGATGAATTAATAGAGGGAGGTTTTTTTTCATTTCTTTCATGCGAAGAGAGAAAATAAATTAGAAAAAAAGACAAAAAAAGAATTTGAACATGAGAGAATTGATAAGGAAAAAAAGGAGTGTTTGTGCTTTGTCTGTAAAAGTATATAAAATAAACTGAATATATGGTAATTTACGGGATTGTCGAAGGAATTAGAGATTTTTGAGTAAATATTTTACCAAAAAAATAAACTAAATAAATAAAGCGCCACATTATTTAAAAAATTCTAATAACCATTTATTTTGTCAAATTAGCAAAACTCATATAGAGTTTTTCATTGTCAAATCTCACCAGAGACCAAAAGTGAAAGAATTTTAAATGATAAAGGCTGAATAAAAGATTTAATATGAAAGTGAATGATATCCAATAACCAAAATTTAAAATAAAAAATTAAACAAATGACATTAAAAAACTAATAAAACAATTTACCATAATGTTGGGATAATGTTAGGACTTTTGGGTGAGCCTACACTAGGTTGAATCATCATATTAATTATTTTATTAAGAAATTAGACTCAATTAAAAAAAAAAGTCACATCATTTTAAAATTTCTAATAAGTATATATTTTTATCAACTCAGAATAATACATATGCATTCTTCTAGGGGATTCTACACTGAGTTTGATCAAACATTATATTAAGAGAAACCACACAAGTGAGATTGATATCATATCTTCGTCTAAAACCTTTAGGTATCAGGTATTTGAGTCATCACACTTATATGTTGTTCAAAGTCTACTCTTCCATTCAATATATATAGAACTTTTTAACCCACACTCGACAGATTAACATCTCTTAATCAAGTGCGCAACTATCCACATCCGTAATTACAAGACATATTTAAATCAGTTCAAATTAAGGCACGATTAAACAGTTTGGTTGGTGGTGGTTTCACGAAGTGAGTTTTAAGTTCTTTTCTTCCATAAGAAGAAAGAAATAAAATTAAAAGGAAAAAAAATATGGAATTGAAAAAGGAATTTAAACATGAGAAGATAGGAGAAAGACAATAAATATTATGTGTTTTGTTTTCTTAAAAAAATAAAAATATTATGCGTTTTATTGTGGATGTATAGGGAATAACGTGAGTTGTCGGTTATTTTATGGGTTTGTTGAAGGAGTTGGAGATTTTTCGGTATGGACAAAACTTAGGTACAATTCTTTAGGTGCTTTTTGTATGGTTCTTAACTAAAAATACACCTTTTTTTTTATATAACAAACTTTGATAAATTATGGATTTAAGGAAATCATGGTAAATTTAGTTAAGAACCATATGAAAAGCATCTAAGGAATTGTACCTAAGTTTTTTCCTTTGGGTAATTAGTTTACCAACAAATTAGATTAGTTAAATAATTTTAAATTGTCTAATAAGCATATATTTTTGTCTACTTAGCATAATGCATCAACATTTTACCATTTTCATTTGCCACCAAAGTCCAAAAGTGAATAAATATGAGATAATAGACTTTGAATGAAAGATTTCATATGAAAGAGAATTGTTATACCCTAATTTTGGACCTAAAAATACTTGTTCAATTCTTCCTTTCTTGCATTATAAGTCATTTGATATGTCTCTGATTAATTGCATCGTTCTCTGCATTTTATTTCAATGTTGTTTGCAAAATTCACATAAAAGGGTATTTTAGTCATTTCCTGCATTCAACTCATTTTAATCCTTGAAAATTGTTTGAGTCTTTTAAATTGGTTTGTATAAGTCCTTGTTTCAATCTCATGTCAAAATTCATTTCAGAAAATATCAGTTGAGTCATCTTTTAGTCAGTTTAGCCCCTAGGGGCATTTTAGTCATTTCCTGTGTTAAAATTTCTTTCAATCTTTTAAAAATTTGTTTAAGTCCTTTCAAATAGTGTGAATAAGTCTTCATTTCAATTCTATGTCAAAATCCATTTTAAAATTGCATTTGAAGTCATTTTTGAGTCAGTTTTGCCCCTAGGGGCATTTTGGTCTTTTCATGTGTCAAAACCCTGTTTAAATTCTAAAAATTGTCTCTGAGTCTTTTAATTCGCTTGTATAAACTCTTGCTTTAATCCCTTGTAAAAAAAATCCATTTTAAAATTTCATCTGAGTCATTTTTAGTCGTTTTAAACCCCTAGGGGCATTTTGGTCATTTCACATAAAATTGTTGATTCATTTTAATCTGCTTTGTTGTTTTTAATCGTCTCGCTTTACGTTAATTTTCAATTTACTTTTTCAATTCAATTTTAGTTTAATTTCCATTTTAGTCCTCGTACTTTTGTTATTTACATTTTAATCCCTTTTAAGTTTGTTAGAGTCCAAGTGCCATGTGTCCAAATGCTATTGGTCCTTAAGAGTTTGTTAGAGTCCAAGTCCATGTGGCATTTCCTCATTGGTCCAAGCATCCCTTTCATCACCTATATAAGTCAAAGTCTTGGTCAATTTTTCACATTCAATCATTTTACACAAAAAAGTCATAAAAAAATCCATTTTCTTTCTCTCTTTCTTTTTCCCCACGTGACCAAAATTGTCACCACCCTAACAACTTTTTTCACCACCACTCTTCCTCCATAACCAACTTTCTCCACCCTAACAACCTTCTCTAACCACCCTAACAACCTTCTCTCTCCACCATAACTAACCATTCAACCACCACAATCCATCATAAAACCACCACAACAACAACCACTAGCCGCCACTTCCACCACCTCAACCAATTCAATTCTTCACAAAAATAATCAGAATTCAATCACCATCACCGCAAAAATCATCGAATCAAAGCAAGCGTCCATACAAAAATTCCAATTGAATCCGTGAAAGAATAAGAAAGAAGTAGAAGGGAGGAACGGTTCACGCAAGCTTCCAATAGCAAGCTCAATTGATTCGGAATCAAGAACAGAGGGCAGCGACGAGAGTGGTTCGAACAGCGACGAATCCGATCGGAACAGAAGCAGATCGAACCAACACAAGTGACTCCAAAGTGCAGCCTCCCGTTTCAAAGCTCTCTCTTCTTCCGATTTAAACCCGAGGTGTTGTGTTTCTTCTCTATAATTCTGTGTATTCGTTAATGTTCGCATAGTTTGGAAGATATTGGTATAAAGATCTTGCTGAAATTGGTAGATTTAGGACTGATATGAGTGGATTTCGAAAATCTGAACATGGATTTGAGAAGAGAAGAAGGAGGCGGTCACATTGGTGTAAGAAACTTTCGGAAAAGAATAAAAAAAAAAAACTCCGGTGCGGCGGCGCTAGGGACAACCACCGCACCGGAGGAACTCCGGCCGCCCCTCATTTATCTTCTCCGATTGCTGTGTTTAGTAAGGGAGAGTGTGAGTTTTTGGATCTGTAGAAAGAGAAAGAGTTGAGGAAAGTGGTGTTTTTGTGAACAAAACTGACTTTATACCATATCCAATTCCTTTAACCCGTTTTCCTTGCTCCATGACCCATAACCCATGCCATACCCATGGATCCAGCCTGTTTTAGTTCGGGCTTGGGCCTTAGTGGAATGATTTCGTTTTCTGCACTTATTATTGCTATTTTAACACCACGTCTTGCTACTTACACCATTGTCTTTCTAAAAATCCTTTAAAAAACTCCCAAAAAATTTTGTTCAATATTTTCTTGCTATTTTCATTAAATTTTGACATGTCTTACACGTTAATCTTGATGAAAATGCATGAAAATAATTCTTTGTTAATTCAATTCTTTTTTTTACTTTCTTTGTTAAAAAACCTTGTTAAAAACTTGTGAAAATTTGGGTGAGCTTTATTGCAATGATGTCGATTGATTTAGGATCGTTTCTTGTGAACTTTGAGTGCTGGAAATTGATGGAAAAATACATGTGAGATTGTGAGCGATTTGTGTTGTTTTTTTATCATATTTTGTGAAGCCTTTTTGCACGTTTTAATTCCAATATCTTGGCTCATGATAATTGGTACTTGGTGGGTGATCTTAGGGTGTTATTTGCTGCATAATGTGTAGTGTTTGGTGTGTTTTGAATGGGCGATAATTGGTTGCTTAGTTAGCAAGTTATTTGTCATTTTAATATGTGAATTAGTGCAAAAATAGGCCTAATTTCATATCATGATTCCTTGGCCTATAATTTTCTTGTAACTCTCATATTAGGGCTGACCCCAAAACTCTTTAAAAAATGTTATAATGTGAGGGTTATAGGTCTTTTATTTGCTTGGGATTTTGGTATTTTGTTAGGTATATTTTGTCATCTTTCTTTGCCATTTTATCATGTCACCATGCTTTATTTCCTTGTCAATTTTTCCTATCATACTATGCCTATTATCACTAACTCTTTTGTTCATTATTTCATAAGCATTCCCATCTCATCTCATATTCACCTTTATCTTCTTGCAATTTAATTTGTACCAAGGCTTAGAATGTAATACTTAGGAAATTTTGTAATATTTTTTCTTATGCAATTTTAATTTCTTGGCAAAGAGGCCATAGAATGTATCTAGGGTATGATGTAAAGGACAATGGACTCTAATAATGTACACCGACACAAGCACCGACACATGCACACACTTCACTTTAGATATGTAGCTAGAATATGCATGTTTAGATGTATGTTTAGGATTGTATGTTTAGATGAATGTTTAGGCTTTTACACTTAGAAAAATCAATTTCCAAAAAATATGAACAAACATCATTCAAACCATTTTCAAAATAAACCTTGGGATCAAAATCCCATTGTATTTTCCTTTTTCATTTTCTTAATCAAATTTCAATGAAAATAATCATGTTTAGACCATATTTTGCAAATGACTAATTCAACCTCACAATTTCCTAATCTCATGCCCTTGAGGCCTCTTCCTATTCTTCAAACTCCAATTTTCAAACTTAAAATCAACCAACAAAAACAAAAACATTTTTGAAAGAGAACTACGGTGGATTTGATCCCTTAAACGGGTACGTAGGCAAGGAACAAAATTCCTTCAATTCAACTAAAATAAAAATCCAAAAACATTCTTCTCCCTCCAATTCTTCACTTAGAACATTCTTAGGTTTAATAATTACTTTCAAAATAGCATTTAAAAATAAAGCGCGCGCGTAGAAATTAAAGACGGTTCCTATAGGATACTATAGTCGTTATGGGTGCCTAACACCTTCCCGTAGCGAAAACAACTCCCGGACCTCGATTCTCAAGGGTTTTGCTTACTTTTTCCCTTCCCAAGAAAAAATAAGATATCACCGGTTAAAAAGGTTCAAACGTAATCAATGTTTGACACCCGAAAACCAAGATAAAACAAGAATGACATCCAAAAATTAAAAAAAGAACGGTTCATAATAATGTTTTGACTTTCAAAGAATACTACATTGAGTTTGATTATCTCATTAGATAAAGAGATTCCACACGAGTGAGTTTGACGCCACACCTTAACCTAAATATTAACGAATTAGGTATATGACTCATACCACTCATATGTTTCTCAATATTTACTCTTGCATCCAATGTAGAACTTTAGTTGACACTTAAAACACTAACGTCTCTCACTCATGTTTGAGACTCTCTACATCTGTAACACCCGGAACCACACATGCTTCCTCCGTAAAATTGAATTAGGTTATTATACCATCGTTGGACCTTATAGAGGGAGCCAACATTAGTGTGGATCAATCTATTGGACATAAAATAACTATATAAATGAGAATAATACCACATCTTCATCCAATATTTTAATTACAAGGGAATTCTAGCCCGTGCTTGGCACGGGTATCCATACTAGTTTTAATATCAAATTAGTATATTAAAATAAGAGAATGTTAATGAGTGTCCTTGAGATATTGGTTGAAATGTTAAAATTAATAAGTTTGTATTATAAAATGGTGTAATTATTGATAAGACAAAAATAAAAACTTATAGAAGTCATTAAAATAACACAACTTTAATTACAGCGACATTAATGACATTTAAATACTCCATATGCTAATAGAAGTCACAACATAGATGGATTGAAAATATCATACTCCCTCCATTTCATAATACACATCGCTTTTGGAGAATAATTTTCCTTCACTTCACTTGTCACTTTCAAGTTTATCAAAATCAATCATTGGTTTATCAATAATACTCTTACATATTACATACTTATATGTTACATACTCCCACTTGTCACAACTCTTATATGTTACATACTTTGAGTTTCGATTGATTGTTAGGGATATAGGATACCTAAACAACGGATTTTAACATGTGCATATATTTTCTTTCAAAAAAAAAAATGTGCATATATTTATTGATATTTATATAGGTTACATACTTGTTAGGGATAGTTTTTGTTGCATCAAAACAAGCATAAACCTTTATAATTGTGCTGCAAAATGGAAGCCGGGGGGAGTGAGCATGGAGTTGAAGGTGAGAATTGTTTCAATGGGAGGTAGAGTTACGTGGGCAGCTTGTATCGCAGTTGAAGGGGTTAAGGTTTCGAGAGAGTGAGATAGACAAAATTGTTTGAAAGGAGGATCCCAGTGAGACTGTATTCGGCTAGATCAGCATACAATGCTTTAACGAGAGACTTTGCTTAGTAGCGGTGTTTGTGTCACAATTAGTAGAAAATAGAATACCGCCAAAAGAGAATTGGGCGTAGCATCATCGGAGGGAAGGGCGATACTGTGTATTGTAGGGTGTGGGATAGTTGAGTCGAAGAAGCACTTGCTTTTTGAATGTCAAGTATTCTCTAAGGTTTGACTTGATTTAGCAAGGTGGTTGGGTGTATTCGTTGTGCTGCATAATGGCAGAAGCCATCACTTATGTAATTTTTCGGGTCTAATCCAAGGGGGTAGAGTATTGGAGAACAAATTTAGAACGTCGTGGTTTGCATGTATTTGGTCAATTTCGAAAGCATGTAACTTTGCTAGGTAAAGCAATTTTGGTCGAATTTATGTTAGAAGATGCAACTTTGATCTCTTGGAATTGGTTGCAGTCGAAAACTAGTGGTTTCTGTTATTCCACATCATAGTGGCTGCAAACCCACTACCTTGCTTGGGATTTGGTAGATTGTGAGGAATTGGAGCAGGTTTTGTCACTGTGGCTGTTATTTATTGTTATCGGGTGCTTTATGTCTCTGGCGAATGGTGGTTTGACAAGGCTATGACTACTATAGGTTTGACAGAGGAATTTTTTCTGGTGCAGCTAAGGGAGTGCGGAATGGGCTATGTACGTTCTGGGGTGGTGTTGAAGTATGATTGGAATTTGGATGTTGGGGTTTGGTTGTAACAGGTTGATCTTATGTTCGAAGGGGCATTGCGTGAGGTGTTGCTATAGTGTGGGGCAAGGCATTTACATTTTGCTTTGGTTGCTTACTGTATTGGAAGCTAGAAATATGTGTTTGTCCTTATTTTAAGAGTGATGATGTGCGGAATGGCAGTATAGCGGTCTGTATCATTGATCATATTTGCGTGAATAGTTTCGTGAAGTGGAGCAGCTGTCTTGTTTTTCATGGTTTAGATATTTTGTTGTTTGGGAATCATACTTAAGAGTGAAGCTTGATTGCTCTTTTTTGCCGTTTTTTTTTTCTTCGACAGACCTTGTTATGAGCTGCACTTTATTCATTCCTTATGCTTATGTAGCGTTTATAATTTTATAGATAGATAGAGATTATTTTTCCCCTTGAAAAAAAAATAGGGGTGCAAAATTTGATAGAAAAAATAGAGACAAAATGTACTGATATTTTTCTATTTAAGAGACTAAATCGCTATTTCGCAAATTTGAGGTGATAAATTGATCGATCCTTACAGTTTCAAGGATGAAAATACCCTTTTTTTTTTTGAAGGAAGGATGAAAATACCTATTTACTCTTTATGTAATTGTTGTGGGTTCAGAAGTAGGTGCTAGGTAAGCTTTACCCTTTCCTAGATCCGTTGCTGTTAGGTCATGCCTATTGCCTTCCCTTAGCTGGCTTCACAAAATTCCAAGACCTAAAGTAAGAAAATTGGATTCAGATTTTCTGTTGTAAAAAACTTATGCAGTCACTGTAGTCGGAAAATTGAAACCATCAGATGACTCACATACTTAGTTCTTTGTTTTGACTTTTGAATTCAATTTGTTGAAATCAAAATGCGAGATGTTTGATCTTTATCTAATGGTTTCAGTTTATTGACTGAATTGATTATGCAGTGAGTTTGTTGGTAAATTGTTTCCTTTTTTGGGATATTTAGATGGAAATGGACACAACAAAACCTATTTTAGGAAGGAAAGAGACTAAACGGCTTCACTACACTTGCACTATAGAATCAGCAAAATGTTGGAAACGATTTAATAAATACCGGACAACTCGTATCCACGTTAATTTAATGCCGATTTAATGAAGTCAAAATACAAGTCGTTTAATCTTTATCCAATTTATGAAATCCCTTGATTGTGTGACTCCGTGTTTTCCTTGATTGTAGTGAGAATCTAGCTCCCAAAATGTTATGCTTATGGGAATTGAGGAGACAAATGTGTTGGCTTTCTTATGATTTCTTTGAATTTCATAACATTTTACAGATTTATGATATTCAACAAGTGAAGCACTTTTGAGTATAAAATGTAAACAGGCACGGCAAGCTTGTTGAGAACATCAACCTTCGCCCATTCTCCTGTCAACAATGGTTCAAGGAGTTTTAGAAAGTTAAGTAAACTCTTCTATTGCATAAAAGCAATGAAGATAGAGAAATCCTTGGAGGAATTATACAATGTGAAGGTGGAAAGAAAAGTTTCACCTGAAAAAAACTAGCTCAGCTTGAAATTTCAAGATGACCGATATGGAAAACTGGAAAATGCAGGTTGCCGTAGGGATTGACAGGCAGATCAACTGGTTTACATAGGTGAGGCGAGAGTTGTTGAAGGGAGCAATCGTTTGATTCGGTATCCAAAGTGGTTTGAGGTGATCTCTGGTTCAACGGTCCATATCAAGAATGTTATAGTTTTCGACCATACGGTAATGACTATTGATGATGCTGCAAGATGGTCTTGTAAAAGTAATGTGTGCATCTTGTTTGGTTGTTATGTGTTATCAGATGCTAGTTGTGTCTTGTAGTTTTTGATACTAAATGCACTACCATGATATTTGATACTTAGTATTAATGCCATAGTTCAACTTCTAAATGGAACCAAAGCTATTACTTCTAATTACATAGGAAAAGTAGTCATTTCTTTATATCCGATCAGTGAGCTATATAAAGATGAAATAACAAATGGGCTATGGCAATTCATATCTTTATATAAAAAATAGTTGTAATCATATCTCTCAAATCATTAAATTGTAATCATATCTGATCAGTGAGCTATTATTTCTCATTATATATACTGAAAAAGTGATGAAGGACTAACAGTGGCATCATTATGGTATCCCAATGATTAGTTTATAGAACATTGTTTACAGAATAACAGTATTAGTAGTGTCTCACAGCATATACTTCACAAACTGATTATTTGAATTATTGATACATAACAGAGAACTTTGATCAGAGCAGCTACTTGTTCTGCTACCTTTCTTCAACAAAGTTACAATTGGTGATGTTTAGACTAACTTTTCATGTGGAAAGTACAAAGTGATCAAAGTACACACTTCAGATTGAGTGAAATAAAATAAAGAAAATAAATAAATAACAGATATATTTTGAGCTTGCAAATAAATCCGCGGAAAAAAATATCTACAAAAATAAAATGGGAAGGGTAAGTTGACATTAAATAAAACTAAGCTCAATTAATATCAACGCAAATGGTTGATGTGGAGTGTGAACGAATATCATAAACTTTAAGGTACCAAGATCGATTTCTACTTATCAGAATAACTCCATTGGTATCATTGATAGTATAAATGTGTTTTAAGGTCTGTTTGATTTCCTAAAACGTATCAGATTAGAAAGCACAAGACTAATTGTTCCATGTTTGATTTGAAAAATGGTCATCGATCTAAACAAATCAAGGGGCTAAAAAGGTTACCAGCAAGCCTCTAAGCCACTTTTGAAATTTAGTTGCATTCAGCACCATAAACACATACACTGTGTCAAATATGTTGTTCAAGAACAAGACATATGCATGTCTCCAATTCCGGCAGAGAAACAAAGAGCCGCAGAGTCCCGAAAACCCTGTGATAAATCCCAATGCCACACTCAAATAAATTGGTTTTTTATCTTCTTGACTACTTTCTTCATGTGTTTCTGGTTTCAGTTGAGCAACTTCCTCATATGGACATTTTTTGTCAAGTGGTTTCCCACAAAGATCGACATTACCTTTATAACTCGATGCATCGAAACTCTGCAACTGCGTACCAATTGGAATTTTTCCAGATAGGTTGTTATCGGACACATTCGACATGGAAAGGCGATAAATTTGAGCTAGCGAAGTAGGAATTAAACCAGAGAAATTGTTTCTTGACAAGTCAAGAAATTCAAGTGATGTTAACCTTCCAATCTCTGAAATAATTTCTCCAGTCAAATTGTTGCTTGATAAATTCAATGACACCAATGCTATCAAGTTTCTTATTTCTTCCGGAATGTCTCCTGTCAATAGATTGCTTGATAGATCAATACTCCTCAAAATGAGTTTATTATTCTTGAATAGTCGTGCTGCACCTTTCCACATCAATAATGCAACTAAATCATAGCCTTCATAGAGAACGCTTTTTCCAAATCCAACTGGGTAAAGTAAATCAGAGTATTTGAATATAGTAGAGAAAACCTTTTGAGACATTGCAGAAAAATTATTCAAGCATTTGAAAATTTGTCCTGATAGATTGTTTTCTGAGAGATCCAACAACTGAATGTTTGTCAAGGAACAAAGACTCTGTGGAAGGATTCCAGAGAATCGGTTCTTTCGTAAGCTTAACATTTGTAATTGTTGCCCTAACCAATACGGTATTGGTCCTGAGAATCTATTATCTCCAAGATCTAGCATGACCAGGTTTTTCAAGGATAAAGGTAACTTCCCTGTTAAGCTATTGTTGCGCAATATCAATACCTTAAGTTCAAGTAATGATCCCATTGATGATGGCACTTCACCAGACAAAGTATTGTCACTCAAATCTAGAAACTCCAATGTTTTCAAATGACTCCAACAATCAGGGAGCTTCCTTGACAATTGATTCTTTGATAGGTCCAATATGTGCAATCTATCAACCGTAGTGTTAGTACATAACAACAAGTGAGTATCTGAAAATTTGTTCTTCGACAATTGTAGCAATGTTGCACTTCGGAAAAATGGAGGGATTGAACCTTCAAATTGATTTGAATCCAGCATTGCTTGAAAAAATTCAGGAAATCTTACAGGCAAATTTGGAATTTGACCTGTGATATTATTGTATGAAATATTCAAGAACCTTATATTTGTTGCTTGAGTCCAAAACCATACCGGAACTACATCTTTGATTCCAGCATCAGAAATGTCCACCACCTCAAGAGATTTCTGACTCTGCAACCATTTTGGAAAACTAGGTCCTAATATACAAGACCTTAAACATATAGTGAACAATTGAAAAGGTGGGATCCAATTTTCACTAAATATCACAGACAATGAGTTGTAACTTAAGTTTACATGGTTTAACATAGTCATGTTGCCAAATGAGAGTCAGTGATCGCGCCTTTCAAATTATTAGAATCTAAGTATAGACTCTCTAATTGATAGGGAAATCGAGAATGTTTCCATATATTCCCATATAATAGATTTTCAGACAAGAGCAAATTTTTTAAAGATGAGAACACATACAAGTCAGGTATCGCACCAGTAATTTGGTTGCTAGCCAAGTTCAGTTCCTGCAACGAATCCTTTGCACACCCAACAGATAAATCATGAATTATTTTTACAGCTCTTCGCTCAACTTGTTATTGGATAGGTCTAATAAACTTAAGGAACATAGGTTACCAAATGATTTTGGAATTCCGCCTTCCAAAGAGTTTGATTTAATTTCCAAGAACTCCAATTTAGATGGCAATAAGGCACCATATAGCACCTTCCCGCTTAACAGATTATATGAAAGGTTGATTAATTTTAGATATGGGAATACCGAAAGATCTAATAATGTGGCAGTCATTTTGTTTCCACCTAACCACAAGCGTTGCAGTGAATATCTAGCACAACCATCTAAACTACGAAGAGTAGTTGAAATGACTTCATTCAAATAGTTATAACCAACATTCAATGAGTGTAAGGTACATATATCCCTAAATGATTTCAAAATCCCACCGTATATATTATTGCCAGACAAGTCAAGTTGCTCAAGAGGTTTTCCAATGCTGCCAAAATCATAAGGAATGGAGCCTTCCAAGAGGTTATTACTAAGATCAAGCTCGGTTAAGTTGGAGGAGGCATTAAACACCCATTCAAATATTTTGAACGATGAGAAGGTATTTGACGAAAGATCAAGGATTGCAAGAGAAGTAGAAAAATTCAATAGCGTACGGGATGGAGAAAAAAGGTAAAGATCTGAAAGATCACAATGAGATAGCTTAAATTCTTCTAATTTTGGAAGCATACCAATCATTTGTAACCAACCATGAGAGTAATTGAGATTAAGTACCCAACTAAGGTCAAGATGAGTTAAAAGAGTGAGATTGGACAACCACTCACCTCCCGCATGATTCTTGTCATGAAATTTGAGTCCCAAGTTGTATTCAAGATGAAACACCTGCAAATTTAAAAGACCTCCAAGCTGATGAGGAATGGTTCCGACAAGATGATTCGAACTGAGATCAAGATGCTGCAAATGAGAGAGATTTCAAAGTTGATGAGGGATTTCTCCCTCCAGTATGTTAGATGAAAGATCAAGATATTGCAAGTGTGAAAGACGAGCAAGATCATTTAGAATTCTTCCATGATGAAGCGAAGCTTGAAGGTCAAGGAATCTCAAGTTTCTTAGAGAGCCAAGGAATTCTAGGATACCATTGTTTCTAATCTGATTCAAACTGAGGCTCAGATACTTTAAATACCGCAACTCTATCAAGGATGCATTGATTTCACCTCGAAAAGGACCAAACTGATCGCCATTTAGATCAAGCACTTCAACAAGGCCAGTTTGATTGCTACAAACGACCCCTTTCCATTCACAACAATCTCTCTTACTATCCCACGAAGATAAAAGGTAAGTGTCTTCCGCCACAAGGCCGGACTTCAACTGTAGGAGAGCATGTCTCTCCTTCTCTATGCAACCCAAACCAACATGTTTTGCAGCTGCAACTCCACAATAGTTGGACAAAAGAAGCTCTAACTGCACATCACGAAGATTGTTCCAACTAACTTGATAAACCCAACAGTACTCATCATCTTGCTCTGCCTAAGTAACAAAACTGAACGCCTTACTTCTCACGTTCGGAGACAAAATACTTCTCAATTAGAGCAAGACAAAAATACAAGCATCATCCAACAAAATGAGAAGACTAAGACTAAGAATACGATTATTTTATTTGCATGCTATTTTAATGCATATATAACCTAGAAACTGCCGTCCCAAGGAAGGAAATTTGGAATTCAAAGATGCACAAGTGGACCACTGTTTTATTATGAGTCATGATCATGACAATTATTAAACATATGGAAATATAATATTTCTAGGATTAGATAATTCGAACTTAGATCAACATATTGATGAGGGTTCGAAATAAGAAAATCAATATTTTCACCTTACAATATTCTCGGTGTAAATTAGACTTCTAATAAGAGTTTTCTATTTTTCTCATATCATTACGATTCATTTTAGAATGCAATTACAAATTCCATCCTCTATGAGCTATGAGATTGAAAAAAAAATAGGGAAAATTGCACTCATCTCCCCTAAGGTATATGAAAATGAAACAAACACCCCTCTAGTTTTAAAATTTACACTAACCTCCCTCGAGTTCCCACGAAATAGACAAACACATCCCTTAATTTGTTAACACCGTTACTTTTCCGTTAATTTTCACACATTGTTTCATCTTCCTCACTCGTCCCTCATGGACGTTGTCGTTACTCTGCCATCGCTCATGTCATTTCTCTCACCCTCCTTCACATTGTTGATCTCTTCGTCCTTCACTTAAAAATATACATTGAAGGACAAAGTTGTTTTTAATGAACAATGGGAACTTAGAAAGGCATACATGGCATGATAGTGTCAATGATGAAGATGATATGTATGCATAGGTTTGAGGCTTGGCAATATCATTGTATCATAGGTTTCTCCTCTTTGGTGGGGTCATTCTAACAATCAAACTAAAGGTATACAATGGCTTTCCTGAAATAAATCTCTACGCACAAGAACGATGTATGTATGGGGTTTAAAAACCTAATTGCATTTAATTTTGCTATGTAAGGAAAACAAGGTTGGAGGTTAATGATAAATCAGAACATTCTAAGTCTCGGTTGTTCAAAGCTAGATATTTTTTAAATTGTGATTTTCTTCATTCCAAGGTTGGAGGTTTCTTTGTAGTGCCAAATTCATTTTTCGGTCAGGTACTAGATGGTGCATTGGTCCCACTAACAATATACCTTTGTGGAATGCAACATGGTTAAATGACAGATCAGCTTCAGCTGTTTCAGACATCTTAGAGTTTAGGCAATTGAATAACACATCATGAAAATGTATATACCTACAATTTCTTCTAAGTGTTGAAACATTTCTTGGAAAACAATAACTAAGAACATTTCAATTTTCAAGTTTTGTTTTTCACCCCCATAAAATATCACATTTTTAGTCCTCCAAAATATCTCTGTCTTCACAAGACCTCCCAAGCTCAATGGTGTTTTGACTAATAATATTGTTAAGTGCGAAGAGCATTGTTAGAAGTTTGAGATGTGAGGGTGTAAAGATCAATTATGGAGCTATTGAAAAAAATCTTTCCCAGCTAAAAAGTAATGTTTTGAATCGCCTTATCTTCGTTTTTTTTCAATGTCGTAATTTTGTGTTAATCATAAATGTTGTTTCCTAATGGTTTCATTCAGACCGAGTTTTTATCTCACTTTTTTAGATGAATAAAATCTTGCAAATATCGCAACAATAAAAAAATCTTGCAAATATACATAATTGCTAGAGTTATGAAGAGTGTAATCCAAAATCTGAAAAAACTCAAATTGGAGTTTTCTGAAATTTCAAAAAAAAAAAAATTAAGTTTATTCACAAAACTCATAGATTAGTCTGATTTATGAAAAACTAGAAAAGTGCAATGAAAAATATAGAAGATGGAGAAAATAAATTATTTAAAAGTGGTGAAGAGCGGTGGTTTTGAGTTTTGATGATTTGTCTCAATCTCTCTCATAATCAATCATTATTTCCCATTAAAATAATATATTTTAATCATTTATCTATCATTTTTTCTCTCATCAAAATACTCCAAAGTCACTAAAACTAAAAAGAGAAAGTCTTGGTTGGTCACAAACACAAATAAATAGTACTTAGGCACACACACATGGATGAGAAAAATTAAAAGATAAAAGTAAAAAACGATGTGACTAATTTAATTCTCTATTAAATTTTTCTAATTGTGAGTGTGTGCCCAAATGTTTTTCATTTAGGTTTGTGTTCATAGAAGAGTTGCTCAACTAAAAATCACACAACTATTTTCCGAGTGTTTAATAGGCATGTGTGAAAGCAGTGGACAAAGTGTGGGTATTGGAATTCTGCTCTTTACCCAAACGGTTTTGCTCATTCCCAAAGTAAATGTCCAAAATACCCCTACACATGTTAACTCATGTTCGTGCAAGTGGCAACGTGAGTTAACTCACGCTGCGTGAGTTAACTCACGCTATGTGACTTAAGTCACGCAAAAAAACAAACACACACTGAAACCCAGCGTGAGTTAACTCACGCTGGTTTTGTTTCATCCATATTCATTTTTCTTATGTAAGTAATCATTTGTTCTTCCCCCGTGTCAAAGAAGGATCAGAATTATCAAGCCACTAAACTCCACTTTGAAAATCTTGTTAAAAGATATGGAAATCCCATTATAATATTGAATATAATAAAGGTAAACTCCTCTTTCTTTGTTTGTTTAATCTCCTGAATATTCAATTTTCTTGTTTGTTGGTTGTGTGGACACGTTTTGATGATGTGTTTGGTTATGTATTGATTAGCTATAATATTTTCAAAATAAAATAGTGATATTAGAAAAACTTAGATAGAGGAAGAGAATCATACATAAGAAAAATGAATATGGATGAAACAAAACCAGCGTGAGTTAACTCACGCTGGGTTTGAGTGTGATTTTTTTTGCGTGACTTAAGTCACGAAACGTGAGTTAACTCACGCAAATTTAACACTAGCGTGAGTTAACTCATGCTACGTGAGTTAACATGCGTAAGGATATTTTGGACATTTACTTTGGGAATGAGCAAAACCGTTTGGGCTTTCAATTCTTTGGTTCTCCATGGACCACAAGTCCATATCTATTGCCAATTGAAGAACATATTTTTTTCGCGCTACATAAAATTGATTTTTTTTCTCTTATAGAATGACAAGAAAAAGAAAAAAAAAACTTTTAAAAATAGGGTTCAGTCTGGGGCATCAAGCATTAACACTGACTTCAACTTCAATGAAGAAGCCTGTCAAAAGCTCTCACCTAATCTTGAAGAGCGTCCGAGTTTGAACAAGAAATATGCGCAATGGTTGCTCTCTTTAAGCACATGTTGGAAAGAAATGTTAGGAATATGCTCCTTTAAACTAAAAATCTTCACCAACAAAGAAGCATATACATGCATATGTGAGTGGTCTGGATTTAAAGAAGATGGAGGACTTCTAAAGAATTTGTCTCGCAAATAACTCGTTGAATAGCATTGTTGATTGCTAACATCAAATCTTGGTAAACCCCAAATAGCTCAGCAAAAAACGCATCCCCTACCCTTCATTAGAAGAGAATCCAACTATCCAATCTCTCATGTTGTCACTAAGTAAACCGCCAGAACCAATGTCACCGGAATCACCACAACTTCCATCAATATTCAACTTAACACATCCATCTTGAGGTGGAGTCTATTTAAAATGTGACGATTAGTGTGGTATTCGGAGGAGTGAATATTAACAGAAGTTAGGTCGATACACATAATATCTATGAAATGAATGATATTTTGTATTTTGCATTGCTTGTTGCATGATTGTTAGTCTCTCTATTTCATGATGAATGCTATATTTGTAAAATAAATTTCTCGCATAATGAAGGATCTTTTTCAATTTTTAATGCAATTATTACTCATTTTTAATTGTAATATTTGTTAATTAACATTACTTGTATTATTTTTAATCCAACATCTTTCATTTTGATTTCATGGTAAAAAAAAGTATATAAATATTTGATAAAGTTAATTTAATAAAATTGCTATTTTATCTTTTTAATTCATACACATTTTTTATATGTGTGAAATGGTCGAGTTTTTCATTTTATAAGAAAGAAGGATGTTCATTGTATCTTTCTAAAATGGGAAAGAACTTTCTTCTTGTTAAAACGCATATTTCCAAATTCATACCTAATCATTTTGTGATTTCCTGATTGATATGATTGGTATTCAAGCCTGGTTATTTAGGTGGGCCACTAATCAAATATTGTTCATTCAAAATCTTGACAAATGACAATAATGATTGAGCTTTTGGTTCTTTGCTAACCCTGTGTTTGGTTTACAAGAGAAATTGTAAAGAGAGAAATAAGTGAGAGAGAGTTTAGGAAGAGAGAAATAAGTGAGAAATATGATAGATTTGATGAGTTGTTTGGTATAAGAGAGAAAGAAGAGAAATATAAAAGAGAGAAATATATTACTTTTTTGGATTGACAAATATGCCCCTTACTTACATATTTAGTTTAAACTTAAATTTAATTTTTCTGTTAAAATTTGTTTCATGTCACGTTAATTAACAACTTGTCATTGTTACCGACAACCATGAGTCTTTTTTCATGAAAAAAAAAAACAAGAGACGATCATTTTTCTTTTCTAAAATCTAAAAATAATATTTAAATTGTGTTTCTTTTGTTTTTCAGCAATAAATTGTGTTTCCTTGGTACAATTAATCATAAAGAAAATTACTTTTTTAGAGGTAAAAAAAATTGTATTCGTATTAATTAAGATTTAGAGGTAAAAAAAATTGTTATTCGTATTAATTAAAAAACAAATATGAAGTATATGAACTAAACACTTGTCAAACAAGGTATATGAACTAATTGTTGCTAGTAAAACGTGGTAACAATTAAAACGTAGTACTTTCCCTCGAAAAATATTAAAACGTAGTACGGGACTCTTGCATTAGACAAATTGGTACAGTGTTAACGTACGTGTAACAATTATTTACAAACGAAAAATAAAAACTAAAGCAAGGGTAGAAACGTAATTGTAGTGAACAGTCAATACTCTCTCCCCATTTCTTCTCAATCCAGCGAAGAAAGTAAAAAGTGGGAATTTGGTCTCTCTTATTTCTCTCTCTTTAATCTCTCTTCTTCACCAAACACAAGAAAACCCCCATCTCTTCTCTATTTCTCTCTTCTCTCTATTTCTCTTTCTTATTTCTCTTCAACCAAACAGAGTGTAAGTGATCTGTGTACATATTGAACAAAATCCAAATACCTAGGGACACATATAAAGTTGACTCATAAGCTAATCGAGTGTTTAAATGACTCAACAATCCACAACTTTTCGGTTCATTGTATGGGTTATTAGCCCACAAGTGTATCTATGTTTTTTTTTTTTTTAGAGGTAGTGTATCTATGTTATGTTTTTGGGAAATGTTAATTTGTGTCTTCAAGGCACAAGTTAATGATTCAAAATAAGTACATCCTCTGGTCACTATTATAAGCAAAAATCAATATTTTGGATTCATTCATTTAATGATGTATGTGGTCTATAATAAAGACCACATACATCATTAAATGAATGAACCTACAATATTGTTTTTTGCTTATAATAGTGACCGGAGGGTGTATTTTATTGTAATTAATGCATTTGACTTTAACTTTTTTACTTTTCAATAATTGAATGCACAAAATTTAAGAAAATGTTTCCATTTTTTGGTTGCTTAACATGTGCCATAAGGGCATAAGTTAACATGACCCTATGTTTTTTTACCACATTATTGTATCAAAAAAAAAATTAGACATGGCTAACGTTAACATGTGCCCATACACGGAGTATAAAAGAAAATATAATAAATTTTGTATTGAAAATATAAATGTTTAAACTTTTGTAATGTTGAATACATAATTTTTAAAAAAATAATGGGAAATGTTAACTTGTGCCCTCAAGGCACAAGTTTACAAGACAAATGTAGAAATTTAATTTTGGAAATCGTGCATTCAATGTCTTAAAAGTTTAAAAACTTATTTTTTCAATACAAAATTTATGTTTTAATTCCTTTTTTAGATTCTTAACTTGTGCCCTTAGGGCGCAAGTTAACATGACCCAAAAATAATTCTACCTTTAACTTCTTAACTTGTGTCCTTAGACATTCATGCACAATAGGGAATGCAATGGAGAAATACTGTAAAAAAAAATTATCTTTAAAATAATTGATTTATTTCACTTTTCAATGTAATATTAATTACATTTTTCGAATTATAACCCTAATTAATACTACTTTCACCACTCACAATTCAATATATTCTACTTTACATTTATGATAACAATGAATGTATTAATATTTAACAAGAACACCTAAAACTATTTTTCTATCTTTTTCACCTTTTTTTTTTTAATATGTGTTAAATAAACGAAAGACATGTTATTTTAGGACGGAGTGAGTGCAATGAGGAAGCTTTAACAACAACAACTTATATCAACTCACTCATTGTTTACTCTATTAATAATGCAACTCTAAAGAACTCATATTGATTCAACAATTTTACCTTACATATTAGTATTTTATACATATTTAAATCAAAATTCACTCAAAGCACTGTCACTTGCTACAATAATCGTGATACCACCTTGTCAAACTTGTGATCATCTCCAATGGTGAAGTAGTGAAAAACATGTGCAAGCTTGTCGAACTCGAGTGAAATACCTCTCGCTAGAGGTGCTCTGAGGATGCTACGCACCCTAACTCTTTAACTACACCATTTCGTTTTTTTCGTTGTTAAGTAGTATAATGACATCTTTTCATACTCCCTACGTTCACTATTATAAGCAAAATTTCACTTTCTAAGTACATTGAATAATCAATGTATCTAGTCTTTATTATAGACTAAATACATTAATTATTCAATGTATCTAAAAAGTGAAGTTTTGCTTATAATAATGACCGGAGGGAGTATTTCATAAAGGGATTTGCTAGAACACATCCATTAGTTTTTATATGGGATTGTTTTAGCAAGCTACACCTTAAGGTGCATTTAACTACTTTTTAGTTATAACTTCCTAAAACACACATTCTAAAAAATAAGTGGGTTTCTTCACAAAAAAAGGGTATATTCTAGCAAATGTCTATAGGAGTTGCTAACATACACCAACTTATTTTTTAAGAAGATGTGTTTTAGCAACATTCTTAAGGTGTATTTAACAACTTTTTTTTTGAAAGATTAACAACTTTTTAGTTATATCTTTGCTAAAACACTCCCACATAAAAACTAATGGATGTGTTATAGCAAATCCCATATATATATATATATATATATATATATATATATATATATATATATATATATATATATATATATTCGGGGCCCCTCTGGAAGTTCATGAAAGTGTCATGAATGACGACAAATGTCAACCAGCACTCGTCATAATAATTCATGAATTTGGGAAGGAAGGGAGTATATCAGACTGAAGTGAGTGATATTGCAATTTGCAATTATTATGATCTCAAATCAGAAAAACAATTAATTAACAATGTGAAATTCCTTACCCCTGGCCTTTTAATGTTCCATTTGGTGCTATATACTCTAAACATGCTTGTCGGAATGTCTTTGTTTTTTTAGTAATGGGATTAGAATATAATGGTTACTTTGAGATTGATTCACAGTAGAATTTAGTTAGTAAATGGGATTAGAATATGGTTAATCTGAGATTGATTCACAGTATAATCTAGTGTTCGAAATTATAATCATTGAGCCACTTTATAATTATTATTAGGGTTTTTCTAATATGTGCAGTATTGTACATGTTAAAGCAACTAAAAATAAAAACTTATAAAAAAACAATAATTATTTATTAAAAAATTATTCATTTAATTTAAAATGCACAAGTTTCAACGTAAATTTACTATTTTGAACTTTTTAACATATTTAAATTTGCACATAATTATTACTCCATCCGTTCAAAATTATATGTCATTCTAGAAATTTCATATATATTAAAAAATGTAATTAATTTTATATAGAAAAGAGTAATCATGATTTATTTTACAAAAATATCCTTGATTAATGGTATGAAAAATAAAAAAAAAGTCCAACAACATATAAAAATTACATGTATATTAAAAAATGCAATTAATGCAATTAATTTTTTACCCTTCTCATAATCATTTTAAAATACCAACGATATATTGATAATATTTGTCATTTTTCACTATTTATTTATTGCGTCTAAATCTACCTTCAATCAACCAACTATTTTATTTATAAAAAAGTTTACTCAATGAAGAACATTTTATCAAACAATCAATACTCAAGAATTTGAGTCAGTAAAAAATGTGCATAACTTTAAAAAACACACCATATGAGAAAGATATAGTATAATATTATCAAACTATATAATAATAATAATAATAATAATAATAATAATAATAATAATAATAATAATAATAATAATAATAATAATAATAATAATAATAATAATAATAATAATACAAGGGAGTATTTATATATTTTTTTATAAAGCGGTAATTATATTTGAGACAATTTCAGAATTAATTGTAGACACCGCGCTCAATCAAATTTGAACCTTAATTTGTTATATTGTGGTAGTCTAATATCTGCTGCTAGATATATCCTTAGTTAGTACTCCCTCCGTTTCAAAATGAGTGTCGTTTTAGGTGTTTACACACATATTAAGAAATGCAATGATTAAGAGAAAGAGAATGGTTATTTTACCAAATTATCCTTATTAACTATTGGTTAGTTTTAAAAGTAATACTTTGGAAGTTGTGTGCAGAGTATTAATTGGAGGGTACAATTGAAAAGAAAAAGTTATTATTGCATTGGAAACTGAAAGCGACACTCATTTTGAAACAAATTTTTTTGGCTAAAGCGACACTCATTTTGAAACGGATGGAGTAGATTAGACGTATGTTTAGTCAACACTAATAAATTAAACTAAGATTAATGTCACAATCATTAAGTCGTTAGCAACAACTATTTATAATTTTTTTTATAGTAACAAGCAAGATTCCATTCCTTAATCATGTTGGGTTACTAATTAAGAAGGCAAAATTTTGCTTATCTTAAAAAGGGCAAAGTTCATCGCCCCCATCGCCCCCAAGTCCCAAACGCACCTAAGAAAAAAATGCTAATAATTATTGTGGTGCCCGTTCACCAAGTGCTTTTGGGTAATTAATGCATGTACACTGTTATTAGAAGACAATTGGGACCAAGGCAAATTATGTGCATGCATTTGGAAGGAGCATGCGTGCGTGATTGATCTTATCTTTTAATTATATGACAAATACATGTTTCTTTATGAGATGACATACAAAAATAATGGTCCTATTTAGTAATTTTTTATAAATGTTTGTTTTACACAATAATCAATTTATAAATGCTAGCTTATGGTGCATACGTATACCCTAGCAATATTTTGATTTGAGGCTTTGAATTCTAGCTTCAACTGCACCTGGTGGGTGGTGGTAAATGACCAAGTTCAAGTCACATATTCCTCATCATATGAACCGTATGGAAAATTAGTATAGCCTTGGTATTATTGTTGGGAATCTATGCCAAACACAGGCATTGATGTATACTGCAGTTGACCGTGCACTCCAACCTAGCTAGCTAGCTAGTATATATCCAAGAAAAAAACCTAGCTAACACAACCAACAGTCGTCATTCGTTACAGCTACCATAGAGAAAGACAAAGAAATTAATAAACTAATTAGCTTCTTGGAATAAATACGGAGATTCCTAATTAGGAAAAAAAATAAGAGTGAGAGAAATAAAAATGGGAGATAGTGATGTGAGAGAGAGATCGTAATGGCATGGTAATGTGCATGTTTATGCACTTTCATCATTTTTATTTTTATTTTTCGTTCGTGTTTTTCGTGTGTGTGTGTGTATATATATATATATATATATATATATATATATATATATATATATATATATACACACACACACACACACTAATATTTGAAATTGTAAATTTATCAAAGGTACGTACATGGATGAAAAAGTCCCTCGATGCGAAGTATTGTATAAGATGTGGAAGATTCACACTCGAGGGATAGATTGTTGAATTCAAATGTGAGTGGTTTAGTCTTACATATTATATATGAGCCAAATGTTGAATATGTAAGACATGTGACACATATAGCTAATGTGCTAAGGTTTTGGGTTGATACGTGTGGCGTCTCTCGATCTTGTGATCCTGAAAAATTGGTATGTTATTAATGCCGATGTTTCTCCGGTACTTGATCCAAGCACCAGGATCACATTCCCGCTCTCTCACTAAGTCAAATCATGGCTCTGATACCTGAGAAGCGTCAGGAGCAACAACAAATCAATGTTTCGTGACCACAAGAGAAGGGGACGAGTTGGGCCACATATTTTATAAATCCAACATTGAACTATTTATTCAACATCGAACTCATTCATAACTGATGTAAAACTTAATCCCTCACATATGAATCCATCAATAGTTCCGGGGAGTGTTGAGACTCCCACATCCTATATTTGCACATCCATTAACACAAATAGAACACACTCCAGCCTACACCGTCGTGAAGACTTTCGATACAACGATCAAACCAAGATCAATTTGGGTGTTATTTACTCGATTAATAGAGAGAAATTCTAAATTAATTTCTCTCTTAATCTAATGACTTTGTAGCTAATTATATTGTGATGCCATTATAGAGAATTCATGCATATATGAGATAGATAAGATAATTTCTGAAAAGTACTCCATCTAGATCGAGGCTGACCTAAGGCGGACCAATCTCTCACTTTAGGCCTCTTAAAATAATAATTTTCTCTATATGAAATTAGACCTTTTAAAAAAATACTTAAGTAAATGGTGTACATATAAATAACCTACTGCTCTAGTTTTTATTATAAGATAAATTTCACTTTTTAGATTTATTCAATAAATAATTTTTTTTTGTTGATCAAAGTTAAAAAAATTAAATTGCAAAGCAGGAGTAGGTCTAAACCTTATTACAACAAATAAGCAGGCCAACTATGACCAAACTCAACCAAAACAAATCTCAACTAAAGAAACATATTTGCAAAGAATCAAATCAACTGTCTAAACTAAGCTGTCAAACAACTAGGTATTAGCACATATTAAGAAACATCTTCTGGGCAGTCAAACATATATGGGATTGCTTTTGATTACACCCTTTTTAAGACGAGTTTGGATGAGCTCACTATTTATGATGCCATAGAGCCTTTGTCTCTTGCAGAGCGACTACTCTTTCTTGACTTCCTGCTGGACTTAGGTTGGTGATGAGCATCTGGTTGTGGTCTATATTAAAAACTAGATACACCATTTGTTCAATAAACTTAAAAAGTGAACTTGTCTTATAGTAGAGACATGAGGGAGTAATCGTGGAAATAATTGGTAAAAATTTCTCTTTGTAGCTAGGAGACATGGATAAATTTGAATACATGACAACTCAAATGTTTTTATATTCACTATCAATTCTTTCATTTTTTATTTTATTTTTTATGATAATATAATAAAGTTTAAGTGAATTGAGCTCGAGAACTTAACATGATTCTCAAGGCTCAACAAACGATTAATCAAAAAGTTCTCACATTAACGGTAGGTTTTATATTCACTATCAATTCTTTCATTTTTTATTTTATTTTTTATGATAATATAATAAAGTTTAGGTGAATTGAGCTCGAGAACTTAACATGATTCTCAAGGCTCAACAAACGATTAATCAAAAAGTTCTCACATTAACGGTAGGAGTTGAACACATGACTTAGCGGACAAGTCAACTCTTTCACTAATTTATACTATCTTAATTAGTGTGAAATATTTAAAGGTAACCGTTATTATGGGTAAGGAGTAAACCTCTCTTCAAGGTAGTTTTCGCACTGTCAAACACCTGGCAACAGTTATGTTCACTGTCACATATAGAACCCACAGAACCTTGACGGTTGGCCCTGAACTGTGGACCACGTGGCCTGATTCCAAGATACATTGTAATGAAAATTCCAAAAATAATATTGGATCTCAGAATTTGGATGAGAAACAGCTCCCTCACACACACCAACCTTACTGTCCAGTGTCCACTGTGGCACAAGACATTGCACCACTCTGCAGTGTCAAAACTAATCTTCCTTATCACCTTTATTTTATTAATCAATTATGAAGCAATAATATAATAACACCTTTCTCTTCTAGTCAAATAATTAACTATACCACAGACCAAAATGTGCTACTGTGTTTTATATATATTCAGACTTTTATAATAAAAAATATCTCTCTCATATAAGAACTTAGTATATGATGACTTGAGAAGTATTATAGCTGACACAAACCGACAAATCACAATGGCGGTTGTGGGAGATTCTAATAAGTTGGTTTGATTCCTTTGAAAAAAAAATCAGTTGGTTTGATGAAACTAATAATCATATTATCCTAAACCTAAGCAACGTTGTTTATATTATTGAAAGAAGAGAGAGAATTGTATGGACGTAAAATAAGGTCAAGTAGTGTTACTAATATTTGATTTAGGATATGAGACAGTTCAGAATTAGCTAAACAGTTGAGATTCTAAGGAGCCGACCAATTTGGGTTTGAGGAATTACAGCCCACAAATACAGAATGTAAATGCATTATGCATGATTCTTAATTTAATGTCCTATGAAAAATTATATAAATATTTTAAGTCTTAAAATATATTTATATCTTTCATTTTATGAGAGAATGAAATTTAATATAAGTAAGGAATAGGTAGTAAGTTAAGCTACCGTAAAAAGGTAGTTAATCTATTCATGAACTATAATTTGAACTCGCACTACAAAAAAAGCTTGGGAATTTAAGTGGCTAAAATCATTGGAACATGTTGTCTAGCAAATATGAGTAAAGAAGTCTCACATCGTTTAGAAGTTTATTATTCGTAAAAAAAAAAAAAAAATTGTTTAGAAGTTTATTGGCAAGAGGGAAGAGAGTGTTCATTCGAATTTAAGTCTCTTATTTGCATAGTTGTTCTTGTCTAATGTGGGTGGTCCTCTCTGGACTCCCCTCATGACCCCACAAAACATAAAATGTGTAAATTGAAAATGAAAATTCTAAAGTCGCAACATTAGATAGTAGAGTATACTAGTGATTGTAATTTGAAAAACACTAAGTCTCTCTTTTTGCTCGACAATTTTTTGAGCCACTACTTCCTCTTTCTTTTTGTTCATTAGGTAATTTTGTCCCTTCTATGAAATATTCATGTCTCTTCAGTAAAATTAGGTGTCTTTGAAGAAAGTACCATTTTTTAGTGGTCATAGTACCATATTAGATTAGTCTCAATACCTGATTAAATTGAACATAGTACAATACTAGTGTAGTATTTAAGATGTTTCATTCTGTCACATCTATCAAAAAAAATTATTTGGTATGATTATGTCGTTCCTGATTACAACATGGATAAAAAGGCTACAAAAATACTCATTAAGAATGAACACGATGAATTTCACAAAAAATCAAAGCTGACTAACAAACATTTCAAGAATCGGAACCACAATGTGAATAAGAACTCCAACTGCAACAAGAATGAGAACCCTTAAAAAGCCTATAATGGGAATCGTTAACCACCACCAATTAAGAAATGACAATTGTTCATAATAAATCAGGTCATATGGCACACAAATGTAGAAACATGCAAAGTGTTGCTCTGCTAGTTAACTTGGTTGAAAAGTAATATATTTCTATGATTATCGAGATCAACCTTGTTGGCGGATCAAGTGGATAGTGGATCGACATTGGTGTCTCTGGTCGTATCCTATATGATCGTGTCATGTTCAAAACATACACCTCTACTGAAGATAAGTAAGTGTTGTTGGGAGTTTCCATACCACTAAAGTTGTCAATGTTGGAGATGTGGAGTTGTAATTCACATGAAAATAGATTGTTTCTCGAGTACGTGATGCATGCTCCAAAGATAAGAAGAAGAAAAATATGGTTTTCATATTTTCATTGAATAAGGTTAGGTTTACTCAGACTTAGGGGGAAGATTTGTACAGCATTACTAAAAATTGTATTTTTATTGGGAAATGACACACCATTGATGCGAATAAAATTTCACTATTCTTTTACATGTTGGGTAATTTTTAAATTTGTCATGCCAGACTTTGTCACGTGAATAAATGTATAATTTTAAACTTGAGCAACTTGGGTTTAACACTAAAGTTTTCTATAGATGATTTTGAAAAATGTGATTTATGCAGTCAAATTAAAATAACCAAAAGCTCGCATAAATATCTTTCTTGAGAATCTGAACATCTAGACTTAGAGCATTTTTGATATATGCAAACTTGATAACACCTTGAACAGAATTAGAAAAAAAATATTTACTTGATGTGCTTCACATGTTCGAATTTTTGTATAACAGAAATAAAAAATCAATTCAATAAGAAAATCTATTGATTTTTTAGTGATAGACACACAAAATATGATTTCCATATTTCCAATTAGTTTTATAAAGAGCACAAAATTATTCAATGAGTTTTATATTTCCTTATATATTCTCCTAAAATGAACGGTAAAATTGAAACAAAGAATAAAGTCTTGACCAAGTTAGTTGTTGCAATCATGTTTAATTCCAACTCTGCATATCATTGACTTGTCAAAATTTGTAATTAATGGGCATGAAAAATAAGATCTGTAAAATAGACAAGTCTTTTTATGATCTTAAACGGGCTTCTGGGTGATAACATGACAATTTTGACAAACTAATGATATGAACTGCCTTTAAAGTGAATGCAAGTGACAAATGTATTCGCGACAAATTTGAATATAACATTTTCACAATCATATGTTCATATGAAGACGAATTACTCCTATTTGGTTCAAACATTCATATTGTAAATGATGTGAAATCATTGTTGTGTAACAACTTTTATATGAAAAGCGTCAAGAAGCTAATGTAATTCATGGTATTAAGATTACAAGGTTAGAAAAACAAAATCTCTTTGGATCAGTTGACTGTGTTGAAAATATCTTAAAAAAATAAAAATATAATTACCTTGACTGCAAACCAGCTTACACACCATTGTTGAGACGATCTTTAAAAACATTGGTGAAAGGGCAAGAAAATCGGAATATGTAAACACCATTGGCAGTTTCAGGTTTGCCACTGTTGACACTATATATCTAAAAGAGACAATATTGATTTAGTCTAATATAAAGGATGAGATAATATCACTAACAACGACTAATAAAGAATCAAGTTGGCTAAGATACTTGATAGTAGAGATTCTTTTATGAATAAAAATATCGATACTAGGATATATTTATTTTTAAGTTTTTAATTTTGATCTTTTCTTACCAAGATAAAAAAATGTGCATAATTGCAAATATATATATATATATATATATATATATATATATATATATGTGTGTGTGTGTGTGTGTGTGTGTGTGTGTGTGTGCGTGTGTGTGTGTGTGTGTGTGTGTGTTTTTAAATGAGGTTTACAAGTCAAACTTAGACTTTACTAGGTTATAAAAAAAAGAGTAGATGTTACTAATTTTTTTTTTATAAGCCAATCCGAAATTTTATGTTAAGAGTCGTTGTTTTTTAGATATACAAAATGACTATAGACATTAAAAATTCATAATAGTTGAAAGAGTCGAAGTTTGAAGTTCCAACCACAACGTTTGACCTAATGTTTTCAAAAAATTTGTCAATTTTTCTTAG